>NW_025814829.1:51417500-52017500 GCF_022079265.1 Lynx rufus
CTGCAGGGGCAGAGTTCATTTTTGGTTCTCACAAAGCCAAGAATTAAAAATCCTGAGTTAAAGAGTGCTCCCAGAATTTTTCTTCTCAGATGTGCTGATTTCTCCTCATTGACTCGTTTCTGGTGAGAGTCTTGAGGAAGTACTCTCTTGTTGAAATGAGCACTTTTGCAGCTAAACACTGGGGCTACCTGAGAAGTGATATAGTTCAGAAGATACAGTTTTAAGGTGTGCAGAACATTTGTGGTTTGGGTTGTGCAAAATGTATTTCTTTTTTACTTGAAAGAAAATGAATTGCTTTTCTTTATTGGTGTCTGGCTATCTAATTCTTTTAAGTATTCGAAGCAGTGAATCATTATAATCCAGTGTAAGATTTTAACATTTAAATCTCAAACATCAATAGTTCATGAAGCATCCAAAAACACTTTAAAAAATATACATATGCAATATCAAATAGTTTCATCTAATAGCTCAGCAGAAGGGAAGTAGAAAAATTACTTAAATGTAGAAAAAAAATCAGAGTTGTAACAATCAGCAACCTGAGGCTAAAACATGAAAAGAAAGAAAGAAAGGAAGAAAGAAAGAAAGAAAGAAAGAAAGAAAGAAAGAACGAACTCTGAGTCAGTTTTGAAGCAAATTTAATGCTACCTTTTCATGCTCATCTAAGAAACCTCTTACTTCAGGCAAGGTTAGTAAGAATATGTATTTTATTTTGAACTTTAAGAGAGTCGTAGCCATCTCCTCAAGGTGCTATAAACTTGGGAGTTAAGAATATAAATCTAACTATAATTTTCTTTGCAGGTATTTCCATGGAAATGTCAGAGAGCTCAGAGGGACTCATGGAATGTCTTCAGGTTGTGGGTCTGGACAGTGCTCTGTTGTGGTACGTTACGGTATTGATATATTGCTAAGCCCTTTTTCACTCACGTTTATTTTTCTTAAATATCCACTGGGAGCACACAGTCACAGGGAAGATGATTAGGTAGATAGCTGTTAATTCTATCCTTCTGTGAACATCTTTTCCTTCCTGTCACCTTTAGTGACAGCCCAGAAACCTAAACCTGCCACACCCTTGTTGCAGGGTCCAAATCCTAATAATACCACTGAAGTCTTAATTATGAAGAAATAAAGCCAATTAAGAAATATCTGATGGCGCTTGCAATCTGTACCAAATATTTATTTTTGTAATTTTTTTCTTACATTTATTTATTTTTGAGAGACAGGGAGAGACAGAGCGTGAACAGGGGAGGGGCAGAGAGAGAGAGAGACACAGAATCTGAAGCAGGCTCGGCTCCAGGCTCTGAGCTGTCAGCACAGAGCCCGACGCGGGGCTTGAACCCACGAACCGTGAGATCATGACCTGAGCCGAACGAAGTTGGACGCCTAACCGACTGAGCCACCCAGGCGCCCCAATCTGTGCAAATATTTAGCACGGTACTTCCTATTTTTATCAGTAGTTTAGTGTACATCAGTGTCATTTCTACAACTAAAGGGTGAGCTCCTTAAGGTCAGGCGCCCCCCCCCCACTTCTTTTTTTTATTCTTCTCCCATTGGTGTGACAAGTTTTATGTCTGATTCTTGAAGACTCTCCAGCAATTGTTTTGAGCTTTCCCATTCCTAAGTAAGCTAATGTCTTCTTACCCCCTAGCTTGGATTTTCAGCTCTGGCCAAACAAATGTGCTTTCCTCTGTCCCTCACACATTCTTTACACCATGTCTGCCTCATGTCACCTGCAAAGCTAGTGCTCATTTCATTCAACAAACATTTTCTGAGTCCCTGCAACGTAGCAGGCACTGTTCTAGCACTGAGGAGACCCCCCGAACAAAACGATTTCTTCTCCTGCGAACATATATTCTGGTAGAATGCTCCTTCAAAACTCCACTCCAAATGTTTATTTTATTACACTATTTACTCATTAATCATATCTGGGTTTTTTTTTCAGTTCTCTGTTCATTTCTGATATGTTTAATTTGATCAAGATTAATTATGTTTTCTTTGCATCTGCTCAGGAGGAATCCTTAGGAGACTGTAAAAATTGGATCCATGTTCTCTTTGATATTTCTCTATGGTTTTTGCCCTACACAGTGGAAACGCAGTAGATGTTTATGGCTGTGAAAATATTTACCGTAACGGTAGAACAGTGTTTCGCATAGATCATACCGTGCTTAGAATGGCATATGCTAACACGAAGTCATTGTGTGTTTCTGGGGTTTTTTTGGTTTTTGGTTTTTGGTTTCTTCTTTTTTTTTTTTTTAAGTAGGCTCCCCACCCAGTGTGGAGCGCAGTTCAGGGCTTGAACTCATGACCCTGAGATTAAGACCTGAGCTGAGATCAAGAATCGGATGCTTAACTGACTGAGCCACCCAGGCACCTCTTGGTTTTGTTTCTTTAAAGTCCTCAGATTCGGGGGCGCCTGGGTGGCGCAGTCGGTTACGCGTCCGACTTCGGCCAGGTCACGATCTCGCGGTCCGTGAGTTCGAGCCCCGCGTCGGGCTCTGGGCTGATGGCTCAGAGCCTGGAGCCTGTTTCCGATTCTGTGTCTCCCTCTCTCTCTGCCCCTCCCCCGTTCATGCTCTGTCTCTCTCTGTCCCAAAAATAAATAAAAAACGTTGAAAAAAAAATTTTAAGTCCTCAGATTCGAAGCACCCATATGGTCACTAGACACGCTGGGTATCTTTGTGCGCAGAACACGATCTAAATCAATTTCATAATCCTGCATCATTTGGTTTTGTAAATTATTCTTTTTTAAAAAAACCAAAAAACATAGTTACATATATAAGGCTTGGGCTATGTATTAAGGCTTTCCCAGAAGCAGCTCTTCCTGTGGTAAAAGATTATCTTTTTGAGATGAAGAGATAACTAAAAGTATGTTGTTATTCCTGTCCTTATTTTCTTCTCTAGTAGAAACATAAATATTGGCTTCTAAGAAATTATCCCAGGATAAAAAAGTAGATAGTGAATCTTCTGCATATAATTAATAGAAATAGAAAAGGAAAGAAGAATTTCTAAAATACATTGGTTGAATTTCACTTGGAAGAATTTTGAGAAAAAAATTATGAAAATAAATCTAGGAAGCCACCAGATTTATCTAAAACAGAGCGATGCACAAAAAGTATTGAATGTTACCATGAAAAGTAAATAGAAACCAAAGGTCTAGGTTCTACCTCAAATCTGCAAATGACCGATTCTATGACCCTGAGAAGGTAACCCATATACCCTTGAGGTCTCGGTTTCTTCACGTCTAAGTGGCGGGCCCAGCATGGATTCGTTCTAGATTCTTTCCAGCCATGACTGTGAGCCCGCATAGTTCGCATTGATGTCTTTCAGATTTCCTTGCACATCACGGGACCGACTGCTGGACTTACCACTATTCTGAAACACCCATGAACTGGGCAAGGGCTAGAAAGTTCTGCCAAGAAAATTACACAGATTTAGTTGCCATCCAGAACAAGGGGGAGATTGAATACCTGGAGCAGACGCTTCCCTTCAGCCGCTATTACTACTGGATAGGAATCCGGAAGGTAGGGGGAACGTGGACTTGGGTGGGAACCAACAAGTCTCTTACCAAAGAAGCGGAGAACTGGGGACGTGGAGAGCCGAACAACAGGAAGTCCAAAGAAGACTGTGTGGAGATTTACATCAAGAGGGCCAAAGACGCGGGAAAATGGAATGATGATTCCTGCCACAAGCAGAAGAGAGCCCTCTGTTACACAGGTGGGCGGCGGCCAGAGGGGGGAGAGTGGTGGCGTGGATCCCAGGGGTCGTGGGGGGGGTTAGGGAAGAAAGCAGTTTCTGGTACCTTTGGACGTAAACCCAGTTCTCGAAAAAAACAAAAATAAAAATAGAATAAAAGCATGTCACTCCTGTGCACGTTTGGTGTGGGAGGCTGGGTCCAACGCCCAGAAGTGACATCTTTAAATCAGTCTGCATCAATATGACAAATGCATGTGAGAAGTGAGGCAGGGGAAGCGGATACAGAGATGTGGGTCTGGCCAAGAGCTCAGGCTCACACGCCCCCTCATTTCCTCCCTGCTTATGGTGGGGGGCTTTATGCTCATGTTTTGTGCTTGGCCTCATCTCCCATAATTCTATATAATGAAATACTGCCGTGTTTTGTTATCTGTGGAGGATGAAAATTTGTTTTCAGTTCCCAAACGGTATTTTTCCAAGTCATATTTCATCAGTGAAACATAGTTAATTTGATCTCTTGTACATTGGGTTCTCTACTGACCTAACAAGTTCGAACTTCTTAATCTTTCTATAGTACTTTCTTTTTTTTTAATTTTTTTTTCAACGTTTTTTATTTATTTTTGGGACAGAGAGAGACAGAGCATGAACGGGGGAGGGGCAGAGAGAGAGGGAGACACAGAATCGGAAACAGGCTCCAGGCTCCGAGCCATCAGCCCAGAGCCTGACGCGGGGCTCGAACTCATGGACCGTGAGATCGTGACCTGGCTGAAGTCGGACGCGTAACCGACTGCGCCACCCAGGCGCCCCTATAGTACTTTCTAAAAAGAGAGGGATTGTCAAATATACTGCAGAAATGGTTGGGGATAGGCCATCACTTAATGTACTTATGACATTTAAAACAAAATAATTCCAAGAGTTCAAAGTACATCAGTGAGTTTCCCCAGAATGTTAGAGAATGTTGGTGTCGGTAAATTCATTCTAAGTATATGTCTGTGGCTATATGGCCAGTATATGACATAAATAGAAAAATCCTGACCTATCTTTTGGTGCAAAAATGCTATGAATGTACAAATAAACCTTTCCTGCTTATTAAAGTAGTCTCAGCCAAAAGAGTTATCTGTATCCAAAGAAATGACTCTGAGTACTAAGAAGTAATCATGTTCAAATCATTTATTTCATCCCCCACCTTTAAAGCTTCTTGTCAGCCCTCATCATGCAGCAACCATGGAGAATGTGTGGAAACCATCAATAATTATACCTGCAACTGTGATGTTGGGTACTACGGGCCCCAGTGTCAATTTGGTAAGCCCCTTTTCTGTCTTTGTTTCTTTCTGTGTAAACTTACAGGGGTTATTGTAGCCTATAGAAGTCGATAGGGACAAAACAGTACTAGCCATTCTGAGAAATGAGAAGTTTTTATCAGAAGGATAAGCTTGCACAATGTTGTTGCCTTTCCTGAAAGATTTCATAAGTCAGCATGAAGTTTCAATTCACTTCTTAGCAAGTCTTTTTTCAGTGCCACAGACAATACAGAGTTGGGAAAAAAGCTTTAAGGATGATGATAATGAATCAAGCATGATAGATTCCTGTTCTTAGGGAACCCAAATCCAGCAAATTGGTTGGACTCATTAGAACCGGAAGTCTGAAAGAAACATTGCCATTTATTGTTGGGAGGGTGAGTTACCCATTAGGGAATCTAGCTTTTGTATGTAAGCCTCAAAGTCATGACAGGGCATGGCTGAAAAGAAAAGTCCATGGGCTGCCTGGGTGGCTCAGTCGGTTGAGTATCCGACTTAAGCTTGGGTCATGATCTCACGGTTCATGGGTTTGAGCCCCGCATCGGGCTCTGTGCTGACAGCTCGGAGCCTGCTTCGGATTCTGTCTCCCTCTCTCTCTGCCCCTCCCCTGCTCATGCTCTCTCTCTCAAAAATAAAATAAACATTAAAAAAAAGAGGGGCGCCTGGGTGGCGCAGTCGGTTAAGCGTCCGACTTCAGCCAGGTCACGATCTCGCGGTCCGTGAGTTCGAGCCCCGCGTCGGGCTCTGGGCTGATGGCTCAGAGCCTGGAGCCTGCTTCCGATTCTGTGTCTCCCTCTCTCTCTGCGCCTCCCCCGTTCATGCTCTGTCTCTCTCTGTCCCAAAAATAAATAAACGTTGAAAAAAAAAAAGAAAGAAAAAAGAGAAGTTCACATAATGATACACAATATAGGTCAGAGACATATAGTAATAAATCCAACACGTTTGTTTGGGCTGTGTATTTTGGGGGATACAATGACAAATCTATTATAGATTCTGTCCATGAAGGATTTGCAATTAGCTAGTGGAAATTATATATGCTTATAACTTATTTTGATGGAAAGCAAGGTATAAGCTGGAAAATTAACTGCCTAATGAAAGAATATGGCCTTTATTGGATAATGGGAACCCACTTAGTATCTTGACACCTGCATTTGGGACAATTTTCCTAGAAGCAATGCATAATACGGATTGGAGAACCAAAAAAAAGAAGATGGAGGGGCACCTGGGTGGCTCAGTCGGTGAAGCGTCTGACTTCGACTCAGGTCATGATCTCATGGTTTGTGAGCTCGAGCCCCGGGTTGGGCTCTGTACTGACAGCTCAGAGTCTGGAGCCTGCTTCGGATTCCGTGTCTCCTTCTCTCTCTGCCCCTCCCCCATTGTGCTCTGTCTCTCAAAAATAAATAAATGTAAGAAAAAATTTAAAAGAAAGAATATGGAGAGAATCAGTAGGAGTCTATTGAAATCATTCAGCGTCACGGTGGTAGAAACAGAAAGGAAAGAGTACGTAGACTCAAAGTCAAGGAGTCTTTGACCCAGTCAGCTCACTACTGAAAGAAGCATCAAATCATTTCGTTGTTATTGGTTGAGTTTCAAAACTATGGTTGAAGTATCTGGTGCACAGGATAGAAATTAGAAGAAGAGAAAAGCAATGTTTGTAAAGAATAAAGAATTAAAGCCAAAATAAATTTAAGTGTCAACCAACTGGTGACAGTCTAACTCATTTCACTTAATTCCTACCCAGTACTTTCCTTCACACCACTCCTGAAGTTTCTTTTTTATTATTTCTTTATTGATACTTAATATTTTAGTATTTTATTTTATTTTATTTTATTTTATTTTATTTTAGAAGAAGAGTGCACATAAGTCCCCCACTCATGTGCACTCTTTTTCTAAAATAAAATAAAATAAAGGCAAAGAGTAAGGGAGGTAGGGCAAAATAAAGGGCAAAGAGTAGGAGAGGGAGAGAGAAACAGAGACAGAGACAGAGACAGAGACAGAGAGAGAATCCCAAGTAGGCTCCACACTCAGTGCAGAGCCCGATGTTTGGCTTGATCCTATGACCCTGGGATCATGACTTGAGCTGAAATCAAGAGTCAGACATTCAATCAACTGAGCCACCCAGGCGCCCCTGATCTTTAACTTTTTAATTCTTATAACATTGGCATGCCCATTTCACTCCTTTTTGAACATTTTACTCTTTTTTCTGTCTTAGCTTTCATCCTCTCACTCTTTTCTGGTCTTCTTTCTACCTATAATCATTTCTCCTTGGGTTTCTTCATAGGTTTCTTACCAACTTCTGTGGACTCACAGATTCATGTGAGCTTTGGACTGACAAATCCATTTCCAGCCCCGAACTCCAAATATGCTAAGCGTATCTTTTGGGGTGCCCAAAGGACTGTAAAATCAATCATCCCAGCCAGCTTTCTTTTTTTTGTATTTCTTATCTCAGTATGAGGCACCACCATTTATATGGGTGCTCTGGTATGAAATTCTTACACCTCCCCTTACTTTTATGCAAAGTAACACACTATTCATTTTAACAACTTACTGTTTCTCTCATTTGCTTCCCATTTGTCAGTTCTGCTACTACTGCCCTCATTCCTTCTAGACTATTGGATTCATTTCTTAGGCGAGTTCCACAGCTTTAAATTAGCTCCCCTTAAATATACTATTCATGCTACAGGCAGGCTGATCAATGAAAAACAATCAAACAAATACCACACGTATATCCAGCCTTCAATTTCTACCTATCATTTGTCCTATAGGATGAAATCGAAACTCCTCAAGGCATAGAGAAATGCTTGATATACGGTAGGAACTCATTAAATCAAAGAGAAAAGATAAAAGCATTTTTTCTTAGCTTCTACCTTTCTTTCTAATCTCATCTCACATATTCCCTTCCTCCTCCTTCCTCTGTGTAACAACAGAGTGCTCGTAGTTCTCCACCCTTTTCATATGTGCTTTGTATTTCATTGACTTGCTCGTGGCTTTCTCTCTCATTTTGCACATGGCTAACAGACCTGTTCATCTTTAAGACATAGTTCAGGGATTGATATTTTTTTTTTCCAGAAAGCTTTCTTTGGACCCTAAGATAGGCTAAGTACCCCTGTTCCATGTTCCAGTAGGTCCGCATATTTCTTTCTTGTTTATCCCGCATTTGTTGAAGTCATCTATTTGCTTGTCTGTATCCCCTGGTAGACGAGCAGCAGCTTGAGGTCAGTAAGTATTGTTTACAATTTAATATGTCAGATTGAGACTATGCCTGAAGTATATAAAGCACTTGCTTGTAGTCATGAATAGAATTGGAGAACATAATTTAATTTGGACTTGTACTGTATATGGAAAATATAAAAATTCTTCCAGTTCCTAAAGTCCTTTCTTCGTTGAAATCTCAAAAGCAAGGTCACCACAATGGCTCAAATTGGATAAAGAATAGGACACAAGAGTTGAAATATTTGCTCAAATGGCATGGTGGGGCCTAAAAATGTGAAGACTCATTTCCAAGGCTCAATTCAATCTCCTATGCCACCAGTCAGAGCAGGGAAATAGATACAGTTTCTGGAGAGGGCTGTCAAAATCAGAAGAACTGAAGGTCTGGAGCCGAGCTGGAGAGGGTAAAAACAGGATCAAGGCCAAGATGCTTCCTAAAGCTTCCCCACACTTTTCCCACACCTCCTGCTCCCAGCACTCTACTCTACCTAGGAGTTCTGATGTCACAATTATTTCCAAATCAAGCTGGTCATTCCCACTTAAACCTATCTAGGTTTAATAAGTCTCTCCTCAGGAGCACTTGAGTGGCTCAGTCAGTTAAGCATCTGACTCTTGGTTTCAGCTCAGGTTATGATCTCGCTGTTCATGAGATCGAGCCCCACGATTCTCTCTCTTCTCTCTCTCTCTGCTCCTCCCCTGTTCTCATTCTCAAAATAAATAAACACAAACAATTATCTTCTCAGATAATGCCAACAATAAGAAGAAGACCAGCTGATGTTTAATTAGGACTTCCTATGAGCCAAGTTCACTTCTAAGTCCTTGACTTACATTAGATCATTTATTCTCCACACCAACTCTAGGAAGTTATTACAATTACCATGACTCCTCTTTCATAGATGAAGAGACTGAAGCTGGAAGGATTAGCTCACTTTGTGCAAAGGCATTTGGTGACCAAGTGCCAAAGCTAGGATTCAAACCCAGACACCAGGTGCTCTCCACACTAGCCAGTACTGTTTTTTTTCTTACTGCAGTGGTTCAGTGTGAGCCTCTGGAGGCCCCTGATCTGGGTACCATGGACTGTAGTCACCCTGTGGGAACCTTCAGCTTCAGCTCTCAGTGTACCTTCAACTGCTCTAAGGGCACAGACCTCATTGGGGTTGAGGAAACCACTTGTGGACCTTTTGGAAACTGGTCATCTCTAGAACCAACCTGTCAAAGTAAGTAAGTCTTCAGACTAGAGGCTCTGTCATGGCCGACTTGGGTTAACTGAGAAAATGCAGCAGAGACTTGTAAGGAGTCTCTGTCCTTTTGGGAACATAATTTAATCTAACTTAGATCATACTATGATGCTTTTGAAAGGGATTATTGTTACTCAAATCAAAAAGAAAAACCACAAATAAAAAACAACAACCAAATACCTCTGAAACCATCTCGTGATACATACATAATTTTCAGTAATATGCGGCGTGATTATAGTGTACTTTTTACTTTAGTTTTCTCATCGTCATGGCACACATAGTCCAGATGAAACTCAGTTAAATGTTGATTGTTCTCTCCCCTCAGTAACACCTATTTTATGTGGTGTCTTACCTAACACCAACCAATTTCCTTCTCAGGGTGTAGAATTTTTTTGATTGTTTTATTTGGTTTATTCTTGAAATCATTTTTTACTTTTCATCTTCTATAAACTCTCAGGGGAATAACAACTGCTGTGAAAAACAAAAACACAGTCTCTTGATCTTTTTTTTCATTTGAAATATGGTGGGTTTTTTCTTCTTAGCTGTTAAAAAGACTATCCCTGTACAGGAGAAAACTGGTGGCATCTGAGCTTGTGAAATTCTGGTTACGTTTTCTACATTTATGCATCTGACGCACTAATTTTAAGTGGTTTAATTCTAAAAAAAACTATCAAAGTCATACTGAAATCATTGAATTAAATTGTCAAACCTGCTGAATTTTACAAGAGTTGAGTGAGTTGCTTCAGAGAATTGGGGTGTTTTTCAACACTGCTTGCTTTAGATCAAGTGAAAGGGTGGGAATTCTCTACATTCACTGAGGATACTCCATAAGCACTCTTGAGGCCAAGGCCATGTAGTACTTCCAGGAAGTGTTGGAGAGCTACCAGGACTGGAGCAGCAACATGGAGCAGTCAACTCTCCCCTCCTTTCCCCACCTCCCCACCCGCAAGGGTTTTCAGTGCTCCTGGCTTCACCTCTGATATACAATCTCCATCATTCTCAAGAGTATAAAATCTGGAAACATTATCAGAACTAATTTTTAGAATTTAGAAATGTCTAGATTCAATTGGGTGGTTCCACAGTTGAGTGGAGCAGCTTTGGCTAAAAACCTTTGGTGAAAAGAGGGCCTCTACTCAGAAATATTGCTTTTTTCTTTTTCATGGAAGGGATTTCCTGTAAGCCTCTAATGGCACCCGATCTGGGAACCATGGACTGTAGTCACCCCCTGGCCAACTTCAGCTTTACGTCCACATGTACCTTCAACTGCTTGGAAGGAACTGAGTTAATCGGGGAGAGAAAAATTATTTGTGGACCATCGGGAATCTGGTCAAGCCCTAGTCCAATATGCCAAAGTGAGTAAGTTTGCCCCGATGTGTTGACAACTTAAAGAAGGAGCTGCTGGATGGGAAGATGGTGGGGAAAGATAGATTAAACTTTAAAGTTTTCATTTTGCTACATGTATATGGCTTAAAAACAAATTTGTTCACATTAATTTACTATAAAATCCTTGGCTCTTCTTGCCTCTTCCTTCGATGACTGTCATTTCTGTTTTCAGCCAATTTTTAACTCATCATATCTCAACTCTTAACATCTAAATGCGCTGTCTCTGACTTACTTCTTTTATTTTCTGACTTCTTATGCATTCTTCCATTCCACTAAAATCTCACTTCTGTTAGTCCATTAAAACGTTTCTACAAAAGTCCCCAGTGACCACCTAATTCCCCAAATAGTGTATACTTACCAATTATTACTAAGCCGATGCCTCCCTCATCTGTGTATGAGGACTGTCTTCCTCATTTCCATACACTCTCCACTTGACACAGTGCCTGTGCTAAATAAGTTGCTAAATAAATGCACATTAAATTAGCTTATGAATGAATAGCTACTCATGTCTGCCCCTGAGATCATCTCTACCAGTGGAAAAGTTTTTAAGTGGTAGGATCAGTAGAAACTACCAGAGAAGCTGATCTCTGTATGGCCCAGGGCCAGGGAGTGTGGGAGGGAACTGGGGAGGAGGCATGGGATCTGTAGGGGAGGATTGTGTATCAGGCTTATGGGACATTTCCTTTTAAGGCTGGGCCAGTGTCCATTTCCTCATCCTCATGGAGCCTGTAGACGCCCTCTCTTTGGATCATCTGGGAACTTGAGCCTTTTTCCTATGATATATTTGGGTGTGGGGGTGGAAGCACCTTGAAAGGGTTTGCCAAAGTAACACAAAGAATGGGGGACACAAACCCTATGCTAACGTGCAAAAATAAGTTTCTTTAATTGGTGGTATCGGAAGGTAGACTTTCGTATTGGTATTTTTTCAATAAAAGTTACCAAACGTTCACTCTTACAAGAGGGTTCAGGTGGATCCATTTACTTATTTGTGAAGGAAGTGGGACTATGTAGTAGGACAACATCATTCGAAAGACAGTTCAGCGTAGGTCCTCAGCATGTAAACAGCAAGTACATATGTTGGCCCAACTGCTTCAAAGGGAAAGCATTAATAGGTTCCCTTGACTGTTAGGTCACCTGGTTAAGATGACCGGCTGTTATTTTTCCTGAAGTCATATTCTATGTTTTAGGTCTTCTCTGTGCAGCAGAGTCCCAACTGTTGAACAAGACCATGGAGATAAATACGATGGTGACCCCTTACTCAGATTTTTAGGTACTTCTTCCAGGAGTTCTGTGAATCGCAAATCTAGGGATTAAGAATTTTATAGGCACTGGGCTAGAGAAACTTGTCCTGTCTTTGCCTCTGCTGCGGAGTCATCATGGCCCTTCCCATGCCAGTTTCCCCATCCATCAACTGGCATCAAATGGCCTGTTACCGGGAGACATAAGGAGGAACAAAAGCTAAGGCCGTGAGATGGCACGAAGGATATAATGCTGCGGCCTCATGCTATGTGCCTTACTGATCTCTCTTTCAGAAGTGGACCAGAGTTTCTCAATGATTAAAGAGGGTAACTATAACCCTCTCTTCATTCCGGTGGCAGTCATGGTTACTGCTTTTTCTGGGTTGGCATTTATCATTTGGCTGGCAAGAAGATTAAAGAAAGGTATGTGAGTTTGCCTTCATACGAAAATAATACGACTCAAAGTGGATAAAAATAGGGGTGCCTCAGTCGGTTAAGCATCCAACTTTGGCTCAGGTCATGATCTCGCTCACGGTTTGTGAGTTCCAGCCCTCCGTGGGGCTCTGTGCTGACAGCTCAGAGCCTGGAGTCTGCTTTTGATTCTGTGTCTCCCTCTCTCTCTCTCTGCCCCTCCCCTGCTCATGCTCTGTCTCTCTCTGTTTTTCTCAAAAATAAATAAACACTGAAAAAATAATTAGAAACAAAAGCAAAGTGGATAAAAGTATAGAAACCCACAGGAAATTAAGATTGCTAGATTGAACTGAAGCAGGATACCAAGTTCTGTGTTCTATAGACATCATTGCTGGGGATGTGGGAAACGGCCCCTACACCCTTTCATTAAAACAAGGTGGCTGATTTGTGCTTTTCATCTGACAAACCTTTTAAAAATGCCTACTGTCTTCAAGGCACCTCACTAGTGCACTAATAGACAAGTGAGACATTTTAATGGTTCTTTGCTCTTATTTAGTTCTGAAAAATGGATGCATAATCTCTATCCCCTTAGGAGCCAGCATGCCTTTGATCTCAGTGCTACAGTTCCACTAGAAAATGAATCTAAGGTCCAATGAGGTTTTTAAGGCACTATTCTCCAAAACCTGAGCCATGTGCCTGTCTGGCTTCTGACATGTGGGAATTGCATTGTCCCTGGTTTTCTCCCCAGTGTGTATTCACTGAGGTCACAGCTCTAAATAAATGCACTGTGTATTCGTGCTTCCCTTCGCTCTGGCCTAGAGAAGAAAAGGGTATAAGAAGAGCTGTTTGAGAAGCTAATACCTGGAACAATACATGGGACGCCATCAGGGAAAAACAACCGTGTTATTCCCCTCACCTCCCTCCTGAGGATGTCTAAACCTTAGAGTGGGACTAGCCTCCTGGTTACAGATCCAGTCTGTGGTAGGTCCTGGGTGTGCACTGCCACATTTGTCCAAATTCGCCTGGCAGAAACATTGAAGTCTATGAAATTCATGGACATTAAGCAGCTTTTAAGACATCCCTGCTTTAAGTTCAGAGGCCATCAGTGATCTCAAAACAACTGCTAACCAAATGCTCGGTGTTGCATTTCTCCGGAGTCAGTTGACTGACATTTTAATTTTACTTCCATCAATTAATTAGTATGGAGTCTCTTCAACGAACATGGTATATAAAGGCTGCCCCTCACCCATCCCCACTGCCAATTGTAGGAGTAGAATCTACCAATCCCTAATGGTCTTCTACTATCTTTGGAATCTTTCATTCCAAATTTAAGAATCGGGATACTAGGTTAGTTTTATAACCAACCCAGAAAGACCATGGAAGCGGTCACTGTTGATGTGCAAGAACTTCATTATTAGCAGTTTAAAACGTCTTTGCCCCTGTTGTTGGAAATTCTGCTAAGATTGGATCCCATCATTTTATAATATGAGACTAAGTACTTAAGTATTCCACTAAGGGAAGAATGAGATTTTTCTCCCACCATTGATTATCCTTTCCACTGAGACTTCAAAATCTGACCCCAGTCATCCCTTTTTCCCTCCTGCCTTGGGTGATGGTGACAGAACTGAGGGGTAGAGAATGCAGTGCGCATTTATACGCTGGCCTCTGGGATAGGAGGCTGGTATCTAAATAACCTTTGAGGATTTGGGGCTGTGAGTCACCTTAATAAGGACGATATCCCCAAATTCCAAAGTCTCTTAATAAATTTTCATAGAGAGGGCACCTGGCTGGCTCCGTCAGTTAAGTTTCTGACTCTTGATTTCGGTTCACATCATGATCTCATGGTTTGTGGGATCGAGCTCTGCATCGGACTCTGTAATGGCAGCATGGAGCCTGCTTGGGATTCTCTCTCTCTCGCCTCTCTCTGCCTCCCCCCACCTTCTGAAAATAAATGAAAACAAAACTTAAAGAAATGTTAGTAGAATCAAAAGAATAGAATGCATTCACTTGTATTTAACGGCAGGGTGTGGGGTGGGGGTTAGCTGGCTAAGGTGGTTCTATAAGCAGTGGTGAGAAAAGCAATGGGGTTGTTTTTAAATTTTTTACCTTGGAGTCATTTCTGTACAAGATCTCAAACTGATAACTTGAAAACTACATGCCCCTACTGTGGGAATAAGTGTGGGGCAAACAGGAAACAGATAACGGGCAGTTAGGCTAGGTACATTCATGCCAGCAAAGAGAACAGAAGCCCCAGAAAGAGCACTGACTTTGTAGGAAAGCCAGGGTATCTTTAATGTAGCATTTCAATGGTCTTCATTTGTGGAACATCTTCTGATATTTCCGACTTCCAAGTGGCTCTGTCTTCCAAAGATTTTAGTTGTAAGTTAGTTCTTTGAAACATGAAGAATGTTTTTCCTATAGAAACAGTGTTAAGAGTGATGGGTAGGTTCCCGGGCTAACCCCTCAGAGCTTTTCTAACCATGTAGCTGACACATTTACAAGAAAAAAAAGTTAAGAACAGTAAGTCCACATGTATGTAGCAGTCATCAACTCTGAAAATTTCCTACGTGTTGTGTTTCAGGTTCAGTAAGCTGACAAAGGAGGACAGGTGAATATTTAGGACACAGTAGCTGAGGAAATGAGCAGAATCCTGACTCTTATCCTGTCCTCAGAACCTGTACTTTGGCCCCTGCCCTAGTTGTCTTGGTATCCAGATTTTAGCTCCTTTCTTCTGGAAGAGAAATAAATGCAGGCTCTAGAAATGTGTGCCCTCTGCATAGACTTATCTAGAAACACTCTGTTCCCCTAGATAATCATTCTCAGATGAGTCATCACCATTGGCTCTGTTAGAAAGAAAGAAAGAAAGAAAGAAAGAAAGAAAGAAAGAAAGAAATGACATAATGAATAATAAAACTGAAGCAGTGATTTTAGGCCAAATCTCCCAAATCCTGTTATCAGCAGGGGCCAGAATCAGAGATCAGACTCCCATTCACACAGGCCTCCTAACACCACTGGTCTTTGAGGCTCTATTTTTTTTTTTTCTCTTGGTTGGAAGAATTCCCCACCTGAACCAACAACCCACAGGGTTAGAACAGGGCACGAAACTGAACACATGCCCTTAGTTCCTTTTTCTTTGAAAAGAACTCTCAGTAAGAACACTCTTGCTCATGTATTGGTATGTGTTTTGTTGTTCCTAAAAGGAAAATATTAAGATAAACAAACAGCCTCTGAGGTTAATTCAGATTTCATTCTCCCTGCTCAAATGCATCCAGCCCATGTCATCAGCAGGCTGGATTTGGGAAGAAATGTTTAAAATGGTAAATTCTAACATTTGAAAGGTTTAAAAACAGTAATTGGGCACTGTCCACGTGCTAGGCCCTGGCCTAAATACTTTGAATACATTTTAGTTTATCAAATCAATGAGAGGGAGGTAATTACCATGCCCCTTTCACAGATGAAGGGACCGTGGCTTCAGAGGGTGAGTAGCTAATCAGAGGCACACTGCAGACAAGGTGGTGTGAGACGTAGGGACACATATTCTTACGATGCTACCAGCTAAGTCTGTTAGGGAGGAACCCGCAGGTGGGAGGAGATGGCGGGTGGGGAAGGGATAAACACGGGTATGGGGGTGTCGGAACTGACAGGCAGGCAAGTCAAGCTAGGCTGCTGTCTTTGTGATCAGCACCGAAGATGGAACAGAACCCTGAGAAGCATCTGTCCCAGTGGGTCTATTACGTCTGAGAATCTACCACTGTTTGAATTAGAACACTGAGCCAACATCTCAAATCCCCTTCTACACAGGCGGGGTCCACCCAACGAATGTATAATACATTTCAAAAGACAGTTTTGGGAGTGGGACTTGGCCTTCTCTCTTACTTACCAAGAAAAAAAAAAAAGAGAATTGTCTACATATGCTGATGCTGTTTTTCTGTTTCTTCTGTTTTTAGGTAAAAAGTCTCGGGAAAGGTAAGTTTCATCAGTGAGAAGTTTCCGCCTCTGTTGATCTTTTCTCTACCTTCCTTGAGATACTTCCTGTTAGAGCTAGATATCTTAACTCCTTAGTAACTATTTACATGGGGTCTCATTCAAATGAAATTTCCGTATAGAATGATAATCCACTAGCCTCCCTTAAAAGCTGTGTTTTTGAAGTCTGTGTGTGTGAGTCGTTTTGTTTTAGTGCCGGTGGATTGGAATGAATGAATGAACAAGTAGAGCCCTCTTGAGAAAGGGCAGTTATGTGAAGGGAGCTCTTTCTGATTGTCCCTGAAAAATTTTTAGAGGACTGGAAGCATTATGACAACTCTCTTCTTGTCCCAGTTGAATGTAAGGGCAATACCAAATATAGTATTCAGGAAACATTCAATTGGTCAAGGATTTATTGAGACATTAACGAGTCCCAGGCCCTGAGAAGGTATCATTCTAGACCCCAGGCCTTCAGTGCCTAGTACAAGAAGGTAAATGACTACTGCTCTGATTAGCACTGACCTTCAGAAATGTGGAAGAGGTGGGGAACATTGATTCTACCTGCGGCTTCCCCAAAAAGGCAATTCTTTTAGCTTGGTCTTAAACCTCAGATTTTTTTCAGCTGGAGGAAGAGACCGAGAAGAGATGCAAACATGTGAAAATGCAATGGTCCGTCTGGCAGAAGTGCAGAGGGCAAAACATTTCTTCAGTTTCTCAGATGTTTAGAGACTTGGAGAAGGAGAGTATAAGTAAGAAGAATGATGGGGATGGGGCTTTGGGGGCACACTGAGCACCCAGTTAGAAAACTGAGCTCCTTTAAAATGCTGGAAGAAGCGAGATGGTCCCTGAGAAGGTTGGTTGCTTGTTCAGACAACCACGCTACCAACCACAAATTGTTGTGAAGAAGTTCTTACGAGTTCAGTGAGCTGTAGCTCTGAGTGCAAAAGAGAAACTGGGGAGACATAAGACAACATGAGCCAGATCATAGACTAATTTATAAGCCATTTGAAGGAGTATGGACTTCATCCTGAAGTCTTTGGGGTAAAGCAGGAGAATGTCAGGCTAACATTTTCATCTTATGAGGATCACTCTGCAGACAGGGGAGTAGGGGGAGCCTGGAGGCAAAGAATTGTTTTGGAGGCATTTAAAGTTATTAAGTTAAAGCTGATGGTGCCTCTCTAGAGAAATGGCAGTGAGGTTGAGTTAGTTCATGCGGTAGAGGTGAAATCAACTGAATATGGTGATTAATTGGCTAAGAGAGAGAGAGAGAGAGAGAAGAATCAAAGAAGTCATCATGGTTCCGATCGGGGACTGGCAGATGGTTACTATTAATACAATACTCTTTACTGAAAAGGGAACACAAAAGAATGAGAGGTTTTGGAAGTGAAGGTCATGGGTTCAGTTGTGTCGGTGTTGAGCTTTGGGTGTCTGTGGCTCACCAGTTGAATGGTTCTATCTGTATCACAGGAGCCATCCAGGGGCCAGAGAGTGGATTTGGGGGTTCTCACGTCCCTTGAGGTTAGCTGCTATTTCGGGAGCAGGTACAGTCATCTGGGGAGAGTGAGGAGCAAGGAGCGGGAGAACAGAAGAGGACGTGGGAGAGAGGGCAGGAACAGGGGTAGCATCTATATCAAACAGGTCAGTGAAGGACAAGGAGATGGGGAGGGGTTGCCAGAGAGGCAGAAGGAAAATGAGGAGAGTCTGGGTCATGAATGCCAAGGAAAGAAGGAAACAGAAGTGGTTTCGAGTGACTTTGGGAGAACCAGTGAGTTCCCACTGGATGTAACAAGGGTATCTGCAGAGTCTGTTGTCAGGGTCGAGGTCACGGAGGAACTCTCGTGGCCAAGTGTCGAGGAATCAGCGGAGATGAGGAAGTTGAGGCAGAAAATGTAAGCCATCTCTTTTTAAAAAGCTTGGCTAGGAGATGAGATCCTTAGGAAGGTAACTGGATGAAGAAATCGGGTCAGTGGATGTCCTTTTATTCTATTTTATTTTAGTGCCCTATCTTCCATTCGACAGTGTAGATGGGGTCCTAGACCCTTCTCTGGGCTGGGCTCCTTATCTCTGTGGGCAGGAAATCCACAAGATGTAAAGATCTCTTTCATGCTCACACCCAGTTAGTGAAAGTCTTTTTTGGCACAATCCACCCCGAGCCGTTTTCTGGTCACAGGAACCACTTATTTTTTAATTGCCACTAGATGGAAGCAGATCAATTCAATTTTTTTAGAAAACCTTGGGGGACAGGAAGAGAGGCTGACAGGAAGAGTATTAGCATTAAGTGAATTACCACATTCGGCTAATTGCCGTACGAAGTTTAACGGCTCACTGATTTTGACAATGAATCAAACAGTAGTTTTTTCTTAAATACTCTTGTGTTGGAACAATGCTAAGCTTGACTGAGACACCAAGAGGAGTAAGTCCACGACCCTGACCTCAGGGAGATTATCATGTAGTTGGGTGGCGAAGACAGAAAAATAAAAAAATTATATATTTTCAGAAAAATACAAGGCAGAGTACAGTAATGACTGGCGAACTCTGTGTTAAAGGACTTTGTCAATATAGAAGAAGCTTGGTGATCACAGGAGATCTTATAAAGGAGGTTGACCCTGGTTGAAGAATGGATAGGGTTTGTGGGTATGGGGAGAAGCAGGGAGGACAGACTACAAGGAGATGATGGAAGCATGGTATGGCAGCAGGAATGTGACAGCATGTTCAGGTGCCAGCAGCTAGAAGTATCAAGAGCCAAGGGTGTACAGGACGTATAAACAGAAATTGGAAGGGAAGGCTGGCCCCATCGATCTAGGTCTTCAAATGCGTCGCTCGATGCCAGGACTAAGCAGAGAAGTATTATTTGCCCAGATGCCTTGCAACACCTCTCATTTATTGATCAAGGTGACTTTAATTCATCGAATTATAAAATTTCAGGTCTTGAAAGGATCTTCACGGGCGTGAGGTTCACTCCCTTTATAACGGAGCTAATGAATAACTTTCCTATGGGCCCTGAGAGAGTGACATAGCTAAAATAATTATAAACATTTATGAAACATTAACTCCATGTTTCACACCTCTCTGTGAGTTTTGCATGTTTGAAATCATTAAATATCGCCTGCCAGCTTGTAGGTGGGGGGAGGTGCTATTCATATCCTCATTTTACAGGTAAAGGAAGAGAGGCGAAGAGAAGTAAAATATCTAGCCTGGGGTCACTGAATAAATGACAAAGCTGAGATTTGTACCCAAGTGGATCCAAAGGTCCTGCTTTTAATCCTTACACTTCTAGAACTCAGGACTGTCGACTCCAATGATAAGAGTTCTAAGTCCCAGACACCTGCTTTCCGTAGTGATGTGATAATGATTTCACCCTGAAACCATGTGTAATGGCACCGAGGAAGGGTGGGATGGAAGAGGCAGAGTGTGTTTCTAGGACAAGCCAAAGGTAAAAATGAAAACCATCACATTAAACACTGAAGCTCTTTTTTGTTTTTTTGTTCGTTTGTTTGTTTTGTTTTTTTGTTTTTAAGCTCTGCAGCCAACTCTCATAGTCTTTTGTGTTCATTCTTATTAGGTCTTGGCTGGTGAATGACCAACTCCTGGGGCATTTGTGGTTTCAATTCTTGCCGGGTTATTTTCACTCTTCTGCAAACTGGTTCTGTTTACCACCTCATTTGGTTTCTAGTGTCTAAATTCTGCCTGGGTAAAAGCTACACCCAAGATACACAGGAAGATACGATGCCAACCTCAGTGGAGGGTATATGTGAAATTTTGTTTTCAGAAACATTTTTATCTCTGTATTGGCAAAAGCACGTTTGCAGCTGCTGAACTGTGGTTTACCCTGGCAGTTCATCATGACAGCAGAGTCTCGGAATCTGCTTCTCCCTTTGAAAGGTGCTATTAAGACATGCCCTATTTGGTTCCCTTTCCCCTACCCCTAGCCCCCTCCCCTCCAAGGATGAGACAACTGTGCCACACACACACACACACACACACACACACACAAAGTGTCATTTGTGTCATGAAACTAGATTTGTCACTGTCTCCCTAAATCACATCCCTCCAGAATCAAGCATTTAGAATTACCACCACACCTTTCATGAGTTTTGATTTTTCTCAAATTTCTCTTTCCTTTTGAGCATTGTCGTCCTCTACTGCTCACTGACTTCCATCGTCCAAAATCTATCCCAAATGCCCTTCGTACTCATTTGATCTAAAGACAAAGCCTGTGCCCCCAGAAATGTCTCCAAGTGTGGCCCACGGACCAGCGGCAGCAGGAGCAGGGATGATGCAGAATCCGGGGCACCGCCCGGATCTACCGAATAGGAATCTGCCTTTTAACACCACCTCTGGGCGGCAAGCAGCTGCAAGTGTGACAGGTGTTGCTTTAGGGTTTTCTTCTTCTTCCTTTGCCTGAGTGAACGTCCTGTGCTCGTCCAACTCACCTGAGAGGCATTTTCTTCACTCCTCTTCCGACTTTTACACCGAATATCGCCCTTTACTACGAACGCTGTTAAATTTTGCAATGTTTAAGGTCCTGGTTTTAATTTACATTCTCTTGTTTTCCATTCAGCGTGGACGATCCGTATTAAAGCACCCTCTGTAAATGAAAATTCTCGGGATCCTAACGCGTCACTGGATCCCCCAAATCCCTCCCTGAAAAGTTATCGCGCGGTGGTGTCTCCTGCCCTGAAGATGAATGTGTCGTCCTCAGTGCACCTGGAAAGATCTCTGAGGAACCGGCAGCAGTTTCTGCTCCCTTTGAGCCCCTCCCCCACCTCCTTGTGGTTTATATAGCGCCCTCTGTTACTCTGTTTTTCGTGGAGAAAGGAGATCACAGCAGGGGAGAAGATTGCTGGGGAATATAAAGATGCCCTATTTTGCTCTCTGTCTTGCACCTACAGGCTCGGTTTTGATGCAAATCACATTTTATCTCCAGTCTCCTGTAGGGGTCCATCTGTAGACATAAGTTCATCAAATTGATGTTGTCCTCGCTTTCCAACGGCAGCAAAGTAGTGGGGTTCTGCCCGGAACAGAAAAGGTCCTGCCACGTGCACGGTAGCCTCACCTCCTCTGTAAATGGAGGCCATCCTCTTTAACTGCCTCCGGCCTCCCCCACCTTCTTCGACCATCCCCTCTTCCCAGTTGGCTGGTTTCCACACATAGCATCTCATGGGCACCAAACGAAAAGAGAGAGGAGAGAGACAGCGAGACTGCACTGGTTTTTTGGGTTTTTGGCTTTTGGTTTTACTCATTAGATCCACCGAAACATCTTATACTCGGTGCCTTTTAAAAAATGACCACTATATTTTTATTAAAGAAACATCCCCAGAAACATCACCAGAAAGACTAGTCTTTCATACTAGTCTTGTCACAGCTAGTCCAAACCTGTGGCCTCCTGCTGCAAGATTAGTCTAGGTTTTGTGCTTAAATAGTCTTTTTTTTTTTTTAAACATACAGTTTTGTACTTAGTCTCTCTAAAGAAAATGTTACCACGGGGCGTCTGGGTGACACAGTAGGTTAAGTGACCAACTCTTGATATCAGCTCAGATCATGATCTTGTGTTCATGAGATCGAGCCCCGTGTAGGGCTCTGGGCTGCCGTCACAGAGCCTGCTTGGAATTCTCTCTCTTGCTCTCGCTTTGCTTCTCCTGTACTCTCTCTCTCTCTTGCTCCCAAAATAAATAAATAAACAAATAATAATAATAATAAATAAATAATGTTACATAATCTGTTATTTAGAAATTTTCCATGGTATGTTTTCTCCCAGTGAAATCCTTCCCTCCTTCAAGGCAGAAATTGTGTTACATCCCTGGACGGTCGAGCTTATTCCTTGACATTCAGTAAATGTGTGTTCACATAAGTCAGGAAGAGCTTATGGTGTAGGGTCGATATAAGCTGCAGAAAACCCTCTCTCCATGGCATGATGCTCATCTAAGGTCAAGGGCTAACTTCTCAGCAGAGACTAGGGGCCTGGTAAAACCTAGTTGGAAACACCTTTCTGCCCCATGGCCAATAGCGCTTTCATACAAATTTGTACACGCTATGAGAATGATTTTTTTGGTGCTGATTATATTTTCCTTTCTCGAGTCCATCTCAGACTCTGCTTTATAACATGGGCTGTTGCAAAAATTCCCCATGTTGTACGCTATAAATCCAGGCTATCCCATTCACATTCATGTAGTTTAAGATACATCCCCTCGAGTTGTACAGTGCCCATCCTGCACAGACTCACATGGCAGCCCTGATTGCAAGGTCTTTTTCGTCTAAGAGATCAGGATCAAAGAGCCCACATGGTGGTTACTTCCTGGGGATAAGATGTGCGTACGTTGAAAAACACAGTGCTTTATTTAAACCCTAAGGCTACGATGTGATCTTAGGAATTATCTCGTGCTATATCCTTAAACAAAGATTCATAGCATTCATAAGAAAATAAATAAGGGTTCATAAGATAAATTTCCCCGAAAACCTTGAGTTTGACCTTCCTGAGACTTGGTTTCCTGTTTCCTTACGTATAACATAAGAATGAAAGATGCCTTGTTTACCTTGCACGGTTATTGCAACGGTTGAGTCAGGTATGATATTGTTTTCTGAACTGAACCTTAAATGGAGATTGTTTTCCACCCAAATCTTGCCTGTCATGCTTTCGTGGTGTAGGATTCTGGATTTTATGCAAGGCCCCGAGCAGAAGCATATATGAGAACTTGTCCTGAGATTAGAAAGCTGAGGGTCCTTCATTTGTGTCCAGGTAGGAACCCAGCGCTCCGAATTTCACAACAGTTCAGCTCTGCTACCTGCACGCTTGCTGGGATGACACAGAAGGAAGGGCACGGGTTGGGGAGTCAGTCCTACTCAGTGGGAACCCTGCCTCTGCCTCTATGGTGTGACCCTCCAAGTCATGGTTAATGAATTTCTGGTTTGCTTATGAAATGGGGCTGCCATTATCTTCCTCACACAGTTGTGCCCCAGATTCAATGAAATAACCCCTTTCTCTCATAACCCAGAACACCAGCTTTTATGAAATTGACAAGGGTCCAAGGGACACAGAATTATCCATTCCTCTGGATTTGTTCACCAGAGCTCATTGAGCCTGGGCTATAATAATTTAGTTTCCTGCAGAAACATTTCATTAAATGGATATTTAATTTTTTGACCTTAGCTCTGATAAGAAAAATCTGTCACCCGAGTGTCACACACTTCCCTCGTATGCCCTAGTTTTCACCCCTTGACCTCCCCAAGACTGTGCTCTGTTCTTTGGCCCAGTCTGAAACAGACCTAGCTCCATGATAATTTAATGAGAAACAAGGAGTCAGGTAAGAATCTTCATATCCAAATCATACTTTGGAAAATTAATAAAGTTATCCTTTAGATGTCTATCCTCTTCCCTCTCAAAGATCCTATTCTCTTCCAGCTGACTGTATCTTCATTTTGTCTTTTCCCCAAAGTTCTTTGAAAATTTCTCTGCCTTGACTCTAGCAATTTGATTTTTCCCTCTGTTTACACACCCCATTCAGGAAAGCAAAGTCATTAGAACCGAAACAACCCATAACCCATGACAAGGAACAGGGAAATTATTAGCAGAAAGAATGAGATTTTCACATCTCTTTGGCCTTGGCAGTCTTGTCTTAATCTAGTGAGATCTCAGCATTTCATGAGGTACAGCCTTCCCTGCGTGACCCTGAAAGGTTAATTGGAATTAAGCTTTACTTGATATCTTGGTTGAAACTTGGTCCAAGCAACAGATCTGGTGGTAGTGTTTCCAGCACTAATAGTTGTGATAGCAGGAGTTGTCATGATGATGATAATAATGGGGTAAGGGAGTTTTTAAGTTAGTTCTCTTAAACTTAGTTGACATCCAGTTATCTTACCTGATATCCAAATCCGTATCCTATCAGGAGAAAACTGTCTCTTCTTGATGAGGCTCTACGGCGGAAGAACATTACAAGCAATGTGGCCACACGGGGCAGAGCCCTGCCCTGAAGGGCCCAGCATCTAGAAGTGGAAAGAAAAAGATGTGTAACTGGAAGTCAAGGCAGCATGTGCTGTGGCCTGCCGAAGAGTGCAAGCCAGAGATGCCGCGGTTCAGAGGAGGGACGGACCACATGGCAAAGGGCAGCAGGATTTATAGATAGAATTAGACCCTGAATGAAGTCTAATTAGGAAACAGAAGGTGAGTTAAGTATCCAAGACAAAAGTGTTGAAGTCAGAGATGTCAGATAGGTCTTATGGGCTTAGCAGAGAACCAGCAATGAGAAAGGCAAAGAACAGCTTTAAATCCCAGACGAAAGCTTGCAAAGTTTTTTCTGTAGTTTCTGGGAACCCTTGAGCAAGAGAAGGACAGAATCACAGTGATATTCTGGGAAGATTAACGTGTCCAAGGGTTTAAGAATGGACAGAAACGGAAGCAGGGAGACAAGTCAGAAACTGTAATTATTCAGACATGATGATTAGGGTGGGGCCAGGAAGATTCCAGTGTGAAACATTGTCAAGGCTTTGGTCTCTGACTAGCTGGGGTCGAGGGACAGGGAGGGGAACCGCAAGGGAGTTCAACAAAGCATTCAGAAAGGAAAAACATAAAACAAAGGTTCTGGTTAAATATGGTTTATGCAAATGTCCTTTTTTTTTTTTCAAAGACCCTGTAGGAAAGTCCCTCCTTTGTTATATTTCCTCTTCATGAACATTTCTCCTTTATTGTTAATATAGGATTGAGTCAAGGATATAGTCAAAATGGCTTTGGATTCACAAAGACAAATGGTGGAGACTGAGGATAGGAAAAGTCCCCGAACTCAGAGTTCTTCAAAATGTGGGTTGTGGGGGGCGCCTGGGTGGCTCAGTCAGTTAAGCTTCTGACTTCTGCTCGGGTCATGATCTTGCAGTCTGTGAGTTCGAGTCCTGCATCAGGCTCTGTGCTAACAGCTCAGAGCCCGGAGCCTGCTTCAGATTGTGTGTGTGTGTGTGTGTGTGTGTGTGTGTGTGTGTGTGTGTCTGCCCCTCCCCCATTATCTCTCTCTCAAAAATAAACATTAAAAAATTATTAAAAAATATAGTGTAATCAGTTCTCACTCTTTAAATGAAAGCAAACTTAGTTTCAAAAACACAATTTTGATAGAGACCCTGATGCAGACCAGCCGACCCAGACTCGATGTGCAGGGAAGTTTCTGAAAAGGCCTGTCAGTTGGTCTCACTTGGACTGTGTGGTCAGTTTCATGTGGATTTAGACTTAACAGGCAGAAGACATGTTGGATGGTGCACATGCCTTGCACAATTGTGCTAAATACTCCTGGAGCATTGTATGAACTTTCTAGAGAAATCAGTATCTCTTTGAAAGCATAGAACCACAGGACTAGTTTCTAAACTTTTCTATTATGAGGGACTCTCATTAAAATTACAACATTGCAAGATAGTAGTAAACCCATTAGTCGAGAAAATACAGATGTATTTACAGATGATTAAAAAACAAAAATAAAATTAAAAAAAACCCTCTTGCCTGGAGGGTAGTTAAGGCCCAGAGACTAGAAACCACTGCTTGTTCCTACACTACAATTTCTTTAAAGAGTTCAATGCTATAGATAATCAGCCTCCTCATCTTTTTCAGACTGTGTATTCACCTGCAATCCCCATGCAAAAACACCTATGCTTTGATTTCATGGATGGATATAGAACATTTCACTTAATAACTAGGCAATTCTACTATATATGGAATATATACAGAAGTAGATCATATATTGTACTATAAAGCAAGTGTCAATAAATTTCAAGGAACTAGAATCATACAGATCAGAGCCTCTTCCATTTGTTATAAGTTAATAGTAGAAAATAAACTTTAAAAAAATCCCAGTATGCTTAATAATTTAAATATATTTAAGTAACTCAAAAGTCAAAAAAAATCACAAAGAAAATGTTGAACTATTACAATTGAATGGTATTAAAAACAAAGCACACCAGCAACTGTGGGGTGCAGCAAAAGAAATGTCAAGGAAAATTTGTCATTGTGACGTTTATGTTAGAAAAGTGAAGAAGGCTAAAAATTAAACATCTAACTTAAGAAGTTAGAAAAGCAAGCGATAGCACAAACCATAAGAAAGTATAAAGATGAGGGGTGCCTTTGTGGCTCAGTTGATTGAGCGTCAGACTTCGGCTCAGGTCATGATCTCATGGCTCGTGGGTTTGAGCCCCACGTCATGCTCTGTGCTGACAGCTCAGAGCTTGGAACTTGCTTTGGATTTTGTGACTCCCTCTCTTTCTGCCACTCCCCTGCTCACACTCTGTCTCTCTCTCAAAAATAAATAAACATTAAAAAAAAGAAAGTAAAAAGATGGAAATAATATATTTGAGAGCAGAAATTAATATAGAGAAACAAAGGAAAGTAGGATCAAAGAGGATCAAAAAGTAGACAATCTAATAAAAAAAGAAAAATGGTATAAATTTAAAAAATTAGGAGTACAAAAATATATATTTAAAGATCATCACAGATAATTTTTTTAATTAAGAAAGCAGAACAACTCACTAAAAATATATTTGGTAATAGTCAATCTAAACACATTTGCCGGAAAAAAAATTACTTCTCAACTTTCCTCCCCCCCGCCCCAAAATAGGAAGACTGGATGGTCTTCCATAATCATTGAAAAATTTGAATCTGTAGTTAAAACTCTTGCCACAGAGAAAATACATATCAGGCTCAGATAGTTTTACAGGTGAGTTCTACCAATTTCCAAACCAACAAAGAAATCCCAGATTTTCCCACATATGTTCAACAATTTCTAGAGCTCTAAAGAACCATTCCCCAATTATTCCACAAGGCCAAAATATTCTTGATTCAAAAACCATATAAAGACTTTGTAAGATAAAACAATGATTGTCCAATCTCACGAATGTATGTGAAAAAATTTTAAACACAGTATTAATAAGCCAAATATAGCAGAAACGAAAAATATAACCTCATGTTCAATTTAGGTTTATTTTCGGAATATAAGGAGAGAATTCACATTAGAAAATCCTTGACTATAAATTACCAGATTAATAGGTAAGAAGAGAAAAACCATGTACTCGTCTCAAAATTACACACAAAAAAGAATTTATGATTTTTAATTTTTTTTTTTTTAGCGTTTATTTATTTTTGAGACAGAGAGAGACAAAGCATGAATGGGAGAGGGCCAGAGAGAGGGAGACACAGAATCTGAAACAGGCTCCAGGCTCCGAGCGGTCAGCACAGAGCCCGACGCGGGGCTCGAACTCACGGACCGCGAGATCATGACCTGGGCCGAAGTCGGCCGCTTAACCGACTGAGCCACCCAGGCGCCCCAGAATTTATGATTTTTAAAAAGGAAAAGAACACCGTTTGGCAAGCCAGAAATGGGAATTGCCTTAACCAACAACGACAAAAAAGAACGAGGATTCTCAGCAGATACTTCAGCAAGCATTATCCTTTGTGATGAAACGTTGGAAGCTGTGCGTCTTTAATCAGGAGTCATTCAATGATACTGACATCCCCCCCTCGGATCTCCTGTTCGAGGGCAGAGTTGACTGGCAATCCCAGCTGCTGCCACTCTGGATCCGCCACCAATTTCACGCTGGGGCTACACATCCTTCCAGCTGCTCCCGGCCAATGACTGATGACATTTGTGATACAGTCCAGGCTCATCGTAGGGGTGTGGGGCTCCTCTCATGCAGGACTTGGCCTTGAGGATTCCCTGCCGGTCTGGCCAAAGCTGTGTCAGGGCTGAGTCTCCTCCTGTGTCAGGGCTGCGGAGTCTCCTTCCCATCCTCCCTTCCTTCCCCCCTTCTCCTTCTCCGAAGGCTCTCCCTCCCTCCCTCTGCTTTGCTCCCTTTGTCCTCCATGGGGGTTCCTTCCAACACAGCTCTTGAGCCAGAAGGTGAGTTAAATATTTCACTGTCTGCCCATCTAAATGCCCGTGTCTTGGAGAACCTGACCTGACACGCTATCACTGCGTCTAGTCACCATTACACTGTGTGCTGGGGTCTGGCTGGTGCCGTCTCTGGTCCTCAGTTCTAGATGCACTAGACGAGTAGACTTTCCTTGAACTGGCTCTACGGTCTCTTGTTCCCAGATCTTCACTGGAGCTGTTGCCTATACCTTCCCCAATCCCCACTTATTGACTCCCAGCCCATCCTACAAGACCTAGCTCATGAAAGGCGATTTCTCCTAAATCCCCACTTAGGAGTAATCTCTTCCTCTACTAACATGCAACAGCACTCTGTGGGATTATAGTAATGATCACAGTCTGTCACACATATCTGATGTGTGTGTGTGTGTGTGTGTGTGTGTGTGTGTGTGAGATTCTTCTACCAGATGATTAGCTCCTGAAATATTGTCCCTGGCCAGATAATTAACTCCTGAAAACTGCTCACTGTTGAGCTGTGCTCAACAAATGTTAGAATTAAATCAAGGTTTAAAAACAAATGTAATCCATCTATTTATGTCTTATGTAAATAAGAAGAAAGACATCTTGGGGCACCCGAGTGGCTCAGATCGTGATCTTGTGGTTCATGAGTTTGAGCCCCGCATCGGGCTCTCTGCTGTCAGCACAGAGCCCGCTTTGGATCCTGTCTTCCTCTCTCTGCCCCTCCCCTGCCTGTGCTCGCTCTCCCTCTCTCTCTTTCTCTCTGTCCCAAAATAAAAAAAATAGAAGGCTAAAAAAATTAAAACATTCGAACACAAAACGTTCTCACTCATTCCACCATATTTCATTACAGGGATAATAGAATAAATGTCAGGGTGGACCCAGACCCTACAGAGTTCTGGTCAGCTGCAAGATAATCTTAGCTTTCCTTTTCCAGGAAGGACCCTGAAAAGATCCTCCCTGGAAAACAAACAAACAAACAAACAAACAAACAAACAGCTGCAACATGTGATTAAACCAGTATTCGGGAAGTTCTTCTTTACATCTAGCTCATATTGTCTTGCTGCAACCTCAGTATATTTTCTCTTCTTTGGGGGAACTGGTAGAGACAGATGTGATTGGCCCATTCTTCCACAAAGGGAAAGCCAACGTTCTAGTCAACAGTTAACCCGAGATCCTTTCATGTTGACAGTCCTTGAGTGCTTTCAAACGTTTTAACAGAATCTGGTGGTGGTCCTGAACTACTGCCGCAGGATAGGGTCTGCTTCTCCTGGTTAGGGTTTGCATTTCGCCCATGTACGGTGGTGTTCTAGGCTGAGCCACTTCCTCAGAGCAGGGGAAAGATTGGGTGGGCCATCTGGAAAATTCCCTGAGGTTATAGGCCACCACTTCCTCTTCCTGCTCTATTGAAAGGTAAAGCCTCCCTGGACGAGCCCTAGTCGGTCCCCAGCTTGGCCTTTCAGTGACTACTCATCTGACACTTTCAGATGATGCCCAGAAGAAAGCCCTAGGGAAACCCGAGGCTGGGGCCTGATTCACACACTGGCAGCAACAATAGCAGAGGCAGACAAATAACGCATTCGGGCAGCAGAGTGTGCCGGCGGAGTAAGGGAAGATAAATTTAGCTTTCAGCTTTGTAATGCTGACAAGGAACATGCCAAGAAACTCACTTTTCCTCACAAGCCACTTGTTATTGCCAAATATCCTGTTCATCTGATTGCAGAGGAGGGTCTGTGTGTGCTCTGTAACTCTGTCCTGACCGTGGGCGCCCGCTGAGGAGCTTGTGGGTTAGCAAGAGAGAGATGGCGTGCAGAATGGCGTTGGTGGTACCCAGCTCTGGAGCATGACAGATGTTGACGAATAATAAAGCAGCACATAGCTCAATCACCAATACCCACTTGTTCGTTCAGAGGTTACCTTACCCTTCTTCCTCTGCCACTGCTTTTATTGGGCTTTACAGAATAGTAAACCTGGAATTTCAAAGGGTTGAGCTTAAAGCCAGGTCCCAAGTTTATAGCTGCGCCTCATTTTCCGTGGCTTTAAGAAGGGAGTATCACTTGTAGAAGGTCTCTGCAGCTAATATTAACCCTAATTTGCTCTTATGGACCCCAAATACACCCAACCCTGAGAGACTCTGATGGAGGGCTGCTACATAATTATCATGACCGGCTGTGGAAGGGGCCTCGGGGCTCCTATGCTGCGTTATCAGGGGGACACCATTTATGTTGGATTCCATATGGATCGCACCCCCTTGGGTCATGGAAAGCAGTCACTCTGGATACTACAATGTAACATTTGTACAAAAAAAAATCACTGCCATTTATCGATAAACTGTCACAATCCATGCAGCAGTGTTGCAAGAAGGAATTATTATTTCCATTTTATAGATGGGAAATCGGAGGCTCAGAAAAGCTCTGTAAGTTGACCTCCCCTCCCCCCTAAAAAAGTCAACAGTTGAGGATGAGGACACAAGGTTTGAAATCTGTTTGCCTGACTCAAAAATGTGGATGTTTCCCACTATTCTGTCAATCTCAAATACCTCAGCAGTAAATGGGTATTCCTTCACCCATTCAATAGATATGTATCGAATACCATTAATAATGAACACACATTATGTACTGGGCTGAGGACACAGTATGAAACAAAACTGACTGTCCTTGCATGCACGGAGTTTACTGGAAAGGAAAACTTCGGGCAACTAAGACAATAGCTACCAAGTTTGGGCTTAATATGTGACTCACATTGTCCCACATATTTTACGTACAGTTCACTTATTCCTCATACCAACCTGGAAAGTGGGTATTATTTTTGTCTCTTTTTTACAGACAAAGAAGCTGAGAAAGAAGAGTAACTCGCTCAGGATTACGTAGCTGGTCAATGACAGATCTGGGATTTAAATCCAGGGGGCTTAGCTCCAGATTTTGTGCACTTAATTCCTGGCAATACTAACAATGATCACGTAAATCGCCGTTTCTCCGGATCCCAAGATTTCAAGCAACTTTTTAAAAATTATTCATGATTTTTATAATATCTAATTTTTATTTTTTTTTGTAGTTTTTTTTTTTATTTTGAGAGAGAGAAAGAGAGAGCCAGGGGAGAGGAAGAGAGAGAGAGAGAGAGAGAGAGAGAGAGAGAGAATCCCAAACAGGCTCTGAGCTGTCTGATTCTTACACTCCTAGTTAAGTGACCTTGCCCCCAGCATTTAATCTCTCTGAGGCTAGATAGAGACATTGATATAGATATGTCAGTGCTGCAGGGTTGTTATAAGATTAATGTTCATTGTGAGATTAAACATCATATATGTAAGGTACCTGGTTTTTTGCTCAATAAATATTAATTTCTCCAGTGAGTTAAACATCTTATTCTAACACAAATGCTCAGATTTATAACCCAAAGCATGTCAACCCTCCCCCACCTTCTTTTGGGTGAACTGTGTTAGCAATACTCAGCAGGTATTAAGAGAAAGAAGTCTAGGGTGATATATGTATATATGTGTGTGCGTGCACGCGTGTCTGTATGTACTGGTTATACAGTGAATTCTTTACTATTATCTCTGGGTGATAGGTTTCAAGTGAACCGTCTCTGGCCCAGTCTGCCCTTTGTCAGAGCTGGCTCTGGGAGTGAGAAATGAAGACACGGCAGCAGATGGGGGAACAGATCTTGAGAGCAAAGAGAGAAGTCTGAAACTTCCATTCTGTGGCATACATTTATTCAGAGATTGTTTCCCCTGACAAGTTTTAAACACTTTCTACTCTCTCTGATAGGAAATAGAACCAAATTTCTCCTCCCGATACCTTTCTCTGGTTTACCAAGTGTGGTTAAATGCATGTATTGGTGTTGGAGGCACATTTTGTCTTCTCAGAAAAAAAAGAGAAAATACCCTATTTAAGGGCTGGAATCAAGGAAAAAACCCATGCTGCTGTGCTATGTGGAGAATAAACCTATAAATGTAAGAAACCCACGACCCAAAAATGACCTAATAAGCCCAAGTTCTGAATTTTGTATTCCAGCTCCCCCCTCCCCCCCAAATTTGCCCATTCTTAAAATGATTGATGGCTTCTTTTCTGGAAAGGTGAAACCACGATCAAGCCAGAATGCTGAGGCTAACTAACTTAGCCAGTTGTTATTGCCAGTTTGAAATGTTTGAAATACAAAATGCACACAAAAAAGGGTAGATGTCAAGGATGTATAGCCTGATGAATTTTCCCAAACTGAACACATCTGTGTAATCAGCACCCATTTCAAAAAAACACACCCCAGAAGCTTCCCTCCTTACCTCCTCTAGTTCTTAACTGACCGCACCCACCAAGGGTAATCCCTCTCCTGGTTTCTAGCAGCATAGGTGGGGCCCACCTGTTTTTGAACTTTATAGAATCTTTCAGTTTCAGTATACCTCCACTTTTTTTTTTTTTTTTAATTTTTTGGTCTGGTTTCATTCACTCAGCATGAGACTCGCCCATGTCGTATAGAGAGGGTTCACCATCACTGCTTTTTAGAGCAAACTGTTTCTCTGTGTAAAATCTCTCCTATCAGATATTCGCTTTCCACACATAAAAATAGTTAACATGCTGATGTTAAGGCTTTCTTTTTCCAATTTCTAACCCTCCCTCCCCAAATGGAGTTTCCTAAAAGGGTTCGGCAAGGAAACTTTTCACGATGGAAAGGAAGACGCCGAATTCCCGTTAATTCTGGTTTGTTTAGAGTTTTCTACAATGGAAGGTACTCACAGGGGAAGTATAAGGATGCCTGGGGAACGGCAGCCACTATTCATCATCCACATTTGCCAGGTTAGTGTAACGGGCTTCCTGTGTAATTTTCTAGCTGCTTGAGGACAGGAAGGGACGCTGCCCCCACGCGGCTCCTGCAGCAGTGCCCAAACCAAAGCGGGGGCCTGGCCCAGTTGTGACGACCAGTCTCTGGTGCTGACCCATTCTGCTCGTCACCACCTGCTCTCTTATATTGCCCCTCAAGGAGGCCGTGATTATGACCGTCTTTTTCATCCACAGGTACATACCACCTAGAAACGATGGAATCTGCTGGTCTGATTGGTTGTTTCGCCACCACTTATCACCTCCGTTGGGATCTTAGCGATCATATGAGTAAGGCAATTTTTCGAGACCGTGCCATGACGCTTTGTGTGTAATTGTGTCTGTATACCCGAGATCCTTGAAGATTGAGCATCTCTAAAGTAGAAGAATGTAAGTGGAACAATCGAGTCACACAGGGAACCCTAGTGAGAATATGAATCTTCTACAGGCCATAGGGAACAGTTTATGATTCTATACTCAGGGGTAGGGTCTGTTAGCACCATCAGAATTCTCCAGCAGTCAGGTCTGTCGCGCGCAGGAGATTGGGAGGACCCCAGAATCTGGTGCCTCCCTCGTGCCTCTCTTTACCTGCTTTGTCATGGTCGCACTGGGGAAATTCAGCTTTCCTCACTCTTCAAAATATTGGTCATCTCTTCCTTTTTCTTAGGCAATTGCTTGAACAACTTGCCTTATGTGAAGTGTTTGCTCAACAATAATGATCGTATTGTGCACGTGTATCTCTCCCAGGGATGATGGCATGTTAATAGAAGATCCTGAGTGCCTAAATCCAAAGAACAAATACCAAGTTTATTGGTTAACACAAAAATAATAATAGGCATTATGGTATGGAGCATTTGCTGGGTGCCGTGTGCTGTGTTAAGCTTGATAAAGGTATTATCTTCTTCAATCCTAGTCCCCTCACTTTATGAATGAAGCATAAAGCTCTAGTAATTTTCTCAAGGCCATATAGCTGACAAGTGGCCGAATTGTAATTGAGTTGAAACCAAATCCACCTGACTCAAGAGCCAAGTTCTCAATCATAACAACATGGAGACTCTTTCATATTCTGCATTTCGTTTTCTAGAGCAACAATTCTGCGTTTTGCTTTCTGCCATTATTTTGTTAGCTCTGTCACATAATGTGAACTTGTTTTTTTCCTCCTGCCTGTTCCTGATGCCACTTCCTCTTTTCACTGAATCTAGCAGATAACAAGTTGTATGAAATAGTCTTCTGACTTTTCAGATTCATGAAGTAAAGCACTTTCTGGAGGAAGGTTTTTGCTTAGCTTATGGCTTGGTTTCTCTGTTGTAGACAATATTTTATAACTTTTCAACCATATCATATGATCTTTTTATTGTAGTATACTTGATGTACAATATTATATTTGTTTCAGGTGTACAACATAGTGATACAACATTTATATATATTGCCAAGTAATCACTACCATAAATCTAGCTACCATCTGTCACTATGCAAAGATGTTACATATTATTAACTCTATTTCCTATGTTGTACATTGTATCCCCACATCTTTATTTTAGAAGTAGAAGTTAGTACCTTTTACCCCTTTCCCTATTTTGCCCATTCTCCCACATTCCTCCCCTCTGGCCATCACCATCAAATTATTCTCTGTATTGATAAGTCTTTTTCTATTTTTTTTTAGTTAGGTTTTTTTTTTTTTTTTTTGCTGTTGTTCATCTGTTTTTCAGATTCCACATATAAGTGAAATTATATGCTATTTGTCTTTTTCTCTGATTTATTTCACTTAGCATAAAAACCTTTAGGTCCATCTATGTTGTTGCAATCGGCAAGATTTCATTCTTTAAAAAAAAATGTTTATTTATTTTTTTTGAGACATAGAGAGAGTGTGCATGGGGGAGAGCAGAAAGAGAGGGAGACAGAGAATCCCAAGCAGGCTCCGCGGTGTCAGCATAGAGCCTGATGCAGGGCTCAAACTCACAAGTCGTAATATCATAACCTAGCAGAAACCAAGAGTTGGACGCTTAATGGACTGAGCCACCCAGGTGCCCCAAGATTTCATTCTTTTTTACAGCTGAGTAATGTTCTGTTGTATATATACACCACTTCTTTAACCACTCATCTATTGATGGACACTTAGGTTACTTCCATCTCATGGCTATGTAAATAGTGTTGCAATGAACATGGGGTGCATACATCTTTTTGAATTAATGCTTTCATTTTCTTTGGGTAAATACCAAGAAGTGGAACTGCTGAATCATATGGTAATTCTACCTTTAATTTTTGAGGAATCTTCATACTGTTTTCCAGAATGGCTGCACCAGTTTGCATTCCCACCAATAGTGCACAGGGTTCCCTTTTCTCCACATCCTCACTGACACTTATATCTTGTCTTTTTGGTAATGGTCATTCTGACAGGTGTGAGGTGATCTCTCAATCTGGTTTTGATTTGCATTTTCCTGATGATTAGTGATGTTGAGCACCTTTTTTTGTGTGTGCCTGTTAGCCATCTGTATGTTTTCCTTGAAGAAATGCCTATTTAGATTCTCTGCCTGCTTTCAAATTGAGTTGTTTGGATTTTTGATATTAAGTTGTGTGAGTTATTTATATATTTTGGATATTAACCCCTCATAGTTATATCATCTGCAAATATCTTCTCCCATTCCGTGGGTTGCCTTTTCATCTTATTCACAGTTTCCTTTGCTGTTGCAAAGGCTGTTCAGTTTGATGTGATCCCATGTGTTTATCTTTATGGTTGTTGTCCTTGCCTTCGGAGACACTGAGTTTAGTTTTTTTTTTTTTTTTAATTTTTTTTTCAACATTTATTTATTTTTGGGACAGAGAGAGACAGAGCATGAACGGGGGAGGGGCAGAGAGAGAGGGAGACACAGAATCCGAAACAGGCTCCAGGCTCTGAGCTGTCAGCGCAGAGCCCGACGCGGGGCTCGAACTCACGGACCGCGAGATCGTGACCTGGCTGAAGTCGGACGCTTAACCGACTGCGCCACCCAGGCGCCCCTAGTTTTTTATACGGTGTAAGAAAGTGGTCCGGTTTTGTTCTTTTGCATATAGTTGTCCGGTTTTCCCAACACCACTTATTAAAAACTGCCTTTTCCCCATTGTATGGGTTCCTCTTTATTCTGAAGCATTTATTTTCCCTATTTAGTTTCCATGATTTTGACTTGTTGATCTTCATTGTCTGTTGTCATTCACAAATTCGAACAGATAGTTTTAAGTAATCATCTTATGCACTGAAGCTTCTTAGGACAGGAGTGAAGTAGCAGGCCGTACAGAGTGGAAACCCTGAACTGCCAGCAGGTGGGCCACCAGGCGGGGGATCCCAGGTCCCATTTCGGAGGAGTAGCGTGTATATATATATATATATATATATATATATATACACACACACACTATGTAGTGTGTCCCCCCACGATGCACCCACATGTCAAGATTAGGCAATTTAGAGGAGGAAGCCAGACGGTGGCAAAATCTTACTCATTTGTGGGGCAGGATGGAGCCTTTGTGCCGTCGTTGCGGTCACTGGAAACACGTTAAATTACATTAAGGTATTGAAGACAAGGAGGTCGCTGATGTTGCACTTACCCCATCATCTTCCCAGAATTCCTGCAGCCTGAGCCTCCGATTATGGAATCTTTTGAAACCGAAATAGCCCAGGGAGGATAGCTTTTAGAAGAGAAGCATCCCTGTGATCACATCGCAGCTGCTGCCACTTGGCCTGAACAGAGCCCCACGGTGCCAACGTGCGTGAACACGCAACACGCACTTTGCTGCTGCTGTTGCAGCTCTGACTCGTGCAGCTTTGTGCCCAGGTAATGCGTGCTGTGTGGATGTTCTGGAAGCATTCGTGGCACCACAGAGGCACACAGAATAATGTACAGTGGCTTCTCTCTGGGCCAAATGAGGTCTTAGAAACCTGCCTGGTGACATGGAAAGAACATGAGCTTTGAAGTCAGACTCTGTGGCCTTGGATTCAGGAAGTGGCTCTAGTATTTACTAGATCTGCAGTCCTGGACAAGGCAACTAGCTGGTTTAAGCTTCCATCTATCATCTGTGAAGTGTCACTGATAGCCTGCAATCAATATATCATATTAGTAATTACTGTTTTTAAGTCAGTTCCTCCCACTAGGCTGAGGCCCGTAGGCCTCACCTACCTTTTTATGATCTTGAGGTATGATCCTTCTGTCCCTACTTTCTCGAGGGTTTTTATCAAGGAAGGATGCTGTATTTTGTCAAATGCTTTCTCTGCATCTATTGAGAGGATCATGTAATTCTTGTCCTTTCTTTTATAGATGTGATGTATCACATTGATTGTTTTGCGGATATTGAACCAGTCCTGCGTCCCAGGTATAATCCCACTTGGTCGTGGTGAACAATTTTTTTAATGTATTTTTGGATCCGGTTGGCTAATATCTTGTTGAGGATAATTGCATCTATGTTCATCAGGGAAATTAGTCTATAGTTCTCCTTTTTAGTGGGGTCTTTGTTTGGTTTTGGAATCAAGGTAATGCTGGCTTCATAGAAGGAGTTTGGAAGTTTTCCTTCCATTTCTATTTTTTGGAACAGCTTCAGGAGAATAGGTGTTACCTCTTCTTTAAATGTTTGGTAGAATTCCCCTGGAAAGCCATCCGGCACTGGCCAGATGTTTTTGGGGCAATTTTTGATTACTAATTCGATTTCTTTACTTGTTATGGGTCTGTTCAAATTTTCTATTTCTTCCCGTTTCAGTTTTGGTAGTGTATATGTTTCTAGGAATTTGTTCATTTACTCCAGATTGCCCATTTTATTGGCATACAATTGCTTGTAATATTCTGTTATTATTGTTTTTATTTCCACAGTGTTGGTTGTGATCTCTCCCTTTCATTCTTGATTTTACTTATTTGGGTCTTTTCCTTTTTTTTTTTTGATCCAACTAGTGGCTAGTGGTTTATCAATGTTGTTAAGTTTTTCAAAGAACCGGCTACTAATTTCATTGATCTGTTCTACTGGGTTTTTTTTGTTGTTGTTGTTTGTTTCTTTCTTTCTTTCTTTCAATAGCATTGATTTCTGCTCTATTCTTTATTATTTCCTGTCTTCTGCTGGTTTTGGGTTTTATTTGCTGTTCTTTTTCCAGCCCTTTAAGGTGTAAGGTTACATTGTGTATCCAAGACCTTTCTTCCTTCTTTAAGAAGGTCTGGATTGCTATATACTTCCCTCTTCTGACCGCCTTTGCTGTGTCCCAGAGGTTTTGGGTTGTGGTGTTATCATTTTTATTGGCTTCCTTGTATTTTTTAATTTCCTCTTTAACTTCTTGGTGAGCCCATTCATTCTTTAGTAGGATGGTCTCTGGTCTCCAAGTATTTGTTATCTTTCCACATTTTTTCTTGTGGCTGATTTTGAGTTTCATAGTGTTGTACTCTGAAAATATGCAGGGTATGATCTCGATCTTTTTGTACTTGTTGAGGGCTGATCTGTATCCCAGTATGTGATCTATTCTGGAGAGCGTTGTAGGTGCACTGGAGAAGAATGTGTATTTCACTGCTTTAGGAGAAATGTTCTGAATATATCTGTTAAGTCCATCCGGTCCAGTGTGTCATTCAAAGCCATTGCGTCCTTGTTGATTTTTTGATTAGATGATCTGTCTATTGCTGTGAATGGGGTGTTGAAGTCTCCTACTATTATGGTATTACTATTGATGAGTTTCTTTGTGTTTGTGATTAATTGATTTATATATTTGGGTGCTTTCAAGTTTGGTGCATAAATGTTTATAATTGTTAGGTCTTGTTGGTGGATAGACCCCTTAATTATGATAAAATGCCCTTCTTCATTTCTTGTTACAGTCTTTATTTTAATGTCTAGATTGTCTGATATAAGTATGAGTACTCTGTCTTTCTTTTGGTGACTATTAGCATGATAGATGGTTCTCCATCCCCTTGCTTTCAATCTAAAGGTGTCTTTAGGTATAAAGTGGGTCTCTTGTAAACAGCATATAGATGGATCTTGTTTTCTTATCCATTCTGTTACCCTATGTCTTTTGATTGGAGCATTAAGTCCATTGATGTTTAGAGTGAGAATGAATTTATTGCCATTATGTTGTTTGTAGAGTTGGAGTTTCTGGTGGTGTTCTCTGGTCCTTTCTAGTCTTTGTTGCTTTTGGTATGTATGTATGTATGTATGTATGTATGTATGTATGTATTTTCATCTTTTCTCCCCTCAGAGAGTTTCCCTTAAAATTTCTTGCAGGGCTGGTTTAGTGGTCACAAACTCCTTTAATTTTTGTTTGTCTGGGAAACTTTTAATCTCTCCTTCTATTTTGAATGACAGCATTGCTGGATAAAGAATTCTTGGCTGCATATTTTTCCGATTCAGCACATCGAATATATCCTGTCACTCCTTTCTGACCTGCCAAGTTTTTTGGATAGGTTTGTCTGCTGCAAACCTGATCTGTCTTTCCTTGTAGGTTAAGGACTTTTTTTTCCTTGCTGCTTTCATTATTCTTTCCTTGCCTGAGTATTTTGTGAATTTGATTATGATATGCCTTGGTGATGGTCAGTTTTTGTTGAATAATGGGAGTCCTCTGTTCTTCCTGGATTTTGATGTCTATGTCTTTCCCTGGGTTACAAAAGTTTTCTGCTATGATTTGCTCACATAACGCTTCTACACCTATTTCTCTCCCTTCCTCTTCTGGGACCCCTATGATTCTGATGTTGTTCCTTTTTAATGAATCACTGATTTCTCTAATTCTTAAATCGTGCTCTTTTTTTCTGCTTCATTGTTCTCCATAAGTTTGTCCTCTATATCTCTGATTCTCTGCTCTGCCTCAACCATCCTTTCTGCTGTGGCATCCATTTGAGATTCCAGCTCAGTTATAGCATTTTTTATTTCATCCTGACTAGCTTTTACTTCTTTTATCTCTGCATAATAATCTGATAATCTGATTCTAATCTATTTTTAACTCCAGCAGTATTCTTATTATCATGATTCTAAATTCTGGTTCAGACATCTTGCTGGTATCTGTGTTGGTTAAGTCCCAGGCTGTAGTTTCTTCCTGCTATTTCTTTTGGGGTGAATTCCTTCATTTCTTAATTTTTAAGGGAGAAAAGGAATTAATGAGGTAAAAACATAAATTAATAAATATTAAAATTAAAAAATTAAAATTAAAAAATTAAAAACAAGACACACACACATCAAATACATGATGCGAGATCCTCAGTGTGTTTTGGTCTCGGTGTTGAAAGGGGCTTGACAGATTAGAGAAAAAAGGGTAAAAAAGAAAAAAAAAAAGAAAATTGTTTGAAAATTTGAAAAAAATGAACACACTGAAGTAGAATAAAATGAAATGATGGAAGTAAAATAGAATTTGAAAAAAATTTACACAAAAGTAAAAAATATAGTAGAAAAATATTAAAGATAAAAATTTTTAATAAAAATTGAAAATAAAAATAAATTTTTTCTCTTTGTATTCAAGAAAAAGAAATGAAATGAAAAAGAGGGGAACAAAAGAAAGAAAATTGAATAGATGGACCAGGGAACAGACTGAAATACAAGTGAAATTACTTCGTTTTCCCCTAGAAGTCAAACTATGACTTCTTTCTAGTCCATAAACTAAGCAAGGGGAGAGATTTGTGTTCCTGAAGAGCGAGGTTAGCCCAGTTGGGCGGGGCTTAGTGTAACGGCTCCGTTCTCCACTAGATGGCGCTGCTTAGCTTACTGGGGTGGGTTGTTGTGGCGCTTGTAGGTGCGTATGCGCATGCGCGGGAATGGTGACAATGGTGTGGCCCAGCTACCCCCTCTCTAGTATCGAACTCCCTTCTCCCGGATTAGTTTAGCAATCCGCACCCGTCTTCTGTCTTCGGCTTCCGCCCACTCCCCGCTCTTACACTGTCCGTGACTAAGCCCCAGGCAGCACCTCCCTCCTGAGTTTTATCTCAGATGCGGCTGTGTCTCCCAACGCCTTACTTCTGAGGGACCGCGGCTCTGACCCTTTCTGCCCCTCTGCGGAGGGTCTGACCGAGCAATGGCCGGGTGCTGGCTGCACCCGGGAGCATTCGCAGGACCGTGCTGCTGCCCACACCCCGAGACTGCAGCCGGGGCCAACCCACCCCAGAGAAAGTTCGCGCCATCGTGTAGCAGCGGCGTTTCAGCGGTTATGGAAAATCACAGCACGCATCTGGCACCAGGCTCCGCCCCCAGCGACCTTGTTCCAGCACCAGCAAATGTGGCCGTTCTCCCGGGTCCGCCGGGGTCTTTGCCTGTGCGGGGGCCACGCCGCCTCTACCAGGTGTCCTCCCAGCAGGGGAACCATCTCTCCCATGTGGCCCGACGCCCCCCGGACTCCACTCTGCTCCTGGGGATTCGCCCTTCCCACCAGAGCGCCGCCAGGTATGGAGCTGCGGACTTTCAGCCTCTGCTCCCCCTGTTTACAGAATCTTCAAGGAATTTACAGCCTCTCCTTTCTCCTTTCTCCCTTTTTAGTCCAGTCCCTGCGGCTGTTTCCACTTTTCCGCTTTCTCTCCAGCTGCTTTTGCTGGGGGGGGTGCTTTTCCTGTATCTCCTCCCCCCTACCCCCCATCTCCATCTCTCTCCAGACGCAAAAGCGGCTCCCTCTCCTCCGCAGTTCTCTTCCCCAGTTCCCATCTCTGTGCCTCATACCTGCTGAGTTCGGTGGTTCAGGTGGCGCAGATTGTTGTGTGAATCCTCAGATCCGTTTTCTAGGACGGATCGGTCCTAGAAATCGTGCAGGACGGTTTAGCGTTGGTCTGGTTGTATTTCAGGGACGCGAGACACAAAAACCTTCCAAGCTGTTCCGCCATCTTGGCTGCTCCCTGACCTCCTAGTTTTTAATAAAGACTTTTATTTACCTAAAATGTAGCAGCCTCGTGTTCAGCCTTAAAGCAGTAAACTTCTCAATAATCGTTAAGTTTGACATTTGGATACATAATGGAAACTTTTTATTTTAAGGGCATGTGTCCCATCAGTTGGAGTTAGTACCTTAAAAAAAAAAAAGGCAGCTCTTCAATGGAATTCATAATGACATAAATGTTTGACACAGGCATTACTTTTATAAAATATGCTGGAAATCACATCCTGTAATTTTTTTAGATGAAACAAAAATAACAAGATTTCATCAGTATGGGATAGTTTAAATAAGTTATGCTGCATTATAAAATAGAATACTACTTGGGGCGCCTGGGTGGCGCAGTCGGTTAAGCGTCCGACTTCAGTCAGGTCACGATCTCGCGGTCCGGGAGTTCGAGCCCCGTGTCAGGCTCTGGGCTGATGGCTCAGAGCCTGGAGCCTGCTTCCGGTTCTGTGTCTCCCTCTCTCTCTGCCCCTCCCCCGTTCATGCTCTGTCTCTCTCTGTCCCAAAAATAAATAAACGTTGAAAAAAAAATAAAAAAAAAAGAATACTACGCAGCCATTATAAAGGCTGATGTAGAAGTGTGTTTATTAACATGAAAAGATGTCTTTAGTGTGCAGTTTCGTTTTAAAAACTAGTATACAAAGATAAAACTTGAATCCATTTTTGCCGCAAATTTATATGTGAACATATAAACTAAAAAAGTCTGAAAGCCTACCAACATATTAACAGTGATTGTCTTAAAAAATACAGTGGTTGGGGGATAGGATGCTTGATAGGATGGATGGATTAAACCTCTTCTTTTTTGCCTTTTTGTATGGTATGGATTTTTCATAAGAGAATATATTACTTTTATGTTTGCATTCTAGCAAAAGACTATTTTATTGTGGAAACTTACTTTCATTAATTAGATTGACAGGTGAGCTACAAAATTTTAGTTTTCTTGTAAGAGCAAAGAGCAAAACAACACATCAGCCATAGGAAGAGAGCACTTATTGAGCACAGTGTGAGTACAAAACTGTCACCCAAATGAAAATCTCAAATTACGCCTTTTCCTGTCTCTTCATTGTTAAAAGGAAAGCAAATCCCTAAGTGGCTATTGTACCTTTTGGTAAAACAATTCCCTTTTATCAGGAGCCAGAATCGCAAAATTATTTGAAGATTAAAACTTTGGACTTGATTTGATTGCTTCCAGCCAAGGGACTTGATAACAGCTGCTGTTTTTCCGGCTCTTTATTTTATTCTAATCTATTGTTTAATGTCTTAGTTTATATGTATTTCAATACATTTTTGAGAACCAAGATATTTACAAGGACATAGTTCAAAATTACCTCTGCACTTGACAGACTCACTCAGGGGTGGTCAGGCCAGCGGGATGTCCAGTTAGAGTTTACCCTCGTTCTATTCAGGCCTGGGGGATCTGCGTCCTCTGGGTAAGAATCCACTCGGTCAGACTTCTTAGTCCCACCTTCAGGACAGAGATACTGCTCAGGAAGCCGTTCCAAAAATACACCTCCAAATCTATCTGGGGGAAAAAAATGGGATTTCTTCAGTTTTATTACATTTATGTTTAATTTTTTTAATGTTTATTTTTAAAATTTTTTTTCAACGTTTTTTTATTTTTGGGACAGAGAGAGACAGAGCATGAATGGGCGAGGGGCAGAGAGAGAGGGAGACACAGAATCCGAAACAGGCTCCAGGCTCTGAGCCATCAGCCCAGAGCCCGACGCGGGGCTGGAACTCACGCACCGCGAGATCGTGACCTGGCTGAAGTCGGACGCTTAACCGACTGCGCCACCCAGGCGCCCCTAATGTTTATTTTTGAGAGAGTACGAGTGGGAGGAGGGGCAGAGAGAGAAGGAGACACAGAATCCGAAGCAGGCTCCAGGCTCTGAGCTGTCAGCGCAGAGCCCGACGCGGGGCTCGAACCCACAGACTGTGAGATCATGACCTGAGCCGGAGTCAAAGGCTCAACAGACTGAGACACCGAGGTGCCCCTGTTATATTTGTGTTTAAACAGAAAGCTGTGTCGTGCGTAAGTAAGCGTGTGGCAGGAAAGCACTGAATGTGACGGCCACGGACGAGGTACCAGTCCCACCAGGGCTATGGAGAAGCAGTGGTGGTGACAGGCCAAGAACTGATCACGGCTCTGAGCGCACGGCTTGTGGAGAGAGGGACTCGCTCAGAGGCAGGCAATCTGGCGTGCTCCGGTTGATGGTTACTGAGTGTACTAGGAGTGGGAGGATATAGGAACAACTGAGACGCGGTTCCTGCACCGGAGAACCTGACCACCCGCTGAGGGGGACGAGGTCCAGGCCCAAGCAGCAGAGCCAATGCCTGAAGGAAGCCAGGAGAACCCTTCCAGAGCCCGCAGCCGCCTCCACACAAGTGACCGTCTCACGGCTGCCATGTCAGGCTCTGCAGAAAATACGGTTCCTCTTCCGCAGAGAAGTCCTGCAAGTTCTTGAAGAGACCCTGCCCCAAACTCTTTTCCTTTCACAACGCAGGAGATGACGTTTGCCTTTCCTGATACTCATCCTGATTGTCCTCCTCAGCTGGAAGCCAGGCTGACCAAGAAAGAGGATGGGATGGGTGCCTCTCTTGCATCCCAGCCTGTCCTTCCGCTGTCCAGTGGCCTCCTCTCCCTTTAAAATCCCGCCCTCTCCTACTCTTTGCCTTGATGTTGACTGTGCCCCCCCCCCCCCCTGCCGTGGTCAGGTCTCCTAAGGATTTGGTCCCACCCCCACCCATTTGACTCCTTCCAGGGCCTCCCTCACTTAGTTCCTAGGGACTCAACCCTCAGCTTAACCTGGCTCAGACCCTGCTCCCTAATAGAGTTCAGACCCTTCCTGCCAGTGTAAGGCAAGGGTCTCGAAGGAAGTCATATGTTCTTGACTCTGAATTTAGGAATTCAGGGGAAAGCATCAAAGAAAAAAAATGTTCAACATTTACCAGACCCATAAGAAAGGTATTATAAAAAATTTTTTTAATGTTTATTTATTTTTGAGATAGAGACAGAGCATGAGCGGGGCAGGGGCAGAGAGAGAGGAAGACACAGAATCCAAAGCAGGCTCCAGGCTCTGAGCTGTCAGCACAGAGCCCAATGCGGGGCTCGAACTCACAAACTGAGAGATCGTGAACTGAGCCGAAGTCGGACGCTCAACCTACTGAGCCACCCAGGCACCCCAGAAATGTAGTTGAAAATAATATTTTTTTAAAAAAAAGCCTATGTATGTGTGTGTGTGTGTGTGTGCACATGTGCATCAGAAGGAACTGCAGATGCATTTCTCCCCTGCAATCCCTCTCTGCTTAATCTGAAACTGCTCAGTTTCTAAAACCTAATAAATATTAGCATTTTCAGAAATAATAGAAGTGGCTATCTGGGAAGATTCACATTGTCTAGACTTGTCGCAAGTGCGAGATGCACTTCGTGTGTAGCCGGTTCCCAGCGAGCTGTCTCCCTGGGCTCAGGCTGCCCTTCCGGTCTGTGTGGGTCTGCCCCGTCTCAGGTCACCATCTCTCCCTTCTGTGCATGTGACCTACATCTCCAACCAGACCAAGGGCACCCAGAGGCAGCTTTCTGCACAAACTCAGCAAACTGACTTTCAATAGCTGTGTCAAGTCCAAACCCTAAAACAATGTCCTACTCACAACAGCCAGTCAATAAATTGTTGATGATGATGCTGTTACATAGACCGATGCTTGCCTGAGAGGTCTCACTGCATAATTTGCTTAGTTCTCAGTTTAAAAAAAAAAAAAGTTCATTAACTAGAGGAGCACTTTTCTGAACCACAAGAGGTGCCTCTGAATGCCAGATTAGTGTTTTTAATTCTATATTTGGCTGCCCTGCCTCTAGAATGCTGGAGGTGCTAAAAACAGACCTACAGAAACTGTGAGGCTGTTATTAGTCTCAAGAGCAGTTCGGGTCATCAAACCAGCTTTACTGGATGAAATTGTGTGATGCAAATATGTCAGGTAGGTTTCTCTCAGTTTGATATCCATTTAGGAGATGTATCCCCAAAGAAATAACTGACTGCAGAGAGCAGGCATAATTGTCATTAGAGGTAACATTCCCTTGTGTGCATCGAGAGAAAGAAAATTATGTGATCCAGATATGAGCAGCTCTTTAATCTTTTATTATACGCAAAACAGCGAGGCTCAGAAATTAGCCTGTTCTACTTCCCATCCGGTCTTGCCTTTTTTCCTCTGAATCGGAGCACTTTTACGTCTGCCTCACGTTTCCAGACAACAAATACAATCAGCAAGTTGGCTACAGTTTCCCTTTCTGATCAAGGCAGTTTTAACCCAAGCAGGCTCGGTAACAGAGCCTCGGTGACCTGAGACGTGACACCATGTCCTGACATGGATGTGAGAAGTAGCTTGATTTCCTTTCACTCTGGACTCATCTTTCATTATCAGAGCTTTTGAGCATAGAATACTCACCAGACTACCAAGAGAAGTGTGTTTCCTTTTTTTTTGAAAAAAAATTTCCTTTTTTTTTGAAAAAAAAAATGTTTTGAGAGAGAGAAAATGCACGCACGAGCAGGGGAGGGGCAGAGAGAGATGGGGGGGGTGGTCAGAAGATCTGAGACGGGCTCCACGCTGCTGACTACAGTGAGCCTGATGTGGGGCTCAAACTCGCGAACTGTGAGATAATGACCCAAGCTCACGTCAGGCGCTGAACCGACTGAGCCACTCAGGCGCCCCATCTCAATATCCTTTTCTTTTTTTTTTATTTTTTTTATTTTTTATTTTTTATTTTATTTATTTTTGGGACAGAGAGAGACAGAGCATGAACGGGGGAGGGGCAGAGAGAGAGGGAGACACAGAATCGGAAACAGGCTCCAGGCTCCGAGCCATCAGCCCAGAGCCTGACGCGGGGCTCGAACTCACAGACCGCGAGATCGTGACCTGGCTGAAGTCGGACGCTTAGCCGACTGCGCCACCCAGGCGCCCCTCAATATCCTTTTCAATAAAATGCCGATCGTAATAATCTCTGAGTAGTTGGACCAACTGTGCCATGGAATCTGCCTCAGAAAGTCGTTGTGGGGGATTTAAGTGAGATACAGATTTTTAAAAGCTTATCATAATGTCTGGCCTAAGACTAAGTGCTCAGTAATGGTAGTTCATAAAAACAGTATCTCTGCTCCACTTCCTCAGTGACTTTTAAATAGTCTATTCGTGGTGTTCATTTATAAACAGGTCACCATTGAATTGTGTTGCTAGTGTTCTATTGTAGGTGATAACCTCTCTGTGGTTATCACAGCCTTCTTGTAATCAAAGGGCCCCAGACACCGTCGGCTCTTGGAAGAGTAAAAATACTTTTAATGTGTAAAACCACTTCCTAGTTAATCTGCTGAGTTTAGAGTCTCTTCTGCGTGTCCGTGTCCAACCACTTGAGCTTGAACAAAAGAAGCTGGCTTATTCCACCCAGCCGAAGGGTCGTGTCCTTCCAGCACCTTTTCCAAACACCTCTCCACTGCCCCCAGCAGGCAGTTAGTTCGCTGTCCTCTCATGGGGTCTGTGCAAGGATGGGTGTATATACTGGCTCCTCCGTGATGTTTGTCATTATCTGTCTCTATGCCTGTCCCTCAAAGGTCTTTGACTCCTTCAGGACGGGACTGTGTCCTATATTCATTTATGTGATAGCACGGAGCATATCCTCACAAAAATGTATGGGATGAATCAGTGAACCCCTGGGTAGGGCTGAGAGGACATAAACATGGTTATGTGGGTGAACATGCTTACTATTGGAGACCTTTGCCAAGATGACTGATTTCACTGCCTTTCCTTCCCTTTCAAAAACTGGAGAGCAAAGATAGAGAAGAGAAATGCTTAATCATAACACCACAGGCCAATTTAAATGGAGTTTCAGCAGGAAGATTTAGAAGCTCGAAAAACTGACGTAGGATGTCTTCCGAAAGCTGTACGGGGAAGATTGACGTATTTGTTCGGGACAGCATCAGCTATCAGGGGAGGGACAGACACTTCAGGCGTATAGGCCACAAGGTCTCCCCTTGTGTGATAAGTTTTTTTTTTTCTTCTTCTCCCATTCCCTCCTTTCTGGGAAGTTTTGATAAAGTCCATTTAAGCCATGGGAAGATTGACTTTATCCTTCGTTGTTCATCTTTATGTTGTAGGTGTATCTGTACTTACATCTACTTGTATATTGGGGTTTTTTTTTTTTAGTTGTAACTACAGCAGAAATATATTTTAAAGCATCACAAAAGCTTATGATGTATTATCAAACAAAACAGAAAAAGCATCGTAATGAATGTATAATGGGATGCCAATTCTATTCCAATTCTGCGGCATCACGGGTGATTTGTTTCCACTTCCCTGTGCTTTTCTGAATTTTCTTTTCTTTTTCTTTCTTTTAAAAAAAATTTTAAAGTACTTTTTTTTTAATTTTTAAAAAAATTTAAAATTTTTTTAAAAAAATTTTAAATGCTTATTTATTTTTGAGGGAGAGATAGAGCGTGCAAGCAGGAGAGGGGCAGAGAGAGAGGGAAACACAGAATCCGAAGCAGGCTCTGGGCTCCGGGCTGTCAGCACAGAGCCCAACACAGGGCTCGAACCCACGAACCCATGAGATCATGACCTGAGCCGAAGCTGGATGCCCCCGCGACTCCGCCACCCAGGCGCCCCTTAAATATTTATTTTGAGAGAGAGAGCGCACGTGAACACAAGTGGGGAAGGGGCAGAGAGAGAATCCCAAGCGGGCTCCATGCTCAGCATGGAGGGCAATGCAGGGATCAATCTCTTAAGTGTGAGATCATGACCTGAGCTGAAATCAGGAGTCAGATGGTCAACTGACTGAGCCACCCAGGTGCGCCTCTTTTTTGTTGTTGTTAACAGCAAATATATTATATTAACAACAAGGGGGAAAACCTGTATGCTCTTTTTTTATGTTCTTGTCTGTCATCCTACAGCCTATGATGTAGAAAGTCCCCTCGTTTCTCTGAGTAGAGGGACCAGCTGTGCAGGAGGAATTAACTGCCTTCCATCTCACCTGATGGCAGACGGTGCACGTGCTGACAGCTGTAACATGGCCGGAGACCGGGCACGGTCCCAGTGCTCCCTACTGTCCAGCCTCCTGTACCACCCTCCCCGGGGCTGCCCAGAGACCCCCAGGCTGCTCCAAACCTTGACTGGCCTAGAGCGTTCTCCCCACCTGATGTAGTGTTTATTCAAAGTGAGACCTCAGCTCTGGAGTCACTCTCTCTGGGGAGCCTTCCCCAGGTCAAGTTCCCATCATATCCTTTCACGGTGCCTCATTTTTTTCTTTCAGCATTCGTTTGTGTGGTTTTTACGTAATGCCTAATGCCTCCTCCCTTAAACGAGTAAGTGTGAGGTCCGCGAGGATTTCACCGAATCCTAGTGCTAGCACACTGCCTGGAGCCTTGAAGGGATGCAAATATTCCTTGTGTGTCTGGATTCCTTGTGTTAATAGCCACATAAATAGAAACAACCTAAAATTTCCACACAGACAATATCCACGTGAGCAAATGGCGTTCAGCCTGAACAGCCTTCCAACAAAGTCAAGTTGTCGTCCTGCCATTCCTCTTCCCCCAAATCCTTCTATCCTTCCCTCAGACTCCCTAAAAACTTAGCATTATCCGACTTAAAATGCATTGGCTCAGTCGGTTGAGCGTCTGACTTCGGCTCAGGTCAAGATCTCCAGGTCCGTGAGTTCAAGCCCCGCATCCAGCTCTGTGCTGACAGCGCGGAGCCGCTTCTTCTGATCCTCTGTCCTCCTTTCTCTCTGCCCCTCCCTTGTTTCCTCTCTCTCTCTCTCTCTCCCCTGCTCACCCTCTCTCTCTTAAAAAAAAGAAAAAAAAAAAAAGGAAGGTAATGCCAAAAAGAGGGTCTGGAGAGTGAAAGTACAAACAGAGGAAATGGAAGCAAGTCTCGTGAAAACCACAGCTCCCGTGTACTTGGCCCCCACCGTGGACAAGGTATGCTCCAAGTCCTTCCCGTATAAATCCATCCATGGCCCTGATGCGTCCATGCAGCGACCACAGTCCTTGTTTATTACTAAGATAGCTGAGGGAACTGAGTCACAAGGAGGGTAGGAACTTGCTAGGGCACACCCCCGGCGGGCAAAGAGTAACACCCATTACTGCACAACCAGATTCCCAAGAAAATAAATCAAGAGTTAGGGTTTTCCGACCTGACGCTGAGTCCTGGAGACTTGATTTTGCTGGCTGATAACTCTGAGCAGCAGAGCTGGCTGTCGGGTGCGACCGTGTGCCATTGCTTCAAGCATCCGACCTCACGACAACCCTGTGGGGTGAGTTCTGGTACCATCGTTCTGTTTCACAGGTGGGCAGACAGGTATAGAGAGTTCAGGTCATTTGCCTAATGGTGAGACGCCCGTGCAGCCAACACGGATGTCAGGCAGCTGGACCACAGAGCCCAGGTCTTCAGCCCTGAGCCCACAGCCTCCTATCCCCACACACAAACCTTCCAGTTTTACATCTTTTTTTTTTTCCTGATACAAGAAGCAGAAACCCTTTCCTAACAACGACCCATGTCTCTTTTATATTTCGTGTCAAAACTGTTTCCGGCAATCGCCCCCAGTAGCCAGGATTTTCTCAGTGGTTTTTTCCTTTCCCACCTTAATTATTTTTTTTACAATTTTTGGTCCCTTGCCTCGCTTCTGGAATAGTCAACATTCACTGAGATTTCACAGTAACTGGAATATTTACACTAGGACATTATGATTAAGACAAAGCATGTTTTCCAGTTGTACGACCTTAAATTGGGGCTCGTAGCATAATCAGAGGAAACCTGACTCCTGGGGGGGGGGTGTGGGCACTATTCCTGCACCACTTAGCCCGGGATGTCCTGAAGTGATTCACACTTGCCCCTGTCTCCAGATCCTCCCCCCCATTGAGGTAGGTGACCCCTGTCCCCTTGGTGACCACTGCAAACTATTATCAACCACTCCTGTGTTATCAACATCCAACTTCATGTGAAGGGCTGTGGTGAAATTCTGGAACTTGAATAGGAAGTTGCTTTTCTAAACAGCCTGACACAGAGGGGAGGCAGGGAGGCTATAAAGTCTGGGTCGGGCAGACAGCCTAGAGGAAGCCGAGGCGCAGAGGAGATGGTAAGTTCGTTTCTCTGTACTCTGGGAAGTGGACGAGATGCTGCGTGGAGGCTGAGTCAGGCGGGCAAAGGTTTAGAGAGTGCAGAAGAGCAGTGGTCGTGGCACTTTATGTTGAGTAGCCCTTTGGACTGTGAGCATCTGAAAACCTGCTGTCTGCTTTGACCCTCCCAACATCCTTGGGAGGTGAGGTTGCTATTTCCATGTTACAAATGAAGTCGCCGCACCTTGCGGAGATGAGGTGCTGCACCTACAGCCCCCCTATTAGGCTTGGTGTTGTCTGCATCTGGACTTCTGCCCTCTGGCTCCACGGCGCCTGTTTTTCCTACTAGAGCTTACAGAAACTCTCGCGGGCACAGATCTTGGTAAACCCTCGACCCCCTTCTCCAGGATCGGTCTTCTCTGTGGCTTGAGGGCAAGGCTGAGCAAATGCCCTGTGGCACACCTGTGGGTAAATGCTCTCTCATCCGGGCTCTCCTAGTTCCTTCTCTGAGCCCTAGGAGTCAGCTGGGACTCTTGCAGAGTAACCACATGGTTTCCATAGCTGCCTTAAGTCTCAGTGCTGTTAGTGACTCAGTTTCCTCATCTGTAAAATAGACATACTTACAGTGCTCTACTTTTTTTTTAACGTTTTTATTTATTTTTGAGACAGAGAGAGACAGAGCATGAACGGGGGAGGGTCACAGAGAGAGGGAGACACAGAATCCGAAACAGGCTCCAGGCTCTGAGCTGTCAGCACAGAGCCCGACGCGGGGCTCGAACCCACTGACCGTGAGATCATGACCTGAGCCGAAGTCGGACGCTTAACCGACCGAGCCACCCAGGTGCCCCTCTACTTTATTTTTTAAGTTTATTTATTTATTTTGTGTGTGTGAGAGAGAGTGTGTGCAGGGGAGGGAGAGAGAGAGAGAGAGAGAGAGAGAGAGAGAATCCCAAGAAGTTTCCGTGCTGTCAGCATGAGCCCGTTGCTGGGCTCAAATTCAGGAACAGTGAGATCATGACCTGAGCCGAAGTCAGGAGTCTGACGCTTAACCGACCAAGCCACCCAGGTGCCCCTATGGTGCTCGCTCTACTTTATGGTGTCATTTTGAAGATTAAGTAGGATTTGCTCTGAAAAGCGTGTAAATCTGAGGCTGGCACATGGTAACTGATTTGTCAATGTCAGCTATTGTTGTGAAAAAGAAAAAAATTCGTGGGGGTTTGGGATCCAGGGAAGATCCAAGGAAAACTAGGCATTCATGAACTTATCAACAGATAAGATACACACGGTTTTACCCCCAACTTGCCAGGAGTCTCTCCCACAGTCCCAAACCCTGCAGTCCGTGGCTAGAAAGGAACCAACCGGACATCTCTGTTGTTGAGCTCCTTTCTGCGGGAGGCCGGAAGAGAGCAGCACTCACCCATGATTTCAACCCCCTCTTTGCTTTACTATCGTTCACTTTTCAAATATTGGCAATGGGGATTTTCTGTGTTGGGGAGAAATAGAGATAAAGAGGACTAGGGAGAGAGGGGAAAGGAGTTTGAGTCTGTCCTGAGTTTGAACTCCAGTGACAAAAGAACGTGGATTGCTTTTGTCTCCTCTTTTGCATATCAGACATTCCCGGTATTGGTCAACTTACATGGACAAGGACTTAGTCATCTCTTCCTTCTATTCTCTTTGGGATCCTCCTCTATTTGGGAAGTGTATTAACACATTGGATTGTGGAGTTCTTTGAGATTCTGGTGAAAGTACAACTCTCTGTCCCAGATGAAAATGCAAACATCCACATAAACACCAAGCTTTCTGGGCAAGGACAGGGGGTTCCCCAACCCCCACACGGGTCTCAGGTTAGGAAACCCACCCTATCGCCTCCTTTGCTTTATGCTCAGAAGCTCCTCCACTGGCATCTTGAAACTAGGTTGGAATACTACTTGGCAATGAGAAAGAATGAAATATGGCCTTTGGTAGCAACGTGGATGGAACTGGAGAGTGTTATGCTAAGTGAAATAGGTCAGGCAGAGAAAGACAGATACCATATGTTTTCACTCTTATGTGGATCCTGAGAAACTTAACAGAAGACCATGGGGGAGGGGAAGGAAAAGAAAAGTTGGAGAGGGAGGGAGCCAAACCATAAGAGACTCTTAAAGACTGAGAATAAACTGAGGGTTGATGGGAGGGTGGGTGATGGGCATTGAGGAGGGCACCTGTTGGGATGAGCACTGGGTGTTGTATGGAAACCAGTTTGACAATAAATTTCGTATTTTAAAAGAAAGAAAGAAAGAAAGAAAGAAAGAAAGAAAGAAAGAAAGAAAGAAAGAAACGAACTGGTAGATGACTTGAAAAAAAAAAAAAAAGAAAAGAAACTAGGCTGGAAGTCTGCAATCCAGGCCTGATGGTTCCACCTCTAACACTGGTTTCATTATTCCAAAGACTAGACCTCTTCCTTCGCCCCTGAGCACATTTGGCCCCTGGGATTCCGGAACCTCAACCCTTTGTGTGTAAATTTGGCTTCAAGTTCAGAGTGGCTTCAGTTAACCTCTAGGACCTGAGGAAAGAGGTTAAGAGTTAGCTGGTGGGGTATTTTCCATCAGATGAATCTCGGGGAGGAGAGCCTTTGATTGAGAACTGGCAGTTAAGTTGCACTGATGTTGGGAGAGATGTAGTGGGCTAGAGCAGGTCTGGATTCTCTGCCATTTTACACCTTAACCATCTTAGGTCTGTGGCTTCTATTTCTTCCTTCCATGACCTGTTTTTCAAAATGCCACTATGTGGTTCACACTCTCCTGGGCTGACCACTGGCTCTTAGAATATGTAACTTCAGGATTCTGTAAGCAGAGGCTTATTAATCAGATCCTCAGAAGTCAAAATGACCTACCACGCGATGGGCAACACTGAGAAAAAGACCCTGGACCTAACCCTAGAAAGTAGGCCGTGGTGGGTTCACGAATGGCATTTATTACATTGTCTGCTAGGTGTCTCGCTTCTCTGGCTGAAAAGCAAACAGAAATGTTACAAAGTCAAATACAAAATGATTCTTTTATGTTTGTAGGGATGTAGCTCAGCCAGGTTCCGATGGACTTTCAAAAATTAGGTATGCTGCTTTATTTTTAATGTTAGTATATCAACCTAAACAATGGTGATCGGTAGTCTAATGTAAACACGTGCTTTGATTCTTAGTGTTAATGTCCGGGGCTCCTTTCTGTCTTTATTTCTAACTTGCTGTTGGCTTGGAGACCTCTTTTTTCCACTGTGTTTCATGGTCTGCCTTTAAGCTGGGGCTACCAATATCCGTGCTATGCCACCACCACTCCCATCCAGAACCTGAGGGAAGTGTTGTGTCCATTGTAATGCCTTGTGAAACCTGGACTCTGCCACCAGCACCTTGCATAGTCCTGCCTCCCCAGCGACCCTCATATCTACCTCCCCACTTTGCATTCCCATTGACCCCAGCCCCAAGCTCGTCCCCCATTTACTCCCACTGGGACTAGTACATTAGTCTCCTCTCTCAGCTCAGCCTCTCTACCTCTGAGTCATCAAAGCCACCATGGTTACGTGCACCTGTTTAGAACACTGACGGTTGGATCCCTTCTGCTGACATTTATGTCAGACCCGCAAGATCGGGCCCCAACTCACCTTTCCAGTTGACCTCTGGGACCTCCCAGTTCTTCACACCAAATGACGACATCATTGCCTCTCTTAAAATTCACACCCCCCGGCCTCTGACTCCTCTTTGCACTTAGAACCAAATCTCACCCCCCAGCTTTAGTTCCCAAAGCCCGGAGTGATCTGTGACCAGCTTCGTGTCATGCCCTTCTTGCTCATTCCATTCCAGCCACACTGATGGCTTCATGTTCTTTGAACTCTCCACACACACCTGGCTGCCACCCAAAGCCTTCACATTCGCTCTTCCTTCTGTCTTCAATGCTCTTCCTCCTGCTTCTCCCTGGATGGCTTCTTCTGGCCATTCTGCTCTCAGTTTCAACATCATCTCCTTGGAGAAGTCTGCCCTGAACTCCCTGCCTAAGGTGACCACAAGTCCCTGTATCACATAGCCTCACCTTATTTCCCCCGACTTCTCGCTAGCTTCCAGTTTTCACGTTTACTTGTCATGAACTGCCATGTATTTATTGGTGCTTCATTACCTGTCTTTCTCAATAGACCATACATTCCGTAAGACAGGAATGATGTCTGTTTTTACCATTTTAATGCCAGTGCCTAGAAGAGCGCCTGACACATTGTAGGCACTTGGGAAATCAGTAGTTACTGGAATAGACAAGGGGCCAGGAAGTGCCTGTCTTGGTGACCGGTGGGGAAGGATCGATCGTAGAGAAGGCTCCTTTCAAGAGAAGATGTTTGGACTTATAGAGCCAGGCACACATAGAAGGAAAGAGTGCTCTGGGCAATAAGAAGAACATTGGGCACATACAGTGCCTTCTGGAAACTACGAGATGTTTCGTTACAAATGCATTGTAGAATCGGGGTTGGGGGGGGAGAGGCACAAATAAATTGAAAATTAATGGCAGGAGATGAGACTTGACAAATAGAGGCCACATTTTGAGGGGTCCTATATGTGTCATCTCGAGGAGTTTGTAGGTATTGCTCAAGGGGTAGGAACAGCCGATGGATTTTAGGTAGTGAAGTGATGCGGTCAGGTTTTTGTGTTAGAAACATCACTCTGACTTCATTATAGAGAAACAATGGAAGATGGGCAACTTGAGGATAAGAGACCAGTCAGATGATGTCCAGGAAGGAAAGGATGATGTGTGCACTAGCTCTGTAGCAGTAAGCGGAAATCCAGAGAACGACCAGGTATCAGGTCAGAAGGTAAAGCCAGTGGGATTTGATGACCGGTTCATGTGAAGGGTTTGGGCAAAGGAGAGAAATGTGCTTTCTCACCCCCAACATCTAAGAGCTGCTGCTATTTGATACCCTTCCCAGCTTTCCTGAAACACATGACCTAGGTTAACAATCCTTGATTCCCGCACTTCTCCACATATCCCTCTATCTTACCCACATGGCGTGAAGAGAGTGAGTCCTACTCATTTTTTCCCTCACGTGGGATGTGAACCATCATGCCCCTTGCTTCTCTCACACCCAAATAGAATGAGAAAAAGTGCCAAGATCATTTTTTTGCACCGATTTCTTATGCTCTTCTGCCCAATAATATACTTTCAAATGTGATACAACTACTGCTGTAGCCCTTAAATACTTAGGTCTAATCATCACACATTTTTCGACATTTTCCTACTCAGTACACCCTTCTGTCTTACTTTCAGTCATTTCTCTGCCATTGCTCTTTATTTGTTCATCCATTCATAAAATATTTATTAAGCAGTAAGCACCTGCTCTCTACTATAGCTGAGATTCAGACCTAAGGCAGAGCCCTTGCCCTTGAGAAGCCTCTGCCAGCATCCTCCTCCAGCTGGGCGATCATTTGTTTGCTTTGCACTTGGATTGCAGACATCACGCTCAAGAGGGAAGTCAGGGATGGAGATACAGTGTTGGGGCCGTTGGCAAAGAGATGACCAGAAGGTGACCTCAGGACAGCAGATGAGTGATAAGAGAATAGGGTCATGGAGGCCAGAACCCAGGGAAATCTCTATCTCTACAAGTGCCAGAAGAGGGTCGAAGTAGATTCAGAGGGAGACTCATCAAAATTGCTCAAGATGCAAGAGAAGAATCCAGAGAAGGAGCCACGGAAGCATTTTAAACAAAAGGAACTACTCAGCAGTATTTATTGCTGCAGAAAGGTCAAGGAAAATAACAAGGGCACATGTTCACTGGGTTTGGTAATTAGGATTTCAGTGATAAAGGTAGCAAGGGCCATTTCACAGGCTGGAGTTTGGAGGAGGCCGGAGAGTAAAGGGAGGCAAGGAAGTTAAGGAAGCTGAACCAGAGGAAGGAGAGAAATCAGGTAGCATCGGGGCAGAAGGCAAAGGGTCCAGGGAGGGACTTTGTCAGTTCTGCTCTAAAAGTGCAAAGCTGTGGTCTACAATGCAGACAGGAGAACAGAATCCCTTTCCGCGGTATCATCTCTCCCGACTTTGTGCGCCGCTCGCAATGCCGACAGCTATGGGACTTCTGCTGGCATCCAGTACCCAAGCCAAGGGAGGGCAAGGGATAAACACTTTCTCCTTCCACTTTCTCTCTGCCCGTCTCTTCACCCCATACTTGTAGTTCTTAGGAAAGGTAAAATTAAAGACAATCGCGGTGTGAAGTGGCTTTAATGAAGGGTTACGCAGGCACAGGATGTTATTCTAATGACCCAGTCTCAGACGGCTTCTCGGTGACTTCCAGTTTGAAGTGGGCTGCCAGAGAACGTTAAAGATTAGCAGAGCGCATGGCCATTTCTCCTAGAGTCATTTCCTCTTGTTTCAACACTAAACAGGCTTAGTAACACTAGGACACGGCCCTTAACTTTCCAGGATCTTAGATCTGAAGACGACACTGTAGAACAGGGGCAGGTGTGGAAGGCCTGCCCACCCCAAGGAAGGCTCAGAGGAAAACGACCACTCAAAGGCGTCATCCATTCTCCACATAAAACCCTTGTCAGTTTCCAGTGAGCCAAGGTGCTGCCTTACAGTTAACAGAGATTCGAACTTGCAGTCCATTAAACGTGGACAGACTTAGTGGATCTATGAGTCTTCTGAAACTGTCTAAAAACATTGCAACTGTGCATTTTTTTTTTTTTTAAGAATCCTGATGATAGCTTTTATCTGGCTTTCAAAGGAGTTCAAAAGTCCCGCAAGGGTAATCACTATGCTAACCCAACATCCATCCAGGTGAGCAAGCTTAGGCAAATCATCTTTACTCACTGAAACTCATCTCAAGTATTCACAGTCCAAAAGATCTGCTGCAGAATGCTGGAGAAATGCTTAACTGACCTGGCATTAATCTTTATGGCCTCCTTCGTCTCTCAAATAATCTGTGAGGAGTCATTCTTAATATTTAGTGATTTTTTTAATGGAAAAATATGATCAAAGTAGGAGATGCGTAATGTATTTCCCTTTCTTACATGTTGTGCTTGATCAGAAGCACCTACCAAGTCCTCTAAAACCTTGAAATGTTTAAAACTATCTCTCTCTCTCTCTCTCTTTCTCTCAATTCTGTTTAAACCAAACCATATTTCAAAGTTTAAACAAAGAAGTTACGACATGAAACAGCTCTTTTAGGATAGTGGCCGGAGTTGGACGCTGATAGGGAAGCAGGGGCCTCCCCACACACTTCCTTGAGCTTGCCCCAAAGCCAGAGAAACCCCTAGAAATGCTCTGCACAGGGAGAAAACCACTTCCAAAGGGCACAGGGAGAGCACCATTAGAGTGAAAATACTATACTTCTCTCTAGTCTACTGGAGGAGCCCAGCGCAAGGTCAAAGGTGAATATTGGGGTCCCCTTCATGCAGCCTACACTATTGTGCTCTTTAGCAGCAATGCTTCTGTTCCTTGTGCCTCTGAGAGAATTCTGGAAAATTGTGTAACCCCTTACACCTGTCTAAGTAGAAAGCTAATATTTTTCATCATCAGTTTTAAAATTAACAAGCGATGGGATTTCCAACACATTGTAAAGATTAGCCTTTTACAATAAGTAAATGTCCCATCATGTCTTTTATTCCAGTGGAATTAAATACTGTAGTGATCTGATAGCCCTCATCACTTAAAAAAATATATAAGCGAGCTCCTAATAATAGGAAATTTTATATTATTCATCTTCTCTCCTCCTCCTCTACAAAATTTTTACCTAATACAATACAACTTTAAGCTTGAAGTCTTTTCTTGATCACTAAATCTCACTTCTTTTACAAAAAAGGTAATAACAAATCCAAATTTAAAAGGTTCAACTTTTTGAAAGCATATGCGATTTTAGACTCACCAATGTTTAGTACTTTCATGTGCAGCATGAAGGAGTTGGCCAAGGTGAGTGTTCCCGGAACTTATTTGTCTCGAAACATTTTTTATTTTTTTTTTAAATTTTTTTTTAACGTTTATTTATTTTTGAGACAGAGAGAGAGATAGAGCATGAACGGGGGAGGGTCAGAGAGAGAGGGAGACACAGAATCCGAAACAGGCTCCAGGCTCTGAGCTGTCAGCACAGAGCCTGACGCGGGGCTCGAACCCACGAACCGCGAGATTGTGACCTGAGCTGAAGTCGGACGCTCAGCCGACTGAGCCACCCAGGTGCCCCTCGAAACATTTTTTTTTTTAATTTTTTTTTTCAACGTTTTTATTTATTTTTGGGACAGAGAGAGACAGAGCATGAATGGGGGAGGGGCAGAGAGAGAGGGAGACACAGAATCGGAAACAGGCTCCAGGCTCCGAGCCATCAGCCCGGAGCCTGACGCGGGGCTCGAACTCACGGACCGCGAGATCGTGACCTGGCTGAAGTCGGACGCTTAACCGACTGCGCCACCCAGGCGCCCCTCGAAACATTTTTTAAATGTTAACAGATTGCATGAAGTCCCCACAGAAGGGAGCCCATTAAATATAGTACTTGCTATTGATCCAAAGGGAATAGGATTATTATACATATTAATAAATATTAAATATATAGGTACCGTGCATATGTATTAAATATTGAACAGTACTGTGGACATAGGCCACCATTGTAAAGCAAGGAGACAAGACATAGGTCAATAATACAGAGCAGACGGCATAGCCCAGCACCATTTGTCCATGCCCTGTGCATCAAAGTATAGGTCAGACGTATCTGTGCAGATCGGGGAGTTTGCGTGCAACTTCCTATTATTTTGGGGTATGGCATAGTGGTTCTTAAAGGGAGATTATTGCATAATAATAATGACAATACTCTTCTTACACGAAAATTATAAAATGTTTCGTAAATGAAAAATCTTAGTTGCACAAAGTAGTTACTTGATAAATACTTATCGAATGAAAGAAGAAACAACTTCTGTCCTCAGCCTGGGTGCAGAGCAGGGCTCGGAGCAGAGCAGGGAGAAACAAGAAGGAAGCAGAGCACTTGAACCTCCACCCTGCTGGAAACAAGGAGGATTAGAACTCAATACAATGATTACTAACAGGGATTTGGGGGGCCACATTGATTTCACATGGGTACTAAAAGGAAGTTTTCCTTTCTTGTTTCAGGCCAGCTGCCTAAAAGCCATCTGGAACTGGAGATTTCAGACAGTGATCTTCAGAACTGCCCAACTCCTTTGCTTCAGTGCCCTAATCTTTGGTAAACTTGGTGTTAACCTTTCGTCTAGGCCTGAGTAATGAGGGGAAGTTAAGGATGCTAGCCAGTTGTTACAAGGAATGGGAAAACTGTTCCCGCCCAGACGCCTTGAAGAAAAATGCACCCAACACCATCATATTGGTGGAAAGGCTCTGGGACAAACCGAAATGGACATATCCAGGACCAATTAGCCACTGGGCTCAGCAGGCCCTGGCCCACAGTACTGTCAGGGACCCACAGAAACGTCTTAGTATACCGTACTGATATGTATGTCTTTCTACTAATGCAATTATAAAATATAGTTTTTAGTATTTTATTACGGAGGAAGGAGCTTATAAAAGAAAAGCTGCCCAGAGTCCATGAAAGTCAATAACGCAGCCCTGGTGATGCCAAAATAAAGTCTTAGGGCAAAACAATGCAGTAGAGGTGTCAGTGGGGGAGGGACAAACATAAATGACCCTCGTGCGGGCAGCAGAGGACAGGGTTGAATAGGAACAAGATTCTATAAACAGGAAAAAGAGGCACTTCCAGGCCTGATTGCTTACATTGTACACCTCTTCGTGTGGGATCTGGCCTCTTCTGGCCCGGGTGAGCTCCCACTCACTGGCCACGATAACAACAGCTTTCATCAGAGTCCCCCTTACACTTTCAGAGGGCACAAACTTTATTGCTACTTGCTGCCACAGGCATTGCTTCAAACGGCTTGTTCTAAGCCCTATTTTGCCACGTGAGTGAGCAGAGATGGAGGGCGTAGCATAACTTATCAAAGAGGAACAGTCAAGAGCAGTGGAATGAGCGTCGGATCGCAGGCCAGGAGATCTGGTTTGCGACCTGCCTCTGCCACAAACACGTTGTGCTTCACTCAACAAGTATTTACGGAACACCTGTTAAGCACCATGCTCTGTGCTTGGTGTTAAGGACCCAGAGATAAAATTCACAATCTGGCCGGTGTGGACCGTGTCATATGAAGAGACGTTCCAACGCCCAGAGGGCGATACGGGAAGTGGAGGCAGAGACGTGCCTACCCGGGGAAGTCAAGGAAAGCAGGGGGAGGAAAGGTTTACCAGGCGTAAGTGGGGAGGGCAGCCAGACTAGCAGGGAGCATGTGCAAAGCACAGAAGTGGGAGTTCTGTTTTGCTAAGAAGGTAAATATGGCGGGTGATGAGGCTGGCCCAGCAGGTAGGCTCCGCATCATAAAGCATCTTATTTTCCACGAGAAGAGGTTGAACCTGTAGATATGAGGCAGCCACCAAGACATTCTGTGTGTCCTTTAAAAAGGACAAATTACTTACTATGTCTCTTCCATTTACCAAAGGAGACTAGATGCCTCATAAGGTCCCTTCCAACTCTGTTCTCTTATGATTCCAAATCTTTTAGCACCAAGCGTCCTCAGAACAGTACATTTTCTTTTTTTGACTTCACATATATATGTGTTTGGGTGAAAGATGGAAACCACTCTTCCTTCTTAAGACGACTAGATTAGACACAACATAGTCATATTTTAGCTCTTTGTCTTCCAGTCAGAAACCCATCTGACTGACACAGAAGCGTATTTATGCTCACGGACTCCCGGTGAAGGATGCTAACCTGGCACTCGCTCTCCTTTACTCAGAATTAATAAAGCAGAAAGAAGTGGCAGCGTGGACCTATAATTACAGCACCAAAGCATATTCATGGAATTATTCCCGGATGTTCTGCCAGAAGCATTACACGGATTTAGTGGCCATCCAGAATAAAAAAGAGATCGCTTACCTCAATGATGTCGTGCCTTACTTCAACTCTTACTACTGGATTGGGATCCGAAGGATCAATGATAAATGGACCTGGGTGGGAACCAAAAAGGTCCTCACCAAAGAGGCCGAGAACTGGGCTGACAACGAGCCCAACAACAAGAAGAACAACCAGGACTGTGTGGAGATCTATATCAAGAGCGTGTCGGCCCCTGGCAAGTGGAACGATGAGCCCTGCTGGAAAAAGAAGCGGGCACTATGCTACACAGGTAGGAGCTTCTGTACTCTGAAGTTTATCTGTTTCAAAAAAAAAAAAGCCTTCCCTGGTTCACTAATAGAGCCACTGAGTCAATAACATCGAGTCACAAAGTCAGGTATGTGAAAACAAAGAATAAATGACAGTTGGAGTGCTTGGGTGGCTCAGTAGGTTAAGCGCCCTGATTTCTGCTCAGGTCATGATCTCACGGTTCGTGAGTTTGAGCCCTGCATCGGGCTGTACACTGACAGCGGGGAGCCTACTTGGGATTCTCTCCCTCTGCTTCTCTCTCTCTCTCTCTTTCTCAAAATAAATAGATAAACTTAAAAAAAATTAATTAAAAAAAAAACTACAATCATGCAGCATTAAGGAGCACCTTGAAGAATATAAGATCAGGAGTAGAGAAACCTGGGTTTTTCTGAAACTAGAAGGACATTTTACAATCATCGGATCCACCTTCCTCAGTGTATAACTGATTAAACAGATGCTCAGGAGTTTCTAGTCCCCTAAAATTTATATCCAGAGCTTTTCAGCACCACGGCGCCCTCATATAATGGGCAGTATACGTTGGAAGATAACTTGGCCCCTAGGAGACACAGCTATAACTGATAGCTATTGTACATCACTACGTTATTGTGATGTTATTAGTTCATGGGTCGTAAGCCTGTTTCGTATTAGTTTCATTTAGTCCTATTGAGAACTTCATCAGTCAGGTCCTCTCATTTCATTGATGAGAGGAAGGTCCAGGCTATGAAGGAATCTGCTTACAGATTCCCTTCGACGGCAGCATGCATTCAGGTGTGCTGGTAGGGACCAGTGGCATGAGGGAAGGGAACTGACAGTGAAGAGACCCTGCAAGTATGTTTGCTTCTCGACAGAGTGAGCGGTTCCCGAGTAGGCAGACATGCATGGAAGCGTGGTCCTCCTGGGGTCACGCGCCTACACTGGAACTGGTTGCATCTCTCTGATGTGGCTTCTCCCACCCCCTGTAGCACATGAGATCATTCTGAGATCCATAGGAAGCTATGATCAGAACAAACCATGTGTGCTCCAAGAACATAGGGCATGGGTATCACGGCTGTAAGACATTGGTGGGGTCAAGGTGAATACGATGGAAGATGTGGACCAGACCTCTATCGCCTCCTGCATCTTCCCTTTACTCGGACCCTTCCCAGGGCCCCCGTGCAGCCCCACCAAACTTGCCGGCTGCCTCGGGAATGCCCTCTTGTAGAACCGGCACAACCTCTAGAATTCGAGCCTCTCAGAGTTGAGAGGGAATGTAGGTAGACATCATCTAGCACAAGCCTGAATGTGACATATGACTTCCCTCTTGTAATCAACCCTAAAGTGGCCCAATGTGTGCAGAGGAAACGCCACCAGAAAATATAGCCACAGGCCTTGCCCCCAGCTATGACCTCATCAGTGACAACATTCTCAGAACCCTCCATCGGATGCATGATGCACACGCCCACAAAGAGTCTCTTGTAGGAAAGGAACCTCAGCCCTTCTCCACTGGGACTCACTGAGAAGGGTGTGGCTAGTCAGTCGTACTCTGCACTACCTAAGCCTGGCATATTTAGGCCCGTGAAACATCTCTCCGTGGGATTGTTTGTCCTGTACCACGAGGAGGTCTTAAGCGTCTCATGTGGTCCCCCTGCCCCTCCACTGTGCGGCGCTGGGCACAGATTTGAAATCAACAAACAGTGGAAGGCTTTGGCCCTAACCCGGGGCAGGCTGGCCTCAGAGAAGTCACTTGCCTGAGGTCCTGTAATAGTAGGCAGCAGAGCCAGGACTCTGATGACATATGTGTGACCCACCCCCCCCGCCCCCGCCACATCTGATGCCCAGCCTTTATGTTGTAATGCCCATCATAGGGGTTTCTGTAATAATACAACTCTATGCATATTCTTGGTTAAAAAGCCACAATCTATTTTGTACCACATAGAGGAGTTTCTCTGTCTACACATCAATCAGTGGCTCTTTGTCTGGGCTACACAAAGCAATCCCTCCTTAGACAACAGCTTAAAATGGAAGCTATGCAATGCTCTGGTAGGCTCCCACAATGCCCTTTGCAGGGAACAGGCTGGCGCTCCAGAGGACACTGTAGTTTTGTGTTGCTTGGCTAGCTCAGTCTTATACCAAGAGGGGCTGAGTCTGTGGCTTGGAAAGGAATCTAACTTCTCTTCATACCTCCTGGGAATGCGTACCATACTGACCCTTTTGCATCCGTGCAGCGTCCTGCCAGGACATGTCCTGTAGCAAGCAAGGAGAGTGCATTGAGACCATTGGGAACTACACCTGCTCCTGCTTCCCTGGATTCTATGGACCAGAGTGTGAATATGGTGAGGGCGCTATTTTGTTGATATTATTGTGGCCTTTGGTCTTGTGCTGGAGGTGGTCCAGGAAGCAAATCATGTTGAAGACTCTCCAGGGGGTAAAGTTCATCCTGGTCCTCTCTGGGGTCTGTCGGTCAGCCCCACTCAAATTGTCCCAAGACACACCCTCTGGGTGAAACCTTTTATCCGTAGACCATTGGTTCAAAAAAGCCTACACGGTAAAAGGGAAGCAAAACAAAGGCTGATTTTGCTTGCTTGAAATAAAAACCACTGAAAGACTGATTATATCCCAAGATGTAGCCAATGCAAAGGAACCAAGTAAAGATGACCAGGTTGGGTTAGACTAGGCCCAGAAAGACAGGATTAAGAGGGTCATACAAATAGTTCCAACGTCCAGCAAACCTGACGTTGTCTTTAAACCTGCAATGAAAAGAAAATTAATGTTTTGTCCCCACAGTCCAAGAGTGTGGGGAATTTGGTCTCCCCCAACATGTGCTCATGAACTGCAGCCACCCTCTCGGGAACTTCTCCTTCAATTCAGAGTGCAGCTTCCACTGCGCCGAAGGGTACGAATTGAATGGACCCAGCAAGCTGGAATGTTTGGCTTCTGGAACGTGGACAAATAACCCACCGCAATGTATAGGTATGTGGACCCTACTCTTTCCATCCTCGATGACGACTAGCAAATAAGGGGAAAATAAGCTTTCTCCATTAAAAAACACGAGAGATTGGGGTGCCTGGGTGGCTCAGTTGGTTGAGTGTCCAACTTCAGCTCAGGTCATGATCTCATGGTTCATGGGTTCGAGCTCTATGTCCGGCTCTGTGCTGACAGCTCAGAGCCTGGAGCCTGCTTCGGATTCTGTGTCTCCCTCTCTCTCTGCCCCTCATGCTGTCTTTCTCTCTCTCTCTCTCTCTCTCAAGAAAAAAAAAAACCTTAGAAAAATGTGAGAAATAATGAGCATCTACATTCGATGGGGAATTCTGATTTTTACTACTACCCGTCAATGAGAGTGACACTGATTTTGATTTTCATGATGTTTTGCATCTATAGAGTGAGGTGATCACCTTAACTCTTGATTCTCAGGCAAAAGCATCACAAAGGGACCTCTCTCCCTTTGCTAATTGCAAAGTGAACAGTATAATAATGAGGACTTAGGGGTTGAGTCTTATTAATTTGATACTTTGACCTTGCTTCTTTAAATGCAAAATGGGGATGTTTGGATCTTTCCAAATGGCTCCTGAAAGTACCATTGAACCAACCAGGTGTTTCACCTTGCCCATGACTTACGGAAGGTGCAGACGGCTGCTGGGGCATCCTAAGGTTTCACATAAGGCATAACCCAAGGGCTCACACCTTTGCTCTGTGGTTGTTTGTAGCTGCCCAGTGCCCACCCCTGAAGACTCCTGAGCGAGGAAGCATGACGTGTCTTCCCTCTCCGGAAGCGCCCCAATACCGGTCCAGCTGCCACTTTGCTTGTGAAGAGGGATTTGCATTAGTCGGGCCGGAGGTGGTGCAGTGCACAGCCTCGGGGGTGTGGACAGCCTCACCCCCAGGGTGTGAAGGTGAGTTTCCCGTGGTTGGGGATATGCGATGTCTACCGTGCCAGTCCTTGCTGTGAGTACGGAGGACGGCGGGGGTCTATGGATAAGCTGGCCTGAATCACCACAACTTGACTCTCTTTGCCACCTGCCACTTAGTACATCAGGATGGGAAAAGAGGGCCAGGCTCCAGAAAAATCAAGAGGCTGATCTGACTACAAATAAATTTAAAAAGTCCTCCCTTGGCCCAAACTCAGAGCCCTCAAGCAGTTTTCAGAATGGCTCCATTCATAAATTTCACGCAAGAGGGAAAGGATGGCATCTACATCCTTCTAGTGTCTTCTAGATACTAGAAGACCTACCACAACAGGTTTATAGAGATAAAGGAATAGAGGACATTATAAAAACCTTGGAGGAGTCTTTTTTTTTTTTTTAAGATTAAGGTCACCCTGTGGATGGATTGTCCAAGTCTGGACAAATCATCATTAGGGTCTCCTGACCCTTACAGATTCCTAGCTCTACCTGGATTTCCTGGAAGTTATATCATTACTTTCCAGCTGTGGGTCTGGGTTTTCTCCTTCCTTAGTATCTTTCTCTCTGTCCTTGGTTGTTCTCTCTAGTTGTGCGGTGTCCGCTCCTGGAAGCCCCTGGCAAAGGAACCATGGACTGTGTTCATCCCCTCACTGCCTTTGCATATGGCTCCAGCTGCAGATTTGAGTGTGAACCTGGCTATCAAGTGAGAGGCTGGGCCACTCTCCGCTGCAATGGCTCTGGCCAGTGGACCGCACCCTTGCCAGCCTGTGAGGGTAGGATTTTCCTTTAGTAGCCCTCTTCCACCCAGAAAGGGGCCATGGCACAGTGGAAAGGCTCAGGGTAGCCTCCTTCAGGTTCTGACATTGGAACAGGTTGTTCAGCCTCCAGGAGGCATGGTTTTCTCATCCATGAAATGAGCTAAGGTGCTTTTGTGAGAATGAAATATATAAAAAGCACACAGTTAAACAGCACGTAGAAAGTAGCTAGCATTAGACTGGGCATTCAATCAACCTTCATTTCTGCCTCGTTTTTTCCCTTTCTGCCTCACTGGCAATACAAGCTGTGGGACAATGTCCTCTACTTGAGAGGAAGCCAGAATGGTGGCTATTAGGACAAAGAGGGGGATTCCCCATTAGCGTTTGGAGGTGACTTTGACAAAGGAGCGAGGCGCGCTGCGTCCACAGGGGCCGTGATGCAACCCTAGACGGTTACACAACAGCACAAAGCTGAATTCTGTGCAGTTGCCTCCTGCCCTCAGCTTCTGAGGCAGAAAGGGTGAATAGGGGAGCAGGAAATTGAAGATTGGATTAGTGAGTGCCCAGGAGATGGAGATCACAAGCCCAACTCTGCTACCGTCCGGATACAAGACGTCAGGGAAGTAACTCATTCCAGAACCTTCCTTTTCTCATCTGTAAAGAGAGAAGCTCTGGAGGATCTTTGGTTCTTTGATGCTCCGATTCTGTAACAACCAGAGGTCTAAGCCCAGGGTGTGATGGTGGTCTTCACACTCTGAAAAAAACCCAGGAATAGCCTGGAAATGAAATGCTTTATCAAGGAAGCACATGAGGAAACTGGTCTGTATCAGAGCTAAGGCCACTCAGGGCTCAATTCTGTGCAGGAACTGTCCTTGGCCTGCACTCGCCTGGCAATTGAAGTCTGATGACGCTGACATCCTGTGTTTCAGAGATATGGCCCACTCAGGACCATTTTATAAACCTAGCTAATAGGATGTCAACAATAAGCCATGTTATTTCAGCTTTTTCCTTAAACGTCCAGCCTGTTATATATCTCCTCCTGCCTGATCCAGTTCTGCAAATATCATCAGTAAATATTTGAAGAGTACCTTCGAGGTACCAAACATGGCCAGGCTGTGGGACGCAACTAGGAACGGCTAAGCCCAGCCTCAGGGAGACTGTGGTCCAAGGGCAGGACCACAGCAGTCTCCGCACAGTGCAGGGGCTGTGGGGAGCACACTAGGGGAGTCCCTACCCCTGAGCTGCTGGGAGGGGGGCAGTCAGGGAAGGCTTCCTAGGGACAGTGAAGTCTAAGCTGCGATCAAAGGGCAGGTGAGTGACCCAGGCAAAGAGGGCACGGGAAGGTGTCCCAGGCAGTTTCCCTTTTGGAAAAGGGAGGATTCAGGGTTCTGAACGTACTGATAATATGGGTAGGAAGACGCATCGCTTGAGTGGCTCTCGTGAGAGAGAACTGAGCCCTTCCATGACCCAGTTTCAGACGACAACTTTTTCCATTTAGCCATTGCCTGTGAGCCACTGGAGAGTCCGGTTCATGGAAGCACGGATTGCTCCCCACTCTCGGGACCGCTTCCATACAATACCAGCTGTAGCTTCCATTGTGCTGATGGCTTCAGGCTGAAAGGAGCTGACATGGCCCAGTGTACTGACTTGGGACGGTGGACAGCGCCTGCCCCGGTCTGTGAAGGTAATGTGACATCGGCACGTTCCTTCTGTGTCTCTCAGCTTATTATGCAGTTAGCAGTCATTGATTTATTCCTCAGACGTTCACTAAGAACTACCCGGACCTTTGTGCTGGCCCCAGGGTCGAAACGGTGAGCAAAACACCCGTTCGTTACAGCATATTGGAACTCAAGGTGAAGGTTTCACCAATTGAAACCCGCCGAGTGGGTTGGCATGAAGAAGATGGGACTGGGAGGAAGGAATGATGCGTGAGGAACAACGTAGAAGAGTAAGGGGCAGGGCATTTAGTCTAGTTCTGTCATTCCCCGGCAACACGGTTTTGGTCTCTCAGAAGTTCAGTGTCTTCTGTAGAGCGGGAGTATTATTATCTGCCTCACCTACGTGCCTCATTACTGTTGTGAATGAATGTGGGTAAAAAGCAAGCTTGAAATTGCTATGAGTTGAGGGTGCCTCGGTGGCTCAGTTGGTTAAGCATCCAATTCTTGGTTTTGGCTCAGGTCACGATCTCACGGTTCGCGAGTTCGAGCCCTGTGTGGGGCTCTGTGCTGACAGCGCGGAGCCTGCTTGGGATTCTCTTTCTCCCTTTCTCTCCGGCACGACCCAGCTCATGCGCTCTCTCTCTCTCCCTCTCTCTCTCAAAATAAATAAATTCACTTTAAAAACTCCTGTGAGTTTTACAAATGTATGCAAAATGATAATAATGTTACCTTATAAATTATATGTCTGTGATCTGATTTTACAAAGTGACCTTCTTTCAGTAGTTCATGTTTTCAATATTTTGCTCTTATAGAAGAACAAAGACACAGGGAAGTCATTAGGATTATTTTTACGAGGGGTACCCCACACAGAAGTCAGGTCCCAGAAGTGCAATGTTGGCATTTCACGTTGCTATTTACTGGGATCTTTGGGCAATTGATGTGAATCCCCTGCATCTGTGCTGACAGCACAGAGCCCGATGTGGGGCTTGAACTCACAAACTGCAAGGTCATGACCTGAGGTGAGGTCAGATGCTTAACCGACTGGGCCACCGGGTGCCCCCGTGGATTGATTTCTTGCTATTCATTTTGATTACATACTTAGCATAGACTCATGGGTCCAAAAGTATGAGGTTTAAAAAATTATTCCTGCATATTGCCAAAATGCTTACGATGCCTCAGAATTTTCTTCATAAAATCCTTCAAGTGCCATTGTGCCATTTCTCATCCTCCGGTTTAAACATGCCCCGTTCAGAAATCCCTGTTCTTATAAGGGAAGGGAAACAAAAGTCATATAAAAACAGGGAGGGGGACAAAACAGAAGAGACTCAGAAATAGGGAGAACAAAGTGAAGGTTACTGGAGGGGTTGTGGGGGGGGGGGGGGATGGGCTAAATGGGCCAGGGGCACTAAGGAATCTCCTCCCGAAATCATTGTTGTACTCTATCCTAACTAATTTGGATGTAAGTTTTAAAAAATCAATTTTTTTTAAATTAAAAAAATTTTAAATTAAATTCATTTTAAATTAAATTAAATTCATAAATTAATTTTAATTTAATTAAAATTAAAAAAAAAAGAAATCCCTGCTCTTGGCGCTAGACGGGATTAGGGGTCAAAATGAACGAGAGCTTGTGTGATCCCCTCTCCTCACTCCCTTACTTCCTCACCTCTCAGCGCTGCGGTGTCAGGATCTTCCGGCTCCAGACCAGGCCCAGGTGAACTGCTCCCACCCGTTTGGAGCCTTTCGGTACCAATCCACCTGCAGCTTCTCCTGTGACGAGGGCTTACTCCTGGTGGGAGCAGGCGAGCTGCGGTGCTTGGGTACGGGGACCTGGAGTGCTCCTCCCCCACAATGCCAGGGTAAGCTGAGTTCTCTCCAGCGTCTGGGAAATCCAGGGTAGGCTGCGTTTTAAAAGGCTGTATTTTCGCGGCGGTGACCGTCTAGGGGCCAGAAGCTTGAAATGGACCAGAAAATTAAGAAACACTCTTCATCTTGTGACCCAGTGATCCCAAATGCGGGGCCAGGCAGGTGACACCAGTGGCGGGGTGTCTGGTAATCAGAGCTAGGGAATGGCCCCTGTGCACTCCTTACCAGGACCTTTACTAGGACCTGGAAGTTTCTATCAGGAACCAGGTAGACTGTTCTCACGTGGCTGAAAACAGTGCCTAGAAAGGCCAGAAGGAAAAAAAAATAGCTTCAGGATGGCTGTACCAAGGCTGACCCAGCACTCGGCTCCTGGGAACCACGGAGTATGACCTCTGGGTATAACAGTGCAGTAGGAGAGGCAGGATCTACAGGTGCTGCAGATATCCTCCAAGATCTGCGTAGGAATGGAGAAATAGACCCAGGGTAAAGTGAAGAGTGATGTAGAGAGGAAGCAATTAACCTATAAACGCAAGATTACAGGATCCTCAGTAGAGACAACATGCATATTCAGCCTCAGCGTGTATATCCACATTGTGTGGAGCTGAAAAGAAAGCCAGGGTAGTCTGCCAATATTTTAAGAACCAGAACTGTCTCTGGTCATTTGTGTTTGCCAACTGAAGAACAGATAGAGGCTTTTCATACCCCTCGTGCCTTTTTCCACTCAGTGCATCCAGTTTTTCAGGCTTATGGAAATTGCTTTTACGAAGCAGGGTTTTCATTTATAAAAGCTACAGAAAAGTGAGAAATAAAGAAACACACACAAAACAATCGTCTTAAATACTCCCAGCCTGAGATAGGCATGGTTGGCATTCTTGTATGACTGCTTCCAAAATTTTCCCCACTCATTTTTCCCTCTATGCAATTAGTATTTTCGTGATGCAGATTCAATTCTAATAATAAAGTCAAATAGGGATGATACTAGATAATTCTGCATCGTTTGCCTTTGCCTGTCACTTTGCACAGGCTTTCAACATCTGAGTGAAAGCAGGCAGACGTGTGTTTTTAATGAAGAGGAAACCACTTGCTGTTCAGGTCACACTCAAGTGCACACACAGACACACACACACACACACACCACAGCTAAGTTAGGACAACAGTGAATGAATGAATGAATGAATGAATGAATGAACTCAGCAGAGTTGGATGTCCTGCACTTCTAGGCATCAGAGAGCAGGCAAGCCACTGGTACTGGGGTTGAATACACCTTCCAGCAGGGTCTGGAAAGACCAGAGTAAGGCTTGTGATTTCGCCTTCTCGGCTTTAATCCTGGCTACATTGCAGACTGGATACATTCCAAAGTCCATGGAACGTTGGGGAAGAACTTGGAGTCCCCTAAGAGGGTTATCACAGGGATTAGAATTCTTCCATAGAATTCTATCACAGTAATCCGAATTACAGTTCATTGCCTCACATTGTCCTGCCTGTGTTTCACGGCAACGAGGTTGACACTCACCACAGCTTCCTGTGACCTCCCAGTTCCCTTCTGCTTTTACTTCTTTGTTTACTCCGACTGAACTTTCTCCTATTATTGCCGGGTGAGATCAAGTGAAGTACCTGAATGTGGGCTGGGCAGGAAGGCACCACGAGGCTTGCAATCCACTGGCTGATGTAAGACTTATGAGAGAGTGTTATCAGGCAGTTTCCCTTTTCAGTGTCCCCTTTGCCCTGTTGCCTTCTGACATGCACCCCAGCTATCAGCAGGCACGGCCACAAAAGCTGGACACGGACTGCAGGTCATCGAGACCCTCCTTTGTGTCCTTACAGTCTTCTTGTCTCCTCTCCTCTCTACCACCCCACACACATACACACTGAACACAGAAAGACGTTTCAGGTGGCAGAAAATGCCTAGATCTTTGGGAAAGTCGATCAGACCGAGGAGAATGTACCTGGAGAGAGGAAGAGGTGAAGGGAAGAGAAAGGTATAAAAACTGCGCTTGGAACCTCAGGCAGTTCAAAGTCAGCGGCTGGAGAATGGCCTCAGGTTCAGCCCTGCTGTCACTGACTATGGTTCTGTCAAAGCAAACAGTGAAAAAGAAACACCCTAAACCATACGTTTTCTCAGTCTTCATTTTTAAATGTCACCACGTTGAATCTGGACTTTATAATTTCATTAGTTGGCAACTATTAACATTTACACACAGAGTGTTTTTGCTTTTGTAAAAATTTTGGAAGGTATGCAATGCTATTCTCATTTTCTTTTTTGAATTATTTTATTTTATCATTTCATTTTATTTTATTTTATTTTATTTTATTTTATTTTATTTTATTTTATTTTATTTTATTTTATTTTATTTTATTTTATTTTATTTTATTTTATATTTGGGAGGGGCAGACAGAGAATCCCAAGGAGGCTCCGCTTAGCACAGAGCCGCACACAGGGCTCAATCCCGTAACTGCGAGATCATGACCTGAGCTGATATCAAGAGTTGGATGCTCAACCGACTGAGCCACCCAGGTGCCCCTATTCTCCACATTTTTAAAGCGAAGAGATTGAGGCTCAGAGAGGTTAAGTGACTTGCCTAAAGTCACAGAGCATGATCTCCAACCCAAGCAAATGCCCTGGAGCCTCAAACTCTATATGCATAAACTACGGTAAAGAGCCATGAGATCTAATTTACCTTTCTTTGTAGGTGAACATGTACAGTCACTGGGGCTGGTCCCTGTAGGATGACATTGGTGGAAAGAGCTTTTGCAGGTGGCCAGTTACATTATGTGCCTACCACATGTCAATGACTTAAAAAATATTTTCAAACTTAATTTTTACATATGATTTAACTAGCTTATTATTTTATAACTGAGGAGCCCTACAAGGCAAGGAGTATTATGTTTCCCATTTCATAGATGAAGCAACTGAGGTTCAGAAAAGTCTAGAGACACATTGCTAATAAGTAACAGAGCCAGGGTTTAGACCCGGATTCTTTATACTCCTTGGTTGGGGAAAGTAGATTTTGTGGGAGGAGAAAGTATTTTACTTTGTTTTCCTACTTCCAGTCATTTGTCATTGTTTTCTGGCAAGGTCACTAGGTCCCTTTCTGAAGGTGTCAAGGAAGCAGCCACTTCCACTCCTGTGCGGGGACAACTGAAATGAGCTGTGTCACTATCTTCCCAAAGCACCAGTTCCTTTTCAAATGACCTTGAGGGACTCCTGGGTGGCTCAGTCAGTTCAGCATCTGACTTTGGCTCAGGTCATGATCTCACAGTTCATGAGTTCAAGCCCGATGAGAGGACATCCGGCTCTGTGCTGACAACTCAGAGCCTGGAGCCTACTTCTTCAGATCCTGTGTCTCCCTCTCTCTCTGCTCCTCTCCCACTCATGCTTGGTCTCTCTCTCAAAAATAAATAACATTAAAAACAACAACAGCTTTAAAATGACCTCTAAAGCTCCCTGTGGGTGAAGGTTCCAGAATGACAATCAATTGTCAGTCGCTATTTTATACAACCACGACCTCTACCTGGTGCCACGACCTCTACCTGGTGATAAAGCGGCATGAAATTCAAACGATCATTTCTAACCGAATGCTGCCCCTGTGGATTCAGCACGCACATGCACACACACACGCACGCACACGCTGATGTCAGGTTGCCGTGTTCTAAAATGATCCTTCTCTCCTGTACCATGTTCTGGGTAGCCTTTACCTGCACACCTCTGCTAAGCCCTCTGAATGGAACAATGACCTGTGTCCAGCCTCTTGGAGATTCCAGTTATAAGTCCAGATGCCAATTCACCTGTGATGAAGGATTCTCTTTATCTGGACCAGAAATATTGGATTGTTTTCCTTCTGGACATTGGACAGGTCCCCCACCAACATGTGAAGGTAGGATCGTGGGTGTGTCCTTTCTTACGGCTTCTCGGATAATATTATAGAATGAAGAATCACCAGGGATTCATGTAAAACTGTTCTTAAGCTAAAGGAAACACACTCTCCACAGAGCATTGGTAATCTCTGTCTCTCTCTCTTTGAATATTCTTCTAACTTAAAACATTGCACAGTTTTATAAAGCATTCTAATTGTCATCATGACACTTGATGTTTACCACCGTTCTGAAATATAACGAGGAAAGGCAGTATCCTCTCCATTTTCTGGAGGAGAAGCAGAGGCTCAGAGAGGTTAAGTAACTCGCCGAAAGTCACAGGTTCACAAGTGATGAAGTTCAGCTATGTCCCTGGGACTTTTACTTCCTTATCAAGTCTTTTTCTGCGGACTTAATTTATTCCTCCATGCACCACCCGTGAGCACTGCTAATGCCTAGGCACCAAGCTTATGCAAGGATGCGGATGATTTCGTCCTGGCCCCTTGAGGACCTCAGTCTACTCGCGCGCCTCTCTCCTGGCTCTGCCTCTATGTGGATTACGAGGTCCTTGAGGACAGGAACCGTGCCTTCTTCATCTTCGTGTCCCTGCAGCAATTAGAATCAAAGTGGCTGTGTGACAAATGCCGCTCAGCTGAAGCTTATCATTGACTGGTTACATTTGCTCAAGCACAAGCCCTATTGCCAGTGGATTGGAGGAGCTGGATCCTATCTATCTTTGTCTCCCCCAAAACATCTGGCTACGAGTTCCTAGCATATAGTGTGCTCTAAAATAGGAGTTTGCTGAAGTAATTAATTCATAGCTCGCATTTATTTTCCAAAGGCACCAGTGGCCCAAGTTATTGTTCAGTGTGCTCAGTAATAATAAGACCAGCACTAATAGCCAATGTTTATGGCTTGCGTAATAAGTAGCAGCTATTTCACAGGCAGGATCTCATTCAATCCACATGACAACCTTGAACATGGTTATTGTGATCCCCATTTTAATGTTTATTTTTGAGAGGCAGAGAGAGACAGAGCGTGAGTGGGGGAGGGACAGAGAGAGAGGGAGACACAGAATCCAAAGCGGGCTCCAGGCTCTGAACTATCAGCACAGAGCCCGACGCGGGGCTTGAACCCACGAACTGTGAGATCGTGACCTGAGCCGAAGTCAGACGCTTATCCTACTGAGCCGCCCAGACGCCCCACGATCCCCATTTTAAAGAAGAGGAAACAGAGACTTTGAGAGGATCCACAGTAGGCAAAGGCCAAGTAGCTGGGCAGTATGGAGCTGGACTCCAACCCAGGTCTCACCTGATTAAAGGGCTGCTGTTTTCACCACTACCCTGCACTGCCACCCTGTGGCAGCATTCCGAAGTCCCTTGTCAGTCTCCTAAGGGCGCTCTTTTCCACTGGCCAGATTGCCACTCTAAGGGTTGAAATTGACTTCAGAGATGGCAGTGCCTGGTGATCAGACAAGAGAGAATGTTGATAGAAATCTATTAGTTATATGGAAAAAAAAAAGCTAAAATATCGTTTATTCCTTCTTGTGGAATGAATGCTAGATTAATACCCAAAGAACTGTATCGCTCTTCCCCAAAGTCCTGAGCCATAAAAGTCCCATCACACCGTGGGCTTCAGTTTTCTGGATTCCAAAAGGAGAGGAGTGGACGCAATCATGTCTGAGGTCTCTCTTGTGGTCAAGAATTCTGGGGTTAAAGGCGTAGAATGCTGCCATCTGCTGTCAGAACGCTATACTACAGGCACCTGAGGAATCTAGACCATTTACGGGGGATTAACACTAAGGGTTTGTGCTTCCTCACTTGGTTTTCATTTGCTCATCCACTTATTCCATTGACATTTACCGTGAGTTCTGTTTTCCCACATTCTGTGGTAAGGCTAAAGAATAAAAAAACGCCTAAGAACTATCTCACTAAAATTTGAAATCATGCATGCAACCACTATGGTTGTTATAACTCTATTCTCTGAAGCCCGTCCCCTCCCCCCCATACACACACCTTGCCAGCCCCCTGTCCTCCACGAGAGGAGGCATTTGCCCCCCACCATGCAGACCAGCCCCACCTGGGGCCTAGAACCAGTCCTGACCACGGACAGCAGCCTTAGCCAACAGCAGGCCTCCGATTCCTCAGCCTTGTCAGAGCCTGATCTTGAGCTCTGGGTTTTGGGCCTGTGTTTGCACCCCACTCTCCAAATGCATTCTCTAGATGTGGGCAAAGAGTCCCTCTTTTTTTCTTACGTGCCTGAGCCCATAAAGTTTTAACCCTTCAACATTGACCCCGGAACCCCGATTTTTGCACAGTTTTGCAGCGTCCTAGGTTGTATCAGAGGGGTGTGGTGTGAGGGCCACCAAGTTAGCATGGCCAGTGTGGCAGTGGAGCGTTCGGTCTCTCACGTCAGAGTGCAGTGAGAGATTTCCTTCTTGAGTGGTTCCGCAGACATTTCCTTTCGAGTGAGAACACCAGTTCCTGGCCTTCTGGGACTTGGGCGCTGCCTGATATCCCACTCTCCTCGCTGCCTTAGTCCTCTGGGACCCAGAGTCCTTTCCGGAATTGCTTACATCTGGTTGCTATGACCCTCAGGTCCCCAACTGTCGGGGCACTATCTTGATTCGGACCACGGCTCTCCTCATCACTTTGACATTGACGCTCTGGAGACCATGTTTGGACGCTGGACCCAACTCCTAATCATCAGCCTCCCCCTAGTGGGGAAAGGAGGTCCTTGTTCCAAGTCCCAGTCCCAGCTCTGCCCTTTCGGCCATGTCCCTGCTCACCCAAGTCCTATAATATAGCACACAAGTACCCTCTAAGCTCTGGCCTGGCTTGCGTCTCTGTTTTTCTCTCCCCTCCTCCAACATTTCTCTGACTCCACGGGGGTTCCAAGTGTTCATTTCGAAACTTGGAGTCTAGAACAGCCAACTCGGTTAAACTTATTATTTACACTGTATCTTCTTTCCAAAAGTTTCCTGACAGAAACGATATCTAACTCAAAAGAGATAATACTAAGAAACAGAGAAGAATTAACTGAATCTGTCTAAAATAATACAAACCAGTATGCTGTCAGTTGACGACAGAATGCCAGTGGACCCAACAATTTATGCATTGACGTGCAATCACATACGCTTACTTCATGGGTTACAGGAAGATATCCGTGAAGGTGGTTGTGGTAGACAGAGCTGTCTCAGAAGTCCATGAAGATAGAGCACTAATCATGTGATAAAAGCAATCCTTATCTGTTTTCTATTCTTCTTGTAATCACTCAGGTTTGGGGACAGTTTTACAGGAGGCTTAAGAATAGGACTATTTTTTCAAGTTACCCAAGAGGTCATTCTTTGGTAAAAATCTCTTCCTCTACGTCTGCCCTCAGCTCTTCCACAGATGTAGTTCGGCCATGTTTGCCGAGAGCCCGTGATGTTCCAGATGGGAGTTAGACTTCCCGTGTACCTCATCAAGGCTGCCTCAGGCAGGAAAACCTACTTCCGCACTTGATTCAAAGTCAAATCCTTAAATTTATTTAGAGGCCTTTGTTTGGGCGAGGTTAATTCTTACCTAAGAGGGTTCAGAGACTTTCCCATACAAAACAAAAACAAAAACAAAAAACAAACCAAAAAAACCACACACATACACACACACACACACACACACACACACACACAAACCTGTATCGACAATCTTGGCGGAACAAGACTGACAAAACGCAGACCAAAGCAAGAGCCCCAAGTGGATTTGGTGCTTCGGCAATTCTCTTTGTGTACTGAAAGTCACTTGAATCAATTTTTTAAAACAGTCACTTCTCTTCAGACCACCTAAAAACACTTGTTAGAATGCATCCAAATTAAATTGTGCTCATGGGCTTTTCTGTTCATTTGACAAACGTTTCTGGAGCCCCTACGATGTGCCAGACCCTGTCCCGTGGATGCGGTGTTGAAAAGATGACAAGGTCCCTGCTCTCCTGCCGCTGACGTTGTGCATTTCCTGGGGTTTGAGAATGAAATCCCAAGAGTCTGAAAAAGTTGTTTTAGTGAAAATGTTCACAGATGATTTAATGTCTGTGACGTACACCAATAGATTTTTTAAATTTTTTGTAATGTTTATTTTTGAGAGAGAGAGAGACAGAGTGTGAGTGGGAGAGGGGCGGAGAGAAAGAGGGAGACACAGAATCCCAAGCAGGCTTCCGGCTCTGAGCTGTTAGCACAGAGCCCGACGTGGGGCTCAAACCCACGGGCCACGAGATCATGACCTGAGTGAAAGTTGGACGCTTAACCCATGAGTCACCCAGGCGCCCCACCAATAGATATATTTAATAAATGTTTGGTAAATGAAATTGACCTGCCAACATACATTTGTTAATTACTCAAAACTCTGAGCATTCTAAACTGAGATTCAGTGTGTTACTTCAGTTATTTGAGTGGACTCAGGCCATGAGGATCCACAATCTTTTGGCGGATAGCCTGTCACCGGAAAACACGTGGGGTGATATGGAAAGGCCAGAAATACCACATTCCCATGAAGTAATTACCTAGGACTTCAAGGGGTTTTATTTTCTTTTGTTTTTAAGGCAAAAGTGCTAAGCAAAATGAGCCTGACTGACCGAGGCACTGCTTTCAGAAAGCTTGGATTCAAAGAAAGAGTAGGGGCGCCTGGGTGTCTCGGTGAAGCGTCCAACTCTTGATTTCAGCTTCAGGTCATGATCTCACAGTTCACGAGTTCGAGCCCCACTGTCAGTGCGGAGCCCGCTTGGGATTCTCTCCCTCCCCTCTCTCTGCCCCTCCCTTGCATGCTCACTCACTCTCTCTCAATAAATGAACAAATAAGTAAATGAAAAGAATAGTCACTCAGTTTGTCAAATATTTGATAATAAATAATAGTCTTATGTCAGAATGTAATGGAGAAAAAGACATGATCCTAACAGAAATATATAACTGCAATATTGTAAAATGATTTTGAAGGAAATGGTTATTAAATTAAAAATTCCTGTATTCATCCACTTGGCAAACGATTGCCGAATACTAGCTCTTGAGCCCCTGAAGCGTGAGCTGTGAAAGACACAAAGTCTTATGGCTCTTGGGTTTCAGAAGCGTTCCATCCAGTAGGTGAGGGGAGACGTGGCATGTGGTAAGACAACATAGGAGTTCAGACGAAAAACTGATGCGTTCGTAGGAGAAGCCTTTAGGCTGCGCTGATCAGGAGACGCTCTGCGGAGGCTGCATTCAGTCGGATCCTCCAGGATGGGTGGGATTTTTTTTCAATGAAAACGGAAAGAAATTCAGGGCAGCGTGAGCCAAGCACGAGAGGCAAGTCCACATGAAGTCAGTTCAGGGAATTTCCAGGGACTAATCTAGCTTAGCCAGGAGCTCTTCCGCTTTCCTGTTCTATGGAACTGTGGTATTTGGAAAAAAAAAAAAAAAAAAAAAAAAAGCAGCCTGAGGATCCAAATGGAGGCAAAAGTTTAGGACAGAGGACGGTCATTGTGTTTTTAGATATGTTGAATTTGAGGAGATGGCAGGCTACCTAAGAAGAAGCGGCCTCGGGCAGGGCAGAAGTGAGTCCTGGACTGAACCCATCCCGACTGGATAGGGAGAGCCATGGGAGGCACAGGCGCAGAGAGAAAAGGATAAAACTGTGGGTTCTTCTGTGTGACTGCTTAAATCCTTGACTTCATTTTTGTCCCTTCTACCTACACTTCCCTCTGTGCGCCCGCCATCCCTCCTCCTGCCTCTGTAGTAAACGGCCTGTGTCCTATTTTTTGTGGGACACCTGCTGCCTAGCAAAACACCTGACCTAGTAGGTGCTCAATAAGTGTTTGTTCAATAGATGAATGAATGAATTCAGTGCAAAACTGGCTTCTGAGGAAACTTGAAGATTGTGACCTAATTTCTTTGACTCTCCAGCCATCAAGTGCCCAGAATTATTTGCCCCAGAGCAGGGAAGCCTGGCTTGTTCTGACACCCGCAGAGAATTCAGTGTTGGCTACACCTGTCATTTCTCCTGTAACAAGGGCTTTAAGCTGGAGGGATCTAATGATGTTGAATGCACAGCTTCCGGAAAATGGACAGCACCTCCACCAACCTGCAAAGGTAAAATACACTCACTGAGACCACTCTTCTTCTGGAAACTTCTTCAAAAGTAACAAAAGCCCATATAAGCTCTTACTACGTGACAGGTATGCATGATTGCGTTATTATCGTGAAAGCTTTGTTTCTTGTTACGAAATATCTGTTGGGATCTAGGAAACATAGCCTATGGATTTAAGAATTTATAAGGAGTGACAGGACTTCTCACTTTTGTGAAATAAAAGATATATTGGTGCTGTTTTCTTTTTCCTTCTTTTGAGAGAGAGAGAGAGAGCATGTGCACACATACACACGAGCTGGGGAGGAGCAGAGAGAGAGAGAGAGAGAGAGAGAGAGAGAATCTTAAGCAGGCTCCCTGCCCAGCACAGAGCCCAACGCAGGGCTCGAGCTCACAACTGTGAGACCATGACCTGAGCCAAAACCTAAGCCATGACGCTTAACCGACTGAGCCATCCAGGCTCCCTGAAGTTACATTTATTCTTTTTTTGTTAAATGTTTATTTTTTGAGGTAACGCGAGAGACAGAGTGCACGTGGCAGGGGGGGTGCAGACAGAGGGAGACACAGAATCCGAAGCAGGCTCCAGGCTCCGAGCGTTCAGCACAGAGCCTGACGAGGGGCTTGAACTCACGAGCTGTGAGATCGTGACCCGAGCCGAAGTCGGACGCTTTCTCGACTGAGCCACTCAGGCGCCCCAATTCTTAAGCAGAAATTTTCTTTCGTAATTTTGGCCTCTTTTGCTCAGAGACCCTTACTGAGTCAATTGCATGTTCTCCATGTATTCATTGTGATGAGAAGTACAAGGCGTGGGGGTCACTAACCCAGTTTTTCAAATCGAGGAACCGAGAGAGAGGTCATGAGCATCTTTCTGCGACATGGAAAGTTAGCAACAAAGCCAGTGGCATCGTGCATACCTTACATTTCGTGCTGACCTTTGACCAGCAGGCAATGCCACGTCCCAATGAAGCAGCAAGGGCAGGCAATTGGCCTGTGTGTATTTTGCTTTCTACTGAATTTCTACGTTTTGGCACCAAATCTTCCTTTTCTTTCTTTCTTTCTTTCTTTCTTTCTTTCTTTCTTTCTTTCTTTCTTTTTTTTCTTTTGTCAATATTGGTAACATTGACCTCATGCCCCACACCCCGTTCTTCCTGGGGCCTAGAGCATTACCTCCCCAAGGATATTTTTCAGTATTTTTTTTTCTCACCTGGTTTTCCATACCTGAGGTCGCCAATCTTCCTCAACTTCCTTGAGGAGCTGTCGCTAGAGCCTTCGTTGCTACAGAAAGAGTGGAAGGCGCTTACGCCACGTCAGTCTTCACCCCGTTACGCCCCGTGTGACTGGGATCTCTCTAAATGGAAATGCTTTTTCACAGCAGGTGTGGTATCAGCTCCTCTCTCAGAGGTTCGATGCCCAGCCCTCATCACTCTGGAGCAGGGAACAGTGTCCTGTAGGCATGGTCTGGGAACCTTTGGCCCGAATACCACGTGTTACTTTGGATGCCACGCTGGATTCACCCTCACGGGAGGCCGTGCTCTCAGATGCAGGCCTTCGGGACAATGGACGGCGGGAGCTCCCAAGTGCAGAGGTAATGGCAATGGGGCAGGCGGTTCGGGTGCTATCTTCCAGCTGGCGCCCACGCACAGCGTCGCACCTACCTGTTGAAATCGCATCCAGCCCCAACGACCCCTTCACGTGTTGGCTCCTCGGTGAAGTCCCCACCAATCCCGGTGAGAGGTAACCTGCCGCAGGCGTGTCGCCGCTCCCCTTGCTGTGTCACAAGCGAGTGGCCTGCTCTCGAAGACGTAAGGGAGGAAACGCTTGTAAAATGTCCAAGTGTGTGAGGACAGCAAGTTGTGAAATACTCGCTGCCGTTCTACGAATTATGTGATAGTGTGATCATGCCGTATTTTCATAGCTGGAACCTGAATGAAAAGATATGCCATGTCTGATACCTCTGGAAGAGCCGTCACCCCCTGCGGGAAGTACCGTGTCTCTCCCGTCTTTGTATTCCCCATGAAGCACAGGAACAGCACTTTGTAAATGTCACCATTTCTCAAGAATGTTTATTTGAGTTCAACTTTATTTCCTGAGCTTTAGTTTCCTATCTACAAATTAGGGACAATAACCCGAAGTTCCCTGAAGATAAGTTTGATTTTTTTTTAACGTTTATTTATGTTTGAGAGAGAGAGAGACGGAGAGAGTGCAAGTGGGGGAAGGGGAGGGGGAGAGAGGGAGACACAGAATCCCAAGCAGGCTCCAGGCTCCGAGCTGTCAGCACAGAGCCCGAGGCGGGGCTCGAACCCATGAACCATGAGATCATGACCTGAGCTGAAGTCGGAGGCTCAACCGACTGAGCCACCCAGGCGCCCCTCCCTGAAGAAAAGTTTAAAGGGGGTGACATTCTCGACTTCATTCAAACTTCCAGAGGCCAGCCATGCTGAACGCTTACCAAGTGTCTCAATAAACACGTGCTGACATGCCAGCAAATCGCCCATGGCGGTAAGAATAACATTTAGAACAGCGGTGCTTTTGAGAAGCCAAATATTGAAAATAGTATTTTTGTAGGTAAGATTGATGGAACCACTAGGAGGTATTTATTGAATGCTCCCCCCTGGTTCTTCGGCTGTCACCCTCTGAGCGGACATCTCCGTGTGTGTGATCTTGGAGGAGCTGGTGTGAATGTCAGCAGTGGCTCATCTCCTTTCTGATCTTTCACATTCCTACGCCAGCTGCTGGCAACGCTAGCCAGGTCACAAATGAAACCAGAATCTCTGTTACCTTCCTTCTGAACGTTTGTTTTCCCCGCATTCCTTCTTTCTGCAGCCGTCAAGTGCTCTGAGCTGCATGTTACCGAGCCAGGCACGATGAACTGCTCCAGCCCCTGGGGAAATTTCAGCTACGGCTCAACCTGCAGCTTCCGTTGTCCAGAAGGCCAGTTACTTAATGGCTCAGCAAGAACCGCGTGCCAAGAGAATGGCCAGTGGTCAACCCCCATGCCAACCTGCCAAGGTATGGATTAGGAAGTCATTTGATAAGGAACATAACAAAATCAGCATTCCTTTTCTGTGTATTTCTTTAATTTTTTTTTTCTTTCTTTAGTTTAGAGGAGAGGGCATAAGTGGGGGAGAGGGGCAGCAGGAGAGAAAGAGAGAGAGAGAGAGAGAGAGAGAGAGAGAGAGAGAGAGAATCTCAAGCAGGCTCCACACTCAGCACGGAGCCTGATGTGGGGCTTGATCTCATGACCCTGCGATCATGACCTGAGCTGAAATCAAGAATCAGATGCTCAGCCAAGGGAGCCACCCAGGTGCCCCTGGTCTGTGTATTTCCGACAGTGGTCTCACTTTCACTGGGTTTCCCCTATGTTTAATAAATATTTCACAATGAATCAAGCAGAATCTCCTTGCCTCCTGCAGAGCAGTGGGAATTAAATTCAGTGACTCTACAGACAATCCCCACTCCAGTGCGGAGCTCAGATTTGTCAGACGCACCCTCTCATGTCTTTATAACCTGTGTGTAATAAATACATCTTGAAGTTTCAGAATGTTTTTAATGGGAGGTTATTTCATGAAGATTCCTAATTAATGATCTCAGAAGAATTTTCTGTACCACATGCCTCTAAAAACACATGGATCTGTTTAAATGAAGCTTCATCTGTTTGTAAGGCTTATCTCACCCACCTTCCTTTTTCTTTTTCATTTTTTTCTCTACGGCTTGTCAGGACTACCTTTTGTTGCATAACTAAGTCTTTGATTGCCAAAGAAAAAAAATTACCCATGGTTTATTTTATTTGCTTAAGTTTCTACTTCTTTAATCATTTAATTCACATTTTTTTAGATTTTTATTTTTATTTTTTGAGTATAATTTATTGTCAGATTGGTTTCCATAGAACACCCAGTGCTCATCCCAACAAGTGCCCTCCTCCCTGCCCATCACCCACTTGCCCCTCTCCCCCACCCCCTGTAATCCTTTCATCCACTTTATTAGGGCCCCTTCACCTGACTCCCTTGGAAATTATGTTTGATGTTGAAGCATTAGGAATAGAACTGGGCCCCGGTTAGCATTCTATTGCAGTAGTTTTATGGCTTCCGGATGTCTGACACCAGGCTGTCAGCACAGGACTTGATCTCACAGCTCCGAGGCCCTTCTCGGGGCCCTTCTGGAAGAATGATGGTCTTCTGCACAACATGCTTCTCATGCCCCGCGTGTATGTTTGTTTTGCAGCAGGGCCGCTGACTATCCAGGAAGCCCTGACTTACTTTGGCGGGGCAGTGGCTTCTACAATAGGTTTGGTGACGTGTGGGACCCTCCTGGCTCTCCTAAGAAAGCGTTTCAGGCAAAAAGGTAAATAGGAAAGAGTCTTCTTCTTTTCTTCTTTAGTGTCACGAGGGAGGGGCCATGAAACCATAGCGTCAGGAGTTCATGTTTGAAAACATGTTTGCGTTCAAAGGAAACAAGCCCAAGAGAAGTTATCTTGGGAACTGACCTCGCATCAGAATCACCTTTATAAAAAAATTACAGGGGCGCCCGGGTGGCTCAGTCGGTTGGGCGTCCGACTTCGGCTAGGGTCATGATCTCACCATCCATGAGTTCAACCCCTGCATCGGGCTCTGGGCTGACAGCTCGGAGCCCGGATCCTGCTTCTGATTCTGTGTCTCCCTCTCTCTCTGCCCCTCCCCTGCTCACGCTCTGTCTCTCTCTGTCTCAAAAAAATAAATAAAAACATTTTTAAAAAATTTTAAAAATACAGATCCTTATAAAGAGAGATCTGGAAATTGGTCTGGAAAACTGAATTTCTCAAAAGCCCTCCCCTCCAAATTCTGATGATGCCCCTTGGCCCATTGGCATTTGGAGGCCTCAGGTCTAGGTAACCTTAGTTACCACCAAGACCAACTGGAAAGGACCGTGCTTCCCTCCTCATCTTTCTTTCATGCAATAGTCATTTATTGGCCGGCAGTGCTCGGTAGTGGGACCCAGGGTAATGGCCATGATGTTAAAGACTGTGCAAGCCCAGTAGGGAGACGGATAAGTGAAATCTAAGCTAATGCTGAAGTAGTACCTGTGTGAGGCCAAAACACGCCCTGGATATGACTGGAACACAAAAGAGAGGTGTCCCAACCGAACTGATAGGTCTGCAAAGGCTCCTTTAAGCTCTACCTTGGAAGAATAAGAAGGATTTCCCTAAAGGGAAATAAATGGAAATAGAGTTCCAGCAGAGAGAATGGTGTATGGAAAGACCTGAAAGGGGTAAGTGGCCAGGCAAGCGCTACGTTCAGCATTTTGGTGCCTCTGAACCAAAAATGCTGTGGAGGAAGCGAGAGATAGAGCCGGAGGCGTGGAGGGTAGCTGCTCAGTCATGATCTGGGGTGGCACACTGAGAGATCTGTACGTTCTCCTGAAAACTTGCGGGGCTGATGCAGGATGGAAGCAGGGAAGTGACCCAATGGATGAAGATGCTCTATGAGGGAGGCTGTGTTTATCAGACTGTTCATCAAATAGGAGCTATAGGGGGGCCTGGGTGGCCCAGTTGGTTAAGTGTCCAACTTCAGCTCAGGTCATGATCTCATGGTTCGTGGGTTCGAGCCCTACATCAGGCTCTGCACTGACCACGCGGAGCCTGCTTGGGATTCTCTCTCTCCTCTCTCTCTGCTCCCCCCCTGCCAAATAAACTAAAAAAAAAAAAAAAAAAAAAAAAAAAAAAAAAAAAGGAGGAAAGGAAAGGAAAGGAAAGGAAAGGAAAGGAAAGGAAAGGAAAGGAAAAAAAAAGAGCTTGGCTTAGGATGAAAGAAGGGAAACCATCTCTTATGGATTAAAACATTGTTTCTTTGTCTGGTCCGGATGCTCAGTCATGAGTTCAGAAACCTCTCTTCACACACTAATGGGGCTCTTCATCATTTCTCATGGAAGGTAACAAGGGGCATCAGAGGGGTCAGGAATGCTCAAATGCAGGTGACTGAGAGTGGCTGTCATACCTGATGGAGCTCTCATGGAATTGACTTTCAGCTCTGATCATTAACTGCTCTAGGGCAGACCCTCTTGTTCCGCAATTGTAAGATCTCTCCATTCACAGAATCACCATCACATTGAGGCTGGTGTTCTAAAGTTCCTTCACATACTCTCCTGTGGATGGGTGAGTAGGACGATAGACAAAGAAAGAGCGTCACTCTGTTTAAAGAGCTGCAATCAGTCCCTCTGTGCGACATTTCTGTTTCTTTAACCAAATCCAGAAGGCAGAAGCAAGAGTTCCTAAGATCTAGAACCTATTCTCCATAACCATGTAGGAATCACATTATTTCTGCCTTCGGCTGCCCCCCCCCCCAGTTCTTTCTTTAGATTTGAGACGTTGCCAAAGAACCCTCCAGACCATGACGAGAGACTGGCAGCTGCCCATCCTCCAATATCTTTAATAATAAATAAATCTGGGGCGCCTGGGTAGCTCCGTTGGTCAGGTCATGATCTTATAGTCATGAGATCAAGCCTTGTGCTGACAGAGTCTGCTTGGGATTCTTTCTCTCCCTCTTTCTCTGCCCCTCCCCTGTTGGTGTGAGTGCTCTCTCTCTCTCTCTCTCTCTCTCTCTCTCTCTCTCAAAATAAATAAACCTTTAAAAATAAAAATAAATAAATTCATTTGTGAGGATGGGGAATTTTCCTTGACCCACTGCAATGTGATTTTAACTTTATAGGACTCTACGGTCAAATAATAGGAAAATGCTGCGTACTCTGTTCCTCTCCTGCAAATTCAAAATGCACATTCATTATCACATTGAAGGCTCAATAGTGCCCTGTAATAAATATACTTGTTCCCCTTCATTTGGCTTAGTGTTTTCTAAATTTATTTAGCCATAAGATGCTTTCCCCTTTTAACTCTCCACGGGACGATGGGTAGGCCGGCTGCCATATTTAAAGTTTCCACTCTGCGAGCCCATTGTTTGGATTAAGACAGGAGGCCCTGGTCACCCATGTTACCAGAGAAAGAAAACAGCCTTTGTTATGTGGGTATGGATTTGTTTACACAATCAGCTTCCCAACTAGTGGCTGGGGGAGTGTGACACAGGTTGCAATGACAGGGGACCTCAAGTGCCAAACAAATGGGTTTCAAGAACCAGCGATCTCAATGTCAACAGCAACCAAAAACAGCTGAGAGGCTGACGGCAAGGACCAGAGGACAAAGAAGAGGTTGTCACTGAAAAGCAAGAGAGGAAACATGAGTGGAGTGTGGATTACATACTGTCAAATGTTTTCATTCAGCCCCACACGGGTCCCGATGCACAGCTTGTTCCCAATGCACCCCTGATAATGAGCCTGTGTGAAAATCAGTAACAGACTTTCCCCAATGACTCTTACCACTGATGACCTTTCTCGTTCATCTAGTTTTTTTTTTCCCTTTAAACCAATCATTTGTGTCTTCTTGCTTATTCCAGATGATGGAGAAAGCCCCTTGAACCCTCAAAGGTAAGAGAGACATGTTGCATGGTTGAGTAAATTTTTCTAGTTTGACTTTGTAACTCACTGTGATACATCAGAATGACTGTACGTAATGTCCCCCTTTTGCAACAAAACTTTTACAAAATCCCCCTTACTAATTCTCAAGTCAAATACACAGATAATATATCCTAACTACACACAGTGTTTTTAAAAAAAATCAGTGATTTACTCATTGTAAAGTAAAGGAGAAATGAAAGGGAAAGTGATACATGATAGAAATAAAACGCTAAAGCCGAGGGACTACTCTAGTGGATGTGATGAGGCTTGCACCTTTGGGTCAACAGCCGTAAAGACCAACAGTCAGTGGCCAACAGTTTTTAGTGACTCAAACAGCATCAGAGGCATTGCCAGCACCGACCTGATTTTTTTTTTAATGATGAATGACTCTGGTAAAGGATTGGAAAACCTGTTATAACCTTCTCTCAATTCACATGGCAATTGTAATTTAAAAGACACAAAAAATACGCTATTATATTTAAAGCAAGATAAGTTCTAGACTCAGAGGTTATTCACCTACAGGAATATTGAGTAGATATCCTAAAACTGTATGGAATGAAGGATAAATCTTTTGCGTCATATGCCTATTAGGCTATCCAGTGCCCCTGGCCCTTTCCCCCACTAAATGTCAGTAGAACTCTTGATCATTGTGAAAATTAAAACAAACAAACAAACATAGGGGGAAGTACTACCATGCTTTGATAACTATTGCCAGATGATCAGATATCAAGCCTGGGTATTTTCTAAGGATTTCTTCTCCCCAGGAAGAGGCATAGTGGGTACTCAGTACCTACAGCTCAACAATAACTTAACGGGGGTGTACGTGCAACGCAAATTGCCCAGAGCTGTTAAACGGCATCTCCAAAATATTGCAGGAATTTAATTTTGTTACCATTTTTTTTAATGCTTATTTATTTTTGAGAGAGACAGAGACAGAACGCGAGTGGGTTAGGGGCAGAGAGAGAGGGAGACACAGAATCGGAAGCAGGCTCCAGGCTCGGAGCCGTCAGCCCAGAGCCCAACTGGGGGCTCGAACTCACGAGCTGTGAAATCATGACCTGAGCTGAAGTCAGACACTCAACCAACTGAGCCACCCAGGAGCCCCAGTTTTGTTAGCGTTTCAAAGCAGAATTCCAGGGTCGGGTGTTCATGCATGATGTCTCAGGAACTCTGTGCTGCGCCGTCATCAAGGCCCCAGCACCACATGGCAAATCTTTGTGTTTCTGTCCTGTAGCCACCTAGGAACATACGGAGTTTTCACAAACGCTGCATTTGACCCAAGCCCTTAAGGTAAGTCACCCGTGAAGATATTTTTGAAGTAAGTGGGGGGAAGAGAAAGAATACTAAAACTTGACTTTTTAGTATATAATCATGAGTTACATTTTAAGCATGTATTAAATTTTTAAGCCTTGAAGGAAATTGCGTTGGCAGCAGGGGACAGGGTACGTCAGTAGAGTGACAATAGAAAGTAAGTTTATGCGAGGATTCCCATTTCCTCTGGGATAGAAATGCTCTAATAAGACATAACTTCTTTCAGGATGTGTGACATTCCCATTAATGGCCGCTCGGTGGTATTAACAACACTGCGGACCTAAATTTCATACATTAAAAACAAACCAAGAAACAAACAAACAGAAAAAACACCGCGGCCTTGCTTGATAACCACAAGTCACACTCCTGGAAACATTCTACCAACTTTCATGCAGCCAATCCCCTATGTGACCTGCTGGAACACAAAAATAATTGGTTACTTTCTCTGTCCCCCAAAGCTCAGTATGAGTAGTTGGGTTTCCTAAGGAAAGGAGCCTAGATGGCAGATTATCTAGAATCTAGAAAGAGCTTATGTTGATCCTCGGGGACAGAAATGCTAAGAGCTAGCTAGCTAGCTTGCTTGCTTGCTTTGAAGGAACATGTAATTATTTCAATTTCTTTCGTCTCATTTTCAGAGACCTGTCCTCCTGGGTCACCTCACTCAACCTCCATAGGATCCTATTTTTGAACATCAGGCTTCCTGCCAGACTGGGCTGTAACTGTGGCATATTTGCTGCAGCTTTCTGGAAATACTTGTAAAAAAAAAAAAAAAAGGCATGAAGTTTCCTGTAGATTAGTCCTGGATGACAGCAGAAGGATTGTGCCACAAGCCCGAACTCTCCACCCACCCTTCCTGCTTCACCTCTTCCTTAAGCCTCGGCAGCCAGGACTGGATGCCTGCAGTGGTCTGTGGGTTTTGCCCAGCTGTCCCTTTCTTGAAAGACTCATTAGCCAGAGACTGAAGCATCTGACTTACCAGAAGACCAGACTGTGGAAACATAAAAAATGCCTCTATTTTTGGATTGGAGGAAGGCATACTCTACTTTGTTGGGAGGCAGGTGGTGTCTGTGACTTGAGGGGACTTCTAGAAGATCTTCTGGGGTCTCCAGTGCTTGCCCTTCATGAAACTTATCACACCCTGGCTGCAAGCCTTCCAAGAAGCCTCTGGTTGGCACCAGAGGGTGCAGAAGACCGAGAAGCAAGACAGGAAGGCACGTGTCGCCTTCCCTCCACCGGTCAGTCCGCCCGAAAGGACCTCAAGACCAAAATTCAAATGTGCAATTAAAAGGATTCTTCCCACATACCACGCTCTATTATTTGACATTTTGTTCAATAAGGTCTGTGTACATCATTTTGTTTACATCAATGTAATGCATAATTACTGCTGTCCCAATGGTAGATTGACCCTTCACTCAGTCGGCAAATATATACCACACCACCCCCCCCAACACACAAAATCACAGAAGAAAACAAAGTCAGGAAATCAGAGAGGCAGAAAAAAATCTTTATCACCTGAACGTTCTGTAAGAAAGAACAGATGTTCTTTATTAAACCACATGTTTAATGCATAGGTTGTTGAAAGTTACACAGTAGTTATCTGGAACTGATGCCAAAAAATAGCCAAACGGGACAGTTGCCTTGTCTCTGTGAGGCAGTAAACGTGTCATGCAGAACAAACAACACGTGGGTGCATATGCAAATAAAAATGGCAAAACCGTCTAGCTAAAGGGTTACAGTAACTTTGCAAGAGCTTCAGTGGTAACCTTGGCGGATTTAGGGACTCGCTGCTCTTAAAAAGCTTCTCATATCCTGTCGACAGCATCTCTGACTGCTTATCTTAGGCCAATCACTGGGCTGGGTGTTGCAGGACGGTGGCCACCGGCCCTGTGTCCAGAGTCAGAATCTGCCATTTGTAAAAGCTCCTCTGGAGAATTCTGATGGTGGACCGGCTTTCAAACCACTGCTGTCACAGATACAGAAGAGTAAGGCCCTGTTACTGCTCTAACAGCTGATCACCTAATTGGGGAAACGATAGACATCCCGGCAAAGTAACAGAGGGCGAGCAATACGAGTGTTTTGTTTGAATACTGCTGTAGGAGCTCATAAAGTGGGATAGGCAACTTGAGTCCAGAAGGAGACTCGGGAGATACTCCTACCGGGAGATGGGTAGGACTCCATTTGAACTCAACCAGTGGGCAGCAAAGACGAAGAGATGGGCATTGTAAGTTGGCAGAGTAGTATCAGCAAAGCAGCAGACAGAAAGAAGCCTGCGTGGAGGGAGAGTGAAGCCCGGAGGGGGCCCGACGTCACGTGACATCACCTCGTGCGAGGTGCCCCATTACAAGGTATCCAATCTACCGAGACAAACCGTTGAGACAGAAGCTTGGAGGCCCGCAGGTTCGGGGAACCTCGGAGAGCGATAGTGATGCTTCGGACAACCTAAGCCTCCGATTTTCTAGCGAGGGCAAAATAAGATCTTAAGGCCCTGTGAAACAGCCCAGTGCTCGGGGAGACACAGGGGGGGGCCCTGCAGCGGGAAAAAACACAATCGGAGTAATACGCGTGTGCGGGCTCCTCTCAGCTGCGGGCGAATCGGGCACCTCACAGTATTCTTTTATCTTGCTAACAACTGCATCGGGGGAAAGGCTCTCATCCCCCTCTTGGGCCGATGTTAAAACCGAGCTCTAAAGAGGTTGCGTCGCCGACCCAAGCCAGCACGGCGCGGGGAGTGGGACTGAGGTCTGCTCTGCTGGTTGCCTCTGCGGTGCTGCCTCCGTGGCCTCGGGCCCTCCTCCGGCCAGAGCTGGGCGCGGGCAGCAGCAGTCAGTGCGGTGGTCCAGGCCTGCCGGCCCCGTGCCCGGGCTCAGGCCCCCGCTTCCTCCCCTGCAATTGCAAGGTGTCCCTGTGCCCCTACCACAGCAGAATACCCTTTCCCCCAGATCGGGAGACCGACGCGGCTAGGGGCGTGGGGTGACGCCGCCTTGGGAACTGCAGAGGGCGTAGCAGGTGTGGACGTTTTCGCGGTGGGTGGCGAGGGGCAGCGGGCTCAGCAGGTGCAAGGGCCGGACCGCTTTTGCCCGCGGCTCGTTAACCCCTGGGCCCCGCCCCGCCCGCGGGGGCCTCCATTTCTGCCCTTCTCTCCACCTGCGGTAAAACATTCACCAACCCCTCGCCCTGCCTCCTCCCTCCCGTCCCCGCGGGCGCGGACCCAGCCAACCCCCTTTGGCCTGGAGGGGCGCTAGGAGGGGAGGACGGCTGGAAGCCGCGGCGGCCTCGGCGCCCCGGCCGAAGGGCGGGAGGACACCGCCACCCGCAGCCTCCCGGGGCGCATTGCAGCCGCGACGGCGGACCGGCCTGCTGCGCGGGGCGCGACCGGCGACGGACGCGAGCGCGGCCCAGGTCCCCGGCTGGCGGCGGCGGCGGCGCGCGGGAGCGGGGAAGCAGCCATGGCCCCGGGCTGCCCGCGCCTCTGGGTCCTGGTGGTCCTGGGCGCCGGCTGCGCAGGCTGGGGGCGCCCGGGGGCCGAGGCGGCGCGGCTGAGGCAGTTCTACGTGGCCGCGCAGGGCATCCGCTGGGACTACCGCCCCGAGCCCGCAGACCCGAGGTGAGGCGGCTGTGGTGGCCGGTGGGCTCCCCCCCGGGGAGCATCGAGTTACCTCTTGTAGGGAGCTTTTCCTTTGCAATCGCGGGGCTTGCGCAGCAAAACAGAGCGGGAAAAACAAAAAAGCAAAAAACCTTATCGCTAAGTTTGGAAACAGAATTGCCACTTTTGCTTCTAGCGGGGCAGCGTATCCACGATGCAGTGTGTGTCCTTCCGAGGTTATCGGAGACACAGGTGCCGCTTTCAAGAGTTGGTGAATACAGTTTCGTTAGAGCGGCTCATTGGGGGTTGAGTGCGGTGATGGATGCAGAAGCACCTCATTCGCCCTTCCTGCGAAGTCCCAGGCCAGAATTTTGGAAGGCTCGTGTTTTTCTAGAACGTCTAGTTACATATTATTTATTTCGTCCTCCACATGGCTTCCTCTTGTAAAACTACAGATGCACGCTTTGGCCTTCATTACAAGCAGAGTGTCCGATCGCGGTCGCCAAATTGCCACAATTTTGTTGTGTTCTTACAAATGACTTTCAAACCATCATCGGTCGGTAATTTTGCAACATGTTTGTTCCTTTACCTTGTCTTCCGCGTCATGTGGCTCGTTTTATTCACATTCTTAGTCCCTGGGATAAAGTCTACCCCGGGCTATTTTGGAAGGGTCCCTGTTAACAGACATACGTAACGAAAAGGTGGCTGAAATAAGAAAACTCTTTCTTTGAATTGCAAACTATTTTTCCTAATTGAAAGGTTAAAAAAATAAGACTTCCCAGCAATGAAACAAATTATAGGACCTACTCACTATTTCCAGTTATATTTTTATACTTTTTAATGGTAAACCTCTCAGTGTGACTCAAGTTTTTTTTTTAACTTAACTTCACAGTTTACGTGATTGTGAAAGACATGTTCCTCTTTTACAATTACAAAACCAAAGCAATCTGCCAAAAAATAATGTAATATTTCAAGAGTCTTGTAGCGTATAGCATTAGATCCTTCAAAGAATTGCTTTGTAACTGGGTTATTTTGGAGGGTACTACATACTATCTTGGTCTTGAAATAAGAAGAAATCCTTATTCAAAAAATGTATTTTTTTTAATTTTTTTTCAACGTTTTTTATTTATTTTTGGGACAGAGAGAGACAGAGCATGAACGGGGGAGGGGCAGAGAGAGAGGGAGACACAGAATCGGAAACAGGCTCCAGGCTCCGAGCCATCAGCCCAGAGCCCGACGCGGGGCTCGAACTCAGGGAGCGCGAGATCGTGACCTGGCTGAAGTCGGTCGCTCAACCGACTGCGCCACCCAGGCGCCCCAAAAAAATGTATTTTAAATATTGTCTTTCAAGTCGATGATCTATCTAGATCGCACCCACAGTCTTAGGGAACCGCCAGAAACCCCGAAGAAAATAACAGGCTTCCCAACATTAATCTCTCTTGCTCGTGGGCAGACAGTAACAGCTTGCTGCCTTCGCGGGGGCACCCCGTGCTTGTGCTTGGAAGTTTGTTCTTCCTTCTGTAGTTGACTCCGAAAATGACAAGCAGAACCGCACAGGGCAAAAGCCTGAGTCACATGGTGAGCCCACAGGGCACCATGACTGGTTATCCAATCCCCTCACCCTGTGGTTGAGTTTCCAGAATTCGCGTAAGAGTCATAACCCTGGTGCCAATTATTGCGCCCAGACCATGGAATGATAACCTAGGCCAACTGTCAATATTTTTGAACCTCAAATCATGTCATTTCTCTCTCTGGCACTTTCTAGTGAAAAATCTAACCCGTATATCTGGCTGCTTAAACTCAGAGCTTGTGCTCAAGTGGCCTGCACCCGCAGCTGAATGGCACTCACTTTAAGGAGATCGGTCTAGACAATTCCATTCTTTGCCAAAGTGTATTTTAGCACAAAGCAAAGATCTCCCCTCTTACTTCATCCAGTATTAGCAGGAGAATGCCTTTGAGAGGTGACATATATCCATTATTCTTGTTTGAAGTCTGAAGTAAATGTTTTTGAAAATTTCCCTAAGGAAACTTGTTCAGTCACTTACATGTATGTAGGTAACAGGTATTGAAAACGAAAACATATATTCTTTTCCCCTCTAGGGTTCTAGCTTTATATGATTCTTATTATGATCAAATCAGTTTTAGAGAATCCTCATAAATGAAAAATTCATCATGCCTGTTGTTGGAAATCCTGTTATTTTCAGCTTTCTACTTAGATTATTTTTGAACAGCAATTCAGTTGTTCGAAATCAAAACAGATATACCTCAGGATGTACACACAATATATACAGTGAAATATGGTAGAAAATATACCCTTATTGAACAAAAATTAAAATACACACCCCACACAAAAGTCTGATTCTGCTTAGTAAAGCTTTTATGCCATCATCCGTGGTCATGTATTTCAAGATCGGGGGTGGGGGAGGGGAGGGTTGTTTTCGACTGTACTAAAGATTAAATAAATATAAATGGATTCCCACATGAGGGACACAGCTACCATATGGAATCTTAAGATTCTTGGGTTCTAAGAACTCTCAGAGGTAATTTTGTTCATTTTTAACATCGATGTTTGACCTTCTACTCCCCTGCAACCCTAAGCACCAATCCCACCCCCCAAGTGGTTGTCTAGTTTCTACTGAACGCTTTCAGCGACTGAGAACCCAGCACCTTGAATAGCTAACTACTCATTTCCAAAACACTTTACTCCTACTTCCTTAAATTCTGGCCCCAAACATTAACACAATTCTTATATCCCACATTTTAAAAAGTTTAAGAATTACTGCAATTAACGATTTTTCTGCTTCGTAGGAAAACATGGAGACTAAAAACCAACTTTTATTACCTCTTAAAAATATGACTAGTTAGCACGAATTGGATATTTACAACGCGCTGGCTCCAGGCCCTTTGCAGGTAGCCGTTTATGTAATACTTGTAACAGCCCCTTGAAGATTTTACTATTATTCTCATCTCACACTTGTAGAAACTGAGGCACAAATGGATTAAGTACATTGTTCAAGGTTAGACAGCTAATAAGGGGTAGACACGGGATTCAACCCCAGACAGAGTCCACAACGTGTTGTCTTAACCACTGCACTATATAGACACTGCAGCGAAGGTGGTGAGTATCCCATTCTGTGAGGCCCTGATTTTAGGGGGGGGGGCCACCCTGTCTGGATTAGGAAGCCTCACGAAGCCAGTTTGTTCAACGGGTTTAGACAGTTTTGAGAAATTTCCCCCAACTACCTTCCCGTTTACTTTCATCTGGAAGACCGCAGTAGGAACGCTGTGCCCAGCTTTAGCGATGCCGAAGGAAAAAAGGCCAGAAGCAAGCTCAGTGCTCTCCCTGACTCCCCTTCTGTGATACTTTACCATGAATACAGGGGTTTCACCTCTTGGAGTCTTGGCTCTGCCACTTTTCCATTGATCCTCGTCGGGACAAGTTACTCAACATTTTCTGAGACGTGGGTTTTTCATTTGTTTGTTTCCAGGGTGAATCCCCAGGGCTTTTACTCCATTAGCCCATCTCCAACTTCTCAGCTAGAAATAGGGTCCACCAAATCAGTGGTTTTTTGCCATGTTCCTCAGGTAATTTACATATGTATTTGATTCATCAGTTAAGGAATTGCCCATGTATTTATTCATAGAGGATTTGGTTGTGGGTTTAGTCATTTAAAATCTAAGCCTAACGTTTGGGTTCACACAATGATCTTAGGTCCTTTTTTAGAAAATGGATTCTGGGGCGCCTGGGTGGCTCAGTCGGTTGAGCATCTGACTTCAGCTCAGGTCGTGATCTCGTGGTTCATGGGTTCGAGCCTCGCATTGGGCTCTGTGCTGACAGCTCGGAGCCTGGAGCCTGCTTCGGATTCTGTGTCTCCCTCTCTCTCTGTTCCTCCCGTGCTCTCTCTCTCTCTCTCTCTCTCTCTCAAAAATGAATAAAGATTAAACAAAAAAAGAAAAAAAAAAGAAAATGGATTTTGAGTACATTAGTTAAGGCAGACTCAATTTGGGAAAGAACAGTTATTTCAACAGAATATTCTTAAAGAGATCAATAATTGTTTTATTAACTTCACGTATTATTCATGTTTATAAAATCTCGGGTTTCTGAAACACAATTGAAATACTGGTATTCCTACCACATATCTGAGGACATGAGAAAGCCATCTGTCTTGTGATGAGATATAGATGTCTTATATGCCTCTCAAATTAATTTTTGTATTTTATTTCTAGTTCGAATCCTTTTGCAACTTCCTTTCAGAAAATTGTCTACAGAGAGTATGAACCATATTTTCAGAAAGAAAAACCACGATCCAAGATTTCAGGTAAGCCTGAAGTATACTATTTAATTTTAAAGATAAACCTCTACGAATAATTTGATATTCATATATATGTAAACCGTCAATTTGGCACCATCTTTGTAGAAATGCATGCTTTGGTTGTTTTTAACCAGTTCAGGCTACAGAATGTGCGGGTCCAAGTGCAAAGAGAAAATGTGGGGCCCCTGGTTCATATTTTTGAGAATTTCAAGGCAGGGGGCCCTTCTTGCCCATGAGGTGACATGGCCAGGAAGCTGGCTGTTTTTGACATTGATCAAAAAGCTCGACAAAACTTTGAAGTGTTTGAACTTTTAAGTTTATTCACGCATTGAACAGACTACTGTTGAGCACCCACGATGGGCTGGGCATTGAAGCAGGCGGTAGTGGACAAGACAGAACCTTACCTTGTCTTTCTTATCCTTGAGTGTGGATGAACCTTAACAAATAATCCGGTGCCTCCGTCTGGGTCCCTAGACTCACTCAAAGGAACCATATATGGCTGATTCTTTTGCATCGGTTTTCCCATCTCTTCTCCTGTTTTATTTATGGTGTGAGATGTACAACAGCTATCAGTTTCAAAGAGAAATCTCTCCTTTTCCCTCCTCTCTTCTTTAGTCAAGGCAAGTGGGTTGAGTGGGTTTTTGGGATCTTGAATATGGTACTATATTCCGCAGGAATGATAGAGGCCGTGAAGAGAGAACTTCCTCCAGCTGGGCCCCCTGGTCAATAATTCCCTCATCCTCCCACACTAACCAACTGAAGAGGGTCAACTTTCCCAAACTCCTCCTTCTGTCTCTCCGTGCAAACCGTTCTGTCCTGCCTCCTCTGACCGCCCTTTACCTTCAGTCTTCCCTTGGCTGGAGCCTGCCCTTCAGTCACAAATCAACAATTTTGGAGTTTTACAAACAAGAATACAGTGACTTAAAATACCTAAGCGCTCAGGGGAAGAATCCAGTGGAAAAGGGAAGATAACAATATCTGAGAGAGAATAATTGCTGGAACCAGATTCAGAGGAAACAGGAAGTGAGGGGATTCAAAGCTTGGGCCGAATTAGCTGGAGACAGATGAGATACTACCTTCACGGGGGCTGGTGAGGCAACAGACGATAAGGTTACCAATAAAATTAAGTTTGTAGTTGAGGGCAGAAAGCTCAAGGATCTCCCGTCCTCTGTCACAGAGTCTATTCACTTTCATAGCTCTGGCTCCACGCTTTGTACGTACGACAGATACTTCAGAACTATTTAATTAAATTAAATTGTAGGTGGGTGAGGGGAAAATGAGCTGGGAAACATATTCATTAGGCCTGGAGAGAAGAAGAACTGGGCAGGTGTTTAGAGCCTTGCCTTGTGTGGCTTTTGCCAAGTGACTGAATTGAATCTCTGGTCGTGTAAGCCACTGTGCTGAGTGATGGAAAGGCCAGTGCCAGCCTGGAGACTCTCTTTTAGCCACGAAGGAGTCATTGATAGGTTTTGGAGAGGAGAGTGCTGTGATCAAAATCCTTTGAGATGATTAACTTTTGAGGACATTTCCTGATTCAACCTCATTAATTAGAAGTAGACCTTAATCAGGGCGCCTGGGTGACTCGGTACTTTAAGCGTCCAACTCTTGATTTGAGCTCAGGTCTTGATCTCACGGTTCGTGGGATCGAGCCCAGAGTGGGGCTTTGTGCTGACAGCGTGGAGCTTGGGATTCTCTCTCTCCCTCTCTCTCTGCCCCTCCCCCATCTAAAACTAAATAAATAAACAAACTTAAAAATAAAAGTAGACCTGATCATTAATTTATGTGTAAGCCCTGTGCACTTACAACATCACCTCTCTGTCAACCCCTGTATTTCTCATTACGCATTTGTTTTATGTGAATTCTGAGGCATTTTAACACCCGTTTTAAAAGGAGCTCCTTCCTGAACTCCCCAAGTCACTTAACGATGAACCCCTGAGGGCAAGGGTAGTGTTTTATTCACTGGATCTCTACAGTAGCTGATAGAGTGGGGCAAATTTGGGGTAAAGGAAAAGCCTGAGAAGCTCTGGGTTTAAACACTACCATTGACTATGTGACCTGCCCCATCCCCCAGCCTCGTCCTGTGTCATTGGTACCTTTTCCCTGTTTCCTCCTCCACCCATCTGGCGGGTACGATTCTAGCCGAACCTGGAGCCAGTCATGTGCCACTTCTGCAGCGTGAGCCCAGGAGTCATTCGAATTGCGGGTGGGGGCTAGGCTGTAGGACCAGAGGTCTGAAGGTGCCTGTCCAGCGAGGTTTGAGGACCCCCGGACAGGTGGAGGGGCCAGTCTCATTTTCGGGAATCCTGTCTGGGGCTTGAAAATGGTTAGTTTTGACTCCGAATTTTTTCCAGGAGGATTAAGAAATGTTTGCCCCTTTGGGGCGCCTGGGTGGCGCAGTCAGTTAAGCGTCCGACTTCAGCCAGGTCACGATCTCGCGGTCCGGGAGTTCGAGCCCCGCGTCGGGCTCTGGGCTGATGGCTCAGAGCCTGGAGCCTGCTTCCGATTCTGTGTCTCTCTCTCTCTGCCCCTCCCCTGTTCATGCTCTGTCTCTCTCTGTCCCAAAAATAAATAAACGTTGAAAAAACAATTAAAAAAAAAAAAGAAATGTTTGCCCCTGAAGGGGCTTTAAAATAACCCCACGACGGGCTTTCCTGTTTTCTGTAGTGCGTTGTTCACCTTGAGAGCAGGGGGCTGGGTTAGCTGGCTTCATAGCCAGCTAATAGTTTTCAAGTCCAAAACCATTTGGTACATGCTGTGCTACCTTCTTGGGACCACAAGATAGGCGGCTCCTTCCCCCCACCTCACTGTCGGCCACTGAGGAGAGGGTGGGATGGGTCTCGGGCCATCTGGCCGACGGAGGAGCTGAACGGCGGCTCAGACAACGTCCAGGCCTGTGCTTGCCCACGTGCGGGGAGGTATTTGGGGTGCACTTACGAACACATCGCTTTGTTTTGCCTTAATTCCGAAGAAACCGAAAGGGAGGCAAATAAACATTCCACGTCGCTCACTGCAGCAAGAGGTCTTATTAGGTTAAATAACTTAGAAGACTTATCCTGGGCACCGGGCGTTTGCAGCCCCATGATGCCAACAGACAAATCGCCAGGGCGAGGCTCCCATGGCAACGAAACCGGTGCACGCTGTGACACCATAGCCCTCTTGTGGGCTCCGGGGCATCCCAGCGGGTGGGAATAGCCAGTGGGGGCTTCTGTCGGCAGCTAGGACGGAGGGCAGCAGCCAGAAGAGAGAGGTCAGCCAGTGGAGTCAGAAATGGTGTAGACACCGGAACCACTTCAGGAAAGGGGGGCTTCTGAACCCGCTCTGTGCGAGGTGGGAGAGAAAGGTTCAAGAGTCCGGAGATTTGAGCAGTGCCACCCAGTGACTGACCTTGAGCAAGCCACCCTCCCTGCCCCCATGTCCTGGGCTTTGTCACTGTCTCCAAAACGAGGATTGAACCACGTGACCTCACTGGCCCTGTGCAGAGCTAACACAAAAACAAACAAAAAGCTTCAGGCACATGATCAGCATAAAGTCTAGCACCGGGAGCTCAGCGAAAGGAATAAGAAAACTGGGTCCTGGGGCAGCTGGGTGGCTCAGTCCGTTAAGCTCCCGAGTTTGGCTCCAGTCACGATCGCGTGGTTCATGGGTCCGAGCCCCGCACTGGGCTCCCTGCTGTCAGAGCAGAGCCCGCTTCACATCCTGCCCCTCCTCTGCTCGTTCTCTATCTCTCTGTCTCTCTCTCAAAAATAAATGAACTTAAAAAAAAAGAAAACTGTGGGTAAAAAGATAGGAGCAGAGAAAGGTAGGGCCTCTGTCTCAGAAGTCCCATTTTCTCTTTGCCAATAGGTAGACATCCTATCTTTCAACATCCATTGAAACATCCTTTCGACATCCATTATCATTTCGACATCCTGATCTTCATCATTCCCAAGGGGCAGAACCCCTTCGGCCATATAAGGTAGCGTATTCTCAGGTCCCAGTAGTTAAGATGGGGACACCTCAGGGAGGGCCTTCATTCTGCCTACCACGCCCACCAAACAAAACCTTCCCACAGTGGCCTCCCTTTCGGAGAACGACACCTTCCTGCACCCAGCTGCCCAGCCAGAGTGTCACCGACCATCCACAGCAACTTGGACCCCTCACCCTCCACCCATATCCCATCCATTGAGGCCTGGCAGTCTGGTCTCCTAAGCGCTCTCTAGCATGTTCTTATCACCTCCGCTACTGTAACTTTACGGTAACTCACCGACATCACCCCCCTGGAGCCTTCTATCTGCTCTCTCAACATCCACTCTCGATTCTCCTCGGCTCATCCTCCACCAACGCAGCCAGAGATTTAAAACCCCAAATCTGGTCCGTGTCTCACTTCTGCTAAAAACTCTCTAATGGCTTTCAGATACTCTTAGAGGAAAACTCTAAATGGCCCAGAAGGCCCTACATGACAGGGCCTCTGACTATGCCTTCAGCCTCACTTTCTGCTCCTTTCTCTTGCCTGTTAAGCTTCACCTTCACCATGGCCATCTGTCAGTTCTCCAAAGAGGCCAAGTTTTCTGGTGCCGTGGACCCTTTGCACATGCTAATCCCACTTTGACTTCAGTTAAAGCATTGCTTCCTCAAGGAAGTATTTCCCAACCCTGATCCCCTCCATGCGTCTGAGATTGGACGAAATCCCTCTGTAAAATGCTCTTCAGGGTGTTCTGTACTTGGCTTTCACAATACTTACCATAGTTTGTCATCAAATGTTGGTGGGATTATTTGTTAAAATCTGGCTTTCCTACCTTTTTTGTAAGCTCTGTGAAGGCGCCTGTTTTACTCACCATTATAATGCTGACAGCGAGGACAATGTGGGCACTCAATGAATATGTTTTGAGTGAATGAATACACATAGCGTGAGGGGTGGACTATTAAAAGGTGGTTAAAGGCCCAGTATGTAGAGTCTGATAGGTTAGCTGCCTCTAATTAGCTACATACTATTGGGCAAGATGTTGAAACTCTCTGAGGCTCAGTTTCCTCATCTGTAAAATGGGTATGTTACTATCTCCTTGAAGATTTGCTCTGTGGTCACAGACTTTGACTGGCATTCATGGGCAGTGGTGATGGTCATTATATTATATCGATATTATATTGCTCTCCTGTGATTCCTAGTGGAGAGAAGCCAGCCCCACAGAGTTTACAGATGGCTTGGCAATGAGAGCGGTCAACTCTTGTCACTTGTCTGAAATAGGACTTCTGGTGACAGGTTCTCAAGATTTAAAGGACATCAGAATCAGTCAGGAGCACATGTTCTTCACAAAACCCCAGTGATTTCCCATTTCACTTAGGAGAAAATCCAGAGTCGTTACCATGCCCCCTAAGCCTCACATGACCCACCCCTCCCTCATCTGTTCTCACTCTGCCCTCACCATTTGTCTTACAGTTCTTTGGATCCAGCAAGCTCACTCTTGCCTCAGGGACTTTGAACTTGCCTCAGGGCCAGAGTACTGTATGATTTGCTCCCTCACTTCACTGAGGTCTCTGAGGTCTCCCACCTCAGGGAGATCTCATGGAGCCAGTCACCTTCCCTCAAACCACCTTGTGTAATTGAAAATGACCATCTTTCTTTTCTTGACCAAAGACAAAGACAGTAATCTCCAAGAAATGACGGTGGGTCTGAATGGGGGCGGACATGGTCAGAACTATTCCCCCTCTCTCTTGACTTGTTTTGGGCACAAGCCAAGCATTTCTGCCTTCCTGTCCTTACCTGCCTGCCATGTAGAGGCAATGAGCTGGTCAGCCTCAGGACCAGGAGGAACGACCGCCATTACTCATGGGGTTCATGCTTAGCAGCTCTGTCTTTGGTAGTCCTGAACACAGACCCATTATAAATCCTTGTTTCCATAGGACTTCTTGGGCCAACTTTGTATGCGGAAGTTGGAGATATCATGAAAGTTCACTTCAAGAATAAGGCAGACAAGCCCTTGAGCATCCACCCTCAAGGAATTAAATACAGTAAATTCTCAGAAGGTAAGAGGAATTTAATATCCCCCTGTCAGCGGAAAATGTACAACTCTAACAGCAGTGTCAAACATTGAAAAGCAGACTGTTAACCACGTGTTAGAGAAATCTTTCCTTCAATGGTAATTACGAAAGTTGTTGCCTTTCTAAGTTTCAAAGAGGAAAATGAACAAGTTCTGGGGTCATCTAGACCTCGGGTTCTCACTAGGTTCTTGCTCTTATAGTTGGATGGACAAGCTACCTAATCTTCCTGAATTCCAGTGTGTTCATCTGTAAAATGAGAATAGTAATACATGCACCTTGCCAAATGGTTTAAGGCAGGGAGGTCCACAGACTTTTCTGCGATGAGCCAGATGGCAAATACCGTTGGCCTTCGGATCTCTCTTGTAACTCCTCAACGATACCTTTTCGCGCAAAAGCAGTCACAGACAACGTGTAAGCGAAGGAGTATGTCTGGGTCCCAGTAAAACTTTAATACAGAAACAGGCAGCTGGCTGGATTTAACCCATGAACTGTCGTTTGAAATCATGAGATAGGACTAGCCTGACAGAGGGCCAAGCTAACACAAAAAGCACACTTAATACGTGGTATTTTGTGGTGGTGCTTGTAGAAGTATGATTCAAATTTTGGACACAGTGACGTGGTTAAGAACGTACGCTTAGAAGGCAGACTTAGGTTCCCATTCCAGCTGTATCGCTTTTGACTCTATGGCCTTAACATCTCTGAACCTCAGTTTTATCATCTATAAAATGGGAATGGTTATACCAACGCCGTAAGGTTGCTTTGAGGATTAAGTGAGATCGTTTAGGTAGTGGACAACACATGGTTCCTGGAACATGGGAAGCCCTCAATAAACGACAGTGATGATAAGACAACGAGGGCAAAGATCACGAGGACGAAGGTGGTAAAAGTGACTACATCAGACACATGATAGTAAGCACCTATTGTTGACATCATTCTAGTTATTTCCGTTATGCTGACGTTCAGACCACAATACTGGTATAAGCACCGATACAAGAAAATTGTATCTATGTTGTAATAGATATTGGTATAATAAGAGTTTTAAATAACTTCAGGCCCTTCATGATTCACAAATCTTCTTCCTCCCCTGTGTTCCAGCCATCATACCTTTGAAGAGAGCAACTGAGTAGGAAAGTGGGTTGTAGTGCAGGTTCTAGAAGTAGACTGCCTGGTACAAATCCTGGCTCAGACACTTACTAGCTGTGTGACTTTTGAAAAGTTACTTAGCATTTCTCTACCTCATCTTTCTCATCTGTAAAATGAGAATAAGAATCATACCTGCCCCATATCGGTTTGTTGTCATGAAAGCCTTGAACAATGTCTAGCATATAGTAAACACTTGATAAACATTAGACGTGATGGTAACATTGAGTCTTCAATCAACATGGATTCCAGTTATGTTATATCTCAGTGAAAAAGTTTTAAAATATGTTCAAATAACTCCATATTTATCTGACAATTTATGGCTTACAAAGTGACTTTTACATTTAATATTTCTTGTGTGAATTGATTCGTCAAACTCATTCCAACTAAGGTATATATGACTGATAATAGGTCAATGAACTACCCTTCCCAGGACTATTTGCATTAGTGCTTGATCTTTGGATTAAGGAAAAACAATGAAGGATTAACTGTGAAATTTCAGGCATCTTAAAGAGCCAATTTGGCAAGACTCTGAGTGAGGTAGCATGCACAGGAGTCTCTCTTATGTTCTTAAAATCATACGGCAGTGTAGCAAACAACCATTTAACCTACCTATGAGGCTTCCAGATGACTACATCAAGAATTCAGCAATGGAATGTCAGAGGGGAAAACCCCCAAAATGTCACATCCACGTTCCATTTCAAATAGGGGAGGAGATAAGGTTTGTGGACTTTGTACTCCAGCGGGGCTGTTTGCACAGGGAGCAAAACCTTGCACCATTGCCCCCGTTTCTTTACTGTTTATTTGTTCCCACGCTCCGCCACAGCCAGTCCTTTATGAGCAACGATTTAAGATGCTCCCGCCCCTTCCACTGGCCACCCGATTACTGCCACGACTCTCCTAAATCTGAGAAAGGCAAATACAGATTGGTGGAGAATGTGGAATTTTTATTTTGGAAGCGAGATGCAAATCTAGGAAGTAGGTTGAGTGCCCTGCGTGGTAAAAGACAAGCCTGTTCGTTTTAGTGTACCCTCCGTGTTAAAATAAAATATCCTCTTGCCTGACACTCACTCTGGCCCAGAGCCTTCCTCTATGGTTTGAACTAATTTGGGGAGTATGGAAATCAACTAACTACATACTGAGTCAGCTACATGAGAATCCAGATTCCTTTCTCGCAGAAGTAGGTACTGGAGAGATGGCTTGAGAGAGGACTCAATCCTTGCCCCTATGGCCGCCTCATCTAACCAGGGAATGACACCACCTTGACACTAACCCTACTTCTCTGGGAATTAATCCTTGAGCCCCACCAACGATGTGGAGACCTACTCTCATTAGCTAGAAGGAAAAGATAGCCATGGAAAGAATGCTGGCTTTAGAACCAGGATGACCTGGTTTTAAATGTGGGCAATTTCTGGGTGCCTGGCTGGCTCAGTCGGTTGAGTGTCCAACTTTGGCTCAGGTCATGATCTCATGGTTCATGGGTTTGAGCCCCACACTGGGCTTTGTGCTGACACCATGGAGCCTGCTTCGGATTCTCTGTCTCGCTGTCTCTGTGCACCTCCACTGTACGTGCTCTCGCTCGCTCTCTCTCTCTCTCTCCCATTATCCCCAAAATAAATAGACATTAAAAAATATTTAAATTTGGGCAATTTCATTTACCCCTAACCCTTAGTTTTATATCTGTGAGATGAGCATAGCAGTTCCTCCCAATGAAGGTTATTTCGGGGATTAGTTATAATATATGTAAAGTTCTTGGCACGTGTTTGACACCCAAGGTCAGCCATTGTTGGTGTGGTTATGTCATGGCTTTTCACAGTGCAGGTGTTAAAGTTTGTTTCCAGAAGCTTAGATGAAGGAAGGCCTTGGCCTTGAATAGTGCTAATCATTTTATCTACACTTGAATGAAATAAAACTCATAGATTTTAGATGTCAAAATGAACTAAAATTGCACAGAAAACCTCAGTTATCCGGAGCACAGAGAAGTCATTTTGAATCATTACATTTTCCAGATGTTTTGGGGTTTATTTCTTTACGTGTGTAAGATCCTTTAAAAAATTTTTTTTAATGTTTATTTATTTTTGAGGGGGGGGAGGGGCAGACAGAGAGAGGGAGACACAGAATCCGAAGCCGGCTCCAGGCTCTGAGCTGTCAGCACAGAGCCCGACATGGGGCTCGTACTCACAAACCATGAGATCATGACCTGAGCCAAAGTCAGATATCTAACTGTCTGAGCCACCCAGGAGTCCCATAAATACTTTTTTAAATCACTTTGAGTATATGTTGTACTTCCCCAGACTCTCTTGAAACAGAGGATGAGAAGTAAAACTCTTATCTCTAAGCCATTCCTTCCAATCCACTATGAGACTTTGCAAACACCCACAAATGTTAGAATTATGTGCAGTCTAAGTAAATGGACTCTAAACGAAAGTCTACATTGTCGCCTGTGGTGTTGTCTACAGGTAAAGATCCTGAGCTGTCACTCACGGGTTTTGTAACATCTGTTTTGGTTGGCCAGAAGCCTTGTTGCTTTTCGAAATGTTTGGCTGTGCTTTCGTTAGGTTGGAAATCTGAGTTCTGGCCGGGAAAGAGGCTACTCGGTGTGAAAGTCTCATCCTGGCCTTTCATCCATAAGCTGGCATCACCCGACATAAATGCCAGGTTGTCGTTGGCATTGCTGACCACTTCTGGTTGTACCCCCCCTCCCCAGGTGTGCCCGAGAGACACCTCAGTCATATATAGGGCAGGATGAGTAACCCATTTGACAGATCGGACAAGCCATGATTTGTAAAAATGCTCACAAGAACATTTCCTTTACACATGTATTTAAAAGGAGTGTGTGTGTGTGTGTGTGTGTGTGTGTGTGTGTGTGTGTGGAGAGAGAGAGAGAAAGAACTAGTGGGGGAGGGGCAGAGAACAAGGGAGAGAGAAAGAATCCCAAGCAGGCTCTGCACTGTCAGTGCAGAGCCCGATGCGGGACCCAAACTCATGAACTGTGAGATCATGACTTGAGCAGAAACCAAGAGTTGAACTCTTAACTGACTAAGCCACCCAGGCACCCTTGATAAGAGTATATTTTTAAGGCAGGAAATAAAATATCTTTAGCTGTACCAAATCATTTAAAAAGTTTCTATCACTGAGAGTTTCGATTTGAGGTTAAAATTTCAGAGACTCTGTAGACTGCACGCCCCGAATTGTTTGTAATGATGCACCGTCGAGCAAATTTTGTTCTTTAGTAAGATTTTTGTAGCTGTTTTGGTCAATTAACTTTAAAAGTTCGTTTCAGAATGAATCTTAATATTATTCTTTTATTTGCTTTATATCCTCACTTAAATGTGTGAGTTGCGTTACGAGTATTAGATCACAAGATTAGTTTTACAATATTCAGCTATCTGCTGGTAAGTCAACTCTGAATAAAGGAAGAAAGAAGAGGGGCGCCTGGGTGGCTCAGTTGGTTGGGTGATCGACTTCGGCTCAGGTCATGATCTCACAGCTCGTGAGTTCGAGCCCCGTGTCGGGGTCTGTGCGGACAGCTTGGAGCCTGGAGTCTGCTTTGGATTCAGAATTTTTCAAAGAAAGAGAGGAAGGAAGGAAGGAAGGAAGGAAGGAAGGAAGGAAGGAAGGAAGGCAGGAAGGCAGGAAGGCAGGCAGGCAGGCATTTTCCACCAGAGGTTTGCATCTAGTGTTGCCAAATTCTCCATATGAAAACTTAGTCTTAGGGTTTTTCCAAAACATTCCAATACTTGACATAATGTAGGCAATGATATTTTTCCCTTTTCATCTGAGTATTTTGGCCTTATACAGATCCTTCTTTGGGTATATGGTAAATACCCGGACAACTCTAATGGCTGATACAACAATTCTCGTAAGTCTCAGAAATGTGGACTCCCCTTCAAAAGAGACTTGCACATCCTGTGCTGTGGAACCAGGTTCCTTATAGAACGTCAGCATTCTAATTTGCCCATTACCTAAATTATAGCTTCTAAAGAAGGTTCTACGGGGTACCTGGCTGGCTCAGTTGGTTAAGTGTCTGACTTCAGCTCAGGTCATGATCTCGCCGTCCATGGGTTCAGGCCCCGCGTGGGGCTCTGTGCTGACAGCTCGGAGACTGGAGCCTGCTTCAGTTTCTGTGTCTCCCTCTCTCTCTGCCCCTCCCCTGCTGGTGCTCTGTTTCTGTCTCTCTCTTAAATAAATAAACATGAAAAAATTTTTCAAAAAAAGAAGATTCTGAGTGTTCAGATACACACTGAAGCATTTGCTAAGTTTATTAAATGGAGAGGAAAAGAGCTGTTCTAAAAATAAATAAGTAACAAGGGAGGATCTCAAGAATGAGCACCCTATTGGGTGACCAAAACAGGTCTTCTCAGATCTTCACTTTCCCAAAGCTTGTAGGCAGCATTTTACATTTGAAAAAAAACCAAAAAACCAAGGGCCTTTGGCAAATAATTGGTTCATCGTGACAAGAGTAAACAAATTGCAATGCTGACTATGAACTGAGCTGGCAGTGAACAGACTTAAGTAAATATAAAACAAAGGGCTACCCTTGTGTAAAGAGTTTATTCTCGCAAGAAGCTGAAGAAGGACTTTTTGTGCTCTAGCACAATAGTCCTTCCTGTCCATTTCTCCCCTCTTCTGTTAAGAGATTAGGCTTTTATTTTGATGACAAAGTCAAAATCCGATTCATCAAAAAATGCATTTCATAAATGTTTCCTTTAAGTAGCTGTTAATACTTCATACCTCATATTAGGTAGGTTGTGAAATCAAAGATACACCATGCCTGGTTTATTTTAGGCTAAAGGTAAAATAAAATACTTGGAAGTGAAAAGAACAAAAACCACAATAAAATCATGCCCCAATTATCTCATTATCTCAGTCCTCAGTGTAATTGGAGAAGCTATGCCCATGTACAACTTTGTTCACTATTTATTTTAAGATGCTCGTATTCACCTTTTAAGTAGTATAGCAAACTTAATTAAAGCCATTCATTCAATTATTTGAAATGTATCTTACATGTAACTTCATATTCCTATTCCTTTCACACGAATATGAAGTTCTCGATGATTTGCTTTGGTCACTAGACAGACACTTAAAAATCATCAGTTCAAATAAAGCAGGATACAAAACCATGACCATTTAAAAATAAATTTGATATCATTAGAGAATCAGTCTCATTGCCATATCTAGTATGTGTTAAAGCCTTTTAGGTGATTCTTAGATATTTATATTGCTTGATTGTAATTACAGATGCACAATGTGAACACTGTGGCTTCTCCACTGAAGTGGACCTAGAAGAAATCTAGAGGTGAAACCCACCACAGCCGAGACATCAGCATGTACCCTACTGGGCTGTGGGTAGACTTCAGGGTCTTACCTCTTTATATTTGCGTCCAGGAACCTAGCACAGAGCCTCCCCCGTGCTCTGAAATTTACTAATTTTGCTGGTGATCGTGATTAACAGCCCAGTATTATTACCAGTTTTTACCACTTTAGAGTAGATACGTCACCACCTCTAATCTTTCTCACATGTGTTAAGGTGAACACTTAAGATACAGCTAATCGGAGGTAAAACACAAAGGAAAGAGGCTGTATCCATTGCAACGTGGCTGAGAACGAAAAAGCCAACATCGTGAAGTGTAGTGCTATAGCATTGGTTAGGCGCCAGGCATTTTACGTACAGTTTTTAGTTCTCATAACCCACCAAAGATGATAATATTATTACTAGAGAAAGGATTATATTGTTATGAATGGGAAACGTGAGGCCCAAAGGCAGGTCAAGAAACTCCCAAAGTCACCCAGTCAACAAGTGATACAGTCAAGAAATTTCAATTCTGGCCTCAAAACTCACGTACTTTCTTTCACAATCTATCATCAATTATATAATCTCACAAATACTTAATTAAAAATTACGATGAATATTATATGTATTTATGAATACTTTTAGAAATATAAATATATATATTCCATTTATATGTCATATACACTTCATATGATATATATACGTATATATATACATATGTATATGTATATATATACGTATGTATATATATGTATATGTATGTATATATGTATATGTATATGTATGTATACATATGTATATGTATATGTATGTGTGTGTGTGTGTGTATATATATATATATATATATATATATATATATATATATCTCAGAGATCAGGGAATGAGTAAACTGACATTTAGGCTGATGTCTGAAGGTTGAGCATGCATTTATCCAGAGAGAGAGAGAGAGATGAAGAACTTTAATAGTTATCTCTCACCCTACAAAGAATATCACATTTGTCCTCTTGAGAGCTTATGAAGGCAGTAGAAAGAATGTCACTTTCTACTATAGGAATTTCCTGTGATGTTTTAACAGCTGGAACAGTGGAAGCATCATGTCCAGAAACATAAATTGGCTTCTTCTGAGGCCAAGAGGCATGAAGCATTGAATAAGGGCCCTCAGGCTTGATTCCCGATAGTTCTAGTCACTAACTTGCCATGCCAGTTCCAGTCAATAGACAAGGTTTGATCTGAGAGGGCAACTCTCCTTATCAGACCTGTTTGTTCTTTTCTACCAAAGCTATTTTGTAACTTTCCAGAGATAATACTTCCTGTTTATTAGCAGAGACTTCTCATAAACTCCTTTTTTTTTCTTTTTGATTTAGACTGAAATAATAGTACTACTCTCAGGAAATTATTCAAGCTTTTAACATTTCTCAACTCCTAATAATTTTAATATTCAGATCCTTTTTATCATCAGAGTGAGAGTTCAGCCTAGAATAAATATTGCTTATCGGCATCAAACTATCTTTGAGGAGAAGAAAAGATACAACAGAATGCCACGTTAAGCTTTTCACTAGCACGAGGGTCACAATTTAGATGCCTATAGAAGTCAGGAGGCTAATTCAATGAAAAAAAAAATGTGTCCTTTAGGGACTGGGGATCACAGAGCCACTGCCCTATCTAAAGGCGGTAACCAGGTATCAGGTCAGGCAAACTCCTGGATACAGGAATTTGGTTCAGTGTCGTGAAATGTCCATGCTTTAGTTGTTGCTGTTGTTTAAGAGAAGAGAGCAATCCAGATTCTTATATGATATCTACATAGTGTTAATGTTGGCATTTAATTTGTTTTAATGCCATGCAATCCTAACAAAACACCTGTGAGCTAAGACTCGCTAGCTTTGGTTCTAGCCCACAGGACCTTATATCTTAAGAGTTCCATAAACACTCAGTGAGCACCTTCTCCACACCAGGCACTGTGAAAGGCACCAGACGTGCTAACACAAATACAATCCAGCAGCTGCCTTCGAGTGGCTTACATTCTGGTGACCGAATATGCACGATACAACTAGTTGTTATCTAGTCGGAGAAAATGAAATTAATCATGCAATGCCTCACACATTTAATTATAAATTATAATGAGTGAAGTAAAAGAAAAAAGTCTATAACACAATTAGAGATCAGGAGTAAGCTTACATCTAAAGGATGAGCACGCATTTGTCAAAAGGAAGAAAGAGAAGAACACTCTAGGCAGAGGGAGTAGTATCTGCAAAGACCCTGAGGTAGGTTGGAAAGGCTTGTCTGGGGAACTAAAAGGTGGCCCAAGAGAGTGATATGTAGTAAGCAAGGGGAAAAGTCACACACGATGAGAATGGAGAGAGAAGTAGGGGTAGGTCATACAGGGACTTGCGGTCCATGTTAAGAATTTTGTGAAAGTAGAAGCTATTATCAGGATTTCAAGCAAGAACATGGCAAAGTAAGATCTGGAGTTTTGAGGGATCATTCTGGATACAGGTTGGGAAATGGATTGGGAGGGTACTCTTATGCCAGAATCCCAGTTAATAGGCTAATTCTGGAGTCGATAGCTTTAGCCTGGGGTGATGGCAGTAAAGATACAGAGAAGAGTGCAAACTTGGGATATATTTTGGAGGCAGTAGGTTGCTGTGGGAGTACAAAATGCACACAGCTTAGAGATATGGAGGGAGATTACCCTGGATAGGTAGACTGGGAAAACTCACGGATGACTTCAGCCGTCATGGTAACACACTTGGACTTTTCCCTATGAGTAAGACAACACTTAAAAGTTTTCCAGAATGAGTGAACACAGTTGGATTCGTGTTGCGTGAACAGTAACTTGATTCAGTTTCCTGTCTTTAGTGAAGACTTTGAGGTCCAGCTGTGACTGGTTTTCTCTTCCGTGTGCCACCAGCTGAATCCCCAGCATTAAACTGTCAGCTTCTGAGAGCGTTAAAATCCATCTTTGTTTCCCGTCTGTAAGACTGATATCATGACTATAATATTATCTCGTTTGGTTCTTTTCTCTCCCATGCATATAAAGATGATGCTCCGCCCTATGGAGATACGTAAGTAAATCTGGATACACCTACTCAACTCTTCTACATTATGGCTTCTATGCTCAGAACCTTATGTTGTACAGTAATGCATGTTGCTGCTGTGCCTGAATGCCTCACTGATGACGGATGCATGTGCCTATTTCCCACTCCCATCTGGGGAGCCCCAAAATATGCCGATGCCTTGCAAGCTCACATGAGTGTTTGTGAGTAGAATAGATTTTCCTGAAGATGGGCAGTTAAACAAGGGTAGCCGACATGGCTGCAATGTAAAATATTCTATGTAGAAATTTAACATCTCAAACTTGGGCTTTTGGAAAAGAGCTATCAGATTTACCCTTTTGTTTACCAACTAGACAGGCAGACAAAATGTATGAAACAGCAGTTTTCAGACATCGAACAACAGACAACACAAGAGAATCCTCCATGAGAGAAGAATAACAAATGAAGTGGGCCCTAGGAGTATTCAAGCTCCCTGCCTTGAGTGAGTTTCCAGGGCATAGCACAAAGAGGATGAATGGTCTCATGGTGAGCTCAACAGTCTCTTGGAGTTAAGGAAACGGAGACTTTTGGTAGGCCAGAGTGGCTGGAACTTGTGATTTATAGGGCAGAATCCTGAAGAGGATGGTATAGACACAAAGAAAGAGTTCTTGAGAATCTACACAGCGGTCCTGTCAAGTCTTCAACTAAATACTGATCTGCACGTGCATGTGAGGAAAGTATTGAAGGTAAGGAAAATACCACCAGACAGAAACAGCCAGAACACTCCCTGGACCACACACATAAACATAGTTTATGTCCCCATCATCAAAAGTGGAAAGACCGCCTAATTAATGGGCACTGGGGAGAGGTAGAATCATCAGAAGGCACAGGAGTTGGATAACATTAGTCTAGGCTGCAGACTGCTCTGGAGGTGACAAGCATAAAACTCAATATTAGTTACAGGAATGCAATAAAATCCAGCAACCAACATGTGAAACTCACAAGGTTAATAAAAACTAATGAGCATTAAAAGAAGCAGGAAAAATACGACCCATAACCAAAAAATACTTAATCAAAAGAAACAGATCCAGAGAGAAAAGAAATAATAGAACTTGCAGGCAAAGACATTAAGACAGGCTATTATAAATATTCTCCATATGCTCCAGAGCATGATGAGAAGAGTGACAGAAGGTATGAAAATACGTAAGTGGAAACTTTACAGACGAATACAAGAGCCGAAATGGGAAGTACACTGAGATTAACAGCACTGTAGAAGAAAATATTAGAAAATATTATATATAGAAATAAAAACTATCCAAATGAATCATGAAGACAGAAAAGACCGAACAAAATGAACAGAGCATCACTAAGCTATGGGTCAATATCAAGAGACATCACATATATGTAATTGGAATCCTAGAATGGGGAGAAACAGAAGAAATATTTAAAGAAATAGTGGATAAAAAATTCCCAAATGTGATGAAACTATAAGCTTACAAAGGCCTGACAAAACCAAGAAGAAGAAACATGAAGAAAACCACTCCAAGGCACATCATAATCAAGTTGCTAAAGACCTGTGATAAACAGAAAATGTTGGTTGGTCCAATGGTAGTGGGTTATCAAGCTTATTAACATTAGTGTCACTGAAGTTGGTATACAACCCCCCACTAATAAATTTGACTAGCTTTGAAGAAGAATGAGAGAAAATGTTACAAGCACTGAAAAAAACAAAACCCCAGAAACAAAAATAAGAATGACAGTAGACATCATTAGAAACAATGCAAGCCAGAAGACAATTAGAGATCTCTTTAAAGTACTGGTGTGGGGTAGGAGAGGGCCATTTGCCCACTTAGTATTCCATACCAAGCAAAAATACTCTTTTAAAACAAACAAAATAAAGACTGTCTTAGGCATGGAAAGAAGAAATAATTTCTCACTAGCAGACCAGAAAAACATGGTAAAGAAAGTCTTTTAATCAGAAAAAAAATCATGTTAAAAGGATATTTGGATCCACAAGAAGCAATAAGAAGCTCCAGAAATGGGTAAATATAGAGAAAATTCTTCCTCATTTTAAATCTCTTGAAAAGATCATCAATTACCTAAACTTTAAAGCAAAAATAATAACAATTTATTGTGGGGTATATTATAAATGCAGAAGTAAAATTTATGTACAATACAAAATAGCACAGAGGCTGGGAGGGAGGAAATGAAAATATACTGTTGCAAATTACTTTTTTTTAACAAAAGCATTAATTTTATTTATATTTTTTAATTCATTTATTTTTTTTTCAACGTTTATTTTTATTTTTGGGACAGAGAGAGACAGAGCATGAACGGGGGAGGGGCAGAGAGAGAGGGAGACACAGAACCGGAAACAGGCTCCAGGCTCTGAGCCATCAGCCCAGAGCCCGACGCGGGGCTCGAACTCACGGAGCGCGAGATCGTGACCTGGCTGAAGTCGGACGCTTAACCGACTGCGCCACCCAGGCGCCCCTAATTCATTTATTTTTTAATTTACATCCAAGTTAGTTAGCATATAGTGCAACAATGATTTCAGGAGTAGATTCCTCCTTGATGCCCCTTACCCATTTAGCCCAACCCCCTCATATAACCCCTCTAGTAACCCTACTTGTTTTCTATATTTAAAAGTCTATTATGTTTTGTGCCCCTCCTTGTTTTTATATTATTTTTGTTTCCCTTACCTTGTGTTCATCTGTTTTGTATCTTAAAGTCCTCATATGAGTGAAGTCATATGGTATTTGTCTTTCTCTGACTAATTTTGCTTAGCACAATACCCTCTAGTTCCATCCATGTAGTTGCAAATGGCAAGATTTTGTTCTTTTTGATTGCCAAGTAATACTCCGTTTATACACACACACACACACACACACACACACACACACACATACATACCACATCTTCTTTATCCATTCATCCATCGATGGACATTTGGGCTCTTTCCATACTTTGGCTATTGTTGATAGTGCTGCTCTACACATTGGGGTGCATGTGCCCCTTTGAAACAGCATACCTGTATCCCTTGGATAAATACCTAGTAGTGTAATTGATGGGTTGTAGGGTGGTTCTATTTTTAATTTTTTGAGGAACCTCTATACTGTTTTCCAGAGTGGCTGCACCAGTTTGCATTCCCACCAGCAGTGCAAAAGGGTTCCTCTTTCTCCACATCCTTGCCAACATCTGTTGTTGCCTGAGTTCTTAATGTTAATGGTCTTTCATCCATTTTGAGTTTATTTTTGTGTATGGTGTAAGAAAGTGGTCCAGAATAATTTTTCTGCATGTTGCTGTCAAGTTTTCCCAGCACCACTTGCTGAAGAGACTGGCTTTATTGCATTGGATGTTCTTTCCTGCTTTGCCCAAGATTAGTTGGCCATACATTTGTGGGTCCATTTCTGTGTTCTCTATTCTGTTCCATTGATCTGAGTGTCTGTTCTTGTGCCAGTACCATACTGTCTTGATGATTACAGCTTTGTAATACAGCTGTAAGTCTGGGATTGGGATGCCTCCAGCGTATGGTTTTCTTTTTCAACATTGCTTTGGCTATTCGGGGTATTTTCTGGTTCCATACAAATTTTTGGATTATTTGTTTTAGCTCTGTGAAGAATGCTGGTGTTATTTTGAGAGGTATTGCATTGAATATGTAGATTGCTTTGGGTAGTATTGACATTTTAACAATATTTGTTCTTCCTATCCAGGAGCATGGAATATTTTTCCATGTTTTTGTGTCTTCTTCCATTTCTTTGATAAGCTTTATATAGTTTTCAGCATATAGATTTTTCACCTCTTTGGTTAGATTTATTCCTAGGTATTTTATGGTTTGTGTTGCAAATGTAAATGGGATCGATTCCTTGATTTCTCTTTCTGTTACTTCATTATTGGTGTATAGGAATGCAACCGATTTCTGTGCAGTGATTTTCTATCCTGCGACTTTGCTGAATTCGTGGATCAGTTCTAGCAGTTTTTTGGTGGAATCTTTTGGGTTTTCCATATAGAGTATCGTGTCATCTGTGAAGAGTGAAAGTTTGACCTACTCCTGGATAACTTGGATGCCTTTTATTCCTTTGTGTTGTCTGATTGGTGAGGCTAAGACTTCCAATACTGTGTTGAATAACAGTGGTGAGAGTGGACATCCCTGTCTTGTTCCTGACCTTAGGGGGAAAGCTCTCGGGTTTTCCCCACTAAGGATGATATTGGCATTGGGTCTTTCATATATGGCTTTTATGATCCTTCTATCCCTACTTTCTCGAGGGTTTTTATCAAGAAAGGATGCTGTATTTTGTCAAATGCTTTCTCTGCATCTACTGAGAGGATCATGTAGTTCTTGTCCTTTCTTTTATTGATGTGATGTATCACATTGATTGTTTTGCGGATATTGAACCAGTCCTGCGTCCCAGGTATAATCCCACTTGGTCGTGGTGAACAATTTTTTTAATGTATTTTTGGATCCGGTTGGCTAATATCTTGTTGAGGATAAGTGCATCTATGTTCATCAGGGAAATTAGTCTATAGTTCTCCTTTTTAGTGGGGTCTTTGTCTGGTTTTGGAATCAAGGTAATGCTGGCTTCATAGAAGGAGTTTGGAAGTTTTCCTTCCATTTCTATTTTTTGGAACAGCTTCAAGAGAATAGGTGTTACCTCTTTTTTAAGTGTTTGGTAGAATTCCCCTGGAAAGCCATCCGGCACTGGCCATATGTGTTTTGGGAGACTTTTGATTACTAATTCGATTTCTTTACTTGTTATGGGTCTGTTCAAATTTTCTATTTCTTCCCGTTTCAGTTTTGGTAGTGTATATGTTTCTAGGAATTTGTTCATTTCTTCCAGATTGCCCATTTTATTGGCATATAATTGCTCATAATAATCTGTTATTATTGTTTTTATTTCCGCAGTGTTAGTTGTGATCTCTCCTCTTTCATTCTTGATTTTACTTATTTGGGTCTTTTCCTTTTTTTTTTTTTTTTTTTTTTTTTTTTTTTTTTTTTTTTTGATCAAACTGGCTAGTGGTTTATCAATGTTGTTAATTTTTTCAAAGAACCAGCTACTGGTTTCATTGATCTGTTCTACTGGGGTTTTTTTTATTTCTTTCTTTCTTTAAATAGCATTGACTTCTGCTCTATTCTTTATTATTTCCTGTCTTCTGCTGGTTTGGGGTTTTATTTGCTGTTCTTTTTCCAGCCCTTTAAGGTGTAAGATTACATTGTGTATCTGAGACCTTTCTTCCTTCTTTAGGAAGGCCTGGATTTCTATATACTTCCTCTTATGACCACCTTTACTGTGTCCCAGAGGTTTTGGGCTGTGGTGTTATCATTTTCATTGGCTTCCTTGTACTTTTTAATTTCCTCTTTAACTTCTTGGTGAGCCCATTTATTCTTTAGTAGGATGGTCTTTTGTCTCCAAGTATTTGTTATCTTTCCACATTTTTTCTTGTGGCTGATTTCGAGTTTCATAGTGTTGTGCTCTGAAAATATGCAGGGTATGATCTCGATCTTTTTGTACTTGTTGAGGGCTGATCTGTTTCCCAGTATGTGATCTATTCTGGAGAACGTTGTAGGTGCACTGGAGAAGAATGTGTATTCCACTGCTTTAGGATGAAATGTTCTGAATATATCTGTTAAGTCCATCCAGTTCAGTGTGTCATTCAAAGCCATTGTTTCCTTGTTGATTTTCTGATTAGATGATCTATCCCTTGCTGTGAGTGGGGTGTTGAAGTCCCCTACTGTTATGGTATTATTATCAATGAGTTTCTTTGTGTTTGTGATTAATTGATTTATATATTTGGGTGCTCTCACATTTGGAGCATAAACGTTTACAATTGTTAGGTCCTGTTGGTGGATAGACCCCTTAATTATGATATAATGTCCTTCTTCATCTCTTGTTATAGTCTTTATTTTAACGTCTAGATTGTCTGATATAACTACTCTGTCTTTCTTTTGGTGACCATTAGCATGATAGATGGTTCTCCATCCCCTTACTTTCAATCTGAAGGTGTCTTGAGGTCTAAAGTGGGTCTCTTGTAACAGCATATAGATGGGTCTTATTTTCTTATCCATTATGTTACCCTATGTCTTTTTATTGGAGCGTTTAGTCCTTTGTCTTTTAGAGTGAGATATGAATCTATTGTCATTATGTTGCCTATAGAGTTGGAGTTCTGGTGATATTCTCTGGTCCTTTCTAGTCTTTGCTGCTTTTGGTTTTTGTTTGTTTGTTTGTTTTGTTTGTCTTTTCTCCCTTCAGAGATTTCCCCTCAAAATTTCTTGTAGGGCTGGTTTAGTGGTCATGAACTTTTTAAATTTTTGTTTGTCTGGGAAACTTTTTTTTTTAATTTTTTTTTCAATATATGAAATTTACTGTCAAATTGGTTTCCATACAACACCCAGTGCTCATCCCAAAAAGTGCCCTCCTCAATACCCATCACCCACCCTCCCCTCCCTCCCACCCCCCATCAACCCTCAGTTTGTTCTCAGTTTTTAAGAGTCTCTTATGCTTTGGCTCTCTCCCACTCTAACCTCTTTTTTTTTTTCTTCCCTTCCCCCATGGGTTTCTGGTAAGTTTCTCAGGATCCACATAAGAGTGAAAACATATGGTATCTGTCTTTCTCTGTATGGCTTATTTCACTTAGCATCACACTCTTGTCTGGGAAACTTTTTATCTCTCCTTCTAATTTGAATGACAGCCTTGCTGGATAATGAATTCTTGGCTGCATATTTTTCTGATTCAGCACATTGAATATATCCTGCTACTCTTTTCTGGCCTGCCAGGTTTCTGTGGATTGATCTGCTGCAAACCTCATCTGTGTTCCCTTATAGGTTAAGGACTTTTATTCCCTTACTGCTTTCATGATTCTTTCTTTGCTTAAGTATTTTGTAAATTTGACTATGATGTGCCTTGTTGATGGTTGGTTTTTGTTGAATCTAATGGGAGTCCTCTTTGCTTCTTAGATTTTGATGTCTGTGTCTTTCCCCAGTTAGGAGAGTTTTCCACTATGATTTTCTCACATAAAACTTCTACCCCTTTTTGTCTCTCTTCATCTTCTGGGACCCCTATGATTCTGATGTTGTTCCTTTTTTTTTTTTTTTTTAATTTTTTTTTCAACGTTTATTTATTTTTGGGACAGAGAGAGACAGAGCATGAACGGGGGAGGGGCAGAGAGAGAGGGAGACACAGAATCGGAAACAGGCTCCAGGCTCTGAGCCATCAGCCCAGAGCCCGACGCGGGGCTCGAACTCACGGACCGCGAGATCGTGACCTGGCTGAAGTCGGACGCTCAACCGACTGCGCCACCCAGGCGCCCCTGATGTTGTTCCTTTTTAATGAGTCACTGATTTCTCTAATTCTTAAAATGTGCTCTTTTGCCTTAGTCTCCCTCTTTTTTTCTGCTTCATTGTTCTCCATAAGTTTGTCCTCTGTATCGCTGATTCACTGCTCTGTTTCAACCATTTTTGCCACCGTAGCCTCTGTTCGAGATTGCAGCTCAGTTATAGCATTTTTTACTTCATCCTGACTTTCTTTTACTTCTTTTATCTCTGCAGAAAGGGATTCTAATTTATTTTCAACCCCAGCTAGTATTCTTATTATCGTGATTCTAAATTCTGATTCAGACATCTTGTTTGTATCTGTGTTGATTAAGTCCCTGGCTGTCATTTCTTCCTGTTCTTTCTTTTGGTGTGAATTCCTTTGTTTCATCATTTTGAAGGAAGAAAAGGAATTAATAAAGTAAAACAAATTTAATTAAAAAAAACACACAAAAAAATCAAATAAAGAATGCCAAATCCTAGGTGTGTTTTGGTATGGTTGTTGAAAGGAGCTTGGTAGATTAGAGAAAAAAGGTGAAGAAAAAAAAAAGGAAAAAAAAAAGAAGAAAACGTTTGAAATTTTGAAAAAAAATGAATACAGTGAAATAGAATAAAACGAAATGATAGAAATAAAATAGAATTTAAAAAATTTACAAAAAGGTAAAAATATAGTAGAAAAATTAAAGAAAAATCTTTTTAATAAATATGGAAAATAAAAAATAAATATCTTCTCTTTATTCAAGAATAAGAAAAAAAAATTGAATAGATGGATCAGCGAACAGACTGAAGTATGATTGAAATTACATCGGTTTCCCCTGGAAGTCAAACTATGAAGTACTTTATAGTCTGTAAACTAGGCAGGCAGAGAGGTCCTCAAGAGCACAGTTGGCCCAGTTGGGTGGGGCTTAGTGTAATGACTCTGTTCTCCACTAGATGACGCTGCTTAGCTTTCTGGGGTGGATTGTTGTGGCTCATGTAGGCAGGTATGCGCATGTGTGGGAGGGGTGAAAATGGCGTCACCCAGCTACCTAGTCTCTAGTATCAGAACTCTGTGCTCTCCCTTACCGGCAAGCAAGCACCCCTCCTTTGTCTCAGGCTTCTGTCCACTCCCAGCTTTTACACTGTTCATGACCAAGCCATCAGCCTGCCAGGCAGCACCTCCCTCCTGAGTTTTATCTCAGATGTGGTGCTGTTTCCCAACCCCTCACTTCTGTGGGACCATGACTTTGACCTGCTCAGACCTTCTGGGGGAGGGTCTCATTGAGCAATGGCCTGGTGGCTGCCTGCCTCCAGGAACGTTCATGGGACTGTGTTGCTGCTGATGCCAGAGACTGCAGCTCAGTGCCAGCCCCCCCCCCAGAAAAAGTTCACGTGATTGTGTAGCAGCAGCTTTTCAAGGATTATGGAAAATCACAACACACATCTGGCACCAGGCTTCACCTTTAATGACCTTGTTCTAGCACCAGCGAATGTGGTTGTTCTCTGGGGTCTGCTGGGACCTTTGCCTGTGGGTTGGCCACATAGCCTCTACCAGGTATCCTTCCTGCAGGGGAACTGCCTCTCTCCCATGTGGCCTGAGGACCCCTTGGACCTCACTCTCTGCTCATGGGGATTTGCCTTTCCCACCAGAGCACCACCAGGTATCGAGCTACAGAGTTTCAGACTTTGTGCTCCTCCTGTTTGTAGAGTCTTGATGGAATTTAAACCCTCTCCTTTCTCCCTTTTTTTGTTCAGTCCCTTGCGTACTCTTCCTTTTCTCTCCAGCTGCTTTCTGGGGGGGTGGGAGGGGTGCCTTCCCGTACTCTCCCCCCGTCTCCATCCTCTCTCCACAAGCAAAAACAGCTTCCTACCCTCTCTGGCTTCTCTCTCCCCCAGTTCACCTCTCTGTGCCATGTACCTGCTGAGTTCTGTGGTTCAGGTTGTGCAGATTGTTGTGTTAATCCTCAAATCCGTTTTCTAGGTGTGCAGGTTGGTTTACTGTTGATCTGGCTGTATTTCATGGATGAGAGATGCACAAAAACTTCCATGCTGTTCCGCCATCTTGGCCCCTCCCTCTATTGCAAATTTCTTATAAGTGAAACGATACCATATTATCTGATGGTAGACTGCGGTGTTAAAGTTGTATCTTGTAAGCTGAAGGGCACCACTAAGAAAACAAAGCAAAGTTAATAAAATAAGTGGAGATAAAAAGAAACTATAAGAAAATACTCAAGCCAAAAGAAAGCAAGAAAGATAAGGAATAAAGACATGATGGATAAATAGAAAACAAGAGCAAGATCATAGACTTCCACTCAACCATATCAATAATTACATTATAAGCAAATGGGCAGAACACTACGACTAAGAGACAAATTGTAAGACTGGGTAAGACCCTACTATGTGCTGAATTTGAGAAATCCACTTTAAAGACAAAGACAGGACAAAGTAACAGATGGAAAAAGATCTACCATACTAACACTAACAAACACAAGGGGGTGTATAATGTGTTTTTCCATTTGTATGTCCTTATGGGAAAGAAAACTATAATGACAGAAAGCAGAGCAGTAGCTGCTGGGCCCAGAGGGTAAGGGAAGGTGCTGACTGGAAATGGCACAAGGAACCTCCTTGAGATAGAACTATTCTGTACCTTCATTGTGGAGGTAGCTCTACAACTATATACATTTGTCAAAATTCAGCAAATGTTCTACTTAAAATTGGTGGATTTGATTGTATGCAATTTATACTTCAATAAAGATGATAAAAGGCAGAAAAAGAGAGAGGAAGGAAGGGAGAGAAGGAGGAATAAAGAGACGAAAAGGAACAAGGAAAGAGAATGGAAGGGAAGAAATCAATCCTTTGTTTTCAAAAAGCACAGTCACTTCCGTAAGAATAGTTTTCACTGGCCCTTTACCCCGTCACGTAAAATGTCTTAGTCCTTTTTCCTGATCCTAATTGTCTGCCAATGTCTACACTCTGATGATCTCCCTTCCGCCTCAAATTTGTCAAGCTGCTGCACTGAACAGGAGAAATTCTGGCACCAGATAGTGATAGTGAAACTTTCACCTAATTAAACGCGGCACACCTCAGGCACTTGGCTATCTACAACACTGACCTCTCCCCTTCCTGACCTCCTTTGCTTCATCTCTGGCCACATCTTCCTTTTGTTGTTGAACGACCCGCCCAAGCCTTTGCCCCTGTTTTCATCTTCAGAATCCTAGCTCCCTCTCTCCAATAAGGAAGACCCATTCCTACATCTCCCACCAGTCCGGAAAGCCAAGTACGTACATTAGCAGTCGGTCTTCAGGTACACAAAAAACGGGAGTAAGACATCTGAACTTCAGAAGGTAGACACATTTCATACTCGCAAGGGCAGCTAGACTGCACAGAGGAGCTGGACTCGGAGGCTCTGGGGAAAGTGAGACTGATCAGTTGGTGGAAGCGTGATACGGCGATCAGGCAGGGCTGAGGGTGGCAGAGGTTGGGAAGAAGATACGAAATACAGAAGAAACACAAAACAATATGGAAACAGCTCTGGGTATACTCCCATCCCATGCTAATAGGAAGTTAAATGGAAGATGTCTTGTCAAGCACCACAGAGAAAATAGAAATAGAACTCATTCTCTTGGGGCACCTGGGTGGCTCAGTCGGTTAAGCGTCCAACTTCGGCTCAGGTCATGATCTCACGGTCCGTGAGTTCGAGCCCCGCGTCGGGCTCTGTGCTGACAGCTGGGAGCCTGGAGCCTGCTTCCGATTCTGTGTCTCCCTCTCTCTCTCTGCCCCTCCCCTGCTCATGCTCTGTCTCTGTCTCAAAAATAAATAAAACATTAAAAAAATTTTTTTTAATAAGAAATAGAACCCATTCTCATATTCTGAGATGATTTACCAATCAAAGGTGATTCAGCTCTCTGATTTTATTTAAGTAATAATCATTTAGATACCCTGTAAAATTAACTTCTTAAACTTTAACAAAAATATACTCATAGCATTTTTTATTCACCTCAGCTCACTATGGATGCAAAACCCTTACAACTGCATAAACACAGAAGTGGGTATATGTGAATCTTTCCAACTAATGCAGGTCCACTGTGGAAAGGTATATACATCTCTGTAGAGATCGGACGTTCCCCCATATTTGAAGAAGATGAAAAAGTAGTCCTCAGAAACCGTCCAGATGTGTTCACGCCTTTCTTTTCCAGGTGCGTCTTACTCTGACCACACATTCCCTGTGGAAAAGCTGGATGATGCTATAGCTCCAGGCCAGGAATACACCTATGTGTGGAATATCAGTGAGGACAGCGGGCCCACTCACAATGACCCTCCGTGCCTCACACACACCTATTACTCCTATGAAAATTTGGTACAGGACTTCAACTCCGGGCTGATTGGACCTCTGCTTATTTGTAAGAAAGGTAAGGAAAAATCAGCAACGATTAAGATGTTGAAAGGATAAGAAGTGCTCTCATGGAATGAGGCTCGAGAGAATTTTGGTACCTTTTTGTAAATCAGGCAGAGGGAGAAGGGGGTGGGACACCAGCTCTTTGCCTGACATTGGTTATCTGAGGGTTTGGAATCTTCGTGTTTCCCCTAATCCTTCCTTCATCTCAGTGCTGGGAGACTCTCCTAAGTAAACCTCTGTCTGAGAGCATGTTCCAATGCCCTGCCTGTGTGACCCTAACACTTACCTCAAGGCCAAGTCTCTTTGAAAGTGTACAGCAGCCTATATGTTGCTGAGAGTACTTGGAAAGAACTTAGACTAACGTACCTGAGGTTTAGGTTGGTAATTTGGTTTACAAACACACAAAACACCAGCTTCCTGTCTTATAAACAAGCTGAACACTTTGGGTGGCAGGTTTCAAACATATTCAGTTGACTTTATAACAAAACTTCATCGGCTGGGCTTAGGAGCAAGCGTGAATTTTCATTTTACACCCCCAGAGGATTCAGCCCGTCTTCCATTAAAACAACAAACTACCACAGCGAACTGCACTGTGGGAAATAATATGATTGATTCAGCGTCTGTCTATACATACAGGCATACCGCATATACATACCTTCCTAATTCATTTGTTCACTGCACAAACATATGTTTTCACTGCCTGCCTATCAAAGACACCGTGATGGCTCTGACAAAAGATATTTCAAACTTATAAAAACCTCTTCTTTTATTTGACTCTCAGCTGCGTTTCCTCCTCACATGAGAATGGATTAATCTTGACCTGCTGTCTCACTACACGTCCAGGCAAGATGGCTGTATTAAACTTGAAACGTCCTTGGCCAACTGAGCTAAAATACCTATTCATGGGCCTGTTGATACTGGAGGAAATCAACGCTTTTCCTGAAGCCTTGACAGCCCCAATTGTTTTTTCTCTGTGCCAGATCAAATTTGCCATTAAGTCCCCATTCCTCAAGGCTCTGAGGTATCCAAGAAAATACTTAAGGTGGACACCAGAATTTTAATAAGCTTCTAGGCATTATTACTTGCTAAAGATGCTATTTTTTAAAATAAGAATTTCTTAAAGCTATTATGATTGCTTGCCTTAGATTTTTTTTCCTATGTAGGAATACCTCACGAGAGTCTTGTGTCTAGGATGCTTAAAAAGCGTGTCTTTTCTTTCACAGGCACCCTGACTGAGGATGGGATTCAGAAGATGTTTGACAAACAACATGTGCTGATGTTTGCCGTGTTTGACGAAAGCAAGAGCTGGAGCCAGTCATCGTCTTTAATGTACACAGTCAATGGTTACGTGAACGGGACAATGCCAGGTAACCCGCGGGCCGCACGCTACCCGGCCACAGCAGCACCATTAGCACCTTTGATCCCGCTGTTTTCCTTAAAGCCCCACGGAAGGTGACCATACTCATATTCGCTGTTTTTCAACTCCTAATCAGAAAGATAACATAATCGAATTCAGTGGTTCTCCAGATTCTATCATCCTTTTCTTTCTTTCTTTTTTTTTTTTTTTTTTTTTTTTTTACAACAAATACAACAAACAATTGGAAGCTACCTAGGAGGAAGAGTGTGCAGCCTTATTATATGTAAGGTTCTGGGCAGGCGTCACCTTGGCCTGTGCCTCCAGGAAGACCTCCAAGATATTAGCTCAGTCTCCTTCAGTGAGTTCTGTGGTCCCTGCTGCATGGTGACCATGCCTTCTTCCACAAAGGAAGCCTTGCAAAACAGAAATTCAAGGTCAATCCCTGGCAGGAAGGGTCAGCAGAAAGAATACAAGGAATACACGCACAGTGAAGGTTGATAGATTAGGAGAAGGACCCCACATACAAAACTACCACTGGCATTTCACAAGGTGATGGATGAGGAATTGTCAATGGCATGTAGGAGGTTTCCTCTTTCCATCTGTATGGAGGTTCTTGTGGAAAAGCAAAATCATAGCCACTATTAAGAGAAAGAAAAACAACAAAACTGATTCCCATCCAGACTTCTTCCACCCTTCCAATAGAAATGACTTGGAACCAAAGATCCTGAGGAAAAAGAATGGAAAATGAGAATATTATTTTATTAAAGAAGTCCATACTTCTCAGAGGTCATTTTCTGTACCTGAAAATCACAAGTGGCTTTGCTTACTAAAAACGAAACTTGTCAAACTTGTCAAGAGTGGAGGTCTGGATATTGCTTTTAAATTGCATTCTGTTTCATTTGACTCTGTCTTCCCAGAGTTTGTTTGTTGTTCCCAGAGTTTGTTGTTACAAACATACTCCGATGACTCTGGTTTCTCCATTCAGAGTTCCAAAACTTAGTTAATTGCCCTCTATCTTAGGAGGTCTGCGTTCAAGCCTTGCTCACTTCTCTAGCTTAGTGTGGCCCTTGGAAATCCATTGTCATTGTAAATGTGCCTATTTACAAAAATGGATCAACCATTTGTCCTGGTGCAGAGGGGTGTGGAGGAATTTTCTTTTTTTACATATAAAGTAGCATTTCCAGTGCTATAATCCTTAGAGAGGAGTGGTCAAGGAGACATTGTATCTGTGTCCCAGAACAGTGAATCATTTGTGTAAATATATAGAAGTCAAACAAAAGCAAGCTACATGCAAAAAAATTAGTAATTCGGTCAGGGCATCGAGTTTATGAATTTATAGTAAAAAAAAAAAGAGAGAGAGAGAGAGTATTTGGGCTTAGGAGAGGCAAGATAGGGGGCCATTAGTAGAAACTGAGAAAAGTTAATGCTGTGCAATTGTCTTTTGGAGCATGGTAAATTAAATATATGATAAATGCTAATACAGATGTTATCAAATGCTTAATTCAGCATAAGCATTTTTTATGGGGTAGGTAAATACTTCCATCAAAGCCTCCTACCTTCTAGCTTCTTGCTTGCAGCTTCTAGCTTCTTGTTCTCATCCGTGATACTAGGAATCCTTGCCTGGTTACAATGGTCTTCTAAAAAATACAAGCCCCTCAGTCTCTCTGCAGGTAAGGGACTGATTCTCAGCTCCATAATGTCGCATCTGGTAATTATGGATCTGAAATTTAAACCCCAAGTCAAGGATGGAAGGAGGCTTAGAGTCTCCCACAGAGAAAATTAGCACGTTCCCAGTCACCGTGAGCACAAAGAAGGAGCCAAACTCAGCTTTTATTCTCAGTTTTCATTACTTCATCCATGAAATGCTCCTAGTGGCCTACTGCATTAAGGAGAGCCTATATCCCACAGAGGAATTCATTGCCTTGTCACTTAAACAATCAACAAGTGGTTAAAGAAGTGATTAAAAATTTCTTAAAGCATCGTCACATCTCTCCCTTAGGCAGAGCTTCGACCTCTATCCAGTTGAGAAGTTTATGCCCCTGAACTCAGCCTTATTGGAGGCTCTGGTGCCTCCCTCCAATTGAGCCCAGATTGATTCTAGAGTGACCAGCTGCCCAGGCTTTCTCAGGGCTTTCCCAGTCTTAACACTAAAAGTCCTGCATTCTGGGAAACTCCTCAGGCCCAGGTGAACCAGGGTGGTTGGTGACCTACTTTCCCTCCCTGGCCTCATCTCTTAGCAATCCTTGTGTTTCTGAACTAACTTTCCTCATCTGTGGGCTCTATTCTTACCTCTGCGTACCACTTAAGTTGTGACCACTTGCTTGCCCGTCACTCAGATGTCTGCTTTGCTGGGGCAGGAACCACAACTGGAGTGTCTATACCCCTTGAAACAATGCCTGATGCATAGCAGGTGCTCAGTACATAGCTCATGAGTGATTTTTTTTTTTTTATTACAGAGTGCTGACTGCCTGTTTCACTCCCCATCTCTCCCTCTCAGATATCACTGTTTGTGCCCATGACCACATTAGCTGGCATCTGATTGGAATGAGCTCTGGGCCAGAACTGTTCTCCATTCATTTCAACGGCCAGGTCTTGGAGCAGAATCATCATAAGATCTCAGCCATCACCCTTGTCAGTTCTACGTCCACTACCGCAAACATGACTGTGGGCCCAAAGGGAAAGTGGATCATATCTTCTCTCTTCCCAAGTCATTTTCAAGGCAAGAAATTCTTCCAAAGTTTTGCTTGTGAACATGGGATCCTTTCTTCCCAGGCACTAACTCCCTCATTCTCCTTTGCCCTTTCAAGCCACCCACACCCCAGACATATATGCTTAGTCCTGAGAACAGAATTTAGTTATTCTGCTCTTAGACTTAATATAACGCATGAGTTGGAGGAAGTGGGGAAATTGACAAAGGTTTTTTAAAATGAAGCAAAAACTAAAGAGGGCTCTACTTCCTCAAAAGGAAAAAGAAGGAAGGAAATAAACTCATACATAGAGATATTCTTCCTGGGGGTATTTAGTATGTAGCTAAAGAAAAAAAAAAACCTAGGTGCCAGAACAAATAAAACATCTGTAAGCACTATAGAGAAGCACTAAGTTACAGAAAGTGCAGAAGATTTAACATGAAAAGATTATCTTTTATAACAAGATGAACACAAAGCCTGGGACAAGGAGGAACCCAATGGATGTGTGTTTAATGGAAAAAACATAGAATTAAACCAGCTGAGCAGTGAGTTTAAAGAACATCAGTTGATTCGGGTGGGGAAACAAATCAGCCCAGGTTGTTATGTGGTATCATGTAAACAAAATAACTAATTGTTCTATTATTACACATTGTTGTTTTAAAACTGTTGGGGAAGAAGGGCGCCTGGGTGGCTCAGTTGGTTAAGCAGCCAACTTGAGCTCAGGTCATGATCTCGCAGTTCGTGAGTTTGAGCCCAGAGTCAGGTTCTTTGCTGACAGCTCAGAACCTGGAGCCTGCTACGGATTCTGTGTCTCCCTCTCTCTCTGCCCCTATCCTGCTCGTACTCTGTCTCTCTCTGTCTCTCAAAAATAAATAAATGTTAAAAAAGCTGTTGGGAAGAAGGTCTATATAAACAGGGACTAAAGTGTAAGTAAATGATATCGCTATAGAAAATTATTTTGGTACCAAAACAATGTATACAAAAGCCAGACGCATAAGAAAGGGACACTTTGATGGGGTCATTTTGTTTCCTGTTCACACTGAGCAGTCAAAATTATATTTGAAATCATGAAATGTCATAATACCCCAAGAAGATAGAGTCCCAAATAATAAAAAACAACAAAACTAACATTATTAAGGTTAAGTGCTTCTTATATTAACTTATTTAATTTTTAACAACAATTTTATACAGCATATACTATTATTATCATCTCCATTTTACAAATAAAGGGACAGATGACAGGGAAAATGAGAAATCAACAAGACCTAAGTCGTAAGATTTTAAGGATCTGGAAGTTACATTTTTTTTCCTCTAAAAGAAGCAAAGGAAATCTTTCCAAATTTCTTCCCTAACCCATCCTCTCTTTGCTTTTTATTCTTGCCCCTTTCTCTACTGTGCTAAAAGAACTATAGACCAAAACGTTCAGAAGTTGCTTGAGCATTACTTTTACTGTTATTATTTAAAAGATTTACATTTTGACCAGCCTCAGTTTCTTCTCTCAAAATCTCTCCCTGCCCTTATATTCTAATTCAGCTGGGATGCAGGCTCATATAGACATTGCAAGCTGTGCAAAGAAAACCAGGAATCCTAAGAAACTAACTCGCGACCAGAGGCGGCACATTAAGAGGTGGGAATACTTCATTGCTGCAGAGGAAGTCATTTGGGACTATGCACCGATAATACCAGCGAATATGGACAAGTGAGTTTTGGGGGGTCTTAACCACTGTGTAAAGAAAGGTCCCAGAGTCCTAAAGGCATGGCATGAACTGTCATGAACTGACATCTCTCAAGGGAATACATGTATTGGATTCAGGTCTTTTTGTACAAATCAACCTGGAATTACTCTAAACTCACCAAGGGAACTCAGCAGCGGCAGCGGTAGTGGCTAGTAACAGCAGCGATCACTTGTTGAACATTTTCTGTTAGTTTTACTTTAATGCTCCAGGTGAGACACAGCTTTTATTCTGTAGATTAGAAAGGCTGTCAGAAAGGGGGAGAAATTCAGAAGCGCAAGTAGCTCTCAAACGCTTGAAAAATCGTCTCACTCACCGTAAGAGAACTGCAGATTACACTTCACTGAGATACTGTCTTCCGCCTCTCAGACCCACAAGTGCAGATGATACAATCTGTTGGCAAGGCCGTGGGAGACGAGCACTAGCGCACATTGTTGGTGGAAGAGTACATTGGTACAGCCATTCTAGAAGATGATTTGGGAATACGCATCACAGTTACAAATGCATAGGCTCACAATTGTAAATGCATCGTACCCTCTGACCCAGCAATCTTGCTCTGGGAACTTACTATATAGATATACTTGTTCACCTGTGAAATGGGTGTACGTACTGGATATTTGCACTGTTAGTAGTAGCAAAAGTTTGGAAACCACCTAAAATGCCCTCCAATAGGAAATTAGTTTCATAAATTATGGCACGTCCGTATGATGGAATACTATGCCTCTGTTTTCAAAAGAGATTGTAGTCACTCTCTCTATACTGATATAAAAGTTGTCCAAGATATATTTTTTAGATTAAGAAGTCAAGGGAGGAAAAAATGGCAGATTAGGAGGTCCCCCGATCGTATCCCTCCATAACAGTAGTAATTTGACAGCTGCCACAAACAAAAGTGCTTCTGTGAGAGCTTTGGAATCCAGGTAGGATTTGAGAAATTCCAGAATCTTCCCAGTGGAAGCCAAGACCAAGGAGAGATATTTTTAGAAGGCACCTCATGCTTAGGAGGTAGGTTTTCTGACAGTGCTCCCATCTACAAACTTGGAAACAGCCTTGTCCCATTTTGGACTCAGCCACAGTCCCACTTGGTCTTTGTCTTGACACGAGCACCATTTGCCAAGTGGTTGACAAAATTCAACATCTTTTCATGATAAAAACTCTCAACAAGTAAGCTATGGAAGGAATGTACCTCCACATAATTAACCCAAAGCTAACATCATACTCAAAGAAAGCTTTTTCTGTAGGATCAGGAACTAGACAAGAGTGACTACTCTCACCACTTTTATTCAACATCTTACTAGAAATCCTACCCAGAGCAATCAGGCAAGAAAAAGAAATAAAAGACATCCAACTTGGTAAACAAAAAGCAAAACTGTCTCTCTTTGCAGATGATAACTCTTAAGACTCCACCAGAAATCTATTAGAACTAATAAAAGTATGCAGTAAGTTGCATGATGTGAAATCAATGTATAAAAATAGGTTGCATTTATTAAACTAACAGCAATATATACAAAAAAGACATTAAGAAAATAATCCCATTTCAATAGAATTAAAAATAATAAAATGCTTAGGAATAAATTTACCCAAGGAGGTAAAAGATCTATATACCACAAACTGTAAGATACTGATGAAAGAAATTGAAGAAGAGACAATCAAATAGAAAGATGTTCTCTGTTAATGGATAGGAAGAATTAATTTGTTAAAATATCCATATTAATCAAAGTGGTGTACAGATTCCATACAATCCCTATCAAAATTCCAAAGGCATTTTTCATAAAAATAGAAAAAAAAATCCTAAAATTTATATGGAACCACAAAGACCCTGAATAACCAAAACAATATTGTACTAGAAGACCAAAAGCTAGAGGCATCACACTCTTTATTTCAAATTGTATTACAAAGCTATACTAATCAAACAGTACAGACCAATGAAGCAGAATAGAGGCCAGAAATAAACACATGCATATATAATCAATGAATCTTTGACAAGGGCACTAAAATATACAATGGGGACAAGATAGTCTCTTTAATAAATAATGTTGGAAAAACCGGATAGCCACATGCAAAAGAATGAAATTGGACCCTTAGCTTATAGGATACACAAAATTAACTCAACATAGATTAAAGAATTAAATGGAAGGAGAAAAGGTAAGGGAAAAGCTTTTTGACACTGATCTTGACAATGATTCTTTTTTGGTATAACACGAAAAGCACAGGCAACAAAAACAAAAATAAGTGGGCCTACATCAAACTAAAAAGCTTCTCTACAGCAAAGGAAACAATCAGCAAAATGAAAAAGAAATTTATGGAATGGGAGAAAATATTTGTGAGCCATATGTCTAAAATATATAAAAAATTCAATGGCAGAACAAACAAACAAACAAACAAACAAAAACCCAACCTGATTTTAAAATGGGTGAAGGTAGGTGCCTGGCTGGCTCAGTCAGTGGAGGGTAGGACTTTTGATCTCAGGGTTGTGAGTTCAAGCGCCTTGTTGGGTGTAGAAATCACTTAAAAATAAAATCTTTTAAAAAATAAAGTAAACTTTTAGAAATGAGCAAAGGACCTAAGTTGACATTTTTCCAAAGAAGACATATAAATGGCAAATCGATACATGAAAAGATGTTCAACATCACTAGTCATCAGGGAAATGCAAATCATATCCACAGTGAGATTATCACCTCATACCTGTGAGGATGGCTACCACAAAAAAAGAGATGACAAGAGTTGGTGAGGATGTGAGGAAAATGGAACTCTGTACACTGTTGGTGAGAATGTAATTTGGCATAGCCATTATTGAAAATAGTAAGAAGTCTCCTCCAAAAATCAAAAATAGAAGTACCACAAGATCCAGCAATCCTACTGCTGAATATATATCCAAAGGAAATGAAAGCAATACCTTAAAGAGATCTCTGTGCCCCATGTTCATTGCATCATTATTCACAATTGCCAAGATATGGAAACAACCTGAGGGTCTGGTGATAGATGAATGGGGAAAGAAAATTCCAGACACACACACACACACACACACACACACACACACACACACTGAAATATTACTCAGCCTTAAAAAAGAAGGAAAGCCTGCCACTTAAAACAACATGGATGAAGCTGCAGAACATACTGCTAAGACACATCCCAACACAAAGTGACAAATACTGTATGATCTCCTGATCTCACTTAAATGTGGACCTAGTAAGCAGTATGGTGACCATAGTTGGTATCGTATACTTGAAATTTGTTAAGACAGTAGACCTTAAGTATTCTCACCCCCAAAAATGAATATAGTAACTAGGTGAGGTGATGGAAGTGTTAATTACCTTAATTATGGTAATCACATACATACATATATGAATCATCATGTTGTACTTCTCAAATATATACAATTTTTGTTTGTCAAAATCACCTCAATAAAGCTGGGAAAATACAAGACAAAGTCAAGGTGTAGCACTAAGTATAAAATAGCTGCCTGTTTGCTAAGGAATGAGACTATAAGTGTATTTATATTTACAACTCATAGTTGCATAAAGATGCTCTAGAATTATACACATGAAATTAATGCAAGTGAATATTTAGAAAATTCAGGGATGGTCAGAGACATGGGATTGATGGGATATAGTGTGTGAGTGAGCATTTTCACTGTAATCAAAATCATTTGAATGTATTTGCTATTCGAATCTGCTATTCAAAAAATGTAACTGAGAAAGAAGGGCAGAAAAGGAACTTGCTCAAGAATCAGATAATAATAATTGGCAGAACTGCAATAAGGTTCCAGGACTCTGGCAACAGTCTGTGCTTTTTATTGTGCAAAATAAAGGCATAAATGGATCAGTTCTATCATGGCGCTTCTGTTTTTGCAAACTAAGGCAATAAAGAGGACCAAAAGGAAAAGTGGTTCATGTTGCTGCCCCAAATCTTTTATCATAAGAACTACAGAAGATGGGTGAAAGTGACTGCTTTTTAGTTGGCACTGGGATCGGGTGGATGGTAGAAGGGATAGCCCAACAGCACAGAACTACGTCTAATAAAAATAGTCAGAGCTTCCTGGGTGGAACATATCTTTAGAGATTGAGAAATACCTGGTCAGTCACTAAGGGTACCACAAATTAAGTGATAAGGAAGACTTGAGAAAAAAAAATTCACAGTATACCCTCTCATTCCTTTTGTTTTTTTTTAAATATAATTTATTGTCAGATTGGTTTCCATACATCACCCAGTGCTCATCCCAACAAGTGCCCTCCTCCCTGCCCATTGCCCTCTTTCCCCTCTCCCCCACCACCCATCTACCCTTAGTTTGTTCTCAGTTCTCAAGAGTCTCTTATCCTCTCATTGCTTTTGGATAGCTCTTTTTCCAGAGATTTCTAAGGTCTGTTCTAGTGACCAGAGCGACAGGAAGTTCTAGGTAGCCTTTTCTAACCACACCTACAACTTTATCAGTGGTGGAGAAGACAGACAGATGAGAGGTTTCCAGTTTTCCAACTAGAGAGCAGATATTGGGACTTTGCAAACCACGTTAAGAATTTTTTTAAAAGAAAATTAGCATTTTAGCTAATTCAAGAGCAGAACTTCTTTCTAAGCATAGGGTTTCCTCATCCTCCTGGGGTCTTTATTTGAGCGAACGGTTTAATTTTTTTTAATTTCATTTCACTTTAAGAAAATACAGATCTCTGCATTTGGATAATTTCTCAAACCAAATTGGAAAACATTATAAGAAGGTTGTCTACAAGCAGTACCAAGATGAGTCTTTCACCAAACGCATGGAGAATCCCAATATCAAAGAAGATGGGATCTTGGGTCCTATTATCAGAGCCCAGGTCAGAGACACACTCAAAGTAAGTACCACAAATATGGAACCATGGAAGAAATTAAGTAGTGAAAGACAATGTATAAATATGTCCATTATAATTTTTGATTCAAATGCAACTTCAGTTTTTATGTAGTATTTTCTCTGATTTATAGCCTACCTCACAACATAAAGAATCTAAGACAATTCATCAAATTGTAAAAGGATAAAGCAAAGAACCAATTTCATTGAGGTGAAGGATAATGTGGGGACAAAGAAAATAAAGCCATGGATAAATACAATGGAACACACGCAGTATGTTCCAATCGGGTTGTCTGTAAATTTTGTCCAAAGCTTTCCAGCAGCCGAGTGAAAAGGGAAATATGTCAGGGCAAGATTCGCAGTACTCATAAAGAAAGTATCGTTTTCCCTGATAGTGAGATCAGTTTCTCCCATGGATCCTTAAAAAGAGGATGCTGTATAATACAGTGGATGGAATCCTTGATAGAATCCCTATAATTGGTATAATAAATAAGTTGCATAGCTTTTTAATATAAGGGTTGTCCTCATAGCTGAGAACATAACGGTAAACACAACTGAGTATAAACAATTCATCATTGTGCTCTAGGTATGTAGTTCTCCCATAAGCTGGTGTCTGATGAAGGTAAATTTAGACATGTATCAAGAACACCGAGTGTTCTTCAGGCAGCTTTCCTTAAATATATGCCACATCAGTCAAGCTTTTGATAAGAACTGGGCAGCAGAAAATTAAAGGTTGGCATCTTTGGCAAGGTTCTAGAATGCAGGTAATCTACAGATTAAGGATGAGCCAAATGCTTTGGCAATCGACCAGTAGGAGATAAGATTAAGGTTCTCTTTTGAAGATTAAGAAGGCTAACTATCACTCCTGTGTAAATAATGCTCCTCCTTTCACCCCTTCCTGGGGGTAAACTAACATATCCGCACACAAGGTCAATTCTGTTCATTTAAAGATAACAAAAGGATAGGAAGCAGCCTTTCTCTATTCTTCTTTCCCTTCCGCCATTTCTGATTTCCCCCATCCCTTTTAGGTGCTCTTAGCAAGTGTAAATATACCTCATTGGAAATTCAGGATCTGGCTATTTGTATGCGCCTCAAGAAGATAATGTCAAGGACAGTGTCCTGGGAGGTCTGCCAGGCTGGAGAAGGGAATCATGGTCTAGAGAGGAGAAGGAACAGATCTGAAGGCAGATGTGGTCCAAGTTGAGAGGAGAGGGGAAGGGGACAGGTTTGGAAAGAGTGATATACTGTGAGGAAAATACAGAGCAGACTTCTCTTTCCATTTTCCACCCTACCGTGTGAGTGAAATTCTCTCAAAAGTTTCTTCCAGGTGATGGGGAGAGGTTGCTGCTCAGAGAAACAGAACTAGTTTGCGAACACACACACATAAGCACGCCCTCCAGCAAGTGCGTTTGCCAAGCTAAGCATCCCATATCAATTCTCACGATTGAGCTTAAGTCCTGAAATAATGAATTGAGTTAACTTTGTAGATCGTGTTCAAAAATATGGCCAGCCGTGTCTACAGCATTTACCCTCATGGAGTGACCTTCTCTCCTTATGAAGATGAAGTCAACTCTTCCTTCACTTCAGGTTTGAACCCGAGTCTACTGAATGAAACTGTTCACCTCTGAGAGGCTGCCACGCTTTCCTACTGTCCTCTTTGCTCAGTAACATGACTTGTGCAGTCAGGCAATATACAAGTAGGGGTATCCTAAAAGTCACAACGAAACCCTGCTCACTTCAGGGATTTATTTACCCTAAAATGTGCTGTTCTTTGTTAGTGCCATAGCGGCCTCTAGTGGAGCGATTTCTAACGGCGACACGTAATCCAAGGTTCTGTCAAGTGGAGCTTAGTATACACATATTCCTTCCCTAATATTACCTGGCTCTAATAAAAATTTTGCTGTTTGTTTGTTTACTGAAATAATTTTGAAAATGAAGACAATTTTACCTCCATTTTCTTTCAGGCAATAACACTATGATCAGAGCAGTTCAGCCAGGGGAAACCTATACTTACAAGTGGAACATCCTAGAGTCTGATGAACCCACAGAAAATGATGCCCAGTGCTTAACAAGACCATATTACAGTAATGTGGACATCACCAGGGACATTGCTTCTGGGCTGATCGGGCTACTTCTAATTTGTAAGAGCAGATCCCTGGATAAACGAGGCATACAGGTATTCTGTCCATGGAGTAAACTTTTAGAAAATCTAGGAACTTCTTCTGGCTGACACAGATTAGGTCTTCTCACTAGAGAATGAGCCTTCTTCTAGAGAACAGAAAATGCTAAGTTGTCCTCTTTAGTGCAAATGTGACAATATACATTCCTTTTTTTTTTTGTCTTGTCTATTTTCATCTGACTCTCACTGCAGAAGACAATCATTCTATAGAGTGATGCAGTATTTTGTTTTAGTTTGAAATTCCAGATATTTTGCTATGTGATCGGCAAGTCACTTCGCCTTTCTCAATTTCTTCCTTTTATGAAATGGCTAATACCCCTCCTAAAAAAATTTGACACGGCTGCTTTGGGGCTCAGTGAGATACCACCTGGTAAAAGGGTAAATCTCTCTACTAGTCCTTGTTATTTTTAGAGACCTGAACTAGGGAGAGATGGGAGAGATAATACTTTGGAGAGATAGCATCTGGTGAAGTTGGACCCAGACAATGGTCCATCTCTAGTGAGACTAAATTATACAAAAAAAAATGTGAACAAATATATGGAACTTCACCAGGGACTAATAGTCTCATATTAGTAACTTAAAATTCCCAACCAGGCTAAGCTGTTATTAAAGAAGTTCATCCTAAGGCATACACCATAAATATATGTTTGGAAAAATTTTTTAAATGGACATTTGGAAGACCCTAACTTATTGAGCTAGGAAAGGACACAGATAGGAAGAGGGATAAAGTTTTCCTATTGCAACCTTCTGTTTTATCCTTTGCAACTATTTGGAGCACATCTGGTCAATCTTGCAGGTTGAAAGGTATTCACTTACAGAGATAGAACACAATTACAGCGGCCGTGAGGAGATGGAATTTTTCTATTAAGATGTTTTAGTCTCTGAATTTCCTGATCCGCTCAGTTTGCTTTTGCACATTACCTTTGGCCCTAATGAGGGCCAAACCCTAATGGGTTTTCATACATGCCTGCATTTGTGGCTTCAGTGGCCCCAGGGACTGTGCCTCTTTGGTTTCTGAGAAGAGCTCAGTGTTGCGGGTGATGGACTGGCACATCAATCACTGAACACAGCACTTCTACCCTCCAGAGGGCAGCAGACATTGAGCAGCAGGCTGTGTTTGCTGTGTTTGATGAGAACAAGAGCTGGTACATTGAAGACAATATCAACAAGTTCTGCGAAAATCCCGATAAGGTGAAACGTGATGACCCCAAGTTTTATGAATCAAACATCATGAGCAGTAAGTCAAATCACTGTTTTTGTCCGTCAGTTTTTCACTCCGGTGCTTAAAGTAGAACTGTGCCTAAAGGTGGAGACATGGAGTAGAATCCACTCACCTCTTATCCTCACTCGCAGTCCTCGCTTTGATGACGAAATTAATGGATGATATTACAGAAACTTCTTTACGACACGAGGCCAAAAGCTTGTGACCCTTAGGAAGTCTTGGTCTCATGCTCCAGATGTGCATGCTCTGGGCACATACACTCCGGAGGAGCAGGGTGAGGGGTGGGGGTGGTGAGGAGAGGGGCTACAGGCTTGGTCAGTGGCATATGGGGATTTCAGACGGAGGGCGGGGCAAGGTGAACGCTCTTCCTAGCAGGGCAGAAACTGAGTAAGTAACCCAAAGCTGGACTGTCCAATCAGACTAAGGCAAATGCATATGGGGAGCCAAGCGTCTTAGCCAATCCACGAAGAAGTTTGAAGGGAGCAGTAAGAAGTTCAGAACAGAGGGAGTGGCCTGAGCCTAAGTCCAGGCATTTGCTGCAGTTTTCAATTTCAGTGCCCAGAGCCACTGCTCTGACAAGTCTGAGAGAGATTTGACTAAGCCAGCTGGAAGCAAACACTGCCACAGTGGTCAGGGTCCTCACCACATTTCCTTACACTCAAGAGTCATTTGACCACCTTCTCTGATAGGTGATCATAGTTAGGAGGATGGCTTCTCTGCGGTCTGTTCATATGGCTTCAGATGACTGGCAGCTGGGGATTATCTGAACGGGCAGGTGCCATGGAAATCATTCAAAACATGGAGTTACTCCGCTTTCTTTGCATAATTTCATCTTGGCAGCGAATCTGTCATAGTTCTGGGCCAGCGCTGTCCAGTTTGAAATTATGCATGAGCCACAAATGCGATTTAAACTTTTCTGATGGCCATATGAGAAAATGAAGAGAAATACATCCCAAATGTGATCATTTCAACATATAACCAATATAAAAATTGATGAGGTTTGCTTTCTTTATTTCATATACTAAGTCTCTGAAATCTGGTGTATATTTTACCCTTCGAGCACATCTCCATCCAGATTTTCCACCTTTCAAGTGCTCAGTGGCCCCTGTCACTACTGGCTACTATATTATAGAGCTTTCGACCATTGAGAAGAGCCTCCTGAATGAAATACAAACTAAAAACATGTGTCAGTTCTTCAGTAAATATTTAAGGGTTCACTAGTGCTAGGCCTCATACTAGGATCAGGGCTAGGCTGGTAAACCAGGCAGATGTGGGCCGTGTCCTCAAAGAAATCAAGCCTGGGATTTCATTACCATGCCTAGAATCTGAGAAAAGATACTGCCTAAAGCTGTGTCCCTTTGAAAGATAATGAAGATGTGTGAACTCAATCCCTGCATGAAAACTATAGGTTATCTCAGTGCTAAGAGGGCACAATACAAGTTGCAAATGTACTAAATATGCATGACTTTTAGGGACATTACTTCTTATTCACTAACTCATGTGTCAAGACGACTTTCTTATATTATGCTTTCCTTCCAGGTAGAATTAGTCTAGATAATATTCTAAATTGATGTTTAGAATATCTTTCAAAGCAGACCGTGGAAAACAAAGTATCTGATACACACTTGACAATGAAGAAGTCAACATGAATGAAAAGCTTTGTCTTTATCGGAGTATTTCCTCTTGGCTAACTTAGGAAATTAAGTTCTCATTTGGGAAATCTGACTTTGATCTTCTAGTCACATGTTAGACCTGGTGAAGCTTATCTCAGATGATCACTGCTTTGACACAACCAAGTTAATATTAGGACATTAATCCCAGGTATAATTAGACACATGTCCTTTTGTTGGCGGAGGCCTGCGTGTTAACAGATTTTACTCTTTCAGCTATCAATGGCTATGTGCCTGAGAGTATACCCACGCTAGGATTCTGCTTTGATGACACTGTCCAGTGGCACTTCTGCAGTGTAGGGACCCAGGATGACATTTTGACCATTCACTTCACTGGGCACTCATTCGTCTATGGAAAGAGACATGAGGACACCTTGACGCTCTTCCCCATGCGTGGGGAATCTGTGACCGTCACAATGGATAATGTTGGTAAGAGCCTAGACACTTGGAGAGGCATCTCTGATCTCTAAAGGTCTGCTGCAGCTCTCCAGACTCCCACAGTTCCTGGGTTTATCTTTCTGATCCCTTTCAAGCTTGCCTTTCAGTATTTCTCATGATTTCTATTGGGTAGAATTAATTACTTAAAGGGTCCAGTCGCTTAATGTGGGTTCCATTTATCCTTCTCTGGGCTAAGTGAGAAGTAAAGACACAACAGCAAAGAGATAAGCCATGACTTAGAGGAGGAAGTGTGAACATTCAGCCACAAAAGAGCATTTCTTTTATCAAAAAAAAACCCTTTTCAGGTTTTTGTTTAATGTTTATTCATTTTTGAGAGACAGAGTGTGAGCAGGGGAGGGGCAGAAGGAGAGGGAGACACAGAATCTGAAGCAGGCTCCAGGCTCCGAGCTATCAGTACAGAGCCCGACGCCGAGCTCAAACCCACGAACCGGGAGATCATGGCCTGTGCCAAAATTGGATACTCAACTGACTGAGCCACCCAGGCGCCCCTACCTTTTTTAGTTTAGTTTTTTTTTTTAATATATATAATTTATTGTTCAAATTGGTTTCCATACAACACCCAGCACTCATCCCAACAGGTGCCCTCCTCAATGCCCATCACCTACCTGGGGAGGAGGGGAGCCAGGCGTGGGTGTGGTGGTAGGTCAGGGGCTCAGTCTGCAGTTGGAGAAAGTGATTCTCTTTTTTAGTTTTTATTTTTATTTTTATTTTTTTTTAATTTTTTTTTCAACGTTTATTTATTTTTGGGACAGAGAGAGACAGAGCATGAATGGGGAAGGGGCAGAGAGAGAGGGAGACACAGAATCGGAAACAGGCTCCAGGCTCTGAGCCATCAGCCCAGAGCCTGACGCGGGGCTCGAACTCCCGGACCGCGAGATCGTGACCTGGCTGAAGTCGGACGCTTAACCGACTGCGCCACCCAGGCGCCCCTCTTTTTTAGTTTTTAAAGATAGTCATTCCACCATGCAGTAGTGACCATCACATATAGCGCCTTAGAGGCTGGCCTCAAAGCCAGCAGCGCCGTGGAAAGCACGTGGGCTTTGGAGTTGTTCAGATGCGCTCTGGCATTCAGTATGGACAAGTGAGTTGACCTCACTGAGCTCCGTGTTTTCATCTGAAAAACACAATAACAACACTTTACAGAGTTGCTCTGACCATTAATTGTAATATGTACCAAGTGCCTAGCACTCGGCAGACACCCAACGAGCTCTAACTATTGGAGACTCTCCAGGAAATCTGTACGCCGCAAATAATAGCATTTCAAAGAGATTCAAAGTTTCCCTGGGCCCACCCAAGTCATTTATTGCTTAGAAATATCTATATGTCTCTTATTTGTTGGGGTGAACATCATCATCCTCCCCTCACACCAATTCGCAATATGTGCAGCTAACAGGATGGTTATGGTATTCAAAGCCCATTTTATTCTTCATGCATCCTTTTTAAATATATTCTAAAATAGTGATTCTCAAACTCTCTATGCTAACTCTTTTATCCCTAATCTCCACTGACCAATCCTTTGGGCCGATACTGATCACATGCTTGGATGTCACAGCAATGTCAAATTGCTAACGGGCTTTCTAAACACCTTAGATCAACTTATCTCCTTCTGTCACTGTGGAACACTAATCAACAGTTCACGGATCAGTGGTGGCCCACAGACCATGCTGGATCGTCCCTGCCTGAAGTTCATTGAAAATCATCTGCCACAATGGATCCCAGTGTTTTTCTATATTTTTCGGGACCTAGAGCTCTCTGTTTTCTCTGTCTCTCTTCTGTAGGAACGTGGATATTAACTACAGTGAATTCCAGTCCCAGAAGCAAGAACCTAAGGCTGCGATTCAGGGACGTTAAGTGTATCCGGGATGAAGACGAAGATTCATATGAGATTATATATGAACCTCTGGCATCTACAGCCATGACTACACGGAAAATGCGTGATTCTTCAGAAAACAGAGGTGAAGAGGACGATGCTGACTATGATTATCAGGAAAACCTGGCTTCGTGGTTAGGAATTAGGTCATTCAGAAATTCATCACTGAATCAGGAGGAAGAGGAGTTTAATCTTACTGCCCTAGCTCTGGAGAACTACTCTGAGTTCATTCCTTCAAGTACTGATCCAGCTATTCATTCAAATTCTTCTTTCCTGAGTAGCATTAGCAGGCTTATCGTCCATAACTTTGCAGGACCTCACAAAATGCTTCCTCGCCCAGAAGCCACCACAGCTGGTCCCCCCTTGGGACGCATTGGCTTGGACAAGAAATCAGTTCTCAACTCTTCCACAGAAGAACATTCCAGCCCTTATTCCGAAGACTCCATGGAGGATCCTCTCCCATCAGATATCACAGGGATAAGCCTTCTTCCGCTCGATGCAGATGGTTTCAGGAATCAAAAACATGCTAAGCACAATGGATCCAAGAAAGGAAGAGACCACACAACAAAGCATGGGATCTCCCAGGTGGGACTTTCAGCATATAAAACTGGGAGACATTTAAGACAAGGCAACTCTTCTCCTTCCAGAACGGGAGCGTGGGAAGACCTTCCCGGTGATCTGTTACTCTTAAGACAAAAGAACCCATCAAAGATTTTGAATGGGAAATGGCATCTGGCTTCTGAGAAAGGTAGTTATGAAATAGTCCAAGATGCTGATGAAGACACAGCTGCCACTAAGCTGCTGAGCAGCCCTCAGAATGCCTCGAGGACTTTGGGAAAAAGCAGCCCTTTCACAAACAAAGACAGAAAGCAGAGTGGCCACCCCCCATTTTCTGGAATTAGAAAGAAATTTCTGCAAGAAAGACAGGATGGAGGAAACGGTAGATTGAAGAAAAGCCCTTTTTTCATTAAAACACGAAAAAAGAAAAAGGAAGAGAAGCTTGCACACCATATTCCTCTATCTCCAAGGGGCTTTCATCCTCTAAGAAAGGCTAATACCACATTTGCAGACAGGAGACTTAATCACTCATTGTTATTCCAGAAATCCAAGGAAACACCTTTTTATCCCACAGACCTCAATCAGACATTCCCCTCTGTGAATCTTAGCCTGATAGCCTCACTTCCTAACCATAATCAGAATCCCCCAAATGACACCAGTCAGACAAGCTCCCCTTCAGATCTTTATCAGACAATAACCCCAGAAGAACGCTATCAAACATTCCCTATTCAAGACTCTGATCAAATGCACTCCACTACAGAGTCTAGTCATGGATCTCTCCCAGAGCCTGGCCAGATGCTCAACTATGACCTAAGGAACAAGTCCTTCCCTACTGACATTGCTCAGATGTTCCCTTCCTTGGAGCCTGAAGCCTGGCAGACAACCATCTCTGCAGATCTCAGTCAACCAACCCTTTCCCCAGACCTCAGCCAGACAGCTGTTACCCCAGACCTTGGCCAGATGCCCCTTTCCCCAGACCTCAGCCAGGAGCCTCTCTTATCAGACCTCAGCCAGATGGCCCTTTCTCCAGACCACAGACAAACAACCCCTTCTCCAGACCTCAGCCAGACAGATGTTTCCCCAGACCTCAGTGAGATAACCATTTCCCCAGATCTCATAAAGATGAACCTTCCCCCAGACCTCAGCCAGGAGACTCTCTCATCAGACCTCAGCCAGATGCCTCTTTCCCCAGACCTCGGCCAGGAGACCCTCTCATCAGATGTTGGCCAAACAACCCTTTCTCCAGATACCAGCCAGACAACACTCTCTCAAGACCTTGGTCAGATACCCCTTTCCCCAGACATTAGTCAAACAGCCCTTTCTCCTGATCTCAGGCAGACATCATCTCCTCCAGACCTTGATCAGACATCCAACACCTCTGAATTTAGTCATTCATTGCTTCTTCCAGAATTTGGTCAGACTTCCCCTTCTCCAGACCTTAGTCAGGTGCCATCTCCTCCACTATCTTCTACAGTAAATAACACTTTTATACCAAGGGAACTTAACCCGCCAGTTGTAATAGGCCTCAGTGGAAACGATGGAGATTACATTGAGATTATTCCAAGGCAGAAGGAAGAGAGCAGTGAAGAAATCATTGATGACATTGATTACGTGGCCTATGATGACCCTTACCAAACTGATGTTAGGACAGACATTAACTCTTCCAGAAATCCCGACAACATTGCAGCATGGTATCTCCGCAGCAACAATGGAAACAAGAAATATTATTACATTGCTGCTGAAGAACTATCCTGGGATTATTCAAAATTTGCTCAAAGGTTTGGCCAAATTTTCTCCGTTGATTTTCTCATTTTTCCACTACTGCTAAAAAGATTACAATAGTCTTGAGGAGATAATTCTGGGCAAATTATACTAATTCTGGGAAAATTTAATTCCCCTATTGCAATTTGTCCTAAACAATTTCCTTTGTCAATTCTATGATTAACCTCTCTGTATTACATGACATTTGGACAATATAAGAACAATCACTATAAGAAGTCTGTGATATTCTCTAGAGAAGCTCCCTCCTCTCTCTTCTTTCATCACTCATGTTCCTACCTCCTTTTGTTGCCCAAGTGCAGAGCCCAGCCTATCCATAGCTATCTGCTAATCTGGCTAATCAGAAGGAATCTCCTTTTGCATTTGTTGGCGGAAAAACACATCTTTTAGTTGTTTGCTGATCAATATAAAGTGTATAGCATCTTGGTGAAGTTTAATTCAAATTACATGAGATTCCAGTGGCAGAGGCCAAAGATATAAACCAGCTTAGAAACAAAAAGGCAACTTTATACCTTCAACTGAGGCAGTCATAATGATTTCTTTTGTTTTAAATTTGAATTTTAACTTGGCTTATAGAATGAGTGCTTACACTCTCCTAAGCATTGTGCTAAGTGTTGAGACTATAAAATAGAATATAAACATACATGACTCCTGCCCTCATGGAACTTGCATCTAGTTGGGCAGGTAGATAAGAATCAAATGCTCACATAAATAAGTGTAAAATACAACTATGCTAAAGACCGAAAAGGAAAGGCAGATACACGGTGATATGGTGATATGAGAATTCAGGAACCTGACACTGAACATTCTAGATAGAGAGAATAGCATAATGAGGCCACAAGGAAGGAGGAAGCCTGAAGCCTCTGTAGCTGGAGCTCAAGAAGGGGGTGAGTGTAAGAAAACATTGGGCTCGCTCTACAAAGACCAGATGCCACTAGGCTTTGGGAAGAAGTTTGGTATTTATCCAAAGAGTGTTGAGAAGCCCTTCAAAAGCTTTAGCCATTCTTAGCTTCATAGATTATGTCAGTTCCTTTCCTGGACCTTGTTACTTTCATCTTTTAAATGAAGGAGGTACACCAAATGTCCCCCAAGATCCTCTTCTGCTTTAACATTTCAGGTTCCAGCCATTCTTCAACCAGAGATGCAATTATGTAAGTGGCCTGACTTACAACAGAGGGTTCCTAAGGGATCTATATATGTTTTTAAAACAGTTTTCAATTCAATTCTGCTTAAGGATGGAAAGCTTAAGGATGGGAAGCCATATTGGGCTGGACTCTGGACTTGGGCTGTATTCTGGGATGACAATATAGAGAAAGAAGAGGTTGGGGGCAGGGGGGACAAGGGGTAAGTCTTAGCCAGCAATAGTGGGAGAATCACAGCTTGGTGACCATGCTCACACCATGTCTAATATATAGTTCACAGATTTTATAAAAGCTAACAACTACACTGAAAATCAAAAGCCAAAGTGTAATTAGAGTAAGCAAACACAATATATGGTATGGCTCACAGAAATTATTTCATTAATCTGATGCCTGGCATTTCCATATTAGAACTCTGTTAGCTTAAAACACATTTTCACATGACTTCCTATTTAAATGTAGCTCCCACTGCCATATGAGAATAATTTATCTAGGGATTTCTAAGAGAGGCCCTGAAACAGTAAGATTTAGGGTGTTTCCAAAGCAGAAAGGGATAGAACCAGGTCCTTCAAAATCTTACATCCCATTCCAGATATGCAACCCATGTTTATGGCACTCACAGCTGCTTTGCTGATCCCCATGTTTCTGTGAAACTATGCTTAGGGTCTGGAAGGATGGGGTCAGTAGTGTAGGAAGACCAGGAGGAAGACAGAGTGGGATTCTCTGTTGATGGATTGTGGTGCATGACAAATTCTATGACATTGATGGATGAGCTTTTGGCCTGTTTCCATAGGCTTGAGAAATGGAAGAGTCAGTGAGAAAATCTGATGTGCTCTGGCCCCAGATTGAGCTGGTGAACTATGTGAGGAATGATGCGATTTAACAACAGCAAACACGAGAAGGGTGGCTACTTTCGTTCACAGGGGTGACCATTGTCAACTGACAGCCCCAAGCTGCCAATCCCATTGCATGGCTTTGTCTGCTTCTGATATTAAAATCTTCTATGTGACTATATGATTATAATTATTCGTTCATTAATACGTTAAACAAAAGTTGATCCAGTGCCTGTCATGTGTCAGATGATTTGCCAGGCACTGGAAATTAAATAATGAGCAGACTAGGCACGATCCCTGACCTCATGGGACTTTCACTCTAGTGTCAGAGTCAGATTTTAATAGATAATATCACAAATAAATGATATATACTGTACTGTACATAACAGAGAAATTTAAGAATACTACAGGAATATACTATATACACTATGGTAATACTGTGAACACTTAGAGAATAATATAGACAGATTTCACCTACTCTAAAGGATCATAGGAGCCCTTACCGAAGAGATGATACATGAGCTGGGATCAGAAGGATATTTACTGGCTTAAGTTTTTACTCATTTATAGTTTCATTCATTTGTTCATTAAGTATTTAGTAAATATCTCTGCTAGACACTATATTCAGAAGCAGGGATAATTCCTCCAATTCTTCAATGGTCTTTCATTTGTTCTTTTAAACAAATACTATTATTATTGTTGTTGTTGTTATTATTATTTCAGTGAAGTAGATAATGAAGACATTGACGATGTTCCAGAGAACACCGTATACAAGAAAGTGGTCTTTCGAAAGTATCTTGATGGCTCTTTTACCAAACGTGATCCTATGGGGGAGCTTGAAGCTCATCTCGGCATTCTTGGTCCTGTTATTAGAGCTGAAGTGGATGATGTCATCCAAGTAAGTCATCTTTTGAGCATTGTTAAGATCGTCAGAGGAATTTCCACAAGCACCAGGGGGTTGTAACAGTGAAAGGGGCAGGAGGGCTATGGGTAATTTATTTACTTTCCAAAATGAACAAATAATAACACATCTTTTCAGAGACTGCTTGCCAAGTACAGTAAAACCTTAGATTGCAAGTAACTTGTTCTGCAAGCGTTCCACAAGACGAGCAAACATTTCTAATAAATTTGAACTTGATAAATGAGTGATATCTTGCAATATGAGTAGTACATGACGCCGAACGTCACATGATCACAACTGAGCCAATGGTTCTTAAAATTCACTTTGACATACGAGTGCTTTGGATGACAAGCATGTTTCCGGAACCAATTATTTTTACAAACCACGGTTTTACTGTCGTTTGATAATCTTCAAGAAAAAAAATGATCTCATGATTTTATTTCCCCTTCTGCTGAGCTCCCATTCATCACTGCAAGGGTCAGTTCTGTTTTCCCTAAGAAACTTTTTTTGCCACCCCAACCTCTCCTGCACATTCAACCGAATAGCTCCTTCCTGGCATTCCCATGAACCCCATTCATACTTTGTTTACAACACTTTTGATCTCCAGATTTTTTAGTTTATTTATTTTGAGACAGAGAGAGGGTGAGCAGGGAAGAGGAACAGAGAGAGGGAGAGAGAATCCCGAGCAGGTTCTGTGCTGTCAGTGCAGAGCCCAACGCAGAGCTGGATCTAATGAACCGTGAGATCGTGACCTGAGTCGAAACCAAGAGTCGGTTGCTTAACTGACTGGGCCCTCCCTGTGCCCTGGGTCTCCAGATTTTTAACTTGAATCCATATGTGCACGTGTCTCTTCATCAGGAGGTTGAAAGCTTATTGTTAGCAAGACCCAGACTTCATTCATCTCCACATCTGCAGCACCTATTGTGATCATTTCATTCGAACATAATGTCAGTACTTTTTGCTTAGCAGAAGAATAAACATGTTTTGGTATTTCTAGGGTAAACTACTTGGGCCCTATCTCATAGGATATTGTAAAAATCAGGTGAAATAATACATATGTGACTTTGAACCTGCATGCAATTAATATATTCTACTGTATATAGACCTATGTCTAATTTAATAGCCATCTACTTGGGCCTATAATAATGACATTCTTTAATTTGGATTTTTGTTGATCTTAAGTACATTTGTGGACCATTCCTTTTTCTAGGTTCGTTTTAAAAATTTAGCATCCAGACCATATTCTCTTCATGCCCATGGGCTTTCCTATGAAAAGTCATCAGAGGGAAAGTCTTATGAAGATGATTCTCCTGAATGGTTTAAGGAAGATAATGTTGTTCAGCCGAACAGCAGTTATACATACGTATGGCACGCCACTCCAAGGTCGGGGCCAGAAAACCCTGGCTCTGCCTGCCGGGCTTGGGCCTACTACTCAGCAGTGAACCCGGTAGGTACATCCATTAAAAATTTCTGTCATTCCCCTAACCCTATAACTTGAGTCCACCAAATGGAAGGGTCAAGTTGATCTCCTGTTAGATGTCTGTCCTGTTTTCCATGAAGAATGTGTGAGGATTGTGGCCAGTCGTCTACAGCCACTTGTGTTCAGAGGTCAGCGAGAGAGAAGCAAGTGTTCAGGAAGGGCAGTGGGGATTACTTAAATTGTTGAACCTGGTTAGAGTGACTACGTTTGCAGAGGAAGACGTTTATTTGCAATGTCCTCGAGCAAGTATTAGCTTTCTTTAGCTCTGCCTTTATGAAACAGCTACAAAATCAAGACTCGTTCGTTTGGGGCATGGGAGAGAGAGAGAGCACAGACTTCGAGTCAACCCTCCTGTCACTTCCTGCGTGGGCCTAGGAAAATTACTTGACCTCTCTCAGCCTCAGTTTCCAAAAGTTAAAAATGAGAAAACAGTAGATAGCACACAATAGGCACTTGGTAATATTTGTTCAGTAAATGAGTTTCTTTGTATTTAATATACAGGATTGTTGTCTGAATTAAATAAGACACTACAGGCAAAGTGTTTTGTGTACTGGCAGATGCTCAATAAATAGTGATTATAATAGTGTCGATATTGTCACTAATTGCAACATTATCATGACTGCCATGCTGAGATAAAGTATTCATCAGAGGAAGGGAATATGAATGCCACAGTATTTGATAATGATACCTAGGCTTAGTAAGCTATTCCTTTATAATCTTCCAACTCGGAGCCCCTGAAGTTTCCTTTTCTGTATCATCAGAGGAAATCCTGCAAGAGAGCGAAATATGTGCAATTTGTCCCTACTGTCTTCCAGGAAAAAGATATCCATTCTGGCTTGATAGGTCCCCTTCTGATCTGCCAAAAAGGAGTACTTCATAAGGAGAGCAACACGCCCGTGGACATGAGAGAATTTGTCTTACTCTTTATGGTCTTTGACGAAAGGAAGAGCTGGTACTATGAAAAGAAACCCCGGTCTCCCAGGGCTTGGAGACTGTCATCCTCCGAAGAAAAAACCTCCCACGAGTTTCATGGTATCGTCTTCTGACTTTGATCTAATCTCTGACCTAAATCCCCCTGGGTGCACGTGATTCCTGCCCTCGGTCCTCATAAGATTAGACATGAGGTGCTTCTAAAGAGGTGCTTCCGATGTCGCCCGGCAGGTGGCGCTGCAGGTGAAGGGGACAGAGAAGTCTGAAAGCTAGCGCAGGAGCCCGCAGAACTGACCCAACCAGCCAACAAGGAGCCAGTGTGCGTCAGTCTATGGTAGTTTAGGGATTAGCACTATTCTGCAGTGTAAACAGTTAATGAACCTGTTCCTTGATCTAAAGGAACAACCATGTATCTAGAAGAAGTGATCACTCATGTGTACTTTCTAAATAAGAACATGACAGTTCCAGCCCTCAGCACTTCCCAGGTGGCATCAGAAGCATCTAGAACAAAATGAGATAAGAAACTTGGTAGTTGGGTCACAGGAGAATCATGGCAAGAGAGCATTGCTGGGGGGGGGAGGGGTGAGTGGGAAAAGCAAATGTACTCTGAACTCCATTCAGGAATTTTGTCTGTAAATTGTCACTGAATTAAACCTTGGTTTGTGAGCATAATTTGTCCCGGAAACATGCTTGTCATCCAGAGCACTCGTATATCAAAGCGAATTTCAAGAACCATTGGCTCAGTTGTGGTCATGTGATGTTCGGCATCACGTACAACGCATATTGCCAGACAACACTCATTTATCAAGTTAAAACTTATTAGAAATGTTTGCTCGTCTTGCGGAACACTCGCAGAGCAAGTTACTCGCAATCCAAGGTTTTACTGTAGTTTTAGAGAAAGGCAGAATTTAGAATTAGGTGAAAAACAAAGAGAATGACTTGGGGATTAGAAAAATAAATGAAGACTGAGAAGCCCTGCTTTTAGAGTTTGATGAATGGAGGGAATTGCTGTAAGGTTTCTCATCAGGATGGATCTGTGCTTTGGGTATGGGTAGGTCATTCCATGAAACAGGAAAGGAGAAGATTGCTTGAGGAATAAAAAAAAGACTTATATACCACATCCACTTCAGTGCCACCACCACCCCTCCCCCAGCCAGTCGCCACGGCTAAGTAGGTGTATTCTGCTTCCCCTAGCCCATTTACACACTCAGGCTGCCCTTCTGATCTGATCTCACCTGTATAAACGCTTGCGGGTAGAGGAAGGTGAACAACATAATTTATGATCTGCTCCAAAACCCTACCCTCTGACTGCTTATCACACAAAGAAGTTAAAAAGATTCTCTTAAGCTTTCTAGAAGAGTGTCAATGGAAAGCTGACCAATAACTCTGGGCGGAGCTTCCTTTTCTCTTCTAGCATTTCTAGGTTTTTCAGCCTAGGCTACTTGGTGTTGTGGGTGGCAAACACACGCTTCTGAAAACCTCCCAAGCTGGTGGGAACGCAATGGCTGCAGACTCAGATAGGCTTGGCAGCTGGCTGTCCCCTTTCCTGTTCAGTACCCTTGAGCCACTGCTTCCGATTCCTCAAAGAAAGAGTAAAATGCATCCGGGATAGTTTAGTTTGAAAGGTACTCTGTAATTTGGTAATCCCCATGGCATAGTATTGATCAGGGTATTTGGTAAGCAGACAGCCCGAGTTCCCAGCCTCAGACTCAGCACCTGGCCTGTGCAGTGCGCGCTTGTAACTAAGTGGTGAAATAGGGAGTAAATGAAGGAATTCTATTACTCAGTTCAATTTATCAAACGTTTACTGAGCACCTGCTTGTTGAGAGACTTCATTCCACATCCTGATGTAATGATTTAGCAATGCTGACCCAATAATTGCTTGAAACACGTTTCACTCTTAGGAAATCTATTTCCTGCACAGGTGAGGGGGTTAGGCCTGGTGTGAGGAGTAGGAAGATAGGTACTCTTTACTTGATGTAACCTTAAGGGTGCCAAAATGACCTCAATTCCTTTTGCTCCCAAAATTCACCCGCTCAGTTCCTGAAGTCCCATATAGTTCTTTTTACTTTGGAAAAACACTACTAATAAAAACTTCCCTCACTTCAATCTCAGCTAAATGCATGGTAGCCCAGAGCTTTATCAGTAAAATTTTGTATTATTTTTTAAGGTGATCAAATTTGCGAAGTGCTTTAAACACACACACACACTCTTCACTGAGGGAGAGTGGATGAAGCCTGAGAACCCCAGACATTTAAGCTGGGAAGAGGGCAGAGGAGCTATCATACAAATGAGACAATAGACATGAACCCTTATGGTCTGCCTTCCTAATTTTGCCTGGAACTATCTCTGAATTTAGGAGGCCTCAGGGCGATGTGCTGTGTGTGCTCTCAGTCTTTTTCCTTTAACCACTGGAGTTCACCTATCTGGCTCGTGTTAGTCTTTCTGTTTTGGTAGTGCAGGAAAATGTCAAGGGTAAGTGAGTGGAGCCCAGGGAAGAAGTGTGAGGTCCAGGGTGAAGAGTGAGAAGCCACATGAGAAGCTGCCGTGGGCTGGCATGAGGAGGAGCTGGAGGGCCCGTCTTAGCCTCCCTCTGGCAGCAGGACACACAGGGGTCCGGACGGGTGGAGTGATAAGAAGATGGGTGGTGAACAGGGCCCTCCTACTTCCTCACCAGCCCCTCTGCCGGTGTACACGGATTTCTAATCGATTGCACCTCTGTCCTTGCAGCCATTAATGGGATGATTTACAGCTTGCCTGGCCTGAGAATGTATGAGCAAGAGTGGGTGAGGTTGCACCTGCTGAACATGGGCGGCTCCCGAGACATTCATGTGGTTCACTTTCACGGCCAGACCTTGCTGGAAAACGGCACCCAACAGCACCAGCTAGGGGTCTGGCCCCTTCTGCCTGGTAAAGATCGGCACGCTGTAAAGAGGTCCCGGATGGAAAAAATGGCTAGGGAAGGCGATCTCGGCAACGTAACTGTCCCTCATTCCGTCCTGTGCATTTGCTTCCTAAGGGTCAGGAGTGGGTTCTGGCACAGATCCTGGGCACAGCCATTTCCCCAAACTGCAGACAGAGTATGACAAAGTCAGCCAGTGTAGGCACTGTGTGCAGCTCCCCACAGGCTCAACTCGGTTCTACGGAGATGTTACGTCTGACGCAGTTTTTTCCAAACGGCACTGTGTCACGTAGGCCAGGTCTTAAACAGATTACAAAATGAATCCCACAGGGCTCAGGCTGCTTTAGCAGCTTTCTGTCGGGAAGGAGATTAAAAACTTACTAGGGTTTTGGGATTCTTGCATCCGTGAATTCTGTTCTGCACACTCTGACCCTGATACCTTTGGGCAAGTGACTACAGGAATCTTAATCTTAAACTGACTCATGAGGCTGTTGGGGCAGTGCCGGGGGGGAGGGGGGAGTGTTTTTAAGGATTATAAAAGCTAAAAAATAAGAGGGGTATTTAGAGCTTTCATGTACAAAGTAATGAAAAGGCTTAAACAAACCAACCATCACAAAGGATTTTTATGTGCCAGTGAGTTGTTTTATAGGCATATCTGTGCATTGCAGGGGTGTGAGTGCCAGGGACCCTGATTCTCAAACTGCAATATGCATAGTGAAATTCTAGGAAGCCGGTTAAAACATAAATGCTAAGGCAGAGATTTTGCTTCTGGAGACTTTGATGTCAGACAAGGGCCCAGGACTCTGCATTTTTAACAAGCAGCCTTGCTTCCACAAATGCTCTGAGAAGCTAGGCAGGGCAGTCAGTCCTTTGCCAGAACTTTGGTTGGGAAGTTCCTATGTGGGTCAGCCTCAGTTAGGCACAGAAGTCCAAACAGGACTGGTTTGGTTAAAGGTGGGGGGAGAGTGTTCTTGGTTGGTTTGTTCAAGCCAGTGGCTCACTAATGGAGCTATGAAGACCTACTTTATTAAAATCAGGGACAGAGGCGATTAGGTCAAACTTCTGGCTTTTTACCAAATGTAAATTACCAGATCCATCATCCTTCCCTTGAGCCTGAGAAGCTGGAATTGGCTGGCCCATCCAAATCTTCAAATCTAAATATCTCCGTTGGAGAGTGGAAGGCTGGAATCTTTTTTCGTGTGTTAGAGGAGGACCATCAGCTATTAATTTTTATTCACCATCTGGGAAATAGTCACGAATTACAGTCAGCAGAATTTAAGTGTAAACTGGCAATGAGTAGCATTGAAATAACAGAGTGGGTAATCAGAGGTTTCAGAAACGCCCTTCAGTGATTTTCTGAGTCAGTTTATGTGTATCTCTATCCAACTATGTAAACCTAATAGAAAATTTGAAAACATGGGAGATAGATGTTTTATTTTTATTTTTCTTATGTAAAAAACGAAACACTAGTGAAATGAAGGGAGAGGAAGGAAACACATACAATATTCCTGAGGCCCAATAATGAGTCATTCAAGGCCGCTTTAATACTTAAGACTGTGAAGCTGTGTTATATATGGGTTAGCTTGTGACATTAAATGTAGATCAGTAAAAGTTACTTTCTAGTAAGGCATGCTGGAGATTTTTTAAAGTCTGGGCCAATTAACTTTTAGTAATGTGTGTGTGTTGTTTTGTTTCATTTTTAAAAAAATTTTTTCAATGTTTATTTATTTTTGAGAGACAGAGAGAGAGACAGAGCATGAGCAGGGGAAGGGCAGAGAGAGAGGGAGACACAGAATCCGAAGCAGGCTCCAGGCTCTGAGCCGTCAGCACAGAGCCTGATGTGGGGCTTGAACTCATGAACAATGAGATCATGACCTGAGCCGAATCGGACACTGACTGAGCCACCCAGGTGCCTGTTTTGTTTCGTTTTTATCTGTTTGTTACAACTCTAGCCCTGCCTAAAGAGAAATGGATAATTCATGAGTTCTTTTCTAAAACTCCTTGTGATGCAGGGATTTTAGGATTCTTTGACAGCTGTCAACTAATATTAACTTTTAATCTTTGGGTATGTAATGTCATGCTTCACTTCCTATTTTAGGTTCATTTAAAACTCTTGAAATGAAGGCATCAAAATCCGGTTGGTGGCTCCTTGACACAGAGGTTGGAGAAAACCAGAGAGCTGGGATGCAGACACCTTTTCTCATCATAGACAGAGGTACATTCTGAGCTCCATGGGATGTTTCTAGAAGGACAGTCCCTGCTAGAATATTATTAACTTTTAAGTTCGAAATACTCAACTCTGGGACTTCTGCATGACAGAGGTACAATCTGTAGCAGTAGCTGCTTGTATTCTGACCTGTGGTCTGATTATACTGCAAACATCAGTCTTCTAGGAACCTTAAACCACATGCTTCAGCCCAAAGGCATGCCTTTCAATTGGGAAACCAGTATAAAGCGTCTTCCTTCATGACATGTGATTCATGGGAAAGTGAGTGGAAGAATTTTTCCAGACTCCTAGAGCAGAGGAGGGAAAAGATACCAGGAATTAAACAATGACTAGGATAGTCTCTGAACTTGGCATTTCAGTATTTGAGAAACAGTTCCCATATGTCCATCCATGCAGCCAGCCAGCCAGCATTTATTAGGTACCTGTCGAATACCAAGCACTGTGTCCACATCCAGGTATCTCAGTGGCTGGTATTTTCTTTTGTGATCAGAATGTAAATAGCTCTGTAACTTTTGGTCCAACTTTTGGGAACATAGACTTATAAGGGTAGTACGCAATGTTGTAAAATGGCTTTATTTTAAGATACAAGCAAATGGAAATCAGTTTAAGACTAACTGCATTTCAGGACGTCAGTGGTTTTCCTCTAGGGTATCACTATTTCTGTTAGAGCACCAGTCTTGCGAGTACATTCACCTGTTATGATCCAACATATTTAGGTCAGTGCCACATAAGGTAGGTGAAACTATTGAGTCACTGACCCACCAGAGGTATAATCTCTAGCCACGAAATTTTACTTTGTTAATATGTATTTTCTAAGCAAAAATTATTGATTGTTCTGTTTTTTTGTAGAATGTAAGATGCCAATGGGACTAAGCACTGGTATCATAGCTGATTCACAGATCAGGGCTTCTGGGCATTGGGGTAAGTAGTAGCATCATAGCCTTTGAAAGGCACCTCCTATAACTGTTGCAGTATACAGCCTGAAAAACCATCCGTGACAACCCTGCCTGTTGAATCTATGGATCATTGCTTGTCTCCAGGCTTTTCTCTACCACAGGAAAGCACCTCTATCTTAAGGTGCTCATCTGGTAGAGGAAGGAGCAAAAAACCTGTTGGCATTCCTTTATCACTGCCTCCCTCCCTGGTGTATAATGTTCCTAAGGAGTCTCTCCCCCGGGAGACCAAGAGCTAGGGGTCCTCAGAATCTCTACAAGGCAGTACAGCCTCTCAGCAGGGATTGAGCGAGGAGTGGATCTCTCTCTCTGAGAGAGAGAGAATCTTAAGCTGGTTCCATACCTAGCACAGAGCCTGATGCAGGGCTTGATACCCACAAACTGTGAGATCATGACCTGAACAGAAATCAAGAAGTCAGATACAACCAACTGAGCCACCCAAGCACCCCCTTTCTTTCTTTTTTTTCTTTTCCTTTCTTTCTTTTTCTCTTTCTTTCTTTTTCTTCCTTCATTTCTTTCTTTCTTCCTTTCTTTTTCTTTTTCTTTCTTTCTTTCTTCCTTTCTTTTCTTTCTTTCTTTTCTTTCTTTCTTTCTCTTTCTTTCTTTTTTTGTTTTCTCCTTCCTTCCTTCCTTCCTTCCTTCCTTCCTTCCTTCCTTCCTTCCGATCCCATACTCTTGTGACCATGTGCCCATTTCCAAAACTCTCTACATTCATCCCCATTCCACATTTGATCACAAATGAGATATTCCAGCCAGATTCCCAAGGTCTATTGGCCACATGCCATACTGCCCTCTAACAGGGCCCTTTGCTGTGCTAACCATTCATCTATTCAGAAACTCTGCTGATCACCCACTTTGTGTCAGGATCTCCTTCTAAATTGCCTCACTCTGCCTCAAAGCACTTCCCAAGATGAAGAGGTCAGTTGCAAGGGATCACGAGCTTCCCATAATCCCTCCCATGTCCTCCGCTTAGGCAAGGCACACTCAGCAGCAACCACACCAACATAGCTGAGAAAAGATAAACACAACCTGCATGCAAGAAAGGGGGTGGGTGGTGGTTGACACCAACCAAGCACAGACCTGAAGCCGAGATTTCATAATCATGAACTGACTTAGTAGCTGAGGCCTGTGACAACCGCCTGGTTGCCTAACTTTAATAGAGGCTCCTGCAGAGATCTGGTTTTCCACGGGGACTAAACTTACTTGGGAAATTTCTAGTTGTATGTTTTGGGTTTTTTTTAAGTTCAGAATAAATTTTTTTCTCTTTTGAATTTAGGTTATTGGGAGCCCAAACTAGCAAGATTAAACAATGGTGGATCATATAATGCTTGGATCACAGAAAAGCCTTCAGAAGTTGACCTTAAACCTTGGATCCAGGTATACCTTATTAACCTGATAGCATTTACTGTGCTATAATAATAAAATGACAGTGATTTCATATTTTTCTTTCTTGTTCTTGCAGTGTTTTAGGCACTATTCTAAGTGCTTTACATATTCAAAATGAACCCTATAAAGTTAGTTCTAGCGTTATCCTAGATATCCTTTTTACAGATGAAAAAAACAAAGAAACGGAGGGACTGATTAACTTCCAAAAATCACACACAGCTAGAAAGTGGTCAAACTTGGATTCAAGTCCAGGTACTCTGTGCTCAAATATGGATTGTATCTAGCCAGTTTATTAGTTTGCTGACTTAGGTGCTGGCTTTTTAGTTCTAAAGAAAGCGGGTTACACAATGAATTAAGGAAGGTGATATGTGAGTTGTCGACAAGGACAGATCCGCTTAATGGCTTTGCTCTGTTGCAGGTTGACATGCAGAGGGAAGTGGTCCTCACAGGGATCCAGACCCAAGGTGCCAAACACTATCTGAAGTCCTACTACACCATGGAGTTCTATGTGGCCTACAGCTCTGACCAGACAAACTGGCAGCTCTTCAAAGGGAACAGCACAAGGAACGTGATGGTCTGTGGACAGTTTCTTTCTAAGTCTCAAGACTCACCCTAGGATTACTAGGCTACTATGCCTATGACTATGTCTTCTTAAAAAATAACTTTCTGGGTGGTAGAAATACAAATGGCTTTCTTAGGGCTTTATGAAAGAAAGTGGCAAAATCATGGGTCTGTTATACAAATTAAAGGGATAAGCCTGATTTATGGAACTTCAAAACTCCACACACACAAAAAAATCACTTTTCGATCAAACTAAATGCCCATGCTTCTCAGATTGGGACATGGTGTAGGGCATTTAATCTGGTTTTGTGCCTTAAGGAGCTCATGCTCCTTAAGCTTGGAGTTTGGCCTCCAAGTTTTGATAATACTTTTACATTTTATTTGTTCTTTGTTTCAGTGTACTTGAAGGAAATAGCAGCTCTGAGGCAGTGTGCTTTTCGGAATTTTTTTTTTTTTTTTTTTTTTTTTTTTTTTTTTTTTTTTTTTTTTGCTACCCCTGCCTGCGGAGTGACAGTCCCCTGCTGGGTCTTTCAGAGGCTCAGCGGGATTATTCCCAATAACCTGTATGTACCAGCCCTAACTCTTCTCTTCCTCCCTAACCCCCTTGCCAAAGAAAGTTATCAGAATGTAAGGCGTCAGTCTGCCATTATGCTGATAACTTTGAACCTGTTTCATTTTTCCTGTAAATCACTTACCATTTTACTAGTTTGTATATTATTATTAGCTACCCCTGGTAATAAATTATTTGCACTACACCTTAGAACAGATCATGAAAATCTCAAATTATCGTCCCTACTGATCAGTTTTGGAAAGAGAACACAGGTTACAGTTAGAGTTCGTAGCTGAAAGACTTTTGCCCTTATACTTATGAGGAACGTTGGTGTGTGGTATTATTTTTTTTTTGTACTTTTTTTCTGGTTTTGGTATCAGAGTAATACTGGCTTCATAAAATAATTTGGGAAGCATGTTCTGTTCTGAGAGAGATTTTCTAGCATTGGTGTTAATTCTTTAAATATTTGTAGTATTCAGCAGTGAAACTATAGGGGCCTAGAGATTTTTTTTCCAGGAACTTGTAAATTACAAATCCAACTTCTTTAGTAGTTACAGGCTGTTCAAATTACCTATTTCATATTGGGTGAGCTAGATAGTGTTTTTCAAGAAACTGATCCATTTCGTCTAGGCTGTTAAATTTATGTGTGTAGAGGTGTTTGTAGTATACTCTTATTATCCTTTTGATATCTGCAGATCTATAGTGATATTGCCTGTTGAATTTGATGTTGGCAATATTCACCTCTTCTCTTTTTGCTTTGTCAGTCTTGCTAGATGTTTGCCTTTTTTTTTTTTTATCTTTTCAAAGAATTGATTCTGTTTCCTTGTGTTTATCTACTGTTTTTCTGTTTTCAGTCTTGCGGCTCTTATCTCCTGTGTTAGCTGGCTCTTTCCTCGCTGGCTCTTTCCAGCCTCTTTCCAAGTCCAGGTTCTCCACTAAAGGGGAGCTCCTCTTTGCTGTTGGGTGGGGACGGGATAGTGTCCACTGATACGATGGTGGTGGGAGTCTTGTTAGGAGCTGGTGGGGATCAAAGTCCTGGATTCCTATTTGCCCTTCTCTGACACAATCCCAGTGAGGGTGCTGGGGTGCCTCATTACAATCTCATGAGCATGGAAGTCTAGGCTCCCCACTTGGCCTTTGATGCTGTGAGTAGAGGAAGGGCCATGATGTTTTCTATAATGCTGAGCTGGACATAGATCAGTTATCATCTGAGAATTTTCTGTCTTGCTGAGCTGCTCTTTCCTGGGCCTGTGGCTAGAGAAAGCAGGTTTTCATTGGGGCTTTTTTTTTTTTTTTTTTGGCTGCACCCATTGGTGTTTCTTGGCTGCTGGCTTCTTTGCTTCCCAGTCTGGGGCATATGAGGCAACAATAAAACCCAGGGAGCCCACCGCCATGTTGCTCCTTGGGTCCCAAGGACCCTAGCCAGTCTGCCTTCTTCTCTCCCCCTCTCCGAGGCTCCTTATGTTTTAGTAGTACTCAGCAGAAGGAACGAGGCAAAATATGTCTACCTCATCTTCCTGAAGTGATCTCCAATTATTTTTTTTATTTAAAAAATTTTTTTTAATGTTTTTATTTATTTTTGAGACAGAGAGAGACAGAGCATGAGCAGGGGAGGGGCAGGGAGAGAGGGAGACACAGAATCTGAAGCAGGCTCCAGACTCTGAGCTGTCAGCACAGAGCCTGACACAGGGCTTGAACTCACAGAGTGTGAGATCATGACCTGAGCTGAAGTCGGACACTCCACCGACTGAGCCACCCAGGCGCCCCTCCAATTATTTTTTTTTAAACCAAGAGACTTAATTCAGGTCACATGAAAACTGAAAATGACAATATTAAATTAATCCAGAATTTTATTACAAAGTCACTTTATAGAGAATTGTTATATAACTAAGCCTTCCTCTTTTTTTCCTCTAGTATTTTGATGGCAATTCAGATGCCTCTACAATAAAAGACAATCAGTTTGACCCACCCATCGTGGCTAGATATATTAGGATCTCTCCAACCAGATCCTACAATAGAGCTGCCCTTCGCTTGGAGCTACAAGGCTGTGAGGTTAATGGTAAGGAACTAAGATGCATTGTTGTCCAACCACCAGGCAGAGAATCAAGTAGATATGGAAGAATGGCTAGAACTTTTAGTTCTCTTCAATCACTTGGGTGCCTAGAAAAACCTTGGCTAAACCGGTTCTGCTCAGGTGAACTCTCATTGTGATCTGGGCCAAAACTGGTTCTACCAGCCAAAGGGCAGGCACCATCTCTGAACAGTGCCAGGATGGCATGGGCACCGCCCTGACCCTGCAAGGAACGGCCCTAGCTTAGAATAACTGCATCAGCCCATTTCAATAAGAACTAAGGTTCAGACTAGGCCTGACTCTTCCATAGTTCTCCAGGTCACCCAGATTTTAATGCAGTAGAAGAACATAGCAACATTACTGGCATATATTAGATGTTCGATGAATGTTTTCAACGAATCTAAACTCCTTGTCAACCTCCTGAAACTCTGATTGAACTCTTCATTCTCTTTGGCACCCAATGTAGGCGCTCAAGCTCTTTCTCTGTAAGCTGCTGTTTTTCAAGGGATGTAATGTGACCTGTGGTATAAATAAATCCAGGTACTCACAAATGGCCATAATAAAATTCTACCATGTGGAACAAAGATGTTTAAGAATCTGATCAACTATGCTCCTTTGGTGACTCTTTTTTTTTTTTTTTTAATTTTTTTTTTTCCAACGTTTATTTATTTTTAAGACAGAGAGAGACAGAGCATGAACGGGGGAGGGGCAGAGAGAGAGGGAGACACAGAATCGGAATGGTGACTCTTAAAGTAGAGCTCTCCACATTCTTTCACTTCAAAGCGCATCTAGAAAATATCTGTCTAGCAATCTGGGGTAAGAGAAGGCCCTCGCTAATCTTCCGTTGCATCTCAGCTGCCCAAGGGCTCTGAGCGGGAGGGAGATCAATACATAGCGCACCTGAAACGTGCATTTCTCCACCTGTTGGGGAGCTACAGTACCTTCTCAGTCTCGCACGGCTCACAGTGGACAAAGCAGCTGAAACTCGGAATCCGCTTCTTATCGAGGCAGATAACGGTATCCATTATACTGCCGATACCATGAGGGGCATGGACATGGGCATTTTGTCAAAGCGCAGTTAGCAGTGGTATGTAACACCTCCGACATAAAATGCTAATTCTGTATAGCAGGAGCAGTCCTTGAGACAGCTCCGTAAATCACTGGCCTTTCTTTCCCTCTGGCACATGATGTAAATGGTAGTTTGTTCAGATCATAGAGACAAGCCACTCTAAAATGTGACATTCAACTCTGTCAATCTATTTAAAACATTTATATTCTATTCAAGAAGCATTACTTTTTAAAAATCTCTTCACTTTCTTGGGGCGCCTGGGTGGCTCAGTTGGTTAAGCATCCGACTTCGGCTCAGTTTGTGAGTTCGAGCCCCGCGTTGGGCTCTGTGCTGACAGCTCGGAGCCTGGAGCCTGCTTCGGATTCTGTCTCCCTCTCTCTCTGTCCCTCCCCCTGCTCACACTCTGTCTCTCTCTCTCTCTCTTGCTCAAAAACAAACATTAAATAATAATAATAATAATAATCTCTACACTTTCTTGATATAATTATTAGAGTAGATTTTCTTTTTTAAAACTCTTTTTTTTCCATGGAGAAAGATATCACTTCAAGAAAATGTCAGCATGATTTACTAACAAGAACAAAGTGTCACAGAGGTGATGATGATGTGTGGTCAGCTGGGCTCACTCACTAGTTACGTTTCTTACATTCGCAGCCCAGCCTCGAAGCCTGACGTTCAAGTTCACGTCTTGGCAAAATTCGTAACATGAACCACCCTCAAAGGGTTAAAAATAAAATATTGAATGTGACTCCCCAGGGATCTTCTTCTTTGTAGCTTTTCCTTAGAAAGAGAAATGGAGTATACTCTTATATACAGAGATAGTTTAGGAGTATTTTCTACCTCAAAGAAAAGACAGTTTCCATGATTCTCTGAAGGAGGAAAATGAGTTTAAATATTTAGAACGCGGTGTTTGGTGTCAGACTTCCTGCGCCCCAGTTTAGTTTCTGATTCTTCTGGTAGTCTTACTTCAGGCAAGTTACTCTTTCTTGCTCTGCTTTTGTCTTCTCATTTGTAAAATGGAGGTGGTTAGCAGCATCAGATGATACATGGAGAGCCTAAAAGTAGGATTTGGCACATGGGCAATAATGTTCACTGTCGGCGATGGTTGTTTTGTTGTCACCGAGTATGAATACTGTCTCCTCTGTAGTGCAAACCACCACACAGGGAATACTGGTGGTGCATAATTAATCACATTACTTTTCTCTTGACAGGATGCTCCACACCGCTGGGTATGGAAAGTGGAAAGATAGAAAACAAGCAAATCACAGCTTCCTCATTTAAAAAATCTTGGTGGGGAGATTACTGGGAACCCTTCCGTGCCCGTCTCAATGCCCAGGGCCGTGTGAATGCCTGGCAAGCCAAGGTAAAATAACGCCTATGAGTGGAGTTCTCTCAGCCTTCTAGAAGAAAACCACGGCCCTCACTACAAGGAGCATGGGCATCTTGGGAAGCAAGAATATTATCTCCTGTTTCTGCAGATTATGATCCTAGGTCCTTAGACCTAGGATGTCTGTTGACTTGATAGCTGTAGCTCTGACTTTGGCTCAGAGAGAAGTTACCATCTCCTTGGTTTTTGGTCTAGTCTTGATTTAGACGAGGCTGGGCAAATTTTTTCTGCAAAGGGCCAGATAATAAATATTTTAGACTTTGTGAGCCATACATTTCTAGTCATAACTACTCAACTCCGCCACTATAGCAAGAAAGCAGCTATAAACAATAAGTACATGAGCATGGCTGTATTCCAATAAAACTTTATTTACAAAAACAGGCCGGGGGCCAAATATGGCCCTTGGGCTGTAGCTTGCCACCTCTGAATTAAGACAATTTAGTGATAAATGATTTAGATTTCCAACACCTTCTCTCTTTTTTCACAATTTAGCAATATTTTTCATTTTCTTAATAGTGCTATTTAAATGTTTTATGTTCCCATTTTTTAGAATTTTGTGACATTCCTTTGGACAATTGGAGGCACAGTAAAATGCTACAAAACCGGGGTTATAAATCAGTGGCCTAAGTTTAATAAGCATCTTCCAGAGAGTAATATTGCTCCTAATATTAGCCCATTGAGTAATTCCAGTGTCTTAGTTTTTAGGGTAACTGTTAATATTGACTCATTTTTATCGCACTTTTCAACTGACTTGAAAAATTACAGTGGCATCAGAAACCAGAATAATTCTATCAGTCAACTTAACCCTTCCTTATTTTCTATCTTCCTATGTCCCTCCCTTAAGACACCTACATTCTAGTTCCCTGGACTCCATAGAATTCCAGGTCCTAACCCTAAGTTAGGCTGTCAGAAATGGAAAGAGAGCTGTGGTGGGAGTAGAGAAAGTACAACAGCTTGGACCCCATACAGATAGTCTTGGGAACTGACATCTGTATCTCAGAACTCATTGCTAGTCCATCACAGACTCACAGAATAGAAGAACAGTGAGGGGGTTACAAAGCATATGGTCCAGACTTTTCCTGTTAAGTTTAAACACAGAGAAGATTGCATCATTTTCGCTTAGTCTGGTGGCAGAATCAGGAAACCCATTCTCCCGATAAACAGTTTAGTGGTCCTTCCGCCATTCAAAGCCACCCAAACCCCTTATTATGCAATTTCATGGAGGGGTGAACAGACCTGAAGAAGTTAAAATTTAAAAAGTAATAATGTATTACATTATACTAATATAATTATATAAATAAAATAATAAAAAATGAAGGATTAAGTTACATAGAGATGTCATCCAATTTTTTCCCAGATAACTCTTTAGATCTGTTCATAGAACAGATATATGATATATGACAGATATATGACACAGGTATAACTGTGTCACCCTACTCCGTATTTTACAACTTTTTGAAATACTTTGCTCTGTATATGATTTGCACTTAGTCTTTGTACTATAATAAGGGCTTCAAAGATGAAATGCTGATTTTAATTTTTAATGCTGTCATTTTAAAATCTGGAATTCTAGGTCAGAACTGTTTCACGTAATCTTCTATTAGGATTATATGTCTTTAAAGGGTCTCTTTAGAGAGGCTAAAAATCTAAGCCAGACCTATGCAAGTACACACACAGACTGAGGTGTCTCTACCTCTGTCATGCCTACGAAAATTTTCATGCCTTCAAAAACCCTCTAGCAACCTATATTCTATATCACCGGTACAACTTCGATTGGATACCATACAGTTTAAAGGTACACTAAGAAACCACCAAATTCCCTTGGGGCGCCTGGGTGGCTCAATTGGTTAAGTGTCCAACTTCGGCTCAGGTCATGATCTCAAGGTTCACAAGCCCATGTCCGGCTCTGGGCTGACAGCTCAGAGCCTGGAGCCTGCTTTGGATTCTGTGTCTCACTCTCTCTTCCCCTCCCCTGCTCTGGCTGGCTCTCTCTCTCTCTCTCTCTCTTTCTCTCTGTCTCTCAAAAATAAAATAAAATATAAACATTAAAAAATTTTTAAAAAAAGAAACCACCAAAGTCCCTAGAGAGTGTTACAAACTTGACAAAAAATTAATTAACATGATAATTTTAATTCAGTTAATTTACTTTAAAAATACACATAGTATATGAGTATATACATATATCTGTGTATAAATATATACACATACATATGTGTACACATAAGTGATGATAAAGAAATATGTCAATATTCATTATTTCATATAGAACTGAATGAGACTATGGGGCATGATAAATCTCCCAAAGGTGAAAATTTCTCTTAGATTACTCTCGTACTCAGTCCTTCTGATCCTCTTTCTCCAAGTATGTATCAGCGAACATATGATTAGGCATTTTGTTAGGCCAGAAGGCAGGACAGCTACCATGCCATAAAGTCCCAGGTATGGCTTTATCAAGGCTCTCAAATATTACATTTATTTGAAATATCAGAAGAGAAGAAATTGGACTTCTCGTTGATAGAAGCAATGGGAAGAAAAGTGGGACTTTTCTAAAATAAGTTAAATAGATTCTTTCCCTGATACCCTCATGGCATTTACACAAATTTATTTAAGAGAATAATATTTACAGATAACTTAGCAATATGATATTCTTTCTCAAGTAGGATTCATTTATGTGTTCATTCAACAAATATTTGTTGAACACCAACCATGTGCCATGCATTGTGGTAAGTACGTGGAAACAAAACAAATTCCGGCCCTCGAAAAGGAAGGGATACAAAGAAGTAAGTCATTATTGTACAGTGTCTGTCATACTCAAGTAAAAGTTTATATATGTCGGTGACAACAAACACGAAGGAATAGGGAAATCCTCTGAGAGAAAGGATCTTAAGGGATGAGACAGAAAAGAAATCCTCTTGAGCTCTGTACATTTCTGAGTATCTTGGTCTAAAAAAAATCAAAGGTTTTAATTGCCTCATTCACATGTCCTCATCATTTTCACAGGCAAACAACAACAAGCAGTGGTTACAAATTGACCTACTCAAAATCAAGAAAATAACTGCGATTGTAACACAGGGCTGCAAGTCTCTGTCCTCGGAAATGTACGTGAAGAGCTACACCATCCACTACAGCGACCAGGGAGTGGATTGGAAATCGTACAGGCAGAAATCCTCCATGGCGGACAAGGTACCGGCCAGTGTCCCAGCAAAGACAAAGCAGTTTGAAAGCTGCTGTGATGAGAAAAGTACCCTACATTTATTTGCACATAGCTTTTGGGATTTGACAAATAGGCACAGACAGGCACCTCCTCTCTAAGAATTCTGTGTGGAGAGAGATCCCATGTCTCCCCCTCTTTTTTTGTTTTTTTTTTTAATTTTTTTTTTCAACGTTTATTTATTTTTGGGACAGAGAGAGACAAAGCATGAACGGGGGAGGGGCAGAGAGAGAGGGAGACACAGAATCGGAAACAGGCTCCAGGCTCTGAGCCATCAGCCCAGGGCCTGACGCGGGGCTCGAACTCACGGACCGTGAGATCGTGACCTGGCTGAAGTCCGACGCTTAACCGACTGCGCCACCCAGGCGCCCCTCCCCCTCTTTTTATGAGTACGTTAATCCCATCGTGATGGCCCCACCCTCCCGATTTACTCTAATCCTAATTACCCCCCAAAGGCCCTGCCTCTTAATACTATCCCATTGGGGGTTAGGGTGTCGATGTAGGAATCTGAGCGGGATGCAAACATACGGTCCATAACAGGGTCTAGAAAACCTTCCACCGTGAAATAACATCATGTTGGCATTACCTCGGGCATACTTGTTATTCTTGACTGATGCCCAGCAAATGCCCATGCCCCAAAGCTTTCTGTATCATATTATTAAGCAGGAGACAATTGTTAGCCTCACTGATGAGGAAACTAATTTCCTTCAAGATGAACTACGCCATTATTCTCCTTAATTCCCTGTCATATGGTGTTAAGATGCTGCTGGGGCAAAACTAAGGACATGAGCCTAATATTCCAGAAATGGAAGTGAGGCTGGAGCCAGGTGGAGGGGCAGCGCAGGAGAAGGGGGTGACATTTACTGACTGCTCAGCTTGGGCTCAGCACTTATCTCAGCAAATGAGTTTGAACCTCTCTCTCTTTTTAAACTCCTGGGTTGTTTGGTCGCTTGGTTGGTTCAGTTTGTTTTATCTGTCACTGTACAAGCTAGGATGTACTACAAGCTAGGATAGACTACAAGCTAGGATGTCTTTCTAGCTTGATAAGCATCACTGTCATAAACAAATAGTGATTTAGCTTCTGGTGTATGTAAATCTGGGGGGAACCTGCTGGGAATGCAAAACTGGAAAAGAAAAAGGGGGGGCATAAAACACAGTTCAATTGAGGATATAAGGCATTTGGCAAAAAGAATAAGTAAAAACACATATCGTTGCGTTTTATTTTAAATGTTGGTGACCCCTACTCTCTGGCACTTGTCATATGTGTACATACTTAAAAAAAGTCTTTATAACGCCTTCTGTGAGGTAAACTTTTATTATCCCCATTTTGCCAATGAGTATAGAGAATCAGGGAATATAAGTAACCTGCCAGGAGTCACACAGCTACAAAGGGACCGCGTCAGACGTCAGATTTCTTTATTTTCCCAGCTCGGATCACTGGTGAGGTAGAATCCCTAAAGAGGTCTGTTAGGCACATGATTTCATAATTGACTGAAGATCATCTCTGATCATGATGTCTGTGTTCTTTGTTTTTAAAAAAAATCACCTATAAGATTTTTATATCTGTTACATCATCATCAAAGATCTTCTCATATTTTCCTTTCAGATTTTCGAAGGAAATAATAATGTCAAAGGACATGTGAAGAATTTTTTCAACCCACCAATTATTTCCAGGTTTATCCGCATCATTCCTAAAACATGGAACCAAAGTATTGCACTTCGCTTGGAACTCTTTGGCTGTGATATTTACTAGAATTGAATATTCAAGGACATAGGAAAGACTCTTAAAGATATCAAGCCATTTAGAGCGGGCAATGTATTTTATAGCTATTTTAAATATTAATAATTTTGATTGTTTCCCTTTTCTCTATTAGAGAATAAAATTTTATGTATGAAACTTTCATAATGTAACTCCTTGCTACAATTCAGTGAGATGATGGCTATTATTTATTCAGATATATGGGAAAATATCAAGAACCAACAAACAAATGGCTTATCTGTCACAATGATTAAAAATGCTATAGAAAGTAATATTTATGTAGTTAGCATGCTTCATTATAGTTCTGTTGAAACCTAAAAACACTAGGGGCGCCTGGGTGGCTCAGTCATTTACGTGTCCAACTCCTGATTTTGGCTCAGGTCATGATCTTGCAGTTTGTGGGTTTGAGCCCTGCATCTGGCTCTTTGCTGACAGAGTAGAGCCTGCTTGGGATTCTCTATCTCCCTCTCTTTCTGCCCCTTCCCGCTAGCGTGTGCTTCTAAGAAATAAACACTTTTTTTTTTTTAAACCTGTACACACTAATAAAAGAGATATTACTTTTTTAAGCCATTTATAGACCTGGATAGCTTTCACACCTACCTTAAAAAAAAAAAAAAAGAACTATGATTTAAGAGTAAAGGAAACAAATAAAAATTTTAAATGGTTCATTTTTCTTGACATGAAGAGAAAAATATCTTACCATATGAAATAATGAGTCATTAAAATACCCTGCCTTCCTTACGTGACAATGATTTTTCTGACCCTCTATGAGATAAAATGATGTCCAGAGTTAGGGGTCTTTAGATACAAAACACAACCCAAATAACCATGGGAGAAATGAACCCTTGGCCTCACTCTAGCTGACACTACAATGGTATACTGTTTTTTCAAAGCATAGGTTCACCTAAGGGAAAGCTAAAACCTGTAAAGCAGCATTGGAACCACTGGCCCAAATGCAGCTGTTCCTGCTAAAACTGGCGAGCAATTGTGGCTCTCTTTCAGTGCCCTTCCTTCCAGGGCCCCAACCTCCCCCCTCTCCCTTCCTCAACAACTTCCCCTTTCAGCGCTCCCTTCCATGGGAACTTGGCATCCAATGATCCCATAGATACCGTGAGACTGGGGAGCTCTCTGGTCCACTTCAGCCACATGGGATAGGCAGTCACTGGTAAGACTATCTTTTTGTGGAACAAACCACCCCAAATCTGAATGCTTAAAGCAACACGTTTATTCTTTCTCATGATTCTGTGGGTTGACTGGGCTTGGCTGGGTGGTTTGACTCCTGACTACATTGTGGGGATATCCAGTGAGGTCATAGGCAGGGCTGGAGGCAGAGTCATCAGAAGGCTCAACGGGACATTGAAACAGCTGATCTTCTGTCACTCCTCAAGTGGTTTCAGGTCATTTCCTCATGACATGGCAGCCAAGTGGTCCATCCGTTTGCTGTCTCCGATAGGAGAGCTGGGCTTCATGTAAGGTGGTTCGGGCTCCTCAAAGCAAGTGTTCATGGTTTAGGAAGCAGAAGTTGCCAGTCCTCTTAAAGGTAAGGCCTGGAACTGGCACAGCCTCGCTCTGCGGCGTCCTATTGGTTAACACAAGTCACAGGTGCATCCCAAGGAGTAGAATTCATTGGGAACATCTTTAGATACTATCAGAGTTACCTATTGCATCCATGGGTGGGCTGAGTCCTATGAATGCATAGGGGAACTTCAAACATCCACAAAATATGGCTTTCTCCCCCTCCCCACCTTTATTAAAATATATTTGACAAAACTATAATATGTTTAAGTGCAGAACTTGATGATTTGACATATGTAAATGATTCCCATTGTCAAGGATTCCCATTGTAAAGGATTCCCATTGTAAAGGATTCCCATTGTCAATTAACTCATCATCCCCTCACAGTTACTGTTTTGTTTTGTTTTGTTTTGGTCAGAATGCTTAAGATCTACTATCTTAGCAAATTTCAAATATAAAATACAGTATTATCAACTATAGCCTCCATGCTATATATTAAATCCTCAGAACTTATTCATCCTATAATTGAAAGTTTATACCCTTTTTACCAGGTTCTCCCCCATTTCTTCCACTTGCCAGCCCCTGGCATCACCATTCTACTCTTTGCTTCGATGACTTCAGCTTTTTATTTTAATTCTGAATAGTGATACCATGCAGTATTGGTCTTTGTCTAGCTTGTTTCACTTAGCATAATGACCTCCGGGTTCATCCATGTCACAAATGGCAAGATTTCCTTCTTTTTTAAGGCTTCATAATATTCCATTGTATATATACCACATTTTTTTTTTATCCATTCATCTATTGACATACACTTAAGCTGTTTCCATAGCTTGACTATCATGAATAATGCTGCAATGAACATGGGAATATACATATCTTTTAAGCAGATGATTTAGTTTCCTTTGTACATATATCTACAAATGAGATTGCTAAATAATATGATACAGTAGTTTTGTCTTTAATTTCTTGAAGAAGTGCTATACTGTTTTCCATAGAGGCTGTACCAGTTCACATTCCCACCCAAAGTGTGCATCTTCACCAGGATTTGTTGTCTTTTGTCATTTTGATAATAGCCATTCTAACCAAGTATGAGCTTATATCTCATTATGGTTCTGAATTTGCATTTCCTTGATGACTAGTGATGTTGAGCATATTTTCACTGGCCATTTCATCTATTGGCCATTTATATGTCTTCTTTGAAAGACATATAAAGTCTTCTTATGCCCAGAAGACTTTGAGTTGGATGTAGTCCCACTTGTTTACTTCATGCTTTTTGGTGTCATATCCAAAAAGTCATTGCCAAGGCCAATGTCAAAGACCTTATCTTCAATGCTCTAGGAGTTTTATGATATCAGATCTTATATTTGGGTCTTTAACCCATTTTGAGTTGGTTTTTCTGTATGGTGTAAGCTAATGGTCCAATTTCATTCATTTGCATGTAGATACCAACACACTTATTAAAGAGACTATCCTACTCCCATTGTGTATTTCTGGCATCTTTGTCAAAAATTAATTGACCATATATGCATGGGTTTATTTCTGGGCTCTCTATTCTGTTCATTGATCTATGTCTGTTTTTATGCCAATATCCTACTGCTTTGATTACTATAAATTTGTAATGTAGCTTGAAATCAACTAGTGCGATGTTTCTGCCTTGCTCTTCTTCCCCATGATTGCTTTGGACATTTGGAATCTTTTGTGGTTCTAGATGAATTTTAGGATTTTCCCCCTATTTTTGTGGAAAATGTCATTGGAACTTTGATAGGGACTGAACTGAATCTATAGATCACTTTGGGTGGTGTGGACACTTTAGCAATACAAATTCTTATAAGCCATGAGAGGTTAAATAAATTTAACCAAGGTGGTTAAATTTATTTGCTTAAATTTAACCATCTTTCTTAAATTTATTCCTAAGTATTTTATTCTTTCAATTCTATTGTAAATGGGATTTTTTTCTCAATGTCTCTTTCCAATAGTTTGTTGTTAGTATATAGAAATGCAACTGATTTTTGCATATTGATTTTGTATCCTGCAACTTTGATGAATTTACTAGCTCTAATTATAATATATAAAATACATAACACCATAATAATAGTGCTTTTGTGTTGTCTTTAGTGTTTTCTATATATAACATCATGTCATCTGCAAATAGAGACAATTTTACTTCCTCCTTTCTCATCCTTTCATTTCTTTTTCTTGCCTAATAGCCCTGGCCAGGACTACTAGTACTATTAAAAAAAATTTTTTTTTAACATTTACTTACGATTGAGAGACAGAGAGACACAGAGCATAAGCAGGGGAGGGGCATAGGGAGGGGGAGACACAGAATCTGAAGCAGGCTCCAGGCCCTGAGCTGTCAGCCCAGAGCCCGACGCGGGGCTCAAACTCACAAACTGCGAGATCATGACCTGAGCCGAAGTCATCCGCCTAACCGACTGAGCCACCCAGGCGCCCTTATCAGTATTATTTTAAATAAAAGAGGCAAGTGTGGGCATGCTTGTCTTGCTGCTGATCTTAAAAGCTTTCAGCTTTTCACCAATGAATATGATGCTAGCTATTGGCCTGCCATATATGGATGGTCTTTTTATGTTGAAGTACATTTCTTCCATACATACTTGAGAGTTTTTATCATGAAAAGATGTTGAATTTTGTTAAATGCTTTTACTGCATCTATTTAAGTGATATTGTAATATGGATTCTTCATTTTGTTGATGTAGCATACCACATTTATTGAAAGCATACATTGAACTATCCTTGCATCCCAAGAAAATCCCACTTGATCAAAGTGTATGATCCTTATATCGTATTCTCAAGTTCATAATGTTTTGTTGAAGATTTTTGCATCTGTATTCATCAGGGACATTGGATTCTAATTTTCTTTATTTGCATGTCTTTGTCTGGCTTTGTTATGAGGGCAATGCTGGGCTCATAAAATGAGTTTGGGAGAGTATCATCCTGTTTAATTGTTTGTAAGAGTTTGAGAAGGATTGGTGTTAATTCTTCCTCAAATATTTGGTCCATGAAGCTGTTTCGTCCTGGGCTTCCATTTGTTGGGTGGCTTTTGATTACTGCTTCAATCTCCTCACTCGTTGTTCTGTTCAGATTTTCTATTTCTTCATGATTCAGTCTTGGTAGGTTAGATGCTCCCAGGAATTTTTTTTAATATATATTTTTTATTTTTTAATGTTTATTTATTTTTGAGAGAAAGACAGAGTGCAAGCCGGGGAGGGGCAGAGACAGAAAGGGAGACACAGAATCCAAGGCAGGCTCCAGGCTCTGAGCTGTCAGCACAGAGCCTGACATGGGACTTGAACTCATGAATTGTGAGATCATGACCTGACTCAAAACAGGAGTCAGATGTTTAACAGATTGAACCACCCCGACGCCCCGTTCCCATAAATTGATTAATTTCTTCTGGGTTGTCCAATTTTTTGGTGTGTAATTGTTCATAATAGTTTCTTGTAATCTTTAGTATATCTGTGATATCAGTTGTGATGTGTCTTCTTTCACTTACGATCCTATATTTATTTGAGCCTTACTTCTTTTTGTCTTAGTTTAGACAAAGTTTTGTGAATTTTGTTTATCTTTTCAAAAAATCAGCTCTTAGTTTCACTGATCTTTTCTATTGCCATTCTAGTCTATATTTTATTTATGTCCACTGTCTTCTTTCCTTCTACTAACTTTGGGCTTGGTTTGTTCTTCTCTTTCCAGTTCTTTGAGACGTAGTGTTAGGTTTATTTGAGATCTTTCTTTTTTCTTAACGTAGGCATTTATCACTATAAATTTCCCTCTTAGAACTGCTTCTGCTGCATCTCATAAGTTTGGGTCTGTTGTGTTTCTATTTTCATATGTCTCAAGTTATTTTTTGACTTCCCATTTGATTTCTTCTCTGATTCATCAGTTGCTCAGGAGCATGTTGTTTAATCTCTATGTGTGAATTTTTATTCTCTTCTTGGAACTGATTTCTAGTTTCATGCCCTTATGGTTGGAAAAGGTGCTAGATATGATTCTGACCTTCTTAAATTTATGAAGACTTGTTTTGTGGCCTAACGTATGATCTCTCGTAGAAAATGTTCCATGTGTGCTTGAGAAAGGTATAGCCTGCTGCCGTTGGTTACAATGTTCTGTAAATGTCTGTGAGGTCCAATTGATTTTATGCCTGGATGATTTGTCCATTGTTGAAAGTGGGATGCTGAAGTCTCCTACTATTATTGTACTGCTATTTCTCCCTTCAGATCTGTTAATAACAGTTTCTTATTTGTAGGTGCCTAATGTTGGGTGCATAAGTATTTACAGTGAGTATATCTTTTGGATGAGTTCACCCCTTTATCATTATATACTTATTTTTCCTGTTGTTTTAGGCTTAATGTTTATTTAGTCTGATATAAATATAGCTACCCTGCTCTGTTTATATTTGCATGGGAAAATCTTTTTTCATCTCTTCTTTTTCAGTCTACATGTGTCCTTAAAGCTGAAGTTATTCTTTTATAGGTAGTATGTAGTTGGCTCTTTTTTTTAATGTTTATTCATTTTTGAAAGACAGAGCGAGACAGAGCACAAGCAGGGGTGGGACGGATAGAGAGGGCGACACAGAATCCGAAGCAGCCTCCAGGCTCTGAGCTGTCAGCACAGAGCCTGACGCAGGGCTCAAACTCACGAACCGCGAGATCATGACCTGAGCCGAAGTTGGACGCTCAACCGACTGAGCCACCCAGGCGCCCCTAGTTGGCTCTTATTTTATATCCATTGGCAACTCTATGTCTTTTGACTGGAGAATTTATAGTCCATTCATATATACAGTAATTATTGATAGATATGAGCTTAATATTTCCATTTTGTTCATTGTTTCTGGCCATTTATGTGTCCCACTTTTGTTCCACTCTTGCTTTCTTCCTTTGTGATTTGATGGTTTTCTGTAGTATGCTTTGATTCCTTTCTCTTTATCCTTTGCATACCTACTAAAGGTTTTGTTTTGTAGTTACCATAAGGTTTATACATAACATCTTGTATGTATAATAGTCTATTTTAATCCGATAACAACTTACAAACAGACGCAGTCTCTACATTTGTATGTCCCCCCCTTTTGTTACTGATGTCACAATTTAAATCTTTTAATACTATGTGTCCATTAACAAATTACTGTAGCTATAGTTATTTTAAGACTTTCGTCTTTTAGGGCTTCGTTGTAACAATTTACACATCCTCATACAATACTAGCATATCCTAAATTTAGCTCCATATTTACTTTCAACAGCGAGTTTTACACTTTCTTGTATTTTCATATTAGTAGTTGGCATCTCTTCATTTCAACTTGAAGAACTACCCTTAACACTTCTTGTAAGGCCCATCTAGTAATGATGAGCTCCTTCAGCTTCTGTTTGGGGAAATCTCTCTCCAATTCTGAAGGATATTTTGCTGGGCTGAGTATTCTTGGCTGGCTGTTTCTTGTTTGTTGTTGCTGTTTTTGTTGTTTAGCACTCTGAATATATCATCCCACTCTCCTCTGGCCTATAAGGTTTCTGCTGAACAACCTGATGATAGTTTTATGGGGGATCCCTTGTACATAACAAGTCACTTTTATGTTGCTGATTTTAAGATTCTCTCATTTTCTTTAACATTTGACAATACAAGTATAGTGTGTCTTGGCGTGGGTCTCTTTTGGATTCGTCTCTTTGGTAATATTTGAGCTTCCTTGATCTGGATATGTTTCTCTCCTCAGGTTTGAGATGTCTTAAGCCATTGTTTCTTTGAATCAGCTTCCTGTCCCTTTCCCTCTCTTCTCCTTCTCAGATACCTATGATACATGTACTGGTCCGCTTGATGGTGTCCTATATGTCCCTTAAGCTATCTTCATTCCTTCTTAATTTTTCCTCCTCCTCTGGACAATTTTCACTGCCTTGACTTTGAGCTCACTGATCCTTTCTTCCACTTGATCTAGTCTGCCATCGAACCCCTCTATTGAAGTCTTAAGTTATTGTATTCTTTAGCTCTGTGACTACTGTTTGGCACTTTTTCATATTTTCCATCTCTGTTGAAATTCACACATCTTTATGACCATTAGCTTGAACTCTCTGTCAGGTAAATCACTTATATCTATTTCATTAAGGTTGGTCTCCAAAAATTGGTCTTATTCTTTTGTTTGGAATACATTTCCTTGATTCTTCATTTTCCTTGGCTCTCTGAATTATCTGTGCATTAGATGAAATAGCCACCCCACCTAGTCTTGACTGACTAGACTGTGTAGTTGATTAGCGAGGTCAGCCTAGCCTGACATTATTGTTGCTTCTCAAATCTCTGTGACTGTCCATCCTGCTGCCTTTGTTTTTATGGGTCCCGGTTAGATTGGGGTGATCCATTATAGTCCCAAAGATATGGGAAATGCCCACATGCCTTTTCAGTTTCATGGACTATTAATTGCCCCATCATCCCACCAATTCAGGGTAGTTGGAAGCCTGACCTTCAGGCAGAAGCTGGGAAAGTCAGGTTATTAAATGTACAGTCTAGTCCCTATCAGGAAGAAACTGGGAACCGGGTATTTTTGCTTACTCTGTGCTAAGCTAGAGAAAAGTTGGTAGAGGTGCTTCTATACCCATATAAAGTCATCTCTTTGCATTGTGTGGTTCTGGGGGACTTGTGAGTGCTAAGCTCTGTCAGCCCCAGAGCTAGATCATTCAGGAGCCAGTCCCTCATGTAGCAACTATAGCATTTGGGGTGCTACATGAGTGGACATGCTCCTTCCAGGGAGAAGCTGGAGCCTTGGTTTTACTGCTGGACAAGTTGAAGAAAGATGGTAGGGGACATTCCCACCAGCTCTTTCAGGCTCCTGAGAGGATCCCAGTCTGCTCCCCCATGCAGTGTAACTAGAAGCCAGAACCTCAAACAGCAGCTAGGAAAATATCCAGTCCAATGCATTCTAGGGAGAAACTGGGAGTTGAATGTTTTTGCCTCTTCCTTCTGTACTGAGCCAGGGAAGGGAGAGCTGCAAAAAGTGCTTGTGTGCCCATTTAAAAACTGCTTTGTTTGTTTCATATGGTCCTAGGGGACTTCTAAATGCTGAGCCCTGGTGGCTATTAGAGTCAGTGACTTCAGAACCTGTTCCTAGGGTGACAGCTGCAAAACTTGGAGCGCTTTATGTGTGGGCACTTTCCTTCCAGGAAGAAGCTGGCAACTTGTTTGTTGCTGTCGTTGTTGCTGAAATGAGACAGAGGGAGAATGTGGGACAAGTGCCTACCAGCTTTTTAGGGCTCCTGGGAGGATCCCAGCCAGCACCCAGAAACAGACTGATTAGAAGCCAGACCCTCATGGAGCAGCTAGGAAATTGTGCTCTCAAAATCCTTCCAGGGAGAAATGAGGAGATGGTAATCTTTGGTCGGTGTGCGCTGAGCCCCGGGAAGAGCTGTGGGGCGTGTTTAACAACTGCTTCTCTGTTTGGTATGGTCCTGTGGGACTCGTGAATGCCAAGCCCTGTTGGCTCCCTGAGCTAAGAGACTTGGGGACCCATGCCTCGCATAGTAGCCTTAAAACTGGAGCACTCGATGTGTGGTCCAAACCCTTCACTCATAGGGAGGCTGGGAGCTGTGGGTTCCCTCCCAATCATAAGGCTCTGTGCCAGGGGTGGGGTGTATGGTGTGTGTCTCAGCCTTTCCTACCCACTTTCATGTGGGTGTTTTCTCAATAAGCTGATGTGAAGGGATTACTCAGTTGGTTTTTAGATTTCTCTCAGAGGGAAATGACCCGTGTGTAGCTATACCTTTGGCAAATCCATGGCAGGAGGGAAAGTCAGGAGCCTCCCATCCTGTCACCTTGGTCGATCTAAAACGTTGGCTTTCTAATACTGTATGTTCATTATTTCTGTCTTTTAATGAGGCATGTCAGTGTTTCACCAGTATTTCTCTGATGTTCATTCTGTTAAGAGCAAAAGAGAGTGTCTGAATATAAAATAAAAATTCCTTTGGTCTCTGCAGGGCCAGCCTCGCGGCTGTGCAATCTGCTCAAAGAGCCCCCATGCTCAGAGGGGCCCCCATGCTTAGTTTAATGCTCCATCATCTTGCTCTTGAAATTCTTAATTTTTTAACAAGGAGGCTGCCATTTTTATTTTGCAAATTATGTAGCTAGTCATGGTCTGTCTACTGAAGAAGTGGGCAGGATCTCTCCAGATCTAGAATCTACCAAGATATAAGAGGGACGAGAAAATCATATGGAATAATAAGTAGGGGATGAGACGATGATGGAGCATGAGCTCCAACTTCGTTATCCTATATGTGAGAAGAATGTCTCCAAAGGTTAAACAACTTGCCTGAAACTACTGCTTGTTTGTGTCAGAGGTGAAACTAAAAACCAGGTGATCAGACTCCCAGACTCTTTTTCAGTCTGGTTTCTCTTCCATAGAATGGAAAAATTGTAACATTTATAATTTATCCCCTCCCCCACCGACAGGTAGACATGAATTATTAATTATTAATATATAAATATTAATTAATAAAGCCTATTAATCTGAACAATACTTGTTTGGGGATCAATGAGATGTTTGGGTTAAATCTGATGCTCTGTGGGAAAATGAAAACCCCTCTTTGAAATAAAAAGCATTTTCTGTATTTTTATTCCTCTCTTTGAAGTCATTTATATGGTATTACAACTTTTGTTGTATAGTATATCCTCCACTGACATATCACTGTCCACTGTTGTATCATAATTGGTTTCTACGCAAAGGAGCTAAGTGACTCACAGTGGAATCATGACTTGAAGAAACAGATAAAATCCTAAATGTTACCAATAATCATAATTGAAAATTAGAAAAGAGGGTCTGTGAGTGTATCACAAATATGAAAAGGTCAGAGGAAAAGAATTACTGCTCTAGAATTTTTTTCAAGCTGTTAAAAGAAATTACAAACTTCATTGTTTTTAAGAATAACTTTGAATAATCATAATTATTTGAGTTCAGGACCATTCTGGCAAACTTGGGGAAAACGCATTAACCAAACAGCTTGAATCCTCTAGAGTTTTACCATTTACTTCTCTAGATAGGCCAAGAAAGTGCAATTCATGGGTCAGTGGATTTGGTTTCTATAACTGGCACATGCCCTAACACACACTTAAAAATATCTGTGATTTCTATGCTACCATTTTTTCTTCGCATTGTTTCCTAATAGAAAGTGATTTTATGGAAAATTCAGAATGCCTAATTCTTCTAAGTTCTTATGTTGTCAGAGACTAGAGGTGGGACAAGCAATAAGACACAGGCAGATAAAATGACTGTGTGGAGTGACATTTACATTGTTAATGCCCAGGTAGTAAGAAGTTTTTTACATCTAGGTACTGTAGATATAAGATCTGCTATCTCTGGGTTGTATGAACTGTCCTCACCAAAGATACTTACGTATTTTGCATTTGGTATATGGAAAGAAAAAAACAGTATTAGCATCCCTAGATGTACCACCATGTTAATTTGCTTTTTAAAAACATTTATTTAGCACACAACAAAGTTGTTGTATTTATACAAAAAAGTACTATGATAGGAATTATAGGGGAGAGTATATTTTAAAAAATAAAAGACATTGCTCTGGCTCTTTTAACATGTATTAGCTATTTGGATAGAAAAGACAAACATAAGAAGTCAATAAAACACCAAAAGAAAAAGCTTTTGCATAGCAAAGGAAATGGTCAACAAAACAAAAAGGCAACCTACTAAATGGTAGAAAATACTTGAAAATGATATATCCGATAAGGGGTTAACATCCAAAATAACTTACACAACTCAACAAAAAAATCTGATTTAAAAAATGGGCAAAATGGGGCGTCTGGGTGGCTCAGTTAAGCATCCGACTCTTGATCTCGGCTCATGTCTTGATCTCAAGGTTGTAAGCCTGAGCCCCACATTGGGCTCTGTGCTCGGCAAGGAGCCGACTTTAAAAATATATATATGGGCAAAGGACCTGAACAGACATTTTTCCAAAGAAGACATACAGATGGCCGACAGACACATGAAAAGATGCTCAACATCACTTATCATCAGGGAAATGCAAATCAAAACCACAATGAGATATCACCTCACACCTGTCAGAATGTCCAGAACTTTATTTTTGAGACAGAGACAGAGCATGAACACGGGAGGGTCAGAGAGAGAGGGAGACACAGGATCAGAAGCAGGCTCCGGGCTCAGAGCTGTCAGCACAGAGCCTGACGCGGGGCTCGAACTCATGGACCGTGAGATCATGACCTGAGCCGAAGTCGGACACTTAACCGACTGAGCCACTCAGGCACCCCCAGAGTGTCCAGAACTTTAAAAGACAACAAATAACAAGAGTTGACAAAGATGTGGAGAAAAGGGAACACTTGTGCAACTGTTAGTAGGAGTGTAAATTGGTGCAGCCACTGTGGAACACAGTATATAGGTTCCTTAAAAAAATTAAAAATAGAACTCCCATATGATCCAGTAATGGAATTACTGGGTATTTAGGCAAAGAAAATGAAAATAGTAAATTGGAAACATATATGCACCCCTGTGTTTGTTGCAGTATCATTTACAATAGTCAAGATATGGAGGCAAACCATGGGCTGATGAATGGATAAAGACGATGTAATGTGTATATGTGTGTGTATATACACACACACACACACACACACACACACACAATGGAATATTACTTATCCTTAAAAAGGAATGAGATCTTGCCATTTGTGACAACACGGATGGACCTAGAGGGTATCATGCCAAGTGAAATAAGTCACATAGAGGAAGACAGATACCACATAATTTTACTTAGATTTGGAAACAAACAAAGCAGAATTAGACCCATAAATACAGAGAACAAACTGGTGGTTGCTGGAGGGGAGAGGGGAGAGGGGTGAGGGGGATGAGTAAAATGGGTGAAGGAAAGTGAGGGATGCAGACTTCCAGTTACGGAATGAATAAGTCACACGAATGAAAGGTACAGCCTCAGGAATATAGTCAATGGTATTACTACAGATGGCAGCTATGCCTGTGGTGTGTACAGTTGTTGAATCACTATGTGGCACACCTGAAACTAACATTGTGTGTCCACTGTACTTCCATAAAAAAGGAAGAAGAAGCAAAGAGAGATGATGGGCAGACTACACTCCAAGTACTAAAAAGTCAACCAAAAGAGTACCTATGTAAGATGAGTCACGTTGTGAAAGCTCTTGGAGAAGGTCATTTGACTCAGATCTTGAAGACATTGGATGCGTATCAAGGCAATCTGTGCCGAATGCCAGATCGGTGGATTAGGATAAGGGATAGGATGGTAGTAACCAGATGAAAAGCAGGTTACCTTTGGAGATGTGATGGAGGATGCCAACCTCAGACAAGACTCTGGCTTGCTGAGAGGACAGGGCATGCTGGTCAGAAGGCATGGCACTGGGGTAGGAAGCCAGGTGGACAAAAGAATGTCATATGTGGGACACTGACCAGCCAAGAGGTGGGACAATCACATGGGCATATTTGGATAATGACGAGAGTTTTCAATGCTTAGGTGATCGTTCTGCTTCGTTGTGTTTTACCACTCGCCCACACTTGAGCCATCTGCAGTTCGCCAGCTCTTTCATGTTTCACCTTCAGGGGCAACTTGTCAATGTTCCAGATATTTTCATATACCCAGCTGCTTCTGGGGGCATGAAATTTGGTAATGGGTTTACTGTTCTGTTTATCCCAACTGCCTTCAATCAAAGTTCCTTCTTGTTGACTGAAGAGGCTTTCTGACAGTCTGGATGGAATGTGGCAACCATGTTTCCAGATGTGACAGATAAGAATGCAAAAGGTGGGGCACCTGGATGGCTCAGTCGGTTGGGCAACCGACTTGGGCTCGGGTCTTGATCTCACGGTTTGTGAGTTCGAGCCCCACATCCGGCTCTGTGCTGACAGCTCAGAGCCTGAAGCCTGCTTGGGATTCTGTGTCTCCTTCTCTCTCTGCCCCTCCCCCACTTGTGCTCTGTCTCTCTGTCTCTCAAAAATAAATAAATGTTAAAAAAAATTAAAAAAAAAAAGAATGCAAAACGTTTCTCAGTAGTCTTGGGGAAATAGTGACAAAGACTATATTTCTATGTACAGCGCTTAGAATAGTACATGGCACATATTAAACAGTATATATATGTATTATTACTAATAACAATGATATATAAATATAATACACTATAGCATCAATATAGTGGTATCATGATGAACAATTGTTACTAATTTCTGCTGTGTCGAACACCTTGTTTTATATCACTTGTTACTTTTTTTAATATGTGGTAAAATATACATAACAAAAATGGTTGACACGATACCTTTTACAAGTATACAATCCAGTGGCACTAAGTGCATTCGTTCGCACTGCTCAGCGACCATTGTCACTTTTCATCCCTGCTCTATTTTCTGTAACCCCACGTCTTCCCAGTAGGTGGCCTCTGGCTCAACTGCCAAAGTTGTGAGGGCTTCCGCTCAGAGGTCAAGCCTTAATTATCCAGGCGAAACAAAGAATTGAACGGCTCGCACTGACTTTCTTCGGTGGATTTAACCGGCCTAATTACGTTTTTCTCAGGGGTGGGGACTATTTAACGTTAGATGATGTCCGGAGTCCACGCTCTGGCTAATCGGGGATTTAGGAGTTACTGTACATCATCCATACACAAATTGGATCATTTTAAAGGGAAGTAAGTAAAAGTGTTTTGAGAGCACAGTGGACTGGTTGCCCACGAAGGAGGCAAGAAGCAGGGAGGTGTGAACCGGCTGTGCCAGAGACTAAACTAGGAAGAAAGCTCAGCATGTTACATTATAATAGGTAGTGTGAAGACGATACTTTTCTGCAGTGAGCTATAAAGGCCTTTACAAACAATTGGCCGGTGACAATAGTGGGGCTTGATACTGGCCACGTATTATAAAGAATCTTCTCCGTCCTCCTAGCAGCTAACCTCCTAAATCAAAGAGTCTTGTACTTCTTCCGAGGGCAAAGTAATAGAAAGCACCATGCTCTCAGCAGGAAATAAAACTCAAAGAACTAAGCACCATATCATTCTATGGATATAACGTGTATATGAATGAATATATTCAGCTCTCATCTTGGTCCCCTAAAAGATGTCAGGTTGCCTCCAAGAGAACATAAACTCCTATCAAACAACTTAGGTTGGAAGCAGGAGAGAAGGCGAAAACAGAGGCAGGAACATAAAGGGGAAGCAAGAAAGAGAAGGACGTGGAAATGGGGACTGTAAACCCCTATGCCTTGCTATGAGTGGGTTTGGGTTTAGCAGGAAGTTTTCAGAGCAGATGCAAAAAGAAAAACCTTATCAGTTATACAATAGAGTGCCCCCCCCACCAATGTTCGAAGGAAGCACTTTTCTTGGTGCTAAAATTAAAAATTTCTCTCAAAGGACCACAGAAAGAGACCATCATGTAATGTGCAGAGCGTCTATGGCAAGAGTAGACTTTATAGGTCTGTTTCCAGTTGAATCCCTCAGGAATGGCTGAATGGATTCCCACCAAAGCAGTTCAGTAAAAGGCCAGTGCTGTGTGATCCAAGTGCAACGCTCTCAGGATGGCCTGGCTTACGCCAAAGGTAGATGTCACAGTCTCCAAAGGGAAATAGTTGTCCTTCAGACAACAGCTCATATCATAAGTAGTGTCTTCTCTAAGTCATGATTTTGATGGCCGTTCCGTTAGCAATGAGCTCAAGAATTGCATACTACCCTAATTTTTGCAGAATTCTTATGTTCCTGCACCAGATTCTATTATAAGCAAATGGTAGGAGAAGCTGAATGTTTCAGAACAACTAATGGGAAATAAAATGTAAATTGAGGAAATTATTTCCGTTCACCTAATTTTTGCCTGTAATCTTGGAATAGAGCACCCATCTGTTTGGGTAGTGAAACACCTGAATGCGGCTCACAGGAGAATACCGACGGTATGACACATCGACGTGCAAACATTATATGTAGAGGCGAAATCAGATTCTTATTTATAATTTCATTTAGTACAGACTGATCATTTCTAATGATCACCTTTCCTGAAAATGAATATAACATATTTGGCATCACCCGATTCCATTAAACAAATATTTGTCGCTCATCATTTGTGGGAAGCAAAATTTTAGTTACGGTAGGGAAATGCCTTGCCCTCAAGGAACTAACAGACTTATTCATAAATTTCTAGCGATTAAAGCCTGGTTTGAGTAATCACATACTAATATTTTTCTTAGTAGCTAACTTCTTAATATTTTATGAAGTGCTGCCGTGTTAACACTCAGAACAATGGACTCTAAACACATTGTTTCCCCCAGAATTTGGAATCATTCAGACTACAGCCTAGATTTTGACACATCAATGTTAGGAGCTCCCTGGACCAGGTATTTGCTTTAAGAAGGTGCCACTTATGGAGATTAAGCTTTGCAAATAAAACCAGGTTTATATTTAACTACCTTCTCCCATTCTTTCTCCCCCACAGCACTGATTCCCTAGCACTTTGCTCATGGTACTTTCAATGCTCACAGGACGCAAGTTTTTCCTGTTTTCATGTTAAGAGAACTTCTTTGAAAACAACCGTCTTTATCGAGTATTTTACCAAAACATTTCTTGTCATTCTGTGTTTAGCCCCCTCGAAAGTACTGGCCTACCTAAACCTAATGCCACACTTTAGAAAACACCCTTTCGGGACGCCTGGGTGGCTCAGTCGGTTGAGCATCCGACTCCGGCTCAGGTCATGATCTCTCAGTCTGTGAGTTCGAGCCCCGTGTCAGGCTCTGTGATGACAGCTCAGAGCCTGGAGCCTGCTTCGGATTCTGTCTCCCTCTCTCTCCTTCCCTCCCCTGCTCATGCTCTCTCTCTCTCTCAAAAATAAATAAACATTAAAAAAAATTTTTTTAAACACCCTTTCTACTGATGTTGTGCAGTTTCTTACAATCTAAATCTGTGTGGACGTGGAGGGATGTTAAATTCAGTTGCAGACTTTTCCTAAAGTATATACTTGGAGTGTGAAACCTTCCAGTGGATTTCTTAAATCCTTATCCTATCCCTTTATTTTCTGTCTCTGACCTTTGATCTGGCCCAGTCTTTGAACTAATAAGGATCTGTTGGAAAACATTAGTAGCTTGTTAATTTCTTCTTTCTTCTTTTCCCATTTTCTCTTTCCTCTTTCCAGAGCAAATGACCTTTTTATCGTGTCTCTTTCTCCTTTTCCTTTGTATTGAAGCTTGCATTCAATTAAAATTCCACCTTACAGTCATGAGCAAGTATCTCTTCAGTCATTTCAACTTAGTGATTATTTTGTAAGTGCCGGGCACCTTTACGAGTACTGAAGAGGGCAAAAGCAGACAAAATCTGTCATCTAATGGCATTTACCCTCAAGTCGAAAAAGAAAGACGAGGAACAATAAGGAAAACATATAGGGTGTCAGACATTATTAAGTCCTAAGGCAAAAATAAACCAGGGGAGGGAACAAGGCGTTTGTGGAAGGGAGGTGAATATTGAGCAGGATGGTCAGGGAAGGCCTTAGAGAGAAAGGCACCATTGAAGCAGAGACCGGAAGGAGGTGGGGTGAGGAAGGGAACAATACAAAGGGATGGGCGGAAAAAACAGGCAGGCAGACAGACCAGTGAGTGCAAACATCTTGCCATAAAGCTCACACCTCGGGGGCGGTGCAGGAACAGCAAGGAGACCGTGGAGGCTGAAGCTGACTGAGCAAGAGGGGGGGTAAGAAGGTGAGATCAGTAGAAGCGGAGATGGGAACGTAAGGTGGGTGGGAAGAGGCGAGGGTCTGGGGGCTTGGGGGGTGGGCACTGTAGCTCTAGAAAGCCCTGGGGGGGGGGGGGTTGCTGAACGAGATGGGAAGTTTACTGAGGCGTTTTGAACAGGAGAGTTCTGACCCGGGCTCTGCTTGAGAAGAACCTTCCTGGCTGCCGCGTTCTCCAAAGGTTCAAGGACAGTCCCAGGAAGGCCATCAGATGCAACTGCAGACACCCATGCAGGTCGGGGGTGGCCGTGAGGCTGGTCAAAGCGGTGGGGCCTTCGGACAGATTTTAAGCCAACGCTATCTGCTGATGGACCGGACGGCGGACGTACGACAGCTGTCGCCCCGCAGGTCCTCGGTAAACATCCGCCCCAGTGAAGCACCGGCAGCGCTCTTTTAAAAGCCTAGCGTTTGTCCAAACGCTCCTTTCTTTGTGTTTTCCGCCCGCTGTTAACAGCTTCCCCTGGGCCTTCCACTCCATTTCACCGGCCACTTGCTGGGAGCGTGGCCTGAACCTCCTCACCTCTCATGAGGAGTCCACGTGGGCAACGGGAAACGCGACCCGCCCGAACCTCCCTGGGGGGGGGGGGGTCTCGTGCACTCAGAGCCCACCGCCCCGAGATTCCCCTGAGGCCCCCAGTTCCCGAGCCCACGCCTCTCCCACCTCCGTCTTCCACGGGCTCCCTCCTGGCGTGGCCGCCTCCTCCAGCCTTGCTTCCAAACCCTCTGAATGTTCTCGGGCATGTCCTCCGTTCAGCCTTGGAGCCGCCCGGCCTCCTCGTGCCGCCGGCCCACCGCCAGGGGCCACAGCGCAAGCGCAGGCGCAGGTGCGCGCAGCGGGGCCGCCATTTTGCACCTCAGTGCCGGTCTCTCCCCAGGGAGCGACTCTCAGCTTCCCGCGCGCGTTGTGGTCGAGCCTGTCCGTTCCCGCTTCCCTTCTCCTCAGCGCACACCTAGCTGCCTGCCATACGGGGCGATAAACATTAGGAAATGCTTCCAAGGTCACTCGCACCTCTACTCAGGGCCTATTTCCCTGCGTTTCCACCCACCTTACCTACTTCCCTGAGGAGGCGAGGGGAGAGCCTCCTTTTTTTAGTAGAGGCCAAAACTTGCACTTCGGTTCTGGATCCCAGCAGCCTCCCCCCCCCCCCCCCCAACCTCAGGGGCCTGTTTCAAAAACCCCTGGATAGTTAGTGGTAGTTATAGGACTATTTTGCCTCAACTGATTGAACGATACATTTTATTTCATTTTTAACGTTTTTAATGTTTCTTGTTGAAAGAGAGACGCACGTCGCAAGTGGGGGAGGTGGGAGGGGGGGATACGGAATCCGAAGCAGGCTCCAGGCCCTGAGCTGTCACCACAGAGCCCGATGCGAGGCTCGAACCCACTAACGGGGAGACCGTGACCTGAGCCAAAGTCGGAGTCTTAGAGCCACCCAGGGCCCCTGAACCATATATTTTAAATGGATGGGGGTTTTTCGGATAAAAATTACATATGACAAAATTTAAACAAAACAAAAAAAACCTGACTCTTTTCTGTCCTTTTCTTCTCTGCTCATAAATACACTTCAGCTTCTGACAAAATAAACAAAAGCTGAATTCGAAATGGCCTTTGCCTTTGCTGGCTGCCTAAGTGTTTAAAGAGTTCCAACTGTGTGCCAGTGTCTCTCCTAAGTACTTGGAAGCTGACCCACTATGGTACTTAGCAAATAATACATCTCATCCTCTTGGATCAGTGTTGTGCCTGGCACTGTGCAAAGCCTTTAACGTGTCTAACCTTATTTAGTCCTCTCAACTACCGTAAGAGGTAAATACTACAATTTACGTTTTACGTAAGAAAAACTGAGCCTTTAGAAGGGGTTGGTAACTGGCCCAAGTTCTCCCAGCAGCGCGGTGGGGACCGGACCCCCAACCCATGTCCCTCTGATGCGCCTCACCACTAAGTCCTGGGTATGTTAAGCTGCGGGATGAGGTTTTAGGTTGGGTGGGAGCAGAGAGGTAAGAGATCTGAACAGTTGGTTGCTCACAAGTTTCAAGGACTTCTCTCTCTCCTGTGTGAACTCCCTGTCTTCATTGCTGGGGGCACATCTAAAGGCTACCAACCAAACTATCCTTGCCAGAATAAGGAACTGAGGCACAGGGGTTTCTGGGAACCATCGGACACAGGATCCCGAACCTGTACGTCCTCTCGTATATTTTTGCTTTTCCTTAAAGGGTATTCATGCACTACTACCGTCATAGGCCTTTTCTCACCCTGTGATTCTGTTGTTTTTTTTTTTTTCATTTTTTTTTTAACATGTATTTATTATTGAGAGATGACAGAGCACGAGCAGGGGAGCGGCAGAGAGAGAGGGAGACACAGAATCCGAAGCAGGCTCCAGGCTCCGAGCTGTCAGCACAGAGCCCGACACGGGGCTCAAACCCACAAACCGCAAGATCACGACCTGAGCCGAAGTCGGACGCTTTACCAACTGAGCCACCCAAGCACCCCGTCACCCTGCGATTCTTAACACACTCTAAAGTTGATGTCATCAGAAGATCCTTACATCAAAATAGAAGAACTGAGTCTCACTGGCCGGGGTCAGTGTGCAGATCACAGAGATTGGGTCTGCCTTTCCCACGTATGTCCAGCCTGTGGTCCATCCACAGCTTTCTCCCTTCTGTACCCAGCTCACCAGGATTATTCAAGCCATGGCGGATGGTCAGCCAAGCCTGCAGCAAGTGGTGGAGACGGTGGATGAGCAGATAGCAAAAGAAAGCCTCTTCGATCCAAATGTCAATTTTTGTCACATGTGGAGACTGGGACTCGAAAGTCCCAGGCCAGGGCCATACTTGGGTTTGCCAGTGGCAAATTACTTCAAGCAGTGGATTAATTTGAAAAAGGCTTACAGCTTCACCATGGGCTGCTGGCCCAGGAATGGATTTCTAGACAGGAACCAGGACCCCAGCCTGCAACACATAGGCGGGTCCCACCGCAGCACGATGACTACAACATTGCCAACATCATAAAGACACTTGCATACCAAGGCCTCGTCTTCAAGCAGACGTCGAAGCCATTCTGACTGGCCCAGGACGGGATGGGGCAGGACAGGGTAGCTGCTTGGCTCAGCCTAGAACCCTCCTTTCCCTCACCAGAGAGGAAAAGGGGGAGTGGCACGGCTCTGCCTCCAGTGTCCCCCAGTCCACCCTGTGGACCGGTGTCCTGGGTAAGGACTTGGCCACTTGGCCCCTCTGGAGCAGACACTTTGTGTCCCCCACGCCAACCCCTCAACCTCAGCCCGGTATCAGCCCCTCCCATTGTGGGCCTCGTCCAAGACAACCCATGCACTCACAGCCTCCTCCCGGGTATGTAGGCTTTGCTGGGGCCACCAGGCCCCCCTGTGCTCCCTCCCATCCATAGTGCATGATGTGTGGTGCCCCCAGGGCTCCAGGAGAGATCAGGCCCAACCTGTGTCTACCCCCATCCCCACCGTGAACATGCCACTGGATAAAGTCGGGGAACAAGAAAAAAAAAATGGAAGAACTGGGCTAGAACCAAGAAGACTTCACTACAGCTAAGTATGATGTCATAATACTCATAAATAAGCAGTAAAAAAAAAAAAAAGGATTAATGAAGGTTGGAAGTGTAACTCATGACGTGTGGGAAACATGTCTGCCAAAAAACAGTTATTGTGTCACACCCCTGTTCAAAATGCCAGAATAGACATAGAGGATACAAAAATAAAGATCACACTCCATTTCTGCACACATAAAGCCCACAGTTAGCGGGGGAGAAGTCATGTGTAAAACCCTCAGAAATCATTTACAAGGCAGGATGTGACAAGGACTTGGCACGAGTCAATGTGGCTTCAGTAGCCACGGCTCCCAGCACCTGAATACCTCACCCAAATCTGAAAATCTCCCCTTTGTTAGGATGTATTCCAGGCAGGAACCCTCACCCTCAGGATGGGGGAGAGGAAAATTGAACGGCTCATGGGAGTCTGGGCTACGGGAGCCTGGACAGAAGGTCCCAAATCAGTATTCAGGTTAAGAGTTGAGAAGGGCATTTCCTTCGTAATCTCTTCCCTGTGGGAGGACTTCAAAACATCAAATGTTTTGAACCTTTATTTTTCGATTGGAGAGCATTTGAAAATACCTCACTAAATCACGTGGAGAATTCATAAGCAAATGAGAGGAGAGGAAATGAGCGTGTGGTTGTATGTTTGCATGTGTTGATGCGTGGTTGAGAAAAAGGGAGGAGAGTGACACATCAGAAACATTTGAATAGTTGTGGCCTGACTCTGTGGCCATGAGAATCTCATAAAGCACTTCATCTATTCCTTGGGTTAATTATGTGCCACAAATGAATATTAGATGAGAGCAATGAGCACGCCCTTATTTCAACTCATTTAGGATTTCCTAACTTATGACTCATTGGCCTTGTGATTATGAGTGCTGTTTTTGGAGGTGGCCATAAGAAGTTCCACATGTTTCTAAAACAGGACTTCAAACATTTTTCTAACAAGTGACATGCATTCTTTAAAGACGATAAGGTATAGACAGATCCCGACTTCTGATGGTTGGACTTAAAACAGTTTTGTGGCTTCATGATGGTGCAAAAGCGACACACATTCAGTAGAAAGTGTACTTTGAAGTTTGAATTTGGAGCTTCTCCCCAGCTAGCCATATGTGGGATGATCCTCCTTCATGACGCTGGTCACAGGAAACGAGGTACGGCTCCCACTCAGCCTCGTGATCATGAGGGTAAGCTATCGACACACAACCACTCGCTACCCACATGGCCATTCTTATTGTCATCTCCAGTACAGTGTTCAATAGATTACATGAGATACTCAACACTTTATTATACAACAGGCTTTGTGTTAGATGATTTTGCCCAGGTGTAGGCTAATGTAAGGGTTCTGAGCATGCTTAAGAGAGGCGAGGCTAAGCTATGATGGTTGGTAGGTGTATTAAATATTTTCAACTGACGATAGGTTTATCGGGACGTACGTAAAGGAAGATCTGTGTATTCAAAAATATATTATTTCACCACTTGGCTTGGCTAAATAATCTAGTCTGTTCTGGCCTCCGATGAAATTCATTCTGTGTGACATGAGGAGGTTCAATAGCTGAGTCACAGACAGCACATCCAGGGCTGCTCCCTCCCAATGGCTCAGTGACTGTCTGCTCCCAGTGTGCCTCTGGCAAACTCCGGAGCCTCCGGGGACCTTCCAAAGGGCACACCCTGAACCCTGGGCTGTGTGAATTCTACTTCTAGTGTGGTAGCTCAGAGGCGAACTGGACTAAGGTTGTAGGGTGGGAGAGAGACGATTTCTGAGCAGCCTCTTGAGAAATTGGCAAGCAACTCACAGCTGAACAGAGCGAGTCTACGGGCGAGGAGTGAAGAATGGAGGGGTTAGCCAAAGTCAGAAATAACAAGTTCCAGCTTTATTCAGGAAGCACACCAAATTCTTTTTTTTTTTTTTTTTTTTAATATTTACTTTTGAGAGAGAAGACAGAGTGAGCAGGCAAGGGGTCAAGAGAGGGAGACACAGAATCCGAAGCAGGCTTCAGGCTCTGTGCTGACAGTTCAGAGCCTGACGTGGGGCTCGAACTCATGAACCGTGAGATTATGACCTATGCTGAAGGTCAGATGCTTAACCGACAGAGTCACCCAGGAGCCCCAACCCCTTTTGTCATTTAATTGGACAATAGTTGTCATTTACTAAATGTTCATAGATAGTGAGGTCTATCTCTGGATTCTCTAGTCTGTTTTGCTTATGTAGTTGGCTATTCCAATAATATTACCGAATCTTCTTTATTCTAGCACCTTTAAAGTGTGTTCTGATATCTAGTGATGTAAGAATACCCTTGCTAGTCTTTCTTTGCAAAATTTTATTGGTCATTCTTGTACATTTGGGTTTCCTATATCAGCTTCAAGATAGTTTTGGAATCTTAATTGGATATTGTTTGAACTCCAATTGGAACTGCATTAAAGTTATAAATTAATTTTGAGGAAAGGGATATTTTTATGATGTTTTCCTATCTAAGGACATAGTATGTCTGATCATGTGTTCAGACCTTGTTTTATGTTCTTCAATAAGATTTTATTATTTGGCAAAAGATAACTGTAGACAAGTCAATAAAAAGTATATTTTTAGAAATAACATTTTCAATGAAAGGACAAATAAAGGGTTTATAAAATGTAAAAGGCTCTTATTAATTAATAAAAGAGGAATAAACAACCAACAGAAATATGAGCAAATGGGGCACCTGGGTGGCTCAGTCAGTTGGGGGGCCAACTTCGGCTCAGGTCGTGATCTCACAGTTTGTGAGTTCGAGCCCCGCATTGGGCTCTGCGCTGACAGCTCAGAGCCTGGAGCCTGCTTTGGATTCTGTCTCTCTCTCTCTCTCTCTCTCTCTGCCCTTCCCCCACTTGTGTGCACACGCTCTCTCTCAAAAGTAAATAAACATTAAAAAATTTTTTTAGACAGTCTCTTTAACAAATGGTGATGGGAGAACTGGACAGCAACATGCAGAAGATTGAAACTAGACCACTTTCTCACACTATTCACAAAAATAAACTCAAAATGGATAAAGGACCTGAATGTGAGACAGGAAACCATCAAAACCCTAGAGGAGAAAGCAGGAAAAGACCTCTCTGACCTCAGCCGTAGCAATCTCTTACTCGACACATCCCCAAAGGCAAGGGAATTAAAAGCAAAAATGAATTACTGGGACCTTATGAAGATAAAAAGCTTCTGCACAGCAAAGGAAACAACCAACAAAACTAAAAGGCAACCAACGGAATAGGAAAAGATATTTGCAAATGACATATCGGACAAAGGGCTAGTATCCAAAATCTATAAAGAGCTCACCAAACTCCACACCCGAAAAACAAATAACCCAGTGAAGAAATGGGCAGAAAACATGAATAGACACTTCTCTAAAGAAGACATCCGGATGGCCAACAGGCACATGAAAAGATGCTCAACGTCGCTCCTCATCAGGGAAATACAAATCAAAACCACACTCAGATATCACCTCACGCCAGTCAGAGTGGCCAAAATGAACAAATCAGGAGACTATAGATGCTGGAGAGGATGTGGAGAAATGGGAACCCTCTTGCACTGTTGGTGGGAATGCAAATTGGTGCAGCCACTCTGGAAAACAGCATGGAGGTTCCTCAGAAAATTAAAAATAGACCCACCCTATGACCCAGCAATAGCACTGCTAGGAATTTACCCAAGGGATACAGGAGTACTGATGCATAGGGGCACTTGTACCCCAATGTTTATAGCAGCACTCTCAACAATAGCCAAATTATGGAAAGAGTCTAAATGTCCATCAACTGATGAATGGATAAAGAAATTGTGGTTTATATACACAATGCAGTACTACAGGGCAATGAGAAAGAACGAAATATGGCCCTTTGTAGCAACGTGGATGGAACTGGAGAGTGTGATGCTAAGTGACATAAGCCATACAGAGAAAGACAGATACCACATGGTTTCACTCTTATGTGGATCCTGAGAAACTTAACAGAAACCCATGGGGGAGGGGAAGGAAAAAAAAAAAAGAGGTTAGAGTGGGAGAGAGCGAAAGCATAAGAGACTCTTAAAAACTGAGAACAAACTGAGGGTTGATGGGGGGTGGGAGGGAGGGGGGGGTGGGAGGGAGGGGCGGGTGGGTGATGGGTATTGAGGAGGGCACCTTTTGGGATGAGCACTGAGTGTTGTATGGAAACCAATTTGACAATAAATTTCATACATTGAAAAAAATTTTTTTTAAAAGAAAGTGAGCAAAGATCAAGAATAGGTAATTTACAGAAAAGTAAATCCAAATAGCTTACAAATATATGGAAAGATGTTCAAACTCACCCATAAAGATTTTCAAACTGAAGATAAAAGGAAGTATCTCTTTATACCAGGGTTTCTTACCTGTGGCACTGTTGGCATTCTAGGCTGGACGACCATTTGTTGTGGGGGTTGCTTTGAGTATTAGAGGATGTTTAGCAGAATCCCTGGCTCTGCCCACTAGAAGCTAGCACACCTAGTCCCCCACCTCCCTCCGACACCATGATTAACAGGACAATCAAAAATATCTCCAGACTTTGCCAAATATCCCCTGAAAGAGACAAAATCATTACCTTATTTTCCAACTATCAGACTAGAAAAAAAAATTTTTTTAACTTGACTACATCTATTGTTGGCAACGATGCGGTGCAAAAGGAAGACGCTCACATGTCGCTGGTTTATGCAAAACAACTGAACAATGCCTATTAAAATAAAAATGCATATACTCTTTGACCCAGCTCTCCCACTCCTGGAAATAAATCCCGGAAAAATGAAACACACAATACATAGACATATATTGTACATGGATGTTAATTACAGCATTGTTAACAATGAACAAAAAACTAGAAACAGAGTCAGTGGTCATAAATAGGGAATGGTTGAATAAATTATAGTGCACCCACACAATGGGGCATTAGAAAGAATTAGAGCTTAACCTTACCACAGTGGAGTGTTTTCTACAAATTATTCCTGGGAAAAGCAAGATTCAAAAGCATGGAGTAGAATTCTTTTTGAAAAACGCATGTCCTCACGTGCTTTTACATATTAACAGAGAAAAAATGTCCCTCACCAGTTTATTTACACCTACAGCATAGGCAAAAAGATTTGTAGATCATATACCTGACAAGAGCCTAATGTACAGAATATATAAAGAGTTCTTACAACCCAACAACAAAAAGACAAACTATCCAATCAAAAGTGGGCAAAAGACCTGAAGGGCTTGAATGGACATTTCTCCAAAACAGGTATATATAAATGGCTAACAAATGCGTGAAAAGCTGCTCGTGTTGAGCATTAGTCATCAGGAAAACGCAAACGAAAACCATAGGGGGCTACCACTCCACACCCCTTAGGTGAGGTATTTCCAAAAAAAGAAAAAGAAAACAAGTGTTGGCAAGGATGTTGAGAAAGCGGTGCCGCTGTGTGGAAAACAGGTACCACGTCGACGAACCTTCAAAATATTACGCTAAATGGAAGAAGCCAGATACAAAAGGTCGCATATTGTAGGATTCTTTTTGTATGAAACATCCAGAATAGGTAATTCTATAGAAACAGGAAACACATAAGTGTTTGCCAGGGGAGGGGGAAGGGAAGGGGGAGCAATTGCTTAATGGCTACAAGTTTCATTCTGGAGTGGGGAAATGTCTTACAATTCGGTGCGATGATGGTTACACAACAATGTGAATGTACTAATGCCACTGAGCTGTTCACACAAATACGGTTAATGGACAATCTTATGTGACTGGTACCTCAATTTCAAAATATATTGTTTTCCTCTGCATTCGTTTCCTCTTGTGGCTTAACAAATTACCACAAACCTTACAGTTTAATGTAATAAGATGTCATAAAAATGTAATAATATTACATTTTTGTTTTTAATTTAGTACTCTTTTTTCAATGACAACAACAATTCAGCTCGCGGTTCTGAAGATCAGAAGTCCAGGTGGGCTTGGGTGCGTTCCCAAGTTTCACTTAGGGTTTCACAGAGAGAAATTAAGGTGTTGGACAGAATGGACTCTTACCTGGACGCTCCAAGAAGAATCTACTTCCAAGCTCTTTTAGGTTGTTAGCAGAATTCAGTTGCTTGTGGTTGACGGACTGAAATCCTCAATTCTTGCTGGCTGTCAACCAAGAGTCGGTCTCAGCCGCTACAAGGAGCCCACATGCTTGGCACGGAGCCCCCTCCAGCAGTAGAACATCAAATCTTTCTCACTCTTCAAATAGCTCTTTCTCTTCCGCTACCAGCAGGAAAAAAATTCTCCGCTTTTAAAGGGCTCTTGAGATTACATTGGGCCCACCTGGATCATCTCATGTTGCTGTATAATGTATCACAGGTGCATTATCTTATCAGATTCACGGGTTCCACCCCACATTCAAAGGCGTGGGGATTATACAAAGGCAAGGGCCATTGGGGGTCATTCTTAGAATTCAGCCTAGTGGGACCTCTTAGAGAAAAACATTTCTCCAAGAGAAATATTCCTCTTAGAGAAGACATTTTCTACCCAATTCCAGAACAATTATTATCTGTTCATGCCCAACATTGCAAAGAGGATTTGAGGTGCCTAAGTGATTTATGCCAAGGAAATTTCTCAGAAACAGTGATTTACAGGTGTCTAAGCCTCGGAAGGGACAGAAAGCTGTTCTGAACAGGTAGACTTCTCTGAGGCCTTTACTGCTTTTCTTTCTCTTTCCTTTTCTTCTGCTACAGCACTGAATGTACAAAGCAATTGCCAAGAGGACAGAGGTGTTCTCTCTGGAGTCATGATGAGAGGTAAATACTACGGCTGGAGTCTAGGGGACTCGATAATCGTGTTATAGAGAATCAGATGTTCTCACTTTTCGGTCTCAAGATTCCTGTTATCGAGGACCCTAAACTAAAGACTTTTTGTTTTTGTGGCTTATTCCTATTGCTAGTTTCCACATCAGAAATTAAATCTGGAAAGTTTAATAAACACAAAACGGTACAAGCACACATGCTCTTAGCTTTTGGAGTGATGATTCATCGCATATCAGGTAGCCTCTAGAGTGGAAAAGGAAATAAAGTCTTAGTATTATTATGAAAGTAAGTTTGACCTTCTGGAACTCTGACAGGTTCCAAGGACTCCCAGGGCTTTTTGGATCACACTTTGAGGCTCACCGACAGATGTAAATACCACCAACTGCATTTCTTCAGATTAACCAACTCACATATTTTGGTGTATTCACTTGTGCAGCCTTAAAAACAAATCTTTCCCTTTCCTGTTAGGTCATCCCATCCCCCGCTGATTTTTGTGGCTGATGTATCTCGTTGCAAAAAGTGTTCTTTGCTGTCACAGGAGGAAATTGAGCTCCGTGTGTAGTAACATGTATTAAAGCAAAATAGAGTTCAAAAATGCCCTCTGGGAGCTTCTGGCAGGATCTGCTACTTTGCAAATACCACACAGGAAAAGAATGCTTTAAATGGTGCAGCTCCGTCTGCGGTGGAAGTTATCGGGAGAGAATCAGGCTGAGTCGAGCAGAAAGAGGCTCAGAGAGAGACGAGAGAAAGCACCGGGTATTCTTGTCATGCTTTGCCCTTGAAAATTATGCCAAGACTCTTTGTTTTTAATAAAGAGATCGATATTTCTTGATTGCTTTAGTGACTCAGGATTTCCCACTTTCCTTTTAAAACACAGGCTATTGCTACGGATCCGTTTGCTTTCTTTGTATCCTGCTTCCAAAGAGGACCGAGATAAAGCTAAAGCCCTTTCATCAGGACTCCATTGCGGTCCTTCTATTAAGTGACTTGCTCGTTCCTCGTCTAAATGTTCTACCCGCTTTCTTCCGTTCGGTGTCTTGGTAAACGCCCCGAGTGCTTAGATCCCGGGCTTCTAGGGTCTGTGGCAGACGAATGCAATTTAAAACACGAAAGCTGCAGGCGGAAAGGTTTGGCATTCCCTCCCACCCCGCCCCAAGGTTAAATCTTGGCCGAGTCTCTGAATAAACGCGCGTCCAGAGGGACTGTGACTAAGAACCAGTCCACAGTCTGAGTGTGTGGAGGAGCGCGTTCCGTTCCGTGGGGATTAGGCCCACGGGGAGGAACCCCAGGCCGCCCGCGAGCGTGCTCCGATTACTCTCGGCCTGACTGCCGCGCACCGGCTCCAGAAGCACGCTTTCCCAGTCGCAGTCCTCCATGACTTTCTGCACTAGCAGGGTAGGTCGGGGGACGTCAGAGGACTCGCGCTCAGCCCGCGCCGATTCTCCTCTGCTGGGCCGACCACCAATGGGAGAAGAGTCCAATTCCAGGCATCCGCGGCGATTGGCTCCGGGCCCGGGGGCGGTGGCGGCGAGGGGCGGACCCGGGGGCGGGTCTCGCTTTGGGGCTCCGGTGCCAACATGTGAGGCGTCTGCAGCCGCGGAGGACTGGAGTGCTGCCCGCGGAGGCCGCCGTTCGGCGAGCGCGACCTGGCTCCGCCGCGAAGGGCGAGGGGCGCCGCTGGCGGGTCCAGGTGCCCGCGCCGGGGCAGCGCTCGAGCATCGCCGCGGCGGGCGTCGGAAAGGGAACAGCTAGGGGCCGGGCCGCGTCCCCGCCCTCCGCACCGCGAATGGATGTGCCCGGCCCGGTGTCCCGACGGGCGGCGGCGGCCACCGCGCTCCTGCGTACGGCCCGCGTGCCCCGCGAGTGCTGGTTCTTGCCCACCGCGCTGCTGTGCGCCTACGGCTTCTTCGCCAGCCTCAGGCCGTCCGAGCCCTTCCTGACCCCTTACCTGCTGGGGCCGGACAAGAACCTGACGGAGAGGGAGGTAGGCGCGGCGGCGGGCTGGGGGCCGGCGCGGCCGACCGCCGGCGCTCGGGAGGCGGCTCAGGAAAAGAGCGAGTAAAACGGCTCTCGCTCCCCGGAGGCTTTCTGGGCAGGGGTTTCTTGCCCTTCCGCAGCTGGCAGGAGGCTCGGGGCCGGCGCTGCGCTACTCCATGCCGTTTTTCTGGCGTCTGTTGGATTTGTGGGGCATGGCTCGTGTCGGGGTGGGGAGCCCCAGCACGCGTGTGCTGCCGGCGGCGTGCTCCTCACGCTGCTCTGTGGTTTAGCTGCTCTCCGCTCAGATTGGTCCAGCAGTCCCTGCTGGGGGCGGGAGGGGGCGCTGCGGGGTACTCGGATAAAAAAGTGGAAACCGCCAGTTGTACTTTGGACAAAGGTTTAGTAAATGATGAAAGTAGGGAACCATGGGGTGCCTGAGAGGCTCCCTCGGGAAGCCTCAGACTCTAGATTTCGGCTGCGATCACGATCTCGTGTTTGCGGGATCAGCCCCGTGCGGGGGCTCTGCCCTGACGGCGGGGGCCTGCTTGGGATTCTCCGTCTCTGCCCCTCCCCTGCTCACGTGGCGCGCGCGCTCTCAAACTTTGTTTTTAAAAAAGAAGAAAGTAGAGAACCAGGTGCAGAGTAACCCCTGCTTTCGGAATGGATCTTCCCTCTCCCAGCCGCACCCTCCTCCTTCCCAAACCTTACTTTGTTTACCTTTGACTGGATGCTCAAATAAGGGCAGGACAGCAAACAAAAATCCATCACCTTAATTTGTTTTGACTTAATTAGCTGAGGCTTTTTGGATGTGCTCGAATAAGGGCAGAACGACAAATGACTATCCGTCCCCTTAATTTGTTTTGATTTTTATTTAGGTGAGACGGTGTCCAGGGACATGCTGCCCCCCAGCCCCCAAATCCTACCTCCTGGGATAAAAGCAGATACTGAGATGGTATCACATAATTGGCATTTAATTACAGTTTGTCTTGCATGGTGAATTGTTGGTTCACAGATGTTAGTTTTGCTTTTCAACCACAAGCCTGAAAGCTGAAGCCTGGTATTCTTTTCTAGAACACTACAAAGGGTGAAAGATGAGTGAGCATTTATTAGTAACTATTTATTATTTTTCCTATGCCTACTTTTCCTTCCTTCCCCTCCCTGCCCTAGTTGCTGTGAAATACTTCTTCCATTTAAAGTTTACTCTTCTTCCTGTGGTTAGTAATCACCTCTTTTGAGTAGCAACTCACCGTCCCTGCATAACAGGCCAGAGCAGGATATAATTATTCACAGTCCAGTTTGTTGTTGGCTTTGCCTTTCCGTTTTCAAGGACGCTTAGCAGGGAATTGAAAGTCGGTGTTGGATCCTGGATTGAGGGTTTCATTTGAATTTCTCATATTGTCTTACCTTCAGCAAGTATCACTGACTTTTACCCAACTTCACCTTCACCTCTTCTGTTTCTCAGTCTTTTGGACCACTCCATGAAGGACTGTGACAGCTATTCATTCCCTATTTGAATTTTAACATCGTTAATATTTTAACATTGTGAACAGAATAATTTTACAAGGAGAAAATGACTGCAGTAAAGGAGAGAGAATGATTCTGGAGACCCAGAACTACTACTGACTCTGAAGCAGAAATGATACTTCCTGAGCTGCGAATAATGAAAATTTCATGTGAACTGCCATGTGATCTGCAGTCTGTTCACCTTGCTGGACTGAGGGCCACATGGGGAGAAGAAACATGCTCTCTGTGTTGATATTTGAAAGCTGATCTGTTTTGTCTTATGCCCTGGGCCGAGAGTTATGTCATGTGTCATCATGTGCCCTATCTACTCAGCCTTCTGGGGTGAGAGAATATGTTCACTGGCATTGGGGCCGGACAGGGGTGCTAGGGCCCGTAAATGTTTGCTGATTATGTAACAAACACCTAGCACATTCCTGTGCCTGCAAATTGGAGGAGGAGGAGGGCAGAGTTTGAAGAGAAATCTGGTGGTCTAGAAAGGAGTGTCATTTGTTCGTGAGTACCTTGGGCCTGGGCTGATTCTGTTGTTGGTGCACAGTATGGCTCCGGTCACCCTCTCCAGAACCCTGGGTTTTTGGAATATCTAAGAACTGAAATAAATAGACAACTTGTTCTCCTTCCTGACTTAATGCTTGCTTTCACCAGTGGGCAGTTAAATGAAAAATGTTACATGACTTTTAGGCACAGTGAATGTCAGGTCATGGTCAGTGATGTTCTGAAGTTTGTGTTTACCCCTAGAAGACTTCAGAAGGGCCAACTTAGATCATCTTAAATGGAGCTGTGGTTAACCAAGTCCAAAAGCAAAAGAAGGAGAAGGACAGAATTTCCTCTATCTTTGCATGCTTGAAGGATTTTCCTCTTAGATTTCAGGAAAAATGTTAACCCGTTTTAGGTACCACTTTATAAGTTTTAAACAGGTTAAAAATGGACTCTGTTCTAATAGTTGAAAGCCAGTCTTTTAATAAAATAGAGTTCCATGTCACCAGCACTTTTTTTATTCTTTCATCTTTTTTAGCATATGATTCGACATTCACCACCTTTCTTTGATTTTTTTTTTTTTTTTAACATTCTACCTATTCTGTCTGGTATTCAGAGTCTTACAGAATTTGGCTTTTACCTCCTTGACAGCCTTAGCCTCTGCTACATCTTTCTTCTTGCCTTCTTCCGTGTGCCCAAGCTCTGTCCACATTAATCTTCTAGTCCAAAATCCAGTATATCCAGTTTCTCGTCTACTAGCCTGTGCTCAAAGTTGTGATATCTCTGCTTGGAATAAGCTTCCCATACCTACCTGCTGATCTCTTTCTGTTAGCCTCTACCTTTCTTCTCCTTCAAGGTCCATATTTCCTAGCTCTCTTATAATGACATATGAATATATATCCTAATTAGGTTCAGAACAGAAGTTTTATTTTATTTTATTTTATTTTATTTTATTTTATTTTATTTTATTTTTTATTTTTTATTTTATATCCATACAGCTTGAAGTGTTGTGTAAAGAAGAGCTTATTAGCTACTTGTTTACTTGAAACTTGATTCTAAAATAAAGTCTAAATCGAATTAGAGCTTAAGATGAACATCTGTTCTCTCTTAACTTTCTGTATCTCAGAGAGAAAACGCAAGCAAACTCTGATCCAAAGACTGGGGGCAGGCACCTGACGATAAAAATCAGTTCCCTTTGCTCACATGGCAGATTTTACCCGAGATAAGAAGGTATTGTCTAGGGTATGGACAATAAGAGTCTGTAATTTGTACATTTTTGCACGGAGGAAGTTTCCCTTCAAGATTAAAAGTACCCATCGAAGAAACATTTTCCGGTGTCACAGTTTGTCGGTGGCAACATTGAAAGAGAAAGGATCTTTTGGAGACCCAGTGACTAAGCTCTGGTGATTGTGTGGTCATTAGGTCTTTGTGAATGCCCTATAAAAGCATCTCCATACTGGTTGAAAAAGGCGCAGGCCATAGAAGTAACCCTGGAACATAGGCCATGATCGGTAACAGGTTTCCAGTTGAAGAAATGAGGCTTTTCAGTATGGTAGATTGAGAATAGTGAGGTTCTGATCCTCCCTCTACCAATTACTTACTAGCTGTGCTAGCTTTGGATAATTTACTTAACCTTCCTGTAAGGCCCAGTTTCCTCAGTTGTAAAATAGAGCTAATAAAAGCATTTACCACTTAGGCTGGCTGGATTCAACGAAGCAATGTAGGTAAGGCTGGTATCGTAGTGTGTGCACGTCAGCGGACGTTGCTATTATAATGCTGATAACACTGTGAGAGGGACATTCATTCTTCTTGGGCTGATCTCTTTCACTGGAGATGAAATCGGTCTTGTATTTAGAATGAGTAAGCAAGAACCCATCCCTTCCCCCACCGTCACACCTCACCCCACTTGCCTTTAATTTCGTTACTACGCGGCCTTACAGGTTTGGCAATGTTACTTTTCCTCATCTTTGTCATCTTAACCGTGGTTTCGTGTTAGGAGTGGATTCCACCCACACATATAAGCACTTTAGGTTGATATTTGAAAGGATGAGGGGCACCGGGGTGGCTCAGTTGGTTGAGCAAAGCCTGCCTTTCAGCAAGCACTTAAAAATTGGGGCCACCGATCCAGACTTTGAAATGGTCATTTGAGAAACTGGCTTCTTTGTATCCACACTAGGACCTTGCTAGACCCTGGGGTAGGCGTAATAGAGGGGAAAGTCTCCTACGGTGATTGATGTTGCAAGGGTGGGGATGACAGTTCAGTTGATTTACGTAGTTATGTTGTCCCAAAGGGTCTGCTTCAGCTTCAGTCCTCAAGGCTTGAGACCTGTGAATAAAGTGGAATGAATGATTTACATGTATTCTCTCGCTTAGTCCTTGCAGCAGACAACCCTGTGGTTGCAGGGCTTACCCTTCTTAAATTTTTTTTTTTTTAACGTTTATTTTTGAGAGACAGAGTGAGACAGAGCACAAGAGGGGGAGACACAGAATCCCAAGCAGGCTCCAGGCTCTGAGCTGTCAGCACAGAGCCCGATGTGGGGCTCGAACCCAGGAACAATGAGATTGTGACCTGAGTAGAGAGCCACCCAGGCGCCCCAGGGCTTACCCTTCTTTTACTGATAATGGAGACTAACGCTAAAGGGAACAACAACAACAACAAAAAGCCTTGCCTGTAATCACACAGCAAACGATGGGAGTGAAATTCCAGTGGGGTCTTTATGGTAGAACGCTTATTGTAAAGATACCTCTACTTTCTCCCAACTTTAAAAATACATTAAAAAGAAAACAAAAACTTCTATTTTTTTTTTCATATTTCAGGCAAGCAAAAAGGACATCAAAGCTGCCTATAAGCCTGTCATCCACAGATAATTATTCTGTCAAGACTGTAGGACAGACTTATCCTCTTGACCTGTTCCCCCAAAGAAATTAAACTGAAAATCAGAGAAACCTAATCAAACAGTGGGATCAAGGCTCCCTATTCTGTGGGTAGAAGTAAGAATTGATGATCATTCCCAAACATTTATCCATTTCCAACACAGTTTTTGAGCCACATATCCACACAGCAGGCTCACTGGAAGGCCGTGGCAGGTCAACCCTTGAAGAGTCCACCCTTTTAAGGCAGTGGTCCTCAGCTCTGGCTCAGATAAAATCTCCTGGGAGGTCATAAAGACTTGCCTTTGGCTGGGCATCCAGATTTTTTAAAGCTCCACGGGAGATGTGCAACCACGGTTAGGAACCAGCGCTCTGTGGTAATTGGGGAGACAACACGTTCAAAGCAGTATGGAGAGCTCTGAATGTTACAGTACAGATATTATCTGCTCCAGCAAAGTCTTCCAGGATGAGGAAGGCTTTGAACTAGGCCTTGATGAATGGGGAGGATTTTCAGAAAAAGATCATGGGTTGGGTGCCTGGGTGGCTCACTCCGTTAAGCGTTTAAGCATCCGACCCTTGGTGTTGGCTCAGGTCACAATCTCCCGGTCTATGAGTTTGAGCCCTGCCTTAGGCTCTGCACTGACCTCGTGGAGCCTGCTTGGGATTCTCTCTTTCCACGCCTCCCCTCCTCACACTCATGCACGTGCGTGCACTCTCTCTCTCTCTCTCAAAATAAATAAACTTTATTTTTTTTTTTCAACGTTTATTTATTTTTTTGGGGACAGAGAGAGACAGAGCATGAACGGGGGAGGGGCAGAGAGAGGGAGACACAGAATCGGAAACAGGCTCCAGGCTCCGAGCCATCAGCCCAGAGCCCGACGCGGGGCTCGAACTCACGGACCGCGAGATCGTGACCTGGCTGAAGTCGGACGCTTAACCGACTGCGCCACCCAGGCGCCCCAAAATAAATAAACTTTAAAAAAAGAAAAAAGATGATGGGGCGGAAACGGGGAAGTATATTCCAATTATCAGAATTGCTGTCGAGACTTCTTCGGTCAGTAAGGATTTATCAGAGGTGCTGGTAGGTTGTTTTATGAGAATAAATTGTTACGAATATCCCCGGTCCGTTGATCTCGCTAATAGGTTTTTAATTTTCTCTTTTTATCAGGTCTTCAATGAAATTTACCCAGTATGGACTTACTCGTACCTGGTGCTGCTATTTCCTGTGTTCCTTGCCACAGACTACCTCCGGTACAAACCTGTCATCCTGCTGCAGGGACTCAGCCTTATTGTCACGTGGTTCATGCTGCTCTACACCCAGGGACTGCTGGCCATTCAGTTCTTGGAGTTCTTCTATGGCATCGCCACAGCCACTGAAATCGCCTATTACTCTTACATCTACAGTGTGGTAGACCTGACCATGTACCAGAAGGTCACGAGTTACTGTCGGAGTGCCACCTTGGTGGGCTTTACGGTGGGCTCCGTCCTCGGGCAGATCCTCGTCTCCGTGGCAGGCTGGTCCCTGTTCAGCCTGAATGTCATCTCTCTTACCTGTGTCTCGGTGGCTTTTGCCGTGGCCTGGTTTCTGCCCATGCCACAGAAGAGCCTGTTCTTTCACCACGTTCCTTCCACTTGCCAGAGAACGAATGGCATCAAGGCACAGAATGGCGGCTTTGTAACCAACACCACGGCTGCAAACCACCTTCCAGGGTGGGAGGACCCGGAGTCAAAAATGCCTCTAAATACGGAGGAGCCGGTAAGTGTGGCCTTACACACCTTGCGGCAGCTGCTCTGGCTGTTAGAGCAACGATGACAGAACAGACAGGAAAACCCCTCTTGCTAGCCCTTGTATTCATCTTGACTCAGTTTTTTATCCTGGGTTGGTTCACTGGTTCATTCATTTATTGATTAAAGACAGGGCTGATTTATATTAGGGATGGCCAATACATTCTGTCCTGGGGTGAATAACCTCCAAAGTCAGACCAGCACCACATCACACTGCTTGTGTCAGAGAGGTGCACCTGGGGGAGGGGGGGGCGGGGCTCAGTCAGTTAAGCATCTTACTTCCGCTCAGGTCATGATCTCACCCTTCGTGAGTTTGAGCCCCACATTGGACTCTGTGTTGACAGCTCAGAGCCTAGAGCCTGCTTCGGATTCTATCCATTTCTCTCTCTCTCTCTCTCTCTCTCTCTCTTCCTCTCTCTCTCTCTTTGTGTCTCTTAAGTATAAATAAACATTTTTTAAAAAATATAAAAAAAAATGGGGCTCCTGGGTGGCTCAGTCGGTTGAGTATCTGACTTTGGCTCAGGTCATGATCTTATAGTTCGTGGGTTTGGGCCCCGCATCGGGCTCTGTGCTGACAGCTCAGAGCCTGGAGCCTGCTTTGGATTCTGTGTCTCCCTCTCTTTTTTTGCTCCTCCCCTACTCACACACTGTCTCTCTCTCAAAAATAAATAAAAAGATTAAAAAAAATTTTTTTTTTTAATTAAACAAAAACAAAAAAACAAGCCACAGCAGGAGTTGTCTCTTCCTCATCTTTACTGGCTATACAAAGAAAGCCCTCTGAAATTTTTACTGCATAAATAGTTGAAATGATTCCAATAAATGATGAACATCTTCCAGTTTCTGAATTGACGCCTAAAGTATTTAAGGTTAGAAAGTTTTCTTCCTCTTGTGTGCTGGAAGCAATGTCTGATATTCATTTTCTTTTTTTAAAATTATTTATTTTTTTACGTTATTTATTTTGGTGGGGGGGTGGGGTGGGGCAGAGAGAGAGGGAGACAGAATCCCAAGCAGCACAGAGCCTGATGTGGGGCTTGAACTCAAAAACCACGAGATCATGACCTGAGCCGAAGTCGGATCCTTAACCGACTAAGCCACCCAGGAGCCCCCTGATAATTCATTTTCAAATGACAGTTCACCAGAACGGGGTAGTAATGAGTACCACAGAGAAGATAATCACAGGAGGAAAATCTAAGATGGGTGACAGAATACCTATTAATTAAAAGTGTGGCTATGAAATTGTCTCTTAGAGAGGTATGGCATCTGAATAATCCGTCCATCTGCTCTGGCTAGCCGGGAAGGTTAATTGCTTCCCCCAATCACTCACCCTTCTTTATAGCTTCTTATCTTTCCAACAGGTTGTAAGCTGTGAGGGGCAAGGTTCATTCCAACCATACCGAATTGGTCTCAGTTTTCATGGGACATGTTTGGAAACAAGCCTGTTAAAATTCTCACTTTGCAGGTGGGCTCTGTCAGTCCTAAAACCATGCTCCGGGGGCCTTATAGGCTGAAGGAGAGGAGAGAGCCTACAGGAGGAAAGTCTTTGGCTCCTCCCCTGGAGTTAACTCAGATTGTTTCAATGTGGCATCTAATTACTCTCTTCTGCCTACCCCCACCATTCACTTGTGGTTACCGGTTGAAACGTAGGTTATTCATCCCAAAGAGCTTGAGCTTAGGTGACACTCGTTGTGAAACTTGGGTTACTGGGGCACCTGTGAGCAGCATCAGTCAAAAGACCAGGGATTAAGTAGGAATGAATTGCCAGTTCCTTCATGTTGGCAAGTCAACCCAGGGCTGATGGAGGAGGGAAAGAGTTAGAATCATCTGGAGTACAAAAAAGTAGAAAGCTGTAGATCTCGTGTAGTAGAAAAAAAAAGAATAAGGATCCTTTGTTAATTGTTTCAAAGATGTGAAATGGCTTTAGTGGAAATTAGTATCCATATACATACATATAATACCTGTATATATATATACATATCTTAAATATTAACATTGGTCATAGTTCTAAAGATTTTTATAGACCAGTAAGTTTTAAACCATTTTGAACATAGTAAGAAAGAATAAGAAACACAGTAAGAAAGAAACACATTTTACTTAGGAACCAGTACCATTCATAGGTGTGTATATATTTTTGATATAACTGAAGCAGAGGTTTTACAACACTTGATTCTGGTGCATTCCATTCAGTTTATTTTTTTCATCATGCAGATCACTGCCCACTGGATTGACTTTATTACCTGTTAATGAGCTGTAACCTACCACTTACAAAAAACTCTGTCCCAGACCAACTTGATGTTTGTTGTTTATAGATACGCAAGATGTCAGTACTTGACATGCTGAAGAATTATGAAATTCTAGAGTTAGAAGTGATTCTACCCACAGGTCGCAGGACCATCACGGCATCTTACAGTGACAAGGGACTTTAGATCTCATCAACCCTCTCATTTTAGAGATAAGGATTGGGAACAGAGATTAGTGACTTACGCAGAACTGCGCTGATATACTCCGAAACATAACTAAAGAGCATATAGGAGACCCCCCCCTTGATCTGTACTTCACTCCATGAAGTCTTTCCCTGGGGTGACAGCATGGTGAGAACCATCGTGTTGGCTACAGTGTGGTAAAAGTTAGACTCAGGTCAGTTCCATGATATCCTTGGTTCCGCTGCTGACCCCGTAACAGGCAGTCGTGACTGCTGGACAGCTGTTCGGGGCCCAGACGGTGCTGTTTCTCTTTCACGAGCCTGAAGGAGAGTCAGAACATGGCTGTCGGGGATCATAGTGCCATTTGAAGTTGACAAAGCCCATAACTGAACCATAAATCATAACTGTAGTAAATAGAGTTAAAAAAAAAAAAAGGGGTAGGTAGACGGGTGAGTGGTTTGATCTTGATCTTCTGGAAAGGGAAGATGAAGTAGGAATCAGAGCGATGCCCTTGTCCGCAAGTTACCTTAAGGTGTTTGTGAGTCCTTTTCAGAATGAGCCTGTTGCCGTGGGGCCCAGCGTGTTGACATTACAGCAGAGCTGGTGATTTTTTTTCCTAAATAGGAAACGGGATTCCTTCTGTGCTTGGCTTGTAGTTGGATTTGCTTTATTTTAAATTGGTCATTCGCTAGAAATGATGTAAATTAAGCCACTTCTTTAGCACAGCCCATGACACGTAATGAATACCTAATACATGACACCTGTTAACATACCTATACTTTTATTGGTAGACAGAGGCCCTTTGCTGTTAGTAAGCGTTCGCATTCTTGGCGTATGTGTGTGTTTGAGCTTTATAGAACACTGTAGCAAAATTAGTGTTTCTACTTTGTATGCAAGTAAGATCATTTACAGCAGCACACTATAGTGGATTTTGAAGGAAGGGAAGTTGAAACCTGGGCTCTCGTACTCACCAGCAGGGTAATCTTGGGCATGTTTCTTAATTTTTTGAGAGTTAATTTCCTCATTTGTCTGTCTCCCTCACCGGGTTATTTCAAGTATTAAATGCCACAATGTAAATGAGGGAATGACCAGGTTACCTCTGGTCTTAACCTTATGAAAGATGTCACTAGAATCTGGTAGTGATTCCATACCACTAATTCTTTAACCGAGGCCACTCTTTTTTTTGAGAGAGAGAGAGGTGGGGGGAGACAAAGGATCCGAAGCAGACTCTGTGCTGATGCGGGGCTCGAAATAACAAACCCTGAGATCATGACCTGAGCTGAAGTCAGACGCTTAACCGACTGAGCCACCCAGGGGCCCCCCTGAGGCTACTCTTAAATGTAGAATGTTAAACCAGATGATCAGTAAACTTTCCTTAGCTCTAGAATACTGAGTTTTATGAACTGATTGATCTGAAAGCACTTTCTTTCTTCTGATAGGTAAAGAACACATAATATCATAGGAGTGGTTTAATTGCAGTCATCAGCCCTTGACTTAAATCTTCACAGTTTAGGCATTAAACCCTACCTATCTCCCCTCTCCCCCATATATTTTCCTATTGTATGTAGAATAAATTCAAAAATTCTCATTACGGACTATGAGACCTCATACAATCTGACCCTTTGCGACTGCCCTTCATTCTCATCTTCATGGCTGGTTCCCTTATGTCAATTCAGGTATCAACTCAGAAGTCAGCTTTTTTTTTTTTTTTTTTTCAACGTTTATTCATTTTTGGGACAGAGAGAGACAGAGCATGAACGGGGGAGGGGCAGAGAGAGAGGGAGACACAGAATCGGAAACAGGCTCCAGGCTCTGAGCCATCAGCCCAGAGCCCGACGCGGGGCTCGAACTCGTGGACCGCGAGATCGTGACCTGGCTGAAGTCGGACGCCTAACCGACTGCGCCACCCAGGCGCCCCAGAAGTCAGCTTTAATCACTACTTGCCAGTCCCTTACCCTGTTTATTCTCTTCATGGTATCATTCTTACTGTCAGCTGTCTTGTCTGTGTGTTTATCGTCTGTCCTCCTTATCAAAATGTCAGTTTAAGGAGGACGGGGACTTTTCTGCTGTATTCCCAGGATCTAGAACATTGCCAAACGCGCAGTATGGGCACTCGTCAATATTTGTTGGTTGCATAAGTGAGTCATGATAGAGTACAGAGGAAAGGAGCGTGTATTGAGCACTTGCTGCATACTGCACAGTCCTCATTTAGTTCTTCCAATAGCCTGTTGAAGTAAACATTCATTTCCGTTTTGTAGCAAAAAGCCTAAGACTTAGAAATTGGTTCCATCTGCAGGCAGGCAGGTGTGTTTCTGTCGCACTTCATCATTATCGTCTCAGCTCTCATTCATTTTAACCTGGGTGCTGTGCTAAGTACAGTGGGACTGTACTCCCACTTAACACTGTGGGACAGTGCTAAGAATCTTAGGTTCATGAGCTCATTTAATTCTTACTAAGACTGTGTTGTAGGTGTCACTATCCCCATGTTACAGTTGAGGGAACTGAAGCGTATGTCAGATAACTCACCCAAAGGCACCTACAAACAGCACAGTCAGAATAAACCCAGATCAGGGCGCCTGGATGGCTCAGTCGGTTAAGCGCCAATTTTGGCTCAGGTAATGAACTCACGGTTTGTGGGTTCGAGTCCCGCGTCGGGCTCTGCGCTGAGCTGAGCCTGTTGGGATTCTCTCTCTTCCTCTCTCTCTTCCTCTCTCTCTGCCCCTGCGTGCTTGCTTGCTCTCTCTTTCTCACACACGCTCTCTCTTTCTCTCAGTAAAATAAACCCAGATCTAGTTGACTTCAAAATCCACTATAATAGAGACTCCTATTCCTTGGTAGAGAAATAACTCCAAGTTTTGTTATTTTGTTTTTAAGCGTCAGAACCCCTTTTTTGAGTGAAATCTGAAACCACGTGCCCGTTTTGATAAACGAGTGAGCTGAGCCTAGGGATGGTGTGAGTAGGCCCAACTATGGAATATTGCTTGGTTCTCATTCCACTGAGATTTTCCTAGCATTTCAGGGGGGAATGGCCTTTATTTACTTAATATCAGGAGTCGCTATATATGTATGTATATATATATATATGTACATATACACACACACACACACACACACACACACATATACACACACAATATACAGCTAATAGATGTATCATCTGAATAGGAAAAAAATTTTTACTGATTTTATAAAAAAGACTCCTACTTCATTTTTTTAATTAAACAAAACAGAAAACTACATAAAAAGAATTCAGAATCCTCTGAACTGCTGCTCCCAAAGATTACCACTCTTAATAGTTTAGTGACCTTCTTCCTAAACATCTCTTTCCATATACACATGTGTATGTATTCATAGGTATACATTTTATAGTAAATGAAATTATAATCTACATGTAGTTTTGTAACTTGATGGTTTTTTGTTTTTTTTTTGTTTTTTTTTACTCAGTGTTATGTAATAACTTGCTTTCCGATGTCTTTTCATGCAAAATAGCTTTCTTTCGGAATCCAAAGAAATGGAACCATAATGGTGCGAGTGACTGGTGGGAGGTTTGTGTTGGGCTGGTAGTCTCCCCCCCGGGGCTGGCCCTGATCACAAAGCCACAACTGTTGTGTAGAGACTTGTGTGAAGGACATAGTCTGCCTTTCGACCCTCCCTTTTTCCCTTGTGGTCACAAACCGTTCCCTCTGGATGTCTCCAGTGAGACCCCTGCCAATGGGTATGTCTGAGTTGGGATGGAGGAGAGAGTGTGTACATGGCTGCACCCCCTCCCTGTTACAGCTTAATGCCCTTGAACTTCAGGTGTCATCTCCCCCTGAAAAAGAATAGCCAAAGACAGGCCTCTAAGCCAACTCTTAGCAGGTTGTTAACGCCCTAACTTCAGGTTTAGGAACTAAGGCTCTGTGAGCCTACCAGGCCAAGGCAAGAATGACTATTCTTGGAGCAATATAAGTGCACAACAGGCCAGAGCAGGAGAGAGAGTGTCCTAGAAGCTTTTGATGTGTGGCGAGAACTCTACTGTTGCTAAATTGCAAATATACTACAACGGCATCTTCTCCGTGCTTTTGTTACTTCCTTTGCCTAGAATGTTCTTCATTATTTCTCTATTCACATCTTATCTGTCTCCCAAAGTCTATCTCAAACACCAATTCTTCCTTGATACAGATTTTACTTTGTTTCTTGTCTTGTTTCTTAATAACAGATGTATGTTATTCCCATCAGTTAAGGCTCACTCCGTACGTTTTTGCTATGTTTCGGATATTGGAACATCACCAGCAGAGGAAACAATGATAGTCCTCTTGTCATCAGGAAAATACGTTTGCTGTTTGTAGCAAGAGTTAGTATTGGGACTGTGTCCTTCAAAAGCACTTAATAAAAGAAGCAAACGCGCTTGAAAATTTCCACCCCAGCCATTGTTTTTGGCTACAGATGAGTCTCCCTCTGCACAACGGGGCTGAGAAAACAGTGGTATTTAACTTGGTCTGGCAAACACCTAACTCTACCTACTGGAAGGTGCTGTTTACACCTAAAGGTTCTCGTGCCCCTCAAGACATGTGGCCTCCAACCAACAAGAGCCGGTTGAACTGTGCGGCTGCCACCGATGTATTTACAGATCTGGCACGTGGCTCCTGTCACACATCCTGGCGCTTATGTGCTGCTTCACGATGAGCTCCCCTTTGCTCCATTTGGGTTCTCTCCTCTTGTCTTTCCGTGTTAGCCACAAAAGTGTAAGTTCCTGTCGCTCAGGAAGTAGGGCATACTTGGATAAATTAGACCTTAGATAGGAGTTAGAGACTTCTCCTGGGGTGTCTGGGATTTCACGTTGTCTTTGTGGCATGGTGTGGGGATGGCACATAGCTCGGTAATGCCTCGGTTCGCCCCATTACAAACGCGGTGGCTTTATTACTTCATTATAGTGGTAGTATTTCCCGTTGTACAAGCATTGGGGGATATAAAATATAAAAAGCATAGGAAAGAAAATTAAAGTTACTAATCACCTTACTACCCTCTAAGTAGAGAACTGCTGCTAATATTTGGGTCTGGTTTTTCCTAAGGTTTCTGTCTCAACCATTGCTCTACAGTGAATCGGTCAGTTTTAAGGATAGGAAGTTCTCACTGACAAACCCTAACTGACCGGTGGTTTAATAAGGTTACTAACGGTTGCTTATTCTGAACGTCGCTTGCCACCGTGTGGGGAGATGTGGGGTGGCATCTCGCTTTGGCTGAAACATGCAGTCTTTGACCATCTTTCTACCTTCACTTGGTAAACAGTACATCGTTGCTGGGTTGATTACATGCAGCTATGCTACTGTTTATAGAGCACTAAAAGAAAAAGTCGTACTATATATATACACAAACGTGCACACACACACACACATCTCAGAGATTTCGCATGTCCTGTCCCAGACCACCGCAATAAAGCAAACATTGGAATAAAGCCAGTCAAATGAATGTTTGGATTTCCCAGTGCACCTACAAGTTGTGTTTACATTATACTGTAAATGTGCAATGGCAGTATGTCTGAAAACAAACAAACAAACAATGCATGTACTTTAGTGTAAAAATACTTTGCTAAAAACTGCTAACCACCTTCTGGGCTTTCAGCACGTTGCGATCTTTTTGCCGGCTGCAACTTGTCCGCCAGCACCTGCCGCCCCACCTTGCATTGTACGTGGTGGAGACGGCTTCTTTCCTTGACCCGCGTGAGCCAGCCTGTGCTGGCTTCACGCTTTTCTTCTGCGGCCTCTTCAGCTGCCTGAACCTTCACCGAATTGAAGAGCTCGCGAGGGCCTTGCTCCGGGTTGGGCTTTGGCTTCGGGGCAACACTGTGGCTGTTTGAGCTTCTATCCGGGCCACTGAAACTTTCTCCATGTCAGTGATGAGGCCATTTCGCTTTCTTATCAATTGTGTGTTTCCTGTAGTAGCACTTTTGATCTCCTTCAAGCACTTTTTCCTTGCATTCACAAACTGGCTACTGTTGGGCACAAGAGGCCTAGCTTTCTGCCCGTCCAGGCTCTCGGCTTGCCTTCCTCACTGAGCTTAACCATTTCTAGCTTTTGATTTCAAGTGACAGACGTACGCCTTTTCCTTTCACTTGAACCCTTCGTGGCCACTGTAGGCTTATTCCTTGGCCTCATCTCAATATCGTTGTGTCTCAGGAAAGGGGGAAGTGGAGGGAGACTAGCCAGTCGGTGGAGCAGTCAGAACGCACACAACTCGCACTGATTAAGTTGGCCGTCTTCTGTGGGTACGCTTCATGGCTCCCCAGAACAACAACAGTAGTAACTTCACAGGTCACCATAAAAAATGTAATAGTAATGAGGGGCGCCTGGGTGGCTCAGTCGGTTGAGCGTCAGACTTCGGCTCAGGTCGTGACCTTGCAGGTGGTGAGTTCGAGCCCCGCGTCGGGCTCTGTGCTGACAGCTCAGAGCCTGGAACCTGTTTCAGACTCTGTGTCTCCCTCTTTCTCTGACCCTCCCCTGTTCATGCTCTCTCTGTCTCTCTCAAAGGTAAATAAACGTTAAAAAATTCTTTAAAAACAATGCAATAGTAATGAGAAAGTTTGAAATCTCGTGAGAATTCCCAAAATGTGACGCAGAGACATGAAGTGACAGATACTAGAAGAAACCTGGCTCTGACAGGCTGGCTCCACACAGGGTTGCCACAAACCTTGCATTTGTTAAACATACACATTTGCAAAGTGTAGTGAAGTGTAGCACCACAAAATGAGGTAGGCCTGTATATACACCATTTATATGTATAAAAATAGGGGCACCTGGGTGGCTCAGTCAGTTGAGCGTCCAACTTCGACTCAGGTCATGATCTCACAGTTCATGGGTTCGAGCCCCACATCGGGCTCTGTGCTGACAGCTCAGAGCCTGGAGCCTGCTTCGGATTCTGTCTCTCCCTCTCTCTCTGCCCCTCCCCTGCTCACGCTCTGTCTCTCTCTCTCTCTCCAAAGTAAATAAACATGAAAAAAATGTAGATGCGTATAAATAAATAAGCGGTTGCCTTTCACAAGGAAAAAGACAAATAGAAAACCGGGTCTATACAGTTGCTTTCTGTAGTCGCCTTCACAGTATTTGCACCTTTCTCTCCGTTTGCTGTGAAGGAACCCACCCCGGAGCGGCTCCTCGTGCTGAAGGTCCTGTGGGATGACTTCCTGATGTGCTACTCCTCCCGGCCTCTGCTCTGCTGGTCTGTGTGGTGGGCCCTGTCCACCTGCGGCTACTTCCAGGTCGTGAACTACGCACAGGGCCTGTGGGAGACGGTGATGCCCTCTCGCGATGCTGCCATCTACAACGGCGGCGTGGAGGCCGTGTCCACCCTCCTGGGTAAGCGGTGTGGGGCGGCACATTCCCCCGGAGGTCAAGTCCGCCACGATCTGATTTTTCTCTCCCCTCGGGAACTGGAGGTGACCCCCAAGGCCTGGTTTATTTGTTTTGAGCTCTGGCTTTCTGATTTAGGGAGAAATTCAGCAGTGCTCCAGTTGCGGGTGGCCGTGATTCATGAACTGGGGTCCTTTATACCCTGTCGGGAAACCCAGCGTACTGGTTTGCAGAATTGTCCTCCTATGCGGGTTTGCGCCATCTCCGGGTGTTTTGGGTGCTTCCGTCACTCGATGTGACACTTGGGAGTGGCATGATACAAGTCTGTGACAATAACTAGCACACGTTGAGTGGTAATATGTACCAAATGCTGTCCTAAGGACTTTTAGGTATATTAACTCAGTCCTCACAAAATTCCTGAGACAGTTACAGTTACAGGAAACCCAGACTGATAGGTTAATAACTCGCCCGAGACAATACAGATGGTACGTAGTCGGGTTAAGGTTTGAACTCAGAGCCTGTGTCCTTGACCATTATATTCTGTCGTCCCGTTCTAATTTGTTGGCCTATCTCATACGGTTCTTTTTTTTTTTTTTTTTTTTATGTTTATTTATTTACTTTGAGAGACAGAAGGCGAGAGAGAGGGGCACCCGGGTGGCTCAGTCGGCCGAGCATCATCCGACTTCGGCTCAGGCCACGATCTCGCAGCTCGTGAGTTGGAGCCCCACGTGGGGCTCTGTGCTGACAGTTCAGGGCCTGGAGCCTGCTTCGGATTCTGCGTCTAACTCTCTCTCTGCCTCTCCCCCTCTCGTGCCGTGTGTGTCTCTCTCTTGTCTCTCAAAAATAAATAAACGTAAAAAAAAAAAAAAAAAAAAAAGGCAAGAGAGAATCCCAAGCAGGCTCCGCACTGTCAGCACAGAGCCCAGTGCGGGGCTTGAACTCACGAACCGTGAGATCATGACCTGAAATCAAGAGTCTGGACGCTTAACCGACTGAGCCGCCCAGGTGTGCCCCCTCATAAGTTTTTTAGACGGCATTCCGTGCTTTCTGTAAACACTTCTGAGTGTGTCTGGCACTTAGAAAGCGCTCTGCACATCTTCGCTATGGTTACCAGCGTCATCGTTTTCCCAAAGAGAGGAGATGCCCTTTTGCCATGCTCTGGACTGCTGCTCAGGCAGGAGGAGAGACGATCCCTCCCGCCGTGTCGTGTGGTCAGGCCGGAAGCAGCGGCTGTCTTTGACTCCCGCCTCTGCGTCCGCCTCGGCACCCCGTTCCTTGGCGGCACCCCTGGGTCTGCGTCCTCCCGTCTCCTCGCCAGCTGCTGTCATTCGGTCTCTTCGTGGTCTCTCAGTGGCTCCAAGTTACTTATTCCGTCAAGTCCCAAATTCTCTGCCTTTCCAGGCCCTCCATAATCTTGAGCTACCCTATTTGTAAGTTATGAGATTTTAAAATGTAATAACCCAAGCTGAATTTTTAGTTGATTGAAATCGCGTTTGTGGAGCAAAATAACTAGAGAGCTTTCCTCTCTGCATTTTGTAGGTGCTGTTGCCGTGTTTGTAGTCGGCTACATAAAAATATCCTGGTCCACCTGGGGGGAGATGATGCTGTCTCTGTTTTCTCTGCTCATCGCCGCCGCGGTCTACATCATGGATACCGTGCAGAACATCTGGGTGTGCTACACGTCCTACGTCGTCTTCAGGATCATCTACATGTTACTCATCACTATAGCAACGTATGTGTTCTGCCTCAAGGAAGCGCTAGGAAAAGCTGTGACAGGATAAACTTCTTGGTCTCTTCACAAACCCATGAAAAGTGTAGGTTCTCCTCCCGAGGGAGCCTCGAGGGCGAGGTTCATTTACGTCCTTGGTCCCGTAGTCCCGCTCTGTTCAGATGCCTGCATGAGATTTACAGCGTTTGGCAACAAAGTGCCTTTCACTTGGTTGGGAAGGGAATTGCCCAGCAGCAGAAAGAAGGGGCTGCTCTTCATAACTGAAGCAAAAGTCGTAACTACCTGGGGAGTAATTCCTGTCTACTCATCCTTTTGTGTTTTGTTTTGTTTTGTTTTGTTGAAGTTTTCAGATCGCTGCCAACCTCAGCATGGAGCGCTATGCCCTAGTGTTTGGTGTCAATACCTTCATTGCGCTGGTCCTGCAGACCCTGCTTACTCTCATCGTGGTGGATGCCAGCGGCCTCGGCTTAGAAATTACCACCCAGGTAAGAGTTGTGTTTCGACACGCAAGGTGTTCCAGTCATAACGGCAGGTGATCAGAGTGACCAAGTCGAGCATGCCTACTGCGAGCCAGTTCAAACAGTACAGACAGATATAAAATAAAAAGTAGGAGTGTTCCCTCCTTCCTTTGGCCAACCCCCATCCTGAGTTCTTTTCTCCCTGGAGGACGGTGGGACCGTCATCTTTTTGGCGAGGACCTAGAACGTTTTTGAGCGTCACTCGAGAGCCTGACAGAGGCGAGAAGTAATGTTGGTGCCCTCTAGGCCGAGCTTTTCCGCTGCCTCATCCATCATTTCCCTCCATTTTTTTTTTAATTTTTTTTTTTTAACATTTATTCATTTTTGAGAGACAGAGAGAGACAGAGCATGAGTGGGGAAGGGGCAGAGAGAGGAGGAGACACAGAATCCGAAGCAGGCTCCAGGCTCTGAGCTGTCAGCACAGAGCTCGATGCAGGGCCTGAACCCACGAACTGCGAGATCATGACCTGAGCCAAAGTCAGACGCTCAACTGACTGAGCCACCCAGGCGCCCCCATTTCCCTCCATTTTTAATTCTGTACGTGGAATACTGGCTCCTGGGTGTGAGATGCCCTGCTTCGACTCACCCTTCTGAAGGCTCCTCCCTTCTTCATTAAAAATGCCGCCTGCCCAAATAGCAAGGTAATGACTTCTGATGAACAGCAGTAAGATTCTTAACATATGACCCATTGAGAAAACACCTGCACAAACGCCCAAAGCCAGCGTGGACACTCTTATTCCTTCTGGAACCGTGTGTCGTGTATGCCTTCGTGCATTGTGAGTTAGTAGGTGGGGCTTGCTCTGTACTTTGGCAGAATGGGCAACTGAATCAAAAAGTGCCTACCCCACCCTCACCCCCAGCCCAGCCCAGCCCAGCCCAGCCCAAATGATTCCTTCTCCATTATTCCCTCCACACTTAAGATACTAGTTTTCTTTCAATACAAAGACCCAGCACGTTAGCAGTAATGAACTTTGTACTGAAAAATCTAAAAGAGAAATCGTAATCACAGTTGGTAATGTGCACTAAGTGCTTCCTGTGTGCCAGGCACTCTATAGAATTTTACAGAGCTGCAGGCAGGATTGGACATCAAGAGAACGAGTCTGAGAGATGTTAAGTAACGTTCAGTGTTTAAGGTCACGTGGTCAGTAGTAATGTGGCAAAGCTAGGCTTTAAACCAGCTTCAAGGCCTAATTATCTCTCCCTGGATGGTGGTGCCTCAGAAAGGTGGGCGGGGAGTGGGGGGAGTAGAGCGGGAGCGCATTACTTTCTGTTTCCCGGTCACTACCAGCAGTGAAAAGCTTGAGAGGACTTCTCAAGGGTTAGGCGCTCAGATTTGGAATGGAGGGTGGGAGAGAAGCCAAGTGCTTGTCATCCTGCTGTAGAAGCGGCGGGTTTAAAAATACGGATTACAGAATTTTGCAGGCTGTGCCGAAACTCGGCCATGATTAATTAACAGGTTTCCTATAGGAAAATGTATCCAAATTGTAAAGAACCTGGCTCAGAGTGACACTCTTACCGCACAACCGAGCCAGCTTCTCAGTACGTCGTGAGTTATTTTCAGAAAGTGGTGATGAAGATGTTGATAAACTGTATAGTCACCTTAAAATACTGGCCTAGAGAAGATTCTTACAAAAAGTCATCCTACGGCGGAATATAGTAGACTCTCTACTGCCCTCCTCTGGGGAGGAATAGAAGTTCTTTATCTTCAGAACTTGGCCTGGTGGTCGTACTTTAACCTATCAGCTTGAGGGAAGAGACCGTGATGCAATGGTAACAACAGCAACAAAAATAATAGCAGTTTCAATTATAACAACAGCAACAAAAATAAAAGCAGTAGTATTATCAGCTTTAGCATTGTGTGGATAAACACATATGATTTCATCCCTTCCCAGTGACCCAGTAAAAAATGGGGGATATTGTGACTTCCTGTTTTGTAAATGAAACCCAGGCTCAGAGATGAAGTATTTCGGTCAGAGTCACCTGACTCGCCGGGGACGGAGTCCAGATTTGCGCCGAGGCAGTCAGGCTTCAGTACGACCACGCTGTGCTGCCCCTTGTGCTGCCCGTGCCAGGCACATCGTGTGAGCACACGGTGTTTTTTGAAGGTTTATAGAGACACTGAATATACCTTTAATCATAGGAGGTGTTCACCTATATCCAATACAATGTCTCCTCTTGTAATCGATAATTCTCTAAATTACTTCTTTTCCCTACCCCTTTTAGTTCCTGATCTACGCCGGTTATTTTGCACTCATCGCTGTGGTTTTCCTGGCCAGTGGTTCAGTTAGTATTATGAAGAAATGCAGAAAGCAAGAAGACGCGGAATCAAGTTCTCGAGTAACCACTTTGTGATACACTGCTTAGCAAACTCTGCACAGCAACTGTGCCTGGGTATATTTAATTTTTTAGTATGTAGACATGTTTATGAACGTGCTTTTTAAGGCTTCAGAGCAGCCAATTGACTCTACCTTGTGCTCCTAGAGTAACAATCCTGTTTAGGGGAGTCAGAGGCAAAGTTTATCTCGAGGATTATTTATGGAAGCTAATTTAAGGATTACTGTCTTCTGATAACAAAAGTGAACTTGATTTTGAAAACCGGGTACTCAAGAGCACTCAAGCAACACGTGGCATTTATACTTGACAGTGAGTCTGGTGTCTCAGAGGCCTGGTTCGGGACCAGGGCTCTGCTGGCCACAGGATACTGTGTTCCAACAGCACCTGTGTCTGTTCAACTTCACTCGTATCTCTTTGTTACTCATGTGCATTTGTGTTTCTACAGATGAAAGTTGTTTTTATCACCGGCAATATTTGCTCTGGTTTGGTGTTCTGTCCTATTGGGAATGTGTGTCATTTCTAATTTTTAGTTATTTTTAAAACACTTATTGTATGAATGTTCTCAGTTTCCATCTTGACAATTTTGTATTTGTGTAGATTGTCTTTAGAAGTACACTTTTGCGTTATTCATATGCTTCCCAGAGAAGCTCTTTTAGTTAGAAAATAAGGCAAGTTTTGAGGCCTGCTGATAAATTGAAATGAAGACACCTAATCAGAAAACTTAAGTTCTATTTGCCTATCTTTTAGCCTTGAGTATGAAGGACTATTAATCCTATAAGGAGAAGATCATCTATGAGCTAAAGATACCACTAGCCCAACCAGCTCATTTTGTATTTGCACTCCCTTTTATTTCCAGAATAAAATGAGAAGTCTTTTTTTTTTTAATATCTTCATCCCTATTTATAGTTTTTATATGCTTTGTCCTTCTTATCCAAGATCAAGATGTCATTAGGAGTTAGGTTTGTTGGATTATTACAAGGCCTTTTCAAAAACTGAGACTCTTTTTGATTATTTCAGTGGGACAGGAACTAGGATAGACCTGATTCCTGCATTTTGTACATTAAATCTGCCTTTGTTTCGAAGGGCAGATCATCTTGGAATATCTGCTTAAAATAATAATTGCTAGTGGTTCCATTTCCAGGGTACTTGGAAAAAATGTTGTGTATACATTTAATTCTGTAATTAGTCTACCAAGTGGCTGCTGGTGTATGTGAGTCATGATAACTATTTGAAAGCCAACTTTGTTGCCTTATCTTGAAAAAAAACCTAGGTTAATTTATTTAGAATAACACAGGTACACAGTGTGAATACTAGTTTCAAGATTCCGGAATTGACATATTTGTTTAGTGTAAGCGGCAATTCCAGAAGTAAATGCAGATGAGTATAGGTAATTTGCCATTCACCTTCCTTTCTGATCAAGGGAAGGAAAAGAACACTAAGGGAAGGGGAAGGGATATTATGAAAGTACAGCCTCTAATTTTATACCTTATCTTTGGTTTTGCTGCGTAGGGAATTGTTCACTCAGAAACAAGTAGAGAAGTGATGTTCAAGGGACTTTATTTAATGTTTCTTAATAAAATGGGCCGTGGTACAATCACATCACTCATGTTACCAAAGCAATATTTCCCTAGAATTCAATTCAAAGTTTGTGGTGCACAACTGGAGCCTTGACTTATTGAAGACAATAACAAGGTCATCTCCTGGCACGTGACCATATTTATAGAACGCCCAGACCAGTTTGCAAGTTGTGCTGTGTGCAGTTTTGCAGAGAAGTGAAAAAAATCTGTACATTTTATCCAACTCTGTATAAATTATGAAATTATTTTTATTAAATAAATATTTTACAACCTATTTTCTCTTTTTTAGTCAGATTATTTTAAATGTATTTGTTTGCTTCAGTGGGAGCTTTGGATTACGTATTGAAACCTTTTCATTGTAAGCCTTCCCTCACCTGGCCTTGGTATTTAACCTTGTTATCCTGTTAATTCCTCCCACTGCTTTGTGATCCTTACCTTGACTCCTCCCCCTTATTTCTGTCATTTTCCCTGTTATTTCTAGCACCACACTGCCCTGTTTGTTTTTCCTCGGTCTTCCTCTTGGCACCTCTCATCTCTCTTTTTAAAGCACTCGTCCTTTGAGAAACCAAAAAGACTCACATTCCCTTCGTTAACTGACTTTTAAAAATAAAGGAAATTCAGTCAAATCAAGGGCGGAAGGTGCCATGGTAGTTTGCAACTTCCTAGCCTCTTTGTTCCAGCCCCAAATGTTCTGACATCCGGGAAAGCACCTTCTTGCCATCAGTTGAGAATCACTTGTTCATTATGTCCCAGAAACCAAGTCACTCGTTTCTCACAATATCCAAAGGAGTACCTTCCCTTTAATATCCCATCCCTAAATCTGCTTCATTTGAAGCAACTACATTGATTATCAATCAAAGATTCATAAATTTTCATGCCAAAAAGTTTTTTAAAGATATTTTGAAGATAAAGCTTTCTGTCCCTATAGTTCTATCCCCTGTATCTTGATGCCTTTTGGATTGTAAGCCTTCTGAGCTGGGACCGTGTCTTATTTTCGTCTTTTTTGTTGTATAAATCACATCCTAGTGCCATATGAATATTCAACTACATAAATACTATGTAACAGACTTAATACCTGCCAGTGTAACAGCCAAATGCCATTACTTTTTTTAAAGTGCATCAAATGTACTTAACAGGAAATGTTAAGATTAAAATGCTTATCAATGACCTCCATTCCACTAGACGGTTTATTCATGGCATTGTGCTCAACATGATCGAGATTGGACACCTGTTTGTTTTACTTACTATGGTGGCCTCCTTGTCACTAATCCCTTACACCTGAGTAACATGTTTTAGCTTGGAAAAGGCATTTGTGAACATCCCCTCCTTTGATTCTGGAAAAGGATCTTGTGGAGGTACTGATTACTTTTTCATCAAGTGATGCTGGTATGATAGAAGGGAGTTCAAATTGCTAGGTTTGCCACTCAAAGCAGGGCAACAGTAGGGAAGTCACTCTGTTGACCTTCAGTGTCCTCATGGGTAAGTGGGAATGACCCGCAAAGACTAGAAAGCATATCCGAAAGCACCCGCACACTGGAGACACAGTAGGGGACTGAGAAATCTGTTCCTTCATCCTTTGTGTTTACAATTAGCTTGTAGCCGTGAATCTCAAAATTGCACTTTTCAAGGGAAGCTTTTTTTTTTTAATGTTTCAATCAAAATGAAAACAATCACAGTCTTTCAAACACCTCCTCGCCTTTTATTTTTTATTTTTTGATGTTTATTTTGGAGAGACAGAGCATGAGTGAGGGAGGGGCAGAGAGACAGGGAGACACGGAATCCGAAGCAGGCTCCAGGCTCTGAGCTGTCAGCACAGAGCCCGATGTGGGGCTCGAACCCACGAATTGCAAGATTATGACCCCAGCCGAAGTTGGATGCTTAATCCGCTGAGCCACCCACGCGCCCCTCCCCTTACTTTTATATTCTGGAAAGCTCTTCAGGGGATACAACAGATGAAAAAGTCATGATTCCTGCTCTCAAGGAATTTAAAAATGGGAAAGTAGGACAACATAAATGTCCAACTGTATTAAAAAAAATAGTGGCAGATTCCATTAACCATTTTCCAGTAAGAAAAAGCCTTGTCTCCAAGAGAACAAAGACATCGGGAAAACCCTAAGTGACTTCCTGGAGGAGATGGCATTTAGGGTAGGATTTTTAACAGAAATTTGGAAAGGGGAACCAGTGTAGTGGAGAAAGAGGCATAAATAGTTCAGAAGGCCCAAATACGTCGGGATGTATTTGAGACCAGTAGGTGCACTGTACGATCAGCACGGACCGGAGAGAGGTTGTGACAAAGCTGGACAGTTTGGGTTCATTTTCTAATGTTTATTAATTGGACATGGGGGTAATGATTAAGCTTATATTCAAGAAAGTTAATCTGGCAGTACAGTATAGGAGTATTTTACGGGAAGATAACCACCTAAAACTTCAGTCGAATGGCCATTTCAATTGGCTAGGTGTAGGTGAGGAAGGCCTTTTTGACTTGGCAGTGTAAGAAACAGGACTGACTTGAGGTTACTAAATTAACATTCTAGAATGTGTGTCCGTTTCAAAGGTGGCTTAAAAAGTGTAAACAAGCACACAAGGTCACGCATCTGTAAAGTGGAGAAGCCGGTTTGGGATTCTGAATCCCACCCTACATTGCAAATTACCGGTCACTTCTGCCCTCCCCTCCCTAGTCGCCCACCCCCCCCAATCCCTATCAAGTCTGCAGGGGTGAGACCGCAGTGGCTAGAGGGGCGGGGAGGAGCAGACGCAGCTCTGACAGCGGAGCTCTGGAGGGGAAGAATGCCAGGCAGGGCACCAGGAGCTGCAGGATGGACGCACTGAGGGGCTGACGAGTGAGGGGCGCCGGGTACAAGCTGTGGGTGCAGGGTGAGGCAAAGCTGTCCAAAACCAGAAGAAGCGCGACCTCCGGGCCTCGCTTAGGGAAGGCGGCTCTAGACCCGAGGCCCGCCTGCGGGCCTGTGGGAGGCGGGGCGTGCCACCTCCCTCGCTCCTCCCCCCCGCCCCCTCCCCCGCCCCGCTCCCCATCCCGCGCCTGCGCCCTGCCGCAGGCCCCTGCGCGCGGCGGGCGGGTGTGCCGGGCTCCAGGTTCCCGCCGCTGCAGGCAGCGGGCGGGCAGCAGGGCTCAGTGGGGCCTGGCCGCGCGCTGCAGTTGACCTGTGTTTGAAACTGCGGCCCCACATACCACACCCACCCGGGCGTAAGGGAAACCCTCGGGGAAGGGCTTGTGCTGTGCGGGGCGACATGCCGTCCAGGACGTTTAAAACGTCTTCGGTAATCTGTATGGGCTGCTGGAAGTCACTCTGAAATCGTTTCTCGTTACCAAATTGCCTTCTTTTAAAATAAGTGAACTAAAGGGGCGATAGCTTTTTCCGGAGGAAGAATCTTACCCTCCAGAAGAATCGCAGCTCAGAAAACGCAACCTCCTGCCCCCAGTGCTGAAATGTTAACGGAAAACTATTGAATACTTAAATAGGTAAAACCCCTGAGCATATTCATCTGTTTGATATAGTTCCAATTTCTCCTCTCAGCAAGTATCAAACTGTATGCCTTGACCGTCATTCCCTGCAGGATGCCTAAAATCCTGGAGGACCTACCTGCAGTGTTCTGCGAGTGTTGACAAGGGTAAACCTTGAACTCTAGATCAGAATTTACAGATCCGAGGGACAGAAACAGCCACCTAGAAATTCTTGCTCCTGTCTTGTGCTTGACAGATTAAGAGGCCATGGGTCAGAATGTGTCCATAGTGGGAAAGTATCCTAGTCAGCTTAAAGATCTGTCCTTATCTCCAACTCTTGTAACTAAGAACCAGTAGTAGTTTTTGATGCTGTCTTCCCCACCCTGATTTTTTTTTCACCTTTGTCTCCTTTCCTTAGGTATGAGCCATTTCATACTCAAAGTCATTCCTCCATATCCACTTTGATTAAAAAAAAAAAAAAAGATCTGGAGATGCCTAGTGGTAGAAGGGACTCTAGCCTAAACCAGAGATTCTAAGCGGGAGTTAAAGTGGCCCCGGATGGGAAGAAACCCTTGGCTTATGGCAGAAGCAGGACTTCAAAAAGTTATCTCTGGAATCACTAAATTCTGCTCTTGAAATCATTATTACGCTGTATGTTAATGAACTTGGATTGAAATAAAATCTTTAAAAAATTTAAAAAATTAAAATTATCTCTAGAGAAAAGCATTCCCTCTTAAACCCTTGCACTGATAGAGTTATACAGTGTGGAATAGAAAAGCACAGAGAAAAGGATGCCTTCATCTTCAGTAAGTAGCCTTCTAAGGGGTGAACGGAAATCCCACCTCACAAGGCACCATAAAATTTTACTAATTGAGTCTACTTGTGGTTGGCAAATACTTTGGTTCCATGGTTATTTTAACCTCATTTCATGATTTTGAGAGCATTGTGTGTTTACGGTGGGAAATTTGAGACAGAGAAATGTGTTGGTTTACAAGCACCTCGGGAGCCTTCCAGGTGTAACGTGAACGTGGCCTCCTTACTGAAAGCAGGGAGAGACCGAAGAAAGAGGCCACTCCAGACTGGTAGGTGGCAGGTTGAATAAGCAAAGGGAACGCAGGTACAAGGCTTATCTTGGGCTGCTGCAAGATGAGTGGATCCTTGCGCCCACCCACCAAATCTTGTAAGTTTATATGGAATATAAACCAGAATATATCAATGCAACCCTATTTGTTCAAAAGCGGACAAACCATATTGTTTAAATCTATATAACATAAGTAGTAAAGGTATCAGACAAAAATGATGACTATGAAAGCCAAGCGTCTACTTTTAAGGAACGGAAGAGAGGTATGGTTACTTCAAAACTATTACAATCCACATTACTTAAAGAGATAAATGAGTCAGGGTATTTTCATTCTTTGGAATAATGGAGATAAAAAAAAAATCCATTCCTCCTGTGTTACCTATATTGTACTCCAGTAGTGGTGAAATATAGATTCCATTTTTTTCTGATGAAAAGCATTATAGTACTATAAAGCATTGTAGTAATGTAAAAAAAAAAAGACATCTAAAAGAAAGAGGTTATGCTTTTGTCTGCCTACTGCAAAAATGGCTCTTTTATAATGAAAAGACACTCCGAAAATAGAAAATGTCAGCTGTGGGTTTGAAACTGTTTCAAGAACGCATCTGTTGAATCCTCAAGAAGAAAGAGAACCAAAAGCGACGACTTGTGTAAAGCTATGGAGAATGCACGGGTGTCATCCAGATGGAGAAGCCTGGCGTCACTTTGGAACCAAAGGCCACGGCTACCAGGTGGAGGTCATTTCAAAATTCATTTAACTGGGATTCATCAGCTACGCAGGTGTTTTGTCCCTTTGCTCCTATTGTGGCAGTCATGATTCCACGAATGCGTTTTCTCCCTGACGCCCTCGTGGAGGAAGGGGCATTCGGTTTTTGTTCTTTTAAATTTGAGCCCGGAAAGCTGGGGGGTGGGGGGCTGGACCTGAGGGGAGCGGAGATCGCCTGTAGAGAACAAAAGGTGAGCACTGGGGGAAAGGTGGGAGAAGAGCGAAAAGGAGAGTGAGTTTGGGAGCGGTGCTGCTGAGGTCAGAGGCTCTGCACCACACTTGCAGTCATACGGCTCTTTGCCATAATGTTGATGCAGAGGAAGCAACAAAAATAGGGGCTCCCTGGGAAAGCGGCAGATTCTGTGTCCTTCTAGAAGAGGCTGAATGATTGTGTATCTGCATATTATACTGGGAGAGGGTTGTACAAAAATCCAGCAGTTTGTAAAAAGTCATTTAGAGGGGTGCCTGGGTGGCTCAGTCGGTTAAGCGTCTGACTCTTGATCTCGGCTCAGGTCTTGATCTCTGGGCCGTGAGTTCAGAACCCACCGTTGCCCAGCTAGCAATGGTGGGCACAGTAAGATGGTCAACAGACCTTAAAGGATGGCGGTTAAGGTTCTTTACAGCCTTCCCTACCTGATTTTCCAGCTTTGTTTCACATCCTACACTATTCCAGAATACATCTTGTGCTGTTAACGTTCTCTACCAGCCTCAGCTTCGGTATATTTGCACATGCTTCTAGAATACTCTCATCCCCATTTCTGCCTCTGGTATCCAACTTATTCATCAAGATTAGCTCAAGTGCCACTTTTTGTTTATAGCCTTCCCTAATGTTCCTCATGACCGTATATACACTCAGCTATGTATTGTGGTCATTTGTATGAAAATATACACTTCAATCTATTTGAAGGCAGGAACGTGTTTCGTTCATTGTTTGTCTCTTACTACCTAGCACAATACCCTATAAAATTTCACTGAATTGACTGATTAAAATGGAGGTTTCTAAGTTTTTCTAAGGTTTACATCTTTAGTGATAGGATTTCTGTGGGAAATATGGTCTAGATCTTACAATTTCAAACCTAGTGACTAAAGACAACTCTGGCTTTATTACTGATATGCCTGTGACCTATAGGAATAAAATATATACTGGTGAAGCTCTTAATATATGTCACCCCATCACTGCTGGTTTGATGGGAAAGTCTGCTGAAGTGTCTGCAATGTATGAATATTGACACTTTAGAAAAGAACCCTGCCTCAGGTTGTAACAGGTACTCCTGTAAGAAGGGCTATGGCTCAGCTGAGCAGTCTCAGCTCAACTCCTCTAGGGGTAGGAGTTACTGGAGTCCAATTCTCCCTTGGAAATTTCCTCATTAGATCAGAGGTAATGATGATTTACAAACCATCTGAAGGCTGAGCTTGTGGGTGGATTAATGAGGAAAAACCTAGAACCAAAAGTAAGATTACACAAGTCACAGACCAGGGAAAAGAACTTATAAGTCATATATCTGATAAAAAATTTGTACCTAGAATACATAAAGAATCCTTACAACTCAATTACAAACAAATAATAACCCCATTTAAAAATGGGCCAAATACTTCAATGGACATTTCACCAAAGAGGACATACTAATGGCTAACAGATATATGAAAAGTGTGTAACATCATTAGTCATTAGGTAAATGAAAATTAATACCAAATGAGTTGCCACTACACACCCTTGAAGAAGTTATAATTTAGAAAAGGAGAAAATACCAAGTACTGGTCAGGATGTGAATGAACTGGAATTCTCATGTTACTGGTAGAAATGAAACACAGTACAGCCACTTTTGAAAACTACCAATAATTACCTACAACCCAACAATTCCACTTAGAAATCTAACCAAGAAAATGAAAACGTGTTCACACAAAGACTTGTACACAGATTTTCATAGCAACATTAGTTCTGATAGTCAAAAGTAGAATCAGCACGAATGTTCATCAACTGGTGGGTGGGTAAACAAATGTGGTACATCCATACAGTGAATACTATAGTCTGAAAAAAAGGAACAAAATACTGATACATAATACACAATAGATGAATTCAAAAGCATTATGCTAAGTGATAGAGGACGGATAACAAAAGACTACACACTGTCAGAAAGAACGGTGATTGCTCAGGGCTGGAGAAAAGGGAAAATAGGGAGTTAATGTTTAATGAATATAAAGTTTCAATGTGGGAAGATGGAAAAGTTCTGTAGATAAAGGGGGAAAGTAGCCATTGTGAAATATGCCTACAGCCTTTTCCAAAACAAAGACCTACTCTTCAGGGAAAAAGACAATAAGAGCCTTAACTTATGTGGGGGAAGGGCATTTTCTCATCTCCAGCTCTCTGTAGGGCTTCTTTCTCACCTAAATGCAATGGAGGAGGAAGCTAACAAACACTTGTGAAGACACAGACCTACTCAAAGGTTGAGATTTAATCATAAGGTTATGCAGTGATTCTCTTCTACCAAACCATACCACCGGACCAATAGGTCTCCAGTATAATAACACTGAATTACAGCTGAAGGAGTGGCAAGACACAGAGTCTCTCGGAAAAGGAGTTCTTATGGAAGCCAAAAGTCTAGAGAAAGCTACAGAAAACATTAAACACAGCCCAACTCCTAGCCAGATTAACATAAAATTTCACACTAAAGTCCTATTTACTTCATGATGCATCATATCCAGCTTTCGACAACAACAAAGAAGTGTACGAGTCATACTAAAAGGCAAGAAAAAACACAGTCTAAAGAGACAAAGCATCACAACTAAAGTCAGGTTGACACACATAATAGAATTATCAGACTGGGAATTTAACTATGGTCAAAATGTTTAAGGGCTTTTGTGGAAAGTTTAAGACAACATGCATGAACAGAGATATGGAAACTCTAAGAAATAATCAAAAGGAAATGCTAGAAATCAAAAGCACTGTAACAGAAATGAAGACTGCCTTTGGTGGGATCATCAGTACTCTTGACATGGCAGAAGAAAGAACCAGTGAGCTTGAATATCAGTCAGAGGAAACCTCTCAAAATGAAATGCAAATAAATGAAAAATAGAATATCCAAAGGATAACCTACATGCAATTGGAATATTAAAAGGAAAAGAAGGAGAGAATGGAGCCAAAGAAATATTTAAAGTAATAACAAAGTAATAATATTCCAAGAACTTTCCAAAATTAATGATTGGCAGCAAACCACAGATTCAAAAACCCCAGAGAAAACTAAGCAGGATAGATATATAGATATAGATATAGATATAGATATATAGATATAGATACAGATATAGATATACAGATATAGATATACAGATATAGATATATATAGATATAAAATCTCTACCTGGTCATGTCATGTTGAGACTTCAGAAAGTCAAAAACAAATGTTAAAATCTTGAAAGAGGCCAGAGATGGGAAAAAACCCACCTATGGAGGAACAAGGAGAATTACAGCAGACTTTTGTCAGAAACCAGATAAACAAGAGGAGAATTAACGTATTGAAAGAAAAAAAACCACCAACTTAGAATTCTATATCCAGCAAAATTATCTTTCATGAGTGAAGGATAAAAACCTTCCCAGAAAAGAAAACCTGGGATAATTTACTTCAAGGAAGAAATGTTATAATGTTCTGCTCTGCAAGAAATATTCAAAGAAGTTCCTCAGGGAGAAGGGAAATGATACAGATCAGAAACATGGATCTACATAAAGAAAGGAAAATCTCAAGGAAGGAATATATGAAGTTCAGATAAAATCTTTTGCTTTTCTTATTCTAAATTTATTGAAAACTAAACTTTAGACTTAAAATTAATAATAGAAACAATATATTGGGTGATTATAGCATATGGATAAATGAAATAAATGAAAGTGATGTCACAAGGGTCAGGAGGAAAGAATCATGGATAATCTACTATAATGTACCTGCACTACATAAAATTAGCATTAGATTAGCTTAAAATGGACATTGTAAAGTCTAGGGCAACCAGCAAATTTTTTTATTAAGAAAATATGATTGCTATCCTAAGAGAGGAGGTAAAATAGGTAATATAAAAATTACCAATTAAAACCAGAGAAGGCAGAAAAAGAGGGAGAAGAAAGTAACAAGGGAGAAAGTAACAAGAAAGTACCAAGTTAAAAACATGGTAATTATACTGATAATTATATCAATAATCACTTTAAATATAAATGATCTAAATACAACAATTACAGGACAGAGATTGTCAGAGTGAATAAAAAACAAATCCAACAATAAGTCGTTTATAAGAAACCCACTTTATTTTTTTAATGTTTATTGATTTTTGAGAGAGAGGGAGGAAGACACAAAATCCAAAGCAGGCTCCAGGCTGTCAGCACAGAGCCCGATGTGGGGTTCGAACCCATGAGCCGCAGGATCATGACCTGGGCCAAGTTGGATGCTTAACTGACTGAGCCACCCAGGTACCAAAACCCACTTTAAATATAAAGACACATGTAGATTAAAAGCAAAGGTTGAGAAAGATATGCTAACACCTGTGGGGAAATAGGTTCAAGAATTCCTTTATACTTAAATAAGTGGGTTAGAAAAAAGCTTAGGGCGGAAAGCCGCTGCGACAGGGTGAAAGCGCCCAAGGTGAGTTAGTGAGATACTGTAATGGGATCACGAGTAATTTGTTATATCACCTGCAGGAAATTACTTTTCATCTGGCGCCAATATACTTTGATCACAAACACCACTTGGCCTAGCCCCACCCCCACAACCCCCCACCCCAGGTCCTCTGCTTGTTACACACAAGTTAATGATTACTATCTGATTGTTTTCTTCACATCCACCACGTGTGTGAGATCTTGAGAGGTCAATAAATACAGAGACAAAACCCCTGTTCGGGGCTCTTGTCTCCCCCCTGGATATTAGCCCTAATTCAATTGTATTCAATTCTGCGGCTGCTGTCTTGCTGTTGAAGAGAGAACTGCAGACTCAGAGTCTGCGACAAACACTCATTAAAAGAAAGCTGAAGTAGCAATACGCTTTCAAAGAATCAGAATAAGGACAATTATCAGAGATGAAGAAGGGCATTACATAATGATAGAGGGGGTCATTTTCCAAGAAGACATAACAATTCTTAATATGTATGCACTTAACACAGAGCATCAAAATATATAAGACAAAAACTGAGAACTAAAAGGAGAAACAGAAAAATCCACTATTAAAGTTATTATAGTTAAAGACTTCAACACACTCTTTTAGTAATTGATAGATCAAAAAGGCAGAAAATCAGTAAGGATACGATCTACCTGAAAAACATCATTTAACTTAATTGAATTGGCACATACAGACTGCTCCATCCAGTAACAGCAGAATAGTTCATTCTTTTCAAACTTGAATAGACAATCACCACAATAGGCCACATTCTGGACTATAAAACACACCTTTACAGATTTGAAAGTATAGAAATCATACAAATTAGATTCTTAGACTATAATACAATTAAACTGCATAACAGAAAATGCATAACAGAAAAATAACTGTAAAACCTCCAAGTATTTGGAGATTAAACACCACACTTTTAAATAACATGTGTCAAAAAGAAGTCTCAAAACAAACATGAAAATATTTTGAACTAAATGAAAATACAAATTATCAAAATTCATGGGATGAGCCAGAGTTGTTTAGAGGAAAGTCCATAACATTAAATACATATATTAGAAAAGAAGGAAGATCTAAAATTAATAATTTGAGCATCCACCTTAGGAAACTAAAGAAGGGCAACTAAAACCTCAAGCAAGCAGAAGAAAAGAAATAGTAAAATTAGGACAGAAATAAATGAAATTGAAAGCAGGAAATAGAGAAAAATCAAGGAAATATAAAGGTATTCCTTTAAAGAAATCGGTAAAGGGGCGCCTGGGTGGCGCAGTCGGTTAAGCTTCCGACTTCAGCCAGGTCACGATCTTGCGGTCCGTGAGTTCGAGCCCCGCGTCGGGCTCTGGGCTGATGGCTCAGAGCCTGGAGCCTGTTTCCGATTCTGTGTCTCCCTCTCTCTCTGCCCCTCCCCCGTTCATGCTCTGTCTCTCTCTGTCCCAAAAATAAATAAACGTTGAAAAAAAAAAATAAAAAATAAAGAAATCAGTAAACAGCAATAACCTGTAGCTAGGCTAACTAAGAAAAAAAAAGAAAAGATACAAATTATCAATATCAGAAATGAAAGAGGGATCATTACTACTGATCCCAGGGACACTTAAGGACAATAAATAAATAATATGAAAGGTCTGGGCCCACAAGTTTGATAATTTAGATGGAATGGACTAATCACAATCTATAACAATAGTTATAGTTAACTATTAAAGAACTATTAAAGAAACTGAATCACTAATCAATAACCATCCAAAAAAGAAAGCATTAGGACTGGATGGTTTCAGTGATAAGTTCTACCAAATACGTAAGGAAGAAATGATACCAATTTTCTACAATGTCTTCCAGAAAACAGAAGCAGAGGCAACTCTTTCTATGAGTTCAACATTACCCCAACGCCCCAAACAAATAAAGACATTACAAGAAAGAAAACCACGTAGCAAGACCTCTCACGAACATAGACACAAAAATCCTCAACAAAATATTCGTGAATTGAATTTAACAATGTATAAAAAGAATTATACACCACAAGTGAGATTTATTCCAGATGTGCAAGGTGGTTCAACATTTAAAAAATCAATCGATGGAATATACACAAATATTGAATCATTATGTTATACAACTGAAATTAATATAATGTATGTCAATTAGATCTTTTTTTTTAATTTTTTTTTCAACGTTTATTTATTTTTGGGACAGAGAGAGACAGAGCATGAACGGGGGAGGGGCAGAGAGAGAGGGAGACACAGAATCGGAAACAGGCTCCAGGCTCTGAGCCATCAGCCCAGAGCCCGATGCGGGGCTCGAACTCACGGACCGCGAGATCGTGACCTGGCTGAAGTCGGACGCTTAACCAACTGCGCCACCCAGGCGCCCCTGTGTCAATTAGATCTCAATAAACAAATAAAACCTCTGACTTAGAGAAAAAAAAAAGTCAATGTAATCCATCCCATCAATGGGGTAAAGAGGAAAGATAATGTGAACATAACAGCTGAAGCCGAAAAGGCATGTGACACAATTTGATAACCATTCATGATAAAAATTCTCAGTATACTAAGAAAAGAGGGGGATGTTTTCAATTTGATAAAGAACTTACAAAAAAAACCTACCCTTAATATCATACTTAGTGGTGAGAAATTAGGCACTTTCCTCCTAAGATCAGGAACAAGGCAAGGATGTGAATGCAAATATCTGGGGAAGAACATTCCAGGTACAGACGCAATAGCAAAGTTGGGAATGAGATGCTTGAGGCACAGGGAGGAGGTTGGTTAGAGTGTTTTGAGTATAAAGCATAAGCAGGAACGTGGTAGGAGGTGACGTTACAGGAGTAAGAAGAGGCCTAATTCTGCAGAAACTTGGAAGCAAAGTCAGGAGCTTAGATGTTATGATAATGGCATTGGAAAGCTAGCGAGAGGTATGATGGCACTTAAATTTTTAAGAGTGTTTTGGTTGCTGACACGAACTGTGGCAAGCTACGTTCTTGGCAGGTGTTCACTCTGCATCTGGATTCAGAAGATGAGTCCATTATCAGCTAATGCTAAATGTACTCTCTTGCATATCCAATTTTTGTAACGAGCTTTAACAAAATTGTCAACCCCAGTATGTAGCCACCACTGCTTTTGAGTTGGTATTACAAGGCAGGAGGCGTTCACCAGGCATAGCTGACCAAGAGACAAAAGGTGGAAAAATACAAAGCCAATTTTCAAAATATGTGGTTGTGAGTGTCATTTTTCTAGATTAGTGAAAATATGAACAGACATAAGGAACCTGTCTATGTCTTTGCTGTAAAAATGCTATTGAAGGTCTGGTCTTTAACGTCACTCACGACTCCTACGAAAAACCTTACCTAAGAAATTCTTTTAAAACAGGGGCGCCTGGGTGGCGCAGTCGGTTAAGCGTCCGACTTCAGCCAGGTCACGATCTCGCAGTCCGTGAGTTCGAGCCCCGCGTCGGGCTCTGGGCTGATGGCTCGGAGCCTGGAGCCTGTTTCCGGTTCTGTGTCTCCCTCTCTCTCTGCCCCTCCCCCGTTCATGCTCTGTCTCTCTCTGTCCCAAAAATAAATAAACGTTGAAAAAAAAATTTTAAAAATTAATGCCAGGACAAGTTTTTCCTGAGGAACATGGGTTAGTATTTCTTTCTGATAAGAACTAAATAACATACTTTATTTCCTTTTTTTTTTTTTACACTGGCTACTTGAAATTTTAAACTCAGCTAAGACTGAACTGACTCTCAGTGTTGGCATGTTGGCATTCTCTTATCTCTGTCCACCACCCATTGTATTTAGGACGTTATTGCAAAGCGGCTTCAACTCCGGTGTAGGTTGAGAATAAATTTATGGAGTGACGTTAACAGTAAAGAATGTAAGTAGAATACAGAGGACGACAGAGACTTTACTTAAAAGCATTTTTATGACAATCAAGTGAACTGACATACATTTCCTCACCTATGAGTCAGTTGTTCTTTGCTCTAGCAGAGCACATCAGCAGAAGACAGGCTCATTCTTATCGCTGGTCATCAACACCATGTGTATACTTTAAATAGAGGCTTTGCAGTCGAGCTTCCTTATTTTATTATTTTTTGCTTTTCATACTAAATATGTATGTCTGGGAGTCAAGGAAGTGAAGTGTCTACTGTAAAACTGCACTGAAAAGAGTGAGGCTGACAGCATAGCTCAGCAAATGGCACTGATGTTCAAACATTTATGGGTAGACAGTTTCAAATAATAATTATTTATTAAGCAAGGAAACACCACTTATAAAAGGAGGGTTTTCCAGTCAACTATTTAAAAGGTAAATTATATTTGCTGCTTTTCTCAAAGGCCAACCTCTGATTCATTTTCTTTTCCATGATACTTTATTGCCATCATATCCTTCTCCGGTTAAGGGTTGATTACAGGATTCTCAGTCACATACTGAGTAAGCTAGAGCCTCACAGCAGGAGATCCTTGAAACTTCTGCCTCATGGGGGTTGGGCATACATCAAAAGTACTGAACACATGAAGCAAGTGCTAAACAAAGCTGCTGAACAAAGAAAAATAATGACAGTGTAAATAATTTTTTCAAATTAGAGTGTCAATCCTAAAATTTGCATGAAACCACAAAAGACCCCAAATAGCCAAAGCAATCCTGAAAAAGAAAAGCAGAGCTGGAGACATCAGGATTCCAGACTTCAAACTATATTACAAAGCTGTAGTCATCAAGACAGTATGGTACTGGCTCAAAAATAGACACATAGATCAATGGAACAGAATAGAAAACCCAGAAGTGGTCCCACAATAGCATAGTCAACTAATCTTCAACAAAACAGGGAAGAATATCCAATGGAAACAAGACAGTCTCTTCCACAAATGGCATTAGGAAACTGGACAGTGACATACAGAAGAATGAAACTGGACCACTTTTTTTTACACCATATGCAAAAATAAATTGAAAATGGATGAATGGCCTAAATGTGAGACAAGAAACCATCAAAAACCTAGAGGAGAACACAGGCAGCAAAGTCTTTGACCTTGGCTAGAGCAACTTCTTACTAGACATGTCACTGGAGGCAAGAGAAACAAGAGCAAACATGAACTACTGGGACCTCATCAAGATAAAAAGCTTCTGCATGGCAAAGGAAACAATCAACACAATGAAAAGGCAGCCTACAGGATGGGAGAAGATATTTGCAAATGACATATCTGATAAAGGGTTAGTATCCAAAATCTACAAAGAACTTATCAAACTCAACACCCAAAAAAATAAATAATCCAGTTACAAAATGGGAAGAAGACATGAATAGACATTTTTCCAAAGAAGACATCCAGATGGCTAACAGACACATGAAAAGATGCTCAACATCACTCATCACCAGGAAAGTACAAGTCAAAACCATGATGAGATACCACCTCACTCCTGTCGGAATGGCTAAAATTAACAACACAAGAAACTACAAAGTATTGGCGAGGGTATGGAGAAAGGGGAACCCTCTTACACTGTTGGTGGGAATGCAAACTGGTGCACACACTCTGGAAAACAGTATGAACGTTCCTCACAAAGTTAGAAATAGAATTACCCTATGATCTAGCAATTGCACTACTAGGTGTTTATCCAAAGGATAAAAACACTGATTCAAAGGGGCACATGCACCCTGATATTTATAGCAGCATTATCAACAATAGCCAAACTATGGAGAGAGCCCACATGTCCATCAACAGATGAATGGATAAAGAAGATGTGACATATATATACAATGGAATATTACTCGGCCATCAAAAGAAATGAAATCTTGCTACTTGCAATGACACGGATGGAGCTAGAGTGTATTATGCTAAGCAAAATAAGTCAGGCAGAAAAAGACAAATACAAATGATTTCATTCATATGTGGAATTTAAGAAACAAAACGGATAAACATATGGGAGTGGAAAGAGAGAGGGAAACAAACCATAAGAGACTCTTAATGATAGAGAACAAACTGAGCATTGATGGAGGGAGGTGGGTGGGGGGTGGGCTAAATGGGTGATGTGTATAAAGGAGGGAACTTGTTGAGTTGAGCACTGGATGTTATATGTAAGTGATGAAGCACTGAATTCTACTCCTGAAACCAATATTACACTCTATGTTAACTAACTAGAATTTAAATAAAAATTTGGGAAAAAAAACCAAAAAAACCTAGAATGTTTAAGGAATGTATTGCTGGTGTACAAGCTAAAAGTGTGTTTGTCCTGCTGCTGAAGGTCACAAGCAAACTCGAGCCCCAGTCTTCAGTGTGACATACTCATCACAGTCAGTTACAGAAAGAAAGTCTTGATTGGGGGGGGGGGTACTTGTCATATTTTCATCATAGCTATTTCTAGCTAAGTGATATATCTGATGTCAATCTATGCCAAATCTGTAAGTAATTCTAAGAAAAGTTTCAAATGTCACCTCAATAAGGTTTACTGGACTACTTTATGTACAAGTTCAACCCCGCTTTCAGAATGCACCCCTATTCTTCTGATCCTCTTGTTTGATCTATGTTTATATAGCATTTATCACCTTCTAACATACAGTAAGACTTACTTATTTAGTATGTTTCTTACTGTCTTCTTTCTACTGGAAGTTGAGCTCCGTGAAGACAGCGAATTTTCGACTCTCTAAAGAAAATATTCCCCATATTATCAAATAGTTTTTAACTTAAAAAAGATCTAGATGTTAACATACCAATTTCAAAACATGTGTGTGAAACATTACAACTATAAAGTGTTCTGCAAGTGAGTAGCATTAACGATGGAATGTAAAGATATAAAATTCAGAAAAATATCCCACTTACTAGGAGAGACTCTCCTACAAACTGTTCACACTTAGCCCACAAACTCTGTAATAGCCTTATATTTTTGCTTTCAAGCTTTTTGCACTTTCCTTTTCAATTGTTTTTATTTTTAATGTTTATTTATTTTGAGAGACAGAGAGAGAGAGAGGCAGAGAGAGAGGGAGAGAAAGAAAATCCCAAGCAGGATGTGCACTGTCAGCATAGAGCCTGATGCAGGGCTCCAAGTCATGAACAGTGAGATCGTGACCTGAGAGGAAATCAAGAGTTGGACGCTTAACTGACTGAGCCTCCCAGGTGCCCCAGCACTTGCTTTCTTTTCTTTTCTTTTCTTTTCTTTTCTTTTCTTTTCTTTTCTTTTCTTTTCTTTTTTCTCTTTTCTTTCTTTCTTTCTTTCTTTCTTTCTTTCTTTCTTTCTTTCTTTCTTTCTTTCTTTCTTTCTTTCTACAAATGGGTTTAAGGTGGTTGAAGTCATTGGAACTCTGATTTCCAGGGAATGTAATAGTTCATCGATATATTCCGAGTACATAGAACTGTGTCTGGTGCATAAATGCTCAATAATTATTTGTTGAATGATTTAAAATATGACTATGCCAAATCTGAGTATTGTCTGCAAAGTATATTACTTGGAACAGTTTTATAGGAGACATGTATGGTCACGTCTTTCTAATTCTTGACCCTTATTTAATCTCCTTTTCTTTCGTTACTTAAGTTGTATATCAGCTTATCTAAGTCAAAGCCTTCCTTCAAAATGTCCATTATTTAAACAGAGTTGCTCAACGTGATGCTCGTCTCTTGCCGACAGTGTGTGCTCGTTACTTCTTTGCATCCTGTGATGACCAACCACTGAAGACTGCAGGAGTGTTATCCATTTCTGGGATTCTTTACAGAATGCACATTTAAAACCTAAGCTTATAACTATTATTAAGTTAAAAGTGGAGAGGGAAAACATATGGCACTGGTCACTTATACAGGGATCTTATGTTTGTAGAATCCCACAGTCTCTAATGAATCATAAATTCTGAACACATTTCTACTGCCTGTAATGAAAATAAGGTTATTCATTGATATTTAACATTTTCAGACTTTAAGAAGAACAAGGCATGTTAAGTGAAAGGCCCTGGATAGCAGACAACTTCTTTTCTCTATCTACCTGATTCTTCCTGAATCATCCTGTTCCTACATTTCTTTAATTCCCATTTCTTGTGTAGTCACTGACAGGCTGAGGGCAGTTACATCAGAGAGGAGAGGGAAAGGATTGTATTTATTTTTCCAGCTATATTGGGATATAAGTGAGAAAAATGGTACATATTTAGTTTGCACAGCATGATTTTTAAGTTTTACAGTGTGATGATTTTATGTGTAGGTATATATGTACATGGAGAGAGAGAGAGAGAAATGATTACCTCAATCAAGTTAATTAACACATCTATCACCTCATATACTTTTTTTTGTTTGTTTTTGTGATAATACCTAAAATCTACTCTCCTAGAAAATTTCAAGTATACAGTACATTATTATTTATTATAGTTATCATGCCATACAGATCCCAAGAACTTATTCATCTTAGAGCTGAAAGTTTGTGCCCTTTGACCAATATCTCCCCATTTCCCCCTCACTCTCCAGCCCCTGGCAACCACTGTTCTACTTTTTGGTTCCATGAGTTCAACTTTGTTAGAGTCCACATATAAGTGAGGCAGAATTTGTCTTTCTTTGTCTGGCTTGTTTCACTCAGCATAATATCCTCCAGATTCATCCATGTTGTCACAAATGGCAGAATTTCCTTCTTTTTATTGCTGAAAAATATTCCATCATATGTATGTGTATTTATCACACTTTTCTTTCTTATTCACCCTTTGATGGACTCTCAGATCGTTTCCATGTCTTGGCTATTATGAATAATGCTGCAATGAACATAGGAATGCAGCTATCTTTTTGAGATACTGATTTCATTTCCTTTGGGTATATTCCTAGATGTGGTTTTGCTGGGTCATATGGTAGTTCTATTTTTAATTTTTTGAGGAACCTCCACTGTTTTCCATGGTGGCTGTACCAGTTTGCATTTCCACCAACAGTGCTCAAAGGTTCCCTTTTCTCCACATCTTCACCAACACTTATTATCTCTTGCCTTTTTGATAATAGACATTCTAACAGATGTGAGGTGGCCTATCATCATGGTTTTGATTTGCATTGATGATTAGTGATGTTGAGTACCTTTTCATATACCTATTGGTCACTGTATGTCTTCTTTGCAATAATGTCTATATATGTCCTTTGCCCATTTTAAAATTGGATTCTTTATTTGTATTTTTGCTATCGAGTTGTATGCCTTCCTTATACATTTTGGGTACTGGCCTCTTATCAGATATGTGGATGGCAAATATTTTCTTTCATTCCACAGGTTGCCTCTTCATTTTGTTGATGGTTTCCTTTGCTGTGCAGAAGTTTTTGGTTTAATGCAGTCCCACTTTTTAATTTCTGCTTTCATGGCCTATGCTTTTTTGGTGTTATGCCCCAAAAAGTCATTGCCAAGACTAGTTTCAAAGAGCTTACTCACTATGTTTTCTTCTGGGAATTTTACAGTTTCAGGTCTTACACTTAAGTTTTCAATCCATTTCAGGTTAATTTTTGTATATGATGTAAGATGCGGGTCCAATTTTATTCTTTTGCATGTGGATATCCAGTTTACCCAAAGCCTTTTATTGAAGAGACAATCCTTTCCCCATTGTGTATCCTTGGCACCATGGTCAAAGATTGGTTGAACAGATAGCATGGATTTATTTCTGGGCTCTCTATTCTGTTCCATTGATGTATGGTTCTGTTTTTGTGCCATTACCATACTGTTTCAATTACTATAGCTTTGTAATATAGTTTGGTATCAGGGAGTGTGATGCCCATAGCTTTGTTCTTTCTCAAGACTGTTTAGGTTATTTGGGGTCTTGTGTGGTTTCATGTGAATTTTAGGACTATTTTCCTTTCTCTGTGAAAAATCCTATTGGAATTTTGATAGGGATTGTATTGAATCTGTAGATTACTTTGGGTAGTATGAACATGTTAGCAATATTCTTCCAATCCATGAAGGGGCACCTGGGTGGCTCAGTCGGTTAAGCGTCTGACTTCGGCTCAGGTGATGATCTCACAGTTGGTGAGTTCAAGCCCCATGTCAGGCTCTGTGCTCAGAGCCTGGAGCCTGCTTTGGATTCTCTGTCACCCTCTCTCTCTGCCCCTCCCCCATTCACACTCTGTCTCTCTCTCTCAAAAATAAACATTAAAAAAAATTTAAAAACATATTCTTCCATGAACATGGAAGATCTTTCTATTCATTCATGTTTTCTTCCATTTCTGTCATCAATATCTTATAGTTTTCAGTATATAGATCTTTCACTTCCTTAGTAACTTCTGAAGTATTTTATTCTTTTTGATGCTATAGTAAATGGGATTGTTTAAATGCGTATGGAGAGAGAGAGAGCAGAGTGACCTGCTGAACTCTATGAAACTGCCAAATGTGGGGCGCCAGGGTGGCTCAGTCAGTTAAGCGTCCAACTTTGGCTCAGGTCACGATCTCATGGTTTGTGAGTTCGAGCCCCGCGTTGGGCTCCGTGCTGACAGCTCTGAGGCTGGAGCCTGCTTCAGATTCTGTGTCTCCCTCTCTCTCTGCCCCTCCCCTAGTCAATAGCTCTGTCTCTCAAAAATGAATAAACATTAAAAAAAAGTTTAAAAACGTAAAAAAATTTGCCAAATGTGTCATTAGCATTCCTCCATCATTTCTTCCTCACTTAATATGCCAGTCCTGTATTCTCATGGTCTCATGGTATCTCTGATTATCCTAATTTACCAAAGGTCTGCACTTTCTAAAATGCCCCATTTTAGAAATCTATTCTTCCCTTCTCCTTGATCATCAAAACACTAATTCCTTCAATAACCTCTGAGCTGATAAAGTAGTAGGAACAAATTATGAATTCAGTTACATGATTAAGGTTATTCACAATAAAATTAGCTCATTTACTGAGGTATGTCAACTCAACAAATATTTACTAGCCACTTAAATGCCAGTTCTGCTAAGTATACAGAAATACCTAAAACTCAGTCTCTTCTTTAAGGAAGTCACAGTTAGAAGAAATGAAGGATGCACTTAACTTACCCAAAGATGCTATTAATTTTCATGGAAATGCCTGTTCACAGATCATACTTCAGTGGTTTTCATAACATGCTTACAATATCTCAGAGGCTGCCACGGGCAATGAAGGACAGATTTCATCTTATGCTGCCAGCAATTCTGAATTACATAACGATCCTGGAATAAACAAGTTGATGCCCCCATGCCCTCGCAAATGCTAACTTCTCTGTGTATAACGCCCCACCCTTGTGCAATTCTTTTCATTCTTCAAAAGTCAGCTCTAATGTCAACACTTTGCAAAGGACTCTTTGTCATCACCTTTTCCTAATTGATCTCCAGTTTTGAGCTATATCTGTACCTTGTGTATCACACTGTGTTCCCTTTCTTTAAAGCCCGTCTCCTTTTTTTTAGACTATGAGCTCCTTCATGCATAGATTAGAAATTATTCACCTCCCAGCAGACCTGTAAGTAAGGCACTCAGCAGGAAATATTGAATGAAATTAATTATTGAAAACCTATTATTTCTCTGCTTTCTTTCATAGATGCTAGTGAAATAGATCTTTTTTAGGAGCTCAGGTTTATCACCACATTTTATTTATGCTTTCATCACTTGATAGACATTTGAGTTGTTTCCACTTTTTGGGTGCTGTATCCCATTACATTTGTAAAAAACATTTACAAATATTTGGGAGGACCAGCGGGAAAAATATTAAATTAGGAGTTCTGAAACCTAGATGTTACCTAGATGTAGCCTTGGTAGTAATTCCATACTTATTAAAGGAGATTTAAAAACAAATGTTTATTTATTTTTGAGAGAGAGAGAGGACAGAGCGTGAGCAGGGGAGGGGCAGAGAGAGAGGGAGACACAGAATCCGAAGCAGGCTCCAGGCTCGGAGCTGTCAGCACAGAGCCCCACGCGGGGCTCCAGCTCACAAACTGTGAGATCATGACCTGAGCTGAAGCTGGGTGCTTAACCGATTGAGCCACCCAGGGGCCCCTTCATTAAAGGAGATTTAACTAAAATTCCTTCCACCTTAAACAGTCAATAATTTTATATTTTATCTTTTTCAAGTGTTTGGCCTAAGATCGAAGTCCTGCAGCAGGAGAAACATTAAATCTGGAACTATGAGTTACACATTGCAGCTAAGAAACACAGTAAATATTGTAATCCATTTTAACCTTAAAATCTTTTTTATTTTTTACTTAGTTTACAATTTGGAGAATACTTTAAAACTCAATTCTACGTGCCCCTCTTTGAAGAAAAGATGCTCTCCATTATACCAGGTGATAAACATTCTGATAATAAACAGAGGTGCCTGGGTAGCAAAGTTCATGAAGCTTCCGATTCTTGATTTCTGCTCAGGTCACCATCTCTCCGGTTTGAGAGATCAAGCGCCATGACTGGCTCTGCACGGAGCCTGCTTGGAATTTTCTCTCTCCCTCTTTCTCCGCCTCTCCTCTTCTCACGCACACACACTCTCTCTCTCTCTCTCAGAATAGACAAACATTAGGGGCACCTGGGTGGCTCAGTTGGCTGAACACCTGACTTCCGCTCAGGTCATGATCTTCTGGTCTGTGAGTTCAAGCGCCACATGAGGCTTGCCGTTGTCAGTGGGGTTTCAGGTCCTCTGTCCCCCTCTCTCTGCCCCTCCTCTGCTTGTGCTCTCTCTCTCAAAAATAAATAAACATCAAGCAAATAAATATACATTACACATCCTAATAATAAAAAAGAATCTGAAAATTATGGAGTGTACTGAGGAAGTACTTTCATTTCTCCCTGTTTGTTTCTGGCAGGGGAATGGCCAGTTTCTAAAATCTTGTCATTTGTCACTGCAATCAAAAGTTCACTTTGCCTCCCTTTTATACATAAAGTCGATCTTTAAGGAGGATTTGAGAATATCCTAGTTGACCATTCTCACATTCTTGAAACCTGGAGCAAGCATCCTTTGACCACTCTTTCGGGTGCAAAAGGATGTGTTTTTCATTCGCGGTGCGGTTGCTGAAGCTTCCAGTAAAAGAATCTGGTAGCTAATTAGCAATCCGCTTACCTAGTAGTGAAAACTGAAATGACTTGGATAACGCGAAGAAAATAACACACAGACATGTACCTCCAGAAATCGCTCTAAAACTATCCGTATTTGGCGAGAGACAACTCCACGCGGGAAAAGTCACAGCCAAGAAAGCGATCCTTCGCCAACTCTGACTCGCGCCTTGGAAACCTGCGCGTGGAGCGTGCAGAGCTCGATTGTCTCCTTGGAAACCGCAGCCCGGCAGGGCTCAGGCAGGCCCGGGGGAAGCGCGCCTGGAGGAGCAGGTGTTCTCAGGCTGCCGTCTGCGCCTGCGCCGGTCCACCGCGCCCTCGTAGTAAGAGAGGCCCGGATGGAGGACGAGGAGGCGCGCCGTTGCTATGGCACCTGGGTCCTGGCCGCCGTGGGAGCAGGTGCCGGGGTCTCCCTCGCCTCACTGTCTGTCAGAGCTTAGAAAGAGGAGGAGAGGAGAGCTCCCCCGGCCATCTCTGTGACCCCAGCCGCTGCATCTCACACAGGCAGGAGGGGAACCAGAGGGAGAGAAGGGAAGGATGATGCGGAGATTTTTATGGTGGGAGATATTTATAGAGGGGACGGGGGTCAAACGTCTGGGACGTCTGGGAGGAAAAGTGCTTAGAAGGGAGCGAAGAGCCTTCCTGTGGGCTTCTGATGCGGGCGAGTCCCGGGTCCGGCGAGCCCGAGGGGGAAGTCTGGCAGCACCTTGCTTGCTTGGCTTTGTAGGAGGGAACCCCCCCCCCCATTTTTGTCATTTTCTTACCCCTCTCAAAGTTCTCCTCCCCAGGAGAAAAAAAGTCATTCCTGAAATGGTAGCTTCCATGAAGAGGCTCGGGTATTCATTTAGTCGATGGTACCTGGGGACCCTGGATACAAATTAAACTTACCACCTAATGTTTGTAAAATACTATTTAATTGTCATACTTGGTGACAGAGCATGAATTTAAGAATTTTAAAATTCAGTTGAGAAGGAGGCAGCAGGGAGAATGGGCCAGGTGGTCTCATGGTGTTCTTAGGGGTTAGTTTTTGCTTAAGTACTTATTTTGTATTAAAACGGGTTGTCTTTGACGTTCTTTCGATGCTCTTCGATTTTAAACAAGCATGTGTTTAACAGGCTATGAGATAAGGCTGGGGTCAATGAATTAAACTATTTTCGAAGGTCTGAATCCCGAAAGAAAGTTGTCAAAAGCGTATACATATAGACTTAGCTTAGACTCACATTAAAGGATCTGCAGTCACATACTCACAGGGGATTTAGCAGACACCCAGGAGGAAGGAATTAATTTCTGTCTCTTATTACAGTTAACCTATTAAGAGGGTGGTTCTTACTCAAGCCACACAGAGATTTTTACTGCTGATAAACATTGAAATTTAAATGTGTGAAACTCACAAGGAGTAAGTGTGAGGGATTCAGTTTGTGTAAAATGTGTTTTTGTTCCAGTATGTTGACTGTGTAGCATATGGCCAGTGCCCTGGGGATGATGATTAAAACAACTGAAGGGGATTGGATATCCTGTGACGCATTTGAAAAAGGCTTAAGGGACTTGGTAACAAGAATTTATGATTTACGTTCTTTGTTTACTTGGCAACCAGCCATGAGGTTTTTGAAGAGACAGGAAAAGAACGGCGGTACAAATTTAATGCACCTTCATTTTCTTCTTAGAGTCACTTCAAACTGTGGCTTTTTCTCTTTTCAATTCTTGCATAATAGTACGATTTAATAACACCTAGTATGTTTGATTTTTTCATTTTATTTTTATCGATTATGCTGATCCTATCTGTTTTAAATTTGAGCTTTCACATGGGTGAAATTCGTTGGAAATAATAAAGCACAGCTACCAAAGTCCTCAGGCAACTATTTGTTTACAAATTCAGAGCTATGTTTATTACAAAATTAAAGGAGAGCACTGGAGAGTTCCATAGAAATTTTAGTCTAACAATTATGTAACCTAAACATCTTAATAAATAAATTCCAAGATCCCTGGTCTGAAAAGAAAGCAGATTATCCTAAGGCACTTGTGACTGTGAAAGACAGTATTGTTTCTATAAGTATTTTGGATCACAGTGAGTTTTAGTGTGTTCTAATCATCCATGGCACCCTTACTTTCAATTAGTAGATAGTTAGGCATAACGGTTGAGGTGAGTTAGCCTGTCTTGCGGCCAGCCAGTGGTAGATAAACTCACTCCAAAGCATTGGTTTGGTTTCCCTAGGTTACCTCAAAATATTATTGCTCTCAACCTTTGCTTTACAAATTACTGAAACCTTACTTCGAGTTCTTTAAGTAAGTCCGTTCTGTATTCTTAGTTTAAAAGAAATAAGTATCTAGAAGGAATTGTAATCCAACTAATACATTGGAAATAGTTGTAATTACCCAGTTGAATAATTAGATTGAATGATTTGCATTCATGTACCTAAAACTAACTTTGTCTTGAGAAGGGGAAGGGTACCAATCAATACCAAACACTATGCTAAGGCAGGCGGACATTGAACTGAAACAGACCAGAAGTTTTTAAGTCTTGGATTTAAAAGGCCCCGATCACTTGTTTTCGATTAAGTTTATCATGATACTGTGCATTTCCTTTTAAATTCTCGTGCTTTTCATGAGTTGGCAGTTATTTGCTAATTTGCAGCTTATAAAAAGTTTAAAATAAATCTTAGGGGTCCCCCAGCTCAACAGTTTTTGTCAAAGCTCCTTGTCATTGACAGGGAATGAAGCACTTCTAATAGGCTGCTCACTTCTCTTCAGGACAAGTTTGCGATGTAAATTCTGTTTTAAATTGCCGAAACATATCCCTGTTTCCAGCCCCTGACACTAGTTTCACTGTTTGAAGTTAGGCAAGTCCAGTCTTCCTCCAGCCAGCAGCCATTTGGATAATGTAAAGCACGTGTCATGACTTTTGTGTTTTCTTTTCTTTAGGATAATATTCCTAAGGCATTCCTCAGGGTCTGGTTTTCAGGCATTACTCTCATAGCCTCCCTTCTTCCCTTCCTTCTCTTTTATGCCTCTTCCTCCTGGTTTGCTAGCCTCTGAATGTGTTCCAGCTTGTCTTTTGTCCTTTACAGTGCAGACCAGGACACTGGAGAGGGTGCTTCACGCTTCTGTGTGTCTCACCCATAGTCTCAGGCTTGCAGTTGATGTATATGTTGGGTGTCCCCATCATCCTTTTAACTCACTGGAACCTACTCTTCAGTAAAACCTATTAAAATGTTTTTCACACACAGTATTGAAAAGCCTCACCTCTTCACTTAGCTAGTGCTTGTGCAACTAGTGGGAAGGTGTTCTCCCACATGCTTTTTTGGGCAAACGTTGGAAGGAAAATCATGTATATCTCATCTCCCTTTAGTAAAATTGGCACCAGGTTAGGTGATCGAGTCAAAGGTTCACAGATAGTAAAGTGAAGCCAGTGGCCGAAACGAAGCTTGTGGGTAGTTTATTAATTCAGACGAAATCTCTCTCATTTTAGATCCTAAAGAAATATGTTCTTGACATCGGTACTTTCTGCCTCCAGAAAGGGTTTAAGGCAACTCAGTCTTGCTACAGGCACAAGAGATGGCTCATAGGTATAGAAACAGGTATACAAACAGGGTCCCAGGTGTTTGGGACCCTGAAGATGAGATTTCTATAGTTCTTTTGAAACTGGACCTAAAATTCTAGTACATTTAGAGAGCATTGCTCTTTCTGTTTTTGTTTAATAGTGGAAAATGTGCAGATGATTGTTATATATTTCTACATTTATGACAATTAGATCTACATGAACAGTTTTCCCTCAACCCTGTTTTTTGAACAGATAATCGGACATCAGACTGACCCCTTCTCCCTCCTTCCAGATTCTTCTTCAGGAACACATTATGTTCAGGTCACCCTGGACAATTTCATTCACTTCCATGTTTGTTTGCTCTTTCTCGTGCTGTTCTCTTTGTCTGAAATAACTAGTAATCTCTTGTACTCAGTATTCAAAGCCCATCTCAGCTTTCCTTGGTATTTCCAATTTTTGACTGAGTTCATTGCTTTTTTATTCCGCCTTCCATAATTCTTTACTTTTTTATTTTTGTTTTTATCTACATTTAAAATTTCTGGGTTTTGTTTGTGTTTGTGTTCTGTACCATACCGGAAACACCTCAGGGGCATAGGTCTGTCTTGTAATCTTTATGGGAATGTATATAGGAATATTGTAGGTGTTCAACAAAGTTTCATCAAAACTGTACATATATACACATATATATGGTATGTTCACATGCATATACAGACACATAGGTGAAGATTTATTTGCTGCTTTTGTTTGAAAAATTATAGATAAAACTATATAGCAGGCTAGGACCTGCTATAGTTAGTAGATAACTTGAGCTTTGTTCTCTTAAAAATGACTGAATTTATACACCATTTTCATAAACATTAACTTTCACCTGACCTATTTACTTATCACTGTTACCGGATAGTATTAGACATCACATTTGTTTTTGCTTTTTTTTTTAATGAAAAATATATTTCATAGAGTTTAAAACAGTTTGACTTCTGTGGAAATTAACATTTACTGTAGTTGAAAATCAAATGTTACTTAATTGAAAGCTCTCAGATCACAAATTATAACCATGCCCTAGAAACTAGTAGAAGGATTAAAAAATTGAGGATAGGAAGTGATATTCAGGTTTCCTCCACATTTGAAAGTTTGCTTTACGCCTCTCTTTGACAAAAGACCTACATTTGTACCTGTTTTTGTTCACTGAATGAAATCTGAAGAGGATTTTTGCTTTTATGAAACTGTAATTGCTTCTTTGCTTTATGCCATGTTGGCTTTCCTTGGAATACTCTGCTTTCAGAGAGCTGAGGAAACCTGTATTTGTTTTCATTTGGACATTAGACAACGTTAATGAGTATGACTTAAAAGCTGCGTCATCTGCTCTGACCTGGGCAAGGAGTTTTAACGATTGGCAGGGGATGTGGAAAATCCTTCTCTAAGCCTCAGATAGTCTTCTTATCCCCCTTTTTTTAGGCTCCTTGTAAATGAGGATTTCAGGAATTGGGTGGAGGGGGGTGGTTTTTAGAGTGGTACATCTAGAAAATGTCTGGCCATTGAAGGCCTCTCTTTCAGGGTATACAGATACATGTTTATTCTGAACGTTCCATGCTTTGTGTTTCTATGTGTTGGTTAGTCTATTACATTAATCTCCATACTCCATTCTACCCCTAAAGTGGACATAACATATACCTTATCTTTTTAAATCTTACAGCATTATTCTATAACAAACAGAAAATGGATGAAAATAAAGATATGGACTCAAAAGAAAGTGGAGAATATGAAGATGACTTTGAAAAGGACCTGGAATGGTTAATTAATGAAAAAGAAAAAAGTGGTGCCAGCATAATAGAGGTATATATAAATTGCCAAAAGCATTCATAATAATTACATTAACAAAGTGCTTTGTAATTCAAGAGTTTTGCATATACTATGTCATCTAAACCTCCCCAAATTCCTTTGATATACATAGAACAAGTATCATTATTTCTACCTTAGAGATGAGAAACTTGAGACATTAAGAGTTTATATGTTGTATCCTAAGGTGAGAGATGAGAGAACAGGGATTAAGTTAGCACTTAATAAAGTTTAAATTATAATTAAAAATAGGAGTGCCTGGGTGGCTCAGTCCGTTGAGCTTCTGACTTCGGCTCAGGTCATGGTCTCACAGTTTGTGAGTTCGAGCCCCGCATCCGGCTCTGTGCTGACAGCTCAGAGCCTGGAGCCTGCTAAAGATTCTGTCTCCCTCTCTCTCTGCCCCTCCCTCACTCCTGCTCTGTCTCTCTCTCTCAAAAATAAGTAAACATTTAAGAAACTTAAATTATAATTAAAAATTATAATTTATATAATATAAATAAATATGATTTATTGCATCAAAAATAAAAACAAGTACAATTAATTTCTACTTTATATAAACTTGGATAAAATCATGGGGTTATACTTTTAATATAAATGAAAATAAAGCAAATCCTCAAAAAACATGGTCTTTTGGCTAACATTTGAAACCTTAAGACTGAATTAGCCCTTCAGGGGAATGTATATAGAGGAAAAGCGTAGAGAGTCAAAACTGAACATAGGAATACCTGTAGGAAAAAGTGGACCCATTAAACATGATCATACAGGTAGAAGGGAAATCCAGGAAAATGAACCCGTTCCTGGATCATGAATATATACATCATGATCCCGTTCCTGGATCATGAATATATACATATATATATATATATATATATATATATATATATATACACACACACACATACGTATGTATATGTATATATATATATATACATATATATGTATATGTATATATAGATACACATACACACACTATATATATATGTATATATATATAGTATATATATGTATATATGTATGTATATATATGTATATATATAGTATATATATGTATATATGTATGTATATATATGTATATATATATATAGTGTGTGTGTGTATGTGTATCTATATGTAATTTGTGTGTGGGTACATGTTTATATACATATATGTACATATTCATATGTATATATGTATGAAATTAATGTCAATAAATAGGTAATGAAGAAAAGATGTAAGACTGCTATAAGAATAGGTGACTTTAGAGGGACAACGACCTAAGTAATTGTGACAGAAGTCAGATTTAAGGTTAAGGGAAAGAATATGAGAAAAAGAAGACGGGCAGTTTTACATCACAGACTTCTCTTAGTTGCATTTTGCTTTCTTACGCAATGGAGAGGACAAATGGGATAATATTTGAAAAAGGCAACAGAGCGAAAAGTAAAGGTTTTCCTGAGATGGCCTTTAAGTGGGAGTTCGATGCATCTTTAACAGAAAAATAGTAAGATTGAGTAGAGGCAGAGATACCCCAGAGTGGTCAGTTTGAACCAAAGTCTCATGACTGGAGGGGTGTGAGATCCAAAGCACAGAGTGCTAGAATTAGAGAAGTGATGATGATGCTTCATTGTTTCATTTCTTACTTCATTCAGAAAATATTAATTATCACCTACCATGTATCCGAGGCTATTGTGGGTACTGGGGAAATGGCAGCTTCAAAACAAAGGGCTCTCATCCATCTTACTCATTTTTGTGGGTGTATAATCACTTCCTCCTCTGAGGCTGGCAGGAAAAATGGATGACAGAGATAGAGACTGGGATGAGGGCTGGGGGGTGTGAAAAGTGGCAGTTTTATTGCACTGAATTTTTTGGTAACTTTGGCTTCTTCTGCAGTGGGTTTTAAAAAATGAAAACCAAAGAGTAATTAGGAAACAGATACTGTCAGAATGAACTAGAAAATCAAATACTGCTTAAAAAAACCAATTACAATGCAGAAATCTTAGTTTACTTGCTTGTTAGACATTTTAATGGGCCAGGTTTATTTGCTTATCAGACATCTGGCAACGCTGTGCAGGTTAGGAAGAGATGGCTATCAGAAAAGATGACCTTTAAGCATGTAAAAGCGGAAGGGGATTTTACGAGGTTGAAGAGAGCAGCAAGTAGTAATTCCCATAGAATTGTTTCAGGAGGGAGAGAATTGTCTGAGAAAAAGGACAAAAATATCGTAGGGGAAAGGTGTTTCTGTTTGGTTGGTGAATATGCACGTATGTGGAAAAGATGTTAGATAAGAAGCCTTTAATTAGAAACAGGTGTAGAGCAGGTTTTGTGATGTGATAATACTGATCTATGGTTCATGTGGAATTACGCTTTTTTAATATAAAACTGAGTTTATGATGGTGTTTAGCATAGACTGTTGGAGCCTCAGAGGATAGTTGAGGAGGGAAAATGTCATCCGTAGATAAAAATTGACTGGAATTTGGATATAGATTCTGCAGAAAATGGCAGCAATGATAATCTGAAAAGATTGTAAGAAGCTCAGAGTGATTAGCACTTGACTAAAGGCTGATATTGTAATGGTCCTGGGGAGAAAGATAGTTTTTTGAAGAATAGAAATATTATAAAGAGAAAACACTTAACAAAATTTTCTTCTGAAAATTTAAAGTGAGGAAGATTTTATAGAGGAACCATAGTAACATAATAATGTACTGTTTGTAGTTACCCTTTCATTAATTAGCATAAAATTTTTGAAAATATTAACCTAGCCCCTAGCAACATCAAATTCAGATTTAGCATTAAATTTTTCCTAAAGTGCTATTGTCACATGTATTTCCCTTGGGATGCTCATAAATATGAATTCAAATATTATGAGCACAGTGTAAATAAGAAGCATGTAAATTTTCCCATTCATAAAATATATTGCATGATTATGAAACTTCATTTTGGATTATCTACATATAAATGGACAAAGAGTCTCAATTTTTACTGAAAAAGAGAACCTTATATATATTTTTTTAGGTGGCTTGTGGGAATGAAGAGAATATTAACCAAGAATTAAAAGACAATGAAACAGAAACAGAACACACTGAACAGAGTTCTGATCCTGACAAATCTTTGAAGGATGAAGTTTCACCAAGAAGAAATGACTTCATTTCTGTACCGAGTATTCAACCTTTGGATCCCGTATCAGATTCAGATAGTGAAAACTCTTTCCAGGAATCCAAAGTAGAAAGCCAGAGAGCCCTGGAGGAGGAAGAGGATGAGGAAGTAAGGAGATATATTATGGAAAAAATTATACAAGCCAACAAGATTCTACAGAATCAAGAACCTGTGAATGATAAAAGGGAACGGAAGCTTAAGTTCAAAGACAAATTAGTTGATCTGGAAGTTCCTCCACTGGAAGACACTGATACTTACAAAAATTATCTTGAAAATGAAAGTAGTATGTCTGGAAAACTCTCACAGTTACGTATTTCCAAGGAATTTGGACAAGAAAATGTGCTCATGTCACTAACTGATGGAAATTGTGAAGAGAACAAGGATAGGAAAATTCTAGTCGAGAGAGATGGAAAGTTTGAACTTCTGAATTTACAAGACATTGAGAGTCAGGGGGTTTTGCCCCCCATTAATACTAATAGTACAGAAAACGAGCCTCACCAGTTGTCATCCAGATCTTCCAACTCAAATGTCAATGGTGTCAAGAAAGAAGAGCCGATAGCAAAGATTCATGCTGTTGCTCATTCATCAACAGAAGAGCCACTGGCTTATATCCCTCAGCCACCAGCCAACCCCAAGACTCGTCCAAGTTCTGCTGCCAACTCAGATCGAAGTAAGGGGAATGGGAAACCTAATCACAGGACACAGTCTGCAAATACACCTCCAGTGACCTCAACATATTGTCTTTCCTCTCGACAGAAAGAACTGCAAAAACGGCTAGAACAAAAGAGAGAAAAGCTAAAGAGAGAGGTGAGCACATAAGCGGGCATCATATTGAAAGTGGGATGTATTTTCATGTTTTATAAATGTAGTGGTACTTGAAATAGTTCCTCAAAGTATTGGGTAGATTTGCTTGCTTGTTTTGTTTTTCTATTGTTAGATTAAGTGGTTAAATATTAAGAGTGCAGATTATGGGGTAAACACCATGATTATCTTGGTCCTTTCTTGGAGGGATCACAGGGCCTAGTAATGAATGACTTGTGTTAGAGACAGAGGTCTCAGTGATGACATCATCTGATCCTTTCATTTTAAAGATGAGGCTCAGAGAAGGGACTGCTGAAAGTAATTTTGATGTGAGCAGGTGAAAATCAGGTGTCCTGTGGAAAAATGAAGGCACAAATTTGTTGGGGTTTAGGAGGCAGCAGGTAGATTTGGATTATAATTCTCTGACTTGTGTGTGTATGTGTTTTCACATATTCTTCCATGCCTATAATTCCTTGATTTCAGAGATTTTAGTTTTAGATGAATAGAGCCTAATAACCTTAACAAAATATTTCCAACATTCCATATGGAATCCAAGGTGATGATGATGGTGATGGTGATGGTGGTTTTGTGCTGTCGATTAAGAAGAGGCTGTGTGGGGCGCCTGGGTGGCGCTGTCGGTTAAGCGTCCGACTTCAGCCAGGTCACGATCTCGCGGTCCGTGAGTTCGAGCCCCGCGTCAGGCTCTGGGCTGATGGCTCGGAGCCTGGAGCCTGTTTCAGATTCTGTGTCTCCCTCTCTCTCTGCCCCTCCCCCGTTCATGCTCTGTCTCTCTCTGTCCCAAAAATAAATAAAAACGTTGAAAAAAAAATTTTTAAAAAAAAAAGAAGAGGCTGTGAAGTAACCGAAGCATTTATTTGGGGTCTTAGGGATTGCAATCCAGGAGGCAGAGTGTCGACCTAAATCAAAAGTGTGCTCTGAATAGTGAGCTAGTGAGCTGGGAGTGCAGGCTTATAAAGGCAAAAAGCACAAGGTTACATAGCTTGTTTTGAAAGAATTATGATTGGTGATGGCAGAGTTTAAGCTGACTAGCTAATACGCATGGGCTGTTTAGCCAACAGGTTACAATTTCCATCCAAAGTACAAGAATGTGTCTCACCAGGTTGGTCAGGGTTGCAGTTGACAAGTTGCAATTGACAAAAGTCGAAAGATCATGGTGGGCTGAGAATTGAAACAGGAGACTTGAAATAGGAGACAATGCGTAGGCCCCACTTCCTCAATGTTCTTTCAACTCTATTTTCAGTGACTGTCTTAGCAATGCTTACTTCGTTTTGAATCTTCCTTCACATTTCCCCCTTCTGATCAAGATCTTTCTGGCAGGAAAACATCAGTGACAGATTTTTGTGATCATGTAGTCCTATTTCATTATTGGAGTGGTTGGCAACCTGCAACTTGCTCTGGGCCCCTCATGTCCCTTGGAGGGTAGAATCTCATAGTGGTTGTTACTTGATGTGTTCTATAAGCATGCGAGGTGAGAGTTTTCCGGCCACGTCTGAGTAACAAGGAGGTTTGAGGAAATAAGACCTAGAAGTCAATTAGATTCTCCTTTCTTTCAGTCAAAGGGTACATCTGGTGAATGGTTTTGAGTCTTTGAACAAAGATTATCTGAGTTCTGACAGGATTTGAAACATTGGCTGTGAAAAGCATTGACAGTGGGATAATAATGAGTATAGAACAAATTAAAACAGTGATAAGATAACTTGTAGCCCAGGTCCCAATTCTGGTCAGGAGTCAGCTAAAAATATCTGAGACCCTGAAATCTAACCAACCAGAGGTTTTAGAGGATGGGATTCCCCTTAGAGATTTGGCAAGTTTAAAAATCTTAGCAGTTTCGAATTCCAAGCGACGGGAAGTACCCATGTACAGCAAGAAGTGTTAGTGATGGCAGACTCTACCGTGGGTCCCAAGTAAATAACCTAATGCTATGCTATTATTGAGGACAACATGAGATAGAGTATCCAAAGACTTGCCCTGGCTCTAATAGCTCAGGCAGTGAACCTGGCAATTCTGCTGATGGTTCAAGAAAGATTTCCAATCATGTACTCATTCCAAGCCAGCCACTGAAGATCCTCCCAAATTGGGCCCCTTTACTGAAGTTCTTCTCTCCTGGGAGACCATAGCCTTGGGAACGCCCCCAACTGTTATCTTTTTATTCGGAGGGGTTGTCATCTGGATAATTATCTTCTTTCAGTTTTTTTTAGCGGGGGGACTCCTTTTAGTTCTATGATTAGTTCCTGTATGGTTATCCTTTAGTAATTAACTTAAGGACAGAAGAAAGGGAAGTTAGATATCCCAGGTGGCATTGCTTTGCCATTCTCCAGCTGTCTAGGCAAGCAGATGTCCAAGATTGTCCCCTGTAAGTGCAGATGAAAATGTGTCCTGTAGGGGTGCAAAGCATCTCTGCTTAGAACTGGTTATGGACTCATTTATCAGTATAGAGGGCATGATAGGAGAAAACCAGGGATCTGTTTTATTTGAGCAGACGGAAGGAGGGTAGCTGTGTGTTTCACATCTTAGCTGAAAGAATCTTTTGTAAGAGGGGGGTCTTGCAGCTACGAGTGTCTGTTGGGGAACACTTGTTATTTGTGCCTTGGCATGTCTGCAAGAGCCAAATATAGGAGGCACTTTAGTGCTAAAGTGCCTGCTACAAGGATTGTTCCAAATATTTCATGGCCATGAGGCATTAGGAAGAGTCTCTTGTGAGATATACAGGCCTGGTCATGACTCTTGGGAAAGCTGTCTGTCTACCTCAGGTGCCATCTGCTTCTCACCCAGATTGTTGATTTTGAGTGGGTCTGGATATTTTTAGTTTGAGATCTCTTGTGGGTGGGGATGTCCAGTCAGGAGAGGATGCCCCCCCGCCTTTTTTTTTTTTAATAAGAACTGTGAACCCATGGGTCAACGCCTTTAAGTTTAGCAGCCTGGGGGTTAGTTAACAAATGCTTGATGTGGCCCTTCGCGGTGAGGTAGGAGGGCATCCTTGTGTAGGTGACATTTCCAGGAAGCAAATGTCCAGGTGGGAGATCATGATGTTGAAGATGTTTGTCACCCAGAAGTGTGCTGGGAAAAGATTGCTGTAGGAGCTCGGTATTAGTTTCAGGTACCTTGATAAGATCTTAGCAATAGATTAGTGGATTTCCTTTCAGTAGTAGGCCATCCTCATAGGTGTTCTGGTAATGATTTCAAAGGGAGATAATTAGTGTTTACCAAATAGAGTGGATCTGAGGTTAAATAAGTTGAAGGGGAGGGCTTTAGACCAAAGCAGACTGAAAGACTCAGTAAGATTTGCCAGTTGGGAGGTCTTAATTATTCCATTTGTTTGTTCTACATTGGCAGAGTATTGGGGATGATATGTGCAATGAAAATGTTGTAATATTGGCCAGATGTGGCAAATGGCCTATGAGATTTGTTTTGTGAAATAGCTCCCTCAGTCACTGTGAGGTTCCGAGGGTATGCCTCAGTTTGGACTTATTTTCTCCAATAATATTTACCGTGGAACTGAGGCCATAGTTCCATGACTAGGAAAGGCTCTTGCACAGTGAGAAAACATACAAGCCATTACTAGAACATATTTGTGTCCTTGAGATGGTGGCAGCTAGATAAAATTCAACTGCCATATTTCAAAGGGCCCAGAGGGTAAGAGATGTCTCTGTCATCAGAAGGTAAGGGTTTAGAAGGCAGGATTTAGAGAATGATAGTTTGAAATGTTGACATTTGGGGGAGACAGCAAGAGGGTTTCATAAAAGGTTAATCTACTGGAGGAAAGATGCTAAGTATAATGAGTATCATTCTCATTATAATGGCATTTGCAGTGGGGGTTGCTTATTTTTATGACATACATTTTATTTTTTTATTTTTTTAAAGTTTATTTATGTTGAGAGAGGTGGGAGAGGGAGAGGCAGAGAGAGAGGGAGAGAGAGAATCATAAGCAGGTAGGTGAAGCCTGACACGGGGCTCAATCTCAAGAACCATGACATCATGACCTGAGCCGAAATCAAGAGTCAGATGCTTAATTGACTTAGCCGCCCAGGTGCCCCTATGACATACATTTTATTTTTTATTTATTTAAAAAAATTTTTAATGTTTATTTATTTTTGAGAGATAGAGCACAAGCAGGGGAGGGGCAGAGAGAGAGAGAGAAGGAGACACAGAATCTGAAGCAGGCTCCAGGCTCTGAACTGTCAGCACAGAACCTGACACAGGGCTCGAACTCACAAACTGTGAGACGCTTAACCAACTGAGCTACCCAGGCGCCCCTGTCATACATTTTAAAATGATGACTGATAACATTGTATCAGGAAATAATCAGATTTCTAGGGATTTCACACAGTATTTGGAACACTGTACAGATGTTACATAAAGAAAGTTTAATATTATTTCTTATTTGACAATGCTTCCCATGTGATTTAACATATCAAATAAACCTAATAGGTCCTACGGAATTTTCCAGATCAAAAAGACTTCATTTAGAAGTTGATTTTGGGGGAGTTTGTAAAAAATATCAAAATGTTTGGACACTTGACCCAATAGGATAACAGAAAATTATAAAACAATACTTCATTATCCATTTACCTAAATTATCAGGGACAAATACAGAAGATTACAGTTAGCTACAAAAGCCTTAGCTGGTCTTAACAGAGAAGAAGACTCAGCTTTCCCAAGTCATCAAAGACGTGATAAAGACAAAACATAGACTCTGTTTCCTAGGCAGATTACATTAAAAGTAAAGAAACTTTGGGTACAATCTCTTATGAAGGGCAGGCCAACAATCTGAGAAAATTTTGTCCTTTCAACAGAGAAAACCAAAATTTTGCACTAGTGTACTTTGGATGTCAAAACTGAAGTTTAAATACATTAATTTTAACCTTGGCCAGCTTGATTACACATGAAATTCCTTTTCCAAGACTTCTTTCCTATGAACCTTCTACAACTTTCTGTGTCTATTTTAGTTTGTCTCTTTTTATTTCTCTTTCTGAAATAATCAGCTCTATGACAAAATCACTTTCATTTCCCTCAACAAAATTCATTTCTTCCCCATACCTTCTTTTACCAAAAACACACACTCTACTTTTCCTCTCTTACTTTCCATATACAGTCATTTTCTTACATCCTTGTTGAATTTTAGTAGCTTTACTTTCAAAAATACTAAATAGAATTTTTAACCCTTAGAATCTTAATTCCTAGTGAAAACTAAGAAACCATTGTGGACTGGCACATTTATAAATATGTTTCATCATTTCATCATTTTTATGTCACTTTTTTTTAAGTTTATTTATTTTGAGACAGAGAGAGAGAGAGAGAGAGAGAGAGAGAACGAGGGAGGGACAGAAAGAGAGAGAATCCCAAGCAGGCTCCACACTGCCAGCATGGGGCCCGACAAGGAGCTTGAACTCCCAAACCCTGAGATCATGACCTGAGCTGAAGTCAAGAGTCAGACACGTAACCAACTGAGCCACCGAGGCACCCCTCATCATTCCATAGTTTCTAGAAGTATAATCCCCCTCCTAGTCATTTAAATTTTTTTTGCATAGGTTTGTTTATTAAATAGACCTAAATATTATATATTTTTGTCTTTCTGTAAAAAAAATTTTAAAGCCAAAACTAAATAAACTTAGGTTTAGCAATCAATATTTCAGTATGTTATGCTATATATTTTGAAATGGTTTGGGTGGTTAATGAACATTTGTTATCTAGTTTAATTCAGCATAAATTTTGATCTCCTTTAAATTTACTTAGATTGCTTGCTTTTAGTAATTATACTTGGATTAAAACACTAAACAGCTAATCATCATCTTAAGCTATTTCTTTTCTTGACAGATTTTGAAACAGAAATAGCATGAGCTTTTATGACTAGTAAACCCAGGTAGAAAAAGTTGTGTATCTCCATTGCCTCATCGTGATGCTGATAACCCTGAAAACATTCCTGTTTTTACTAAACCAGCAAACATAAACTTGCCTTTTTTGCTTTTATTTTCTTACTAAAGTTTTTATTCAAATTCCAGTTAGTTAGCATACAGTGTAATATTAGTTTCAGGTATACAGTGTAGAGATTTAACACTTCCATAAAACATTCAGGGCTCATCACAAGTCTACTCCTCAGTCTCCATCACCTGTATCACCCAGTTCTCCACTCACCTCCCCTCTGGTAACCAGCAGTTTGTTCTCCATTAAACTAGCATTTATTTATCAAGGATTGTCTCAGATCATGTGAACTTGAGAAAGATTTGGGTTAGTGGTTTTTGTATTTCTGGGAATTTTTTGACTACTGAATTTATGGAAGCACTTCATTGTTTTTAATCCAATTAAATGGACCTTTTTCATAAATTAACTTTGACAGTGCCATCAGAGCTAGAAAATGTCACATCACTGTCCCATACATATGTAGACATATGTAACATATAGGTAGCTATAGACAGAAACCTTATGATTTCATTTTAAAATTTATACCGTGATTCAGGCATGATTCAAGCTCTTCTCAAAAGAATAGCGGATCCGAATTGTGTTTCTGGCAGATGAACTAACTTACGTTAGGTTAACTAACTAACCTAACGTAAGTTAGTTAACCCAAGTTACCTGCTAAGTTAATCTGAGTTAACCGCTCAGATGACCAAAGTCTTTTACTAAGGATTTTTATTTGTGTGCCGTGAAGATCCTTATAGAGCTGTCCCCGGAATTCTGGCAAGAAAATTGGAATGAGGAAGTGGAGGAGGGTACACAGATGGTACAGGGGGAAGGAGGAAGATGGCCCCAGAGGCAGGTCCTTGGTGCAAGAGGGCTGTTGCACGCCCAGAGGCAAAGCAGGAGGAAGGGAACGAGACGGTGCCTGAGACAGAGAGGACGGGTCTTTTTAAAGTTGTCTGTTTGCTTCAGTTAGTTTAGAAATGGCATTTTGTAAAGACGAGATTTTTAAAATCCTGACTATGTTTGAAACCCCCCAGGTACCAACTGAAATAGGCATCCCATTTGGTTGTCTTTATAAGCCTTTTCCAATTGTGCACGCAAGTAAACTAGCTGTAGGACATCAAAAGTGTCCATTTTGACCAATGAAGTTTTAAATCATCTTGGGTGATTTGATCCAATGGGGCAAAAATTCACAGCAAGAAAGACCATATTCCTTAACATAAATACTGCAGGAGTTACAATAGGGGGCTGAATATTAGAAGCTCCTTAGAAGAATTATTTCCCAGGGCGCCTGGGTGGCTCACTCGGTTGGGTAGCCGACTACGGCTCAGGTCGTGATCTCGCGGTCTGTGAGTTCGAGCCCCGTGTCGGGCTCTGTGCTGACAGCTCAGAGCCTGAAGCCTGCTTCGGATTCTGTGCCTCCCTCTCTTTCTGCCCCTTCCCTGCTTGGTCTCTGTCTCTCTCTCTCTCAAAAATAATAAACATTAAAAAAAATTTAAAAAAAATTATTTCCCATAATTGAGTACTTACCAAGAACCTGAAACCCAAATATTCCATTCAGAATGAGTGAAGATGGAATCCTCCCCTCAAAAATGAGTGAGGACAGAAGCAAGCAACAGAGGACATCCAATTAAAGGCCTGAACCTTGACCAAGATGGGAGGTTCAGGACCAAGAGGATTTATCACTGTGACTTGAAGCCACCAAGGATATGTAGGAGTGCAATGGACTCTTGGTACCTGACTCAAATCCACGGCAACACTGGAGACAGAGGTCAGGTACTTGAGATCCTACCAGCTATGCCCAGTAATGTTGATGAAGAAGAGGCTGTGAAGCAACCGGAGCGTTTATTTGGAGTTTTTGGGATTGCAATCTGGGAAACACAGGTCAACCAAAATTGACAGTGCTTTGAATTATGAGTGGGGAGTGCAGGCTTATAATGACAAAACCCACAAGGTCATGTAACTTGTTTTGAAAGAATTGTGATTGGTGGGGGCAGAGTTTAAACTGTCTAATACACAATTGACTATTTAGCTCACAGGTGTTACATTATCTCTATTTCAGTCCAAAGTAGAAGGAGGAGTTCTGGTTGCAATTGGCAAGAGTCAGAAGTTCCCGTTGTTCTGAGAACTGAGAACTGCAGGGAGAGACCTGCATTGGTCCTACTTCCTCAAGCCCTTTCCACTCCATTCTGAGTGACTCTCTTAGCAATGCTTACTTCATTTGGGATCTTTTTTCATAGCTCTTGAATAAAACTGTGTTTTATTAATGAAAACTCCAGGTAGTAAAACTGGTGAATTTTCTCTAAATGACTTAAATCAGTGCCCCAGTTCTCTGTTTTACTGGATACCTGATGATATTAAGCCGAACCAGAAAATACCTGACTGTAAAGGCCAAACTTCAGCAGGATCACAGGTAAATAGAATTTTACAATTAGAAGAATCCCTAAAGAGCCTTTTACAGATAAGAAATCTATAGTCTAGAAGTTTAATTAACTTTACCAAAATCATTCAACTTGTTTAGAGCAAAATAGGCGTCAAAATCTATTTTCTTGGTGTCTATTGAGAAATGGTATAGGAATTATGTAGGAAATGATCAAGGAAATTTCTGGTGTTTCAATAAGGAGCCCATATTAGCAGAAAAAGGTGACAAACAAAGTTAGGGTTTATAACCTATAGAATGCTCAGGCAGGAATCTGAAAAAATGCATACTAAATAAAGTTTAGCTTGCTTGGCCACTAATATCTGAACTGTAACTCGCAGACTTAGTTTGCTTGGTTTATAGCAGTACTTAAAAGGATCTGCTAACGCCAAACTTGATGACAATACAAAATAACATTTGAGAATGAACTATAATAATGTTTGCTGTACACACAAATGTGTAAGTGCATTTGTATATTTCTACAAATGTTATATGAGAGGTTTTATAGAATTTCAGTGTCTTTTCACTACTGGACTGAGTAATCTTGAACTGGTGTGACTCAGAAATAGTTTCGTTTTTATTTTGATCCTCTTTTCTTGGTGCTGAGATGCACTTTTCTCATGTCAGGATCCTCAGAACTGAATTTCCCTTGGTTTATGCACTTGCTCAAGGCATGGTCTTTATTACTTATATGCTTGCTCAAGACTGTATGGAAATGCTAAGGCTTTTTCATATTTTTTAGTTGGTTTCAGGGGAAGGCTTTCCTTGTTTATACCCAACAAAATATTTGCTGAGTTGAGCTGCTATACTGTATCTATTCTAAGTGCATCATTTCATTGTTTTCTTTGGCAACTGCATTATCTGTACTTCGGCTGATATCTTCTGTGTAATATCTAAAAGTTCCTCCAGAAAGATAATCATCTTACCATACTGTTTGTATTGATGTAAGACATCATCAACTGAGAAAAGAGACAGAACTGAAACAAAACAAAAGCACTTATTATTTCAGGTCTCAGAATTGCAATTTGGGGAGTAGAGATTTGGGTAGCAACCCAAATTATGTCCACTAGGGCACAAAAGTCAAGCGTTTTTAGAGGCAAAAAAAGAATGCTTCTTTACGTTATTTACAAAGAATTTTGTTTGGCGTTGACAGCAGAAAACTAATCTTGGCTACACATAATTGGTGGCTAAGGCTATTGCTGAGAAAAAGTCTGTTACTGTAGCAGGTTGCGGGTACTGGTAGAATCCTTGTTACATTGGTAGTTTGGCCCAATTCAAAAGTTTATGATTATACCCAGTGAGGACTTGCATAAGGCCCACATCCTAATGGCCCCTGACTCCATTTTAAAATTCCTTGACATAAGGTGAATCCATTTTATTTCACCTTTTACATTACCCAAGGTCCTTCTTGTAAAAAGAAACTTACAAATAAATGTAAATTTTAATCTGTGATAAATTCACCTTTTATATAAGCATTTTTTAGAGCTTAGAAAATAGTATATAGGTATTTCAAAATAGAAATCTTCAGTCTTTATTCATATATATGCAAATGTTTATTAATTTTTTTTTTAATGTTTGAGAGAAAGAGACACACACAGAATGCAGGGGAGGGGTGTGGGGAGGGGATGTTAGGGGCAGAGAGAGAGGGAGACACAGAATCTGAAGCAGGCTCCAGGCTCTGAGCTGTCAACACAGAGCCCAACGTGGGGCTTGAACTCATGAACCGTGAGATCATGACCTGAAGCCAAAGTCGGATGCTCAACTGACAGAGCCACCCTATGTACGTATTTTTAAAAGGCGAGTATCACCAGGATTCTGTCACAAAATTATACACACCTTTCCAGTATATCGGTATTTTAAAAGGCATTCTGTGCTGTCTATTGGATAGGATATTTTCTTTCCTTCTTACATTTTGGTCAATCAAAAGGAATTAGAAAGACTTGCTATATTGTTAAAATGTAAAGAAAGAACTCTGAATTCCACCATTTGAAGAAAATTAAAGCATAGATTATATAATTCAGTTCATTTAAGTGATAAAATTTTAGTATTGGGAGAGACTTGAGAGCTCATTAATTTCACTCCATCTTGTAGAGGAGAATACAGAGTTAAGTGGTTTGACCAAATCGACATAGTATGATAGCAGCCTGCTTGCTACTCAGATCTCCTAACTTTTAGCTCAGTACAATTTTCACTATGATATGTTCCTGACATGCTCCTCTTTGCTCCTAGTGACTATTTTATAGCTCTACACAACTGGTTTAAGTACCCCTCCTCAAGTTTAAGAAACTTCCTTTTATAACATTCATTGAATAATTCATATAAAAAATTCATTTTGTTCCTGTAGTTAACTGTCTAAATATTGTTCTGATAACAAAAAATGTTACTTTGTGAATATATATTAGTTGAAAAATATTTTTAAACAGTGTAATAAAAAATTTCAAACACATATGAAGGTACGGTTAATCTCTGTGTCCCCATCACCCAGATTTGAAAGTCATTGAGATTTTGGCATATTTGCTTCATCTCCTTTGTTTCTTGGCTGATGTATGTTTAAAGCAAGTCCTAGGTAGAGCATTATTGCTCACTTGTACATTTTAATATATATTTCTAAATGACGATGTTAGCCTTCTCTTTCATGACCACAATGTCATTTATTACAATTAACAAATTTAACAATAATGTAAAAATGTTTCAAACATTTATGATGCTCCTGTAGACACCATATAGTGCTTCTAGAGTGTGGTGGCCTTTTTTTTTTCTTTGGCAAAGCTACAATTTGAGGGGTTTAATTCCAAAAGTAAACCAGGAAATGAAGGAGAGATTCAAGGAATTTCTGAACAGCATGCATACATATATTGTACATCTATGTAATTGTAGAATTTATCTCTCCAATTTCATTTATCTGATAAACCTTAATTTTATTCCTAAGCAAATTAGAGTCCCTATTTTTTTTGTTTGTTTGTTTTTGGAGAAGCCCAATTTTCCAATGGAAAGTTTTAGGAGCAGAGAATGCTAATTTCAGATCTCAAAATATATCTCCCTACTCTGATAACTCATATACAATTTTATTAGTTTTTCATGAATGTCTTTTGATCACTCTTTCCACCAGGAAGAACAACGAAAAATAGAAGAAGAAAAAGAAAAGAAAAAAGAGAATGACATGGTATTTAAAGCATGGTTGCAAAAGAAAAGAGAGCAGGTCATAGAAATGAGGAGAATTCAGCGAGCAAAGCAAATCGAAGACATGAATAGCAGAGTAAGTAAATCTTCTCTATGGAATGTAAGTTGATACAGATATGAAAGCTGAATTACAGGAAGAAATGAGAATATCAGAATAAGAAACTATGGAAAAAGTAGGAAAAGTGGTCCAAGAGCAACCCTTGCAAAAGATGCAACATACAGATGACTTTACAATTAAATTCTAAGAAGCCTGTGAAAATCAAATGAGTCCTATTTTATTCAGACTTTTATAGCACAGGAAATGGAAAACTACCAATATGTTTTTTCAGGATATTATAACTTTGCTATTCAAATAGGACAAAGATAGCATACACGTGCATACACACACGCACATGCACACACACACACACACACACACACACACACACACAAACTCTACAGAATGGGTCTACTTAAGAACAGACATATGGCGTGTCTGGGTGGCTCAGTCGGTTAAGCACCGGATTCTTGATTTCAGCTCGGGTATGATCTCACGGTTCATGGGATGGAGCCCCGTGTTCTCTCTCTGCCTCTCTCTTTGCCCTTCCCATGCTTGTGCTGTCTCTCAAAATAAATAAATAAACATATAAAAAACAATCGGGACGCCCGGGTGGCTCAATCGGTTGAGTGTCCGACTTTGGTTCAGGTCATGATCCTACCGTTCGTGAGTTCGAGCCCTGTGTCGGGCCCTGTGCTGACAGCTCATAGCCTGGAACTTGCTTCAGATTCTGTGTCTCCCTCTCTCTCTCTGCCCCATCCCCACTCATGCTCTGTCTCTCTCTCTCTTAAAAATAAATAAAACATTAAAAATTAAAAAAAAAACAATAGACATATAGACAGATGGAGAAAAGACGAATACCGTTTGCTTTCACACATAATGTAGAATCTGAAAAACAAAACAAATGAGCGAACAAAAAGAGTCAGATCTACAAATACAGAGAACAAAATGGTGGTTGCCAGCGCTGGGAGGTGAGGGTAGGGGGATGGGCAAAATGGGTGAAGGGGAATGGGAAGTACAGGCTTCCTGTTACGGAATGAATAAGTCATGGCAAGAAAAGGGTCGGCATGAGGAATCCAGTACAGGATATTGTAATAGTGTTGTGTGGTAACAGATGGTGGCTACGCTTGTGGTGAGCCTAGAGAGGGTGAGTCACTATGTTACCCACCCGAAAGTAATGTGACATTATCGTGTGTCACCTATACTCAAAAAAAAAATTTTTTTTTAAAGAATAGATACATCTAAATCTTACATGAAAGCTAACAAAGACACCAAATTATTTAGTTTTAAAAAATTTGAAACATTACAGGAAACCAAAGACAAAGCAAAAAACCGTCCCTACCCCTACCAATTTTTCTAAAAAGCACAGAAATAAAAAATTGAAAATTCAGTCCTGTGCCCTCCCGACTCATCTCCTAGTGATACGCACTTTTAGAATGTGTGCAAGTCTTCCAAGTCTTAGTTATATTTACAGTCTCACAAATCAAAATTTTATGATACACTTTGCTTTTTTTTCCATTTAAGTCTTCAGAGACTATTTCTAGGTCATTACATTTAGATATTTCTTTTCAAGTAGCTGCATAGTATTCTGTTCAGAGATAATTTATTAAATCCTCAATTGTGGGTATTCAGCTTGGCTCCGATATTGTTCTATTCACTAACAATGCTGTAGTGAACATGTTCGTTCTGTAGGAGAGTTTCTGAAGAGTGGAATCTATGACTCACTGGGTGTCCAGAGTGAAATTTTTAGTTAAATGTGCAAAAATTAACCTCCCGAAAGGTTGTATCAATTGATAGTCCCTCCAACAGTGTGTAAGAGCGAATATTTACCACATCCTGACTAACACTTTATGTGGTTTATCTTCTTAATTTTTCTTCATGAGTACATATGACCATGTGTATATTCTGTGAATTTTCTGTTTATAGTCTTGACTGAATTATTATACCTGAATGAAGGGGGCAAGAGCAGATGTGGGGAGAGCAATTGAAAAGCAGATGTAGTTGTAGATGAGGGAGAAAGGATAGTGACTTGGGCTAGAATTGTAACAGGAGAGGGGGAGAGAGGGAGGGGGAGAAAGAGAGGGAGAGAGATATGAGTCATTTAAGATGTTCTGAAATACTGACTGGAGGAATTTTGTAATGAATTAGATATGTGTGTGAGGGAGAATGAGGTGCAAAGAGAATATACCAGTTTTCTCTTCTGAGGAGCTTGGTGGATGATGGTGCCACTCACTGGAGCAGTAGAGAGTAACACAATGGTGGAGGAAACGGCTATTTCAGTTTTTCACTTGTTGAGTTTGAGGTCCCTACGAAACATCCAGGTGAAGCTGTTGAAACGTGACTGGAGAGATATATTTTATGGCTAGCGTGGAGAATGAGCAGATCAGTGATTTCAAAGACTAATGGCCGCCCTCCATCCCCAGTTTGTGGGGATGTGGCTGTGGCTGTAGGACTGGGTGTCAAGGGCCCTGGAGAAAGGCCTAGAAGATGAGAAAATGAGAACTCTGTGAGGCTGGATGTTGAATGACCAGAGGTCGTGAAATTAAGGGAGCCAAATGGTGTAAATGTCAGGTGAGTGTGGCTTTACTTAGAAGAGTAGAGGCATAGAGTTCTGAAGAGTATGAAGGAGTGTGTCCTAACTTCTGCACCTGACCTGTGAAGTACTTGAAGTTCGGCAGGAAATGCAGAGTCTATTTGGGAGAGGAAAACTGCGTCTTGGAGGAGAATCCGGATTTGGGTAACACAGGAGGTTTAAGTCCAGGGCCCTTTCGGTATCTTGTGAGAATGGACATGTTTAGGAGTTTTTATATCTTTGAATGGGAATTACAAGGGAGAAACTAGGGAAGTTTTTGAGGGAAGCGGGGAATTCAGGCTTGGGAGGGGAGAGGCACAGCACGTTGCTGTAATGTTGAAAAGTATTGCGGACAAGAGGAGCGTACGTTTCAGTGACCAAGAAAAACACAGCTGTGAGTGCACTGCCTGCAGTTTCCCAGGGGATGGTGGACCCTCAGGCTTCATGGCACTCAGCCCAACATAATATTTTTATAGGGTATTTATAAAAATAAACATACGCTTCAGTGTTCTATTGTGTCCTACTTGGGGATAATAGAAACTTCGAACTGGGGGTGCCTGGGTGGCTCAGTCAGTTAAGCGTCCAAATTCAAAGTGACAAAATTCACAAAAGTTCTTGAGAATACGATTCATTTATGATATGGTTTCTCATTAAAGTTAATCTTTGAGACAGACTTCAAATCAAGAAAAAAAAATTCCGACGGGAAATACATAACCATGATGCCTTTTAACATGAACATTTTTTGAAATAAATTACGTTCAGCCATAGTTCATGTTTTTAAAGAATACAATTCAGAGCTTCTTTTTAAAGAAAAATATTTATTTATTTATTTATTTATTTATTTATTTATTTGGAGAGAGAAAGAGAGGGAGAGCAAGCATGAGTGGGGGAGGGGCAGAGAGAGGGAGAGAGAATCCCCAGAATAGATTGTGTCCGTTATGCTTAGAAACCTCCAGTGGCTTCTCGTCTCAAAATAAAACCTGCCTAGTGTTCCTGCCGTCGCCTACCATAGCCTTCTTTCACTTTGTCTCCTACCTCTTTCCAGCCACTTTGCCATAGCTTCACTTTCACTTCTTTGCTGTTTATTGAGCATACCAAACACAGTCTCTTCTCAGATCGTTCGCTCTTACTGTTACCACTGCTTGAAATACCCTTCCTCCAGACAGCCAATAACTTACCCACCCTCTTTCTGTCTACATACCATCTTTCTCCTCACCTCCCCCATATTTCTCTCCTCACCATACTTCTCTTTTGAATCTGACCTATCAATCGATCGATCATCTGTTTTCATCTCCTCATCTAGAGTAACACTGCCTGGTACAACTTTCTGTGATGATGGGAATGCTGTTTGTGCCGTCCAGTAAAGTAGCCACTAGCCACAACATGGCTATTAAGCGCTTGAAATGTAGCTAATGTGAGTGAAGTACTGAATTTTAAATTTTATTTAAGTAGCTGCGTGTGACGAGGACCACCGTGTCGTGCAATCACAGAATACGGAAGAGGGGGAACCTCGTTTTTTTCACCGATGCAGCCCCGTACCAGTGTGCCTGTATATACTGTATGTGGTAGACAGCTGTAAGTGCTGAATGAATAAATGAACAGAGATACCAGTAAATCCTGGTCACCTCTGAATCCTTGACTCTCTTGATCTCGAATTCCAGCATGAACCCTTTTTAGTCATCTCCAGCCCTTCCCAGGCTTCTAGGTGTTCAGCAATGATCCTTAGGTCCATGGGTCCTCTTCACAAACTTCAGCATTGCAAATCAAAGATCCTAGGTTACATAAATTATATAAATTAAAATGGAACCTACTTGGCAATGGGAGTGAAAGATAAAGGAAAATGCAAGATGAAAGAAGTGTATGCTCTGTATCATAGAGCTCATGTTCGGGGAAAGTATTAAATGAATACATAAAGGAAAGGTCCTTTGCGTTTTAGCCAGGCATCCATAGGATGAGACGTGCTTTCCCCTCACGCCACATCTGTCCCTTTGCTTTCTTTATTCTCTCACAGAAGAGCTCTTTCAACTGTGAAAATTCCCTGAAGATAGGATCCATCATGAAGTTTGAGGAACTGTATATACAATAAGCTACTCCCACTGGCTTTTACTTATGACAAAATCATCACGGCTGTTATCCTGATGAGAAAATTCTTATGGTTGCAAATCCTTATGGCCGTCCTCCATAAGAGTAGTTACAGTTTGGAGATGAGCTTGGTAGTTAGATGCTCTTAAAAGTTAAAAACAAAGACAGAATTTAAAAGAAAGGATGAATAACAGAAGTGTCAGATCATTAGTTTTCCAACTGCATTCCAGGGAGCTCCTTTAGGAATTGCTGCAAAGACCTCAACTCCACTCATATTGCCTATCCCAATCTTTCTTCAACCCTGTTTTATTTTTTGTGCCATTGTGAAAAATTACTTTACTTGTCAAAGGGCTCTCATCATTGAAAAGTTTGCAAATCACTGCATTTAAACCTTCTTCATTTATTGCTTACCTCAATAAGACTTTTGAAAGGCGCTGGATGGCAATGAATACAGTGTTGGGTTTTCTGACGGGGCAATCAGTGGTGCGAGTCAAAGGCGATATATTTTGTTTGGATGCTAGGAGTGCAGGTAGTGAGGTTGGCATTATTAAGAAAAATTGATGAGTGGAACACATATTCTTGTAGGGTCCTATAGTCAGGGCCTCAAAAAGCTGTTTTGGTGTATTGAAAATTAAATAAAGCTTGTTTTTGTAATCAGCAGGAAAACAGAGATCCACAACAAGCTTTTCGATTATGGCTTAAAAAAAAGCACGAAGAGCAGCTGAGAGAAAGAAAGACAGAAGAACTACGAAAGCAGGAGGAATGTTTATTCTTCCTTAAAGGGACCGAAGGCCGCGAAAGGGCCTTTAAACAGTAAGTCACAGGCAGGGCATGCTTCCCCTTTTCTCACAGTCATTGTAGAGAGTTATATCGTCAAGAAAGCTTGGAAAAAAATACCACAAAATATTTTATTGCTTATATTACATATCTATTCAGTTTTAAGTCCACGCTTCTAAAACCTGAGAAAATTCTTTAGCTCCATACTATGCATTGTATCTATATACCATTCTTTCTTTCTTCAAGGTATTTTCTATTTTTTTTTATGTTTATTTATTTTTGGAGATGGGGGAGGGGCAGAGAGTGAGGGAGACAGAATCCCTAGTAGTTTCTGGGCTGTCAGCACAGAGCTCCATGTGGGGCTCAATCTCACGAATCGTGAGATCATGACCTGAGCTGATACCAAGAGTGTGACGCTTAACTGACTGAGCCACCCAGGCGCCCCTCTTCAAGATATTTTCAATACCAAAATTATTTTATATTTCACCAGTCTGATAACCTTTGATAGCCTGCCATTTATTTTATTTATTTTGTTCACTTCTTAGAGAAATGGACCAAAGACTGTTTACAGCTTCTCTTATACACTCCTCAGAAAAACTGAATAAAGAGTTGCATTTCCCAAGAAATATTTTTATGTAGAAAGACAGGCTGAGGAGGAAGATCTGTACAAACCAAATGGAAAAAGAGATTTTGGACACATACTTTCAAGGCAAACCTGATCTTTTCAGTTACCTGGTGGACACTTTGTATTACCTGACTAATTGTGAGGAAACAGACCTGGTTTCAGAATTTTGCCAGCAGGGCTTGGGAGAGGGAATGAGTCCAGTTGTTTGAAGTTCCTTTCTTTCCTGTCTTTTTTGCTGTCTCTGTCTTTGTTTCTGTGCTTCTTTCTTCCTTTCCTTTTTTTTTTAACATATAATTATCATAATAGAAGCAGTAAATGTACATTGTGGAAATGGAGGCAGAAAAGTCACATTTTCATCACCCAGAGACCACTGTTAGTACCTTAGTGCATATCTTTTCTCTATACATACATTTATAATTTCAAAATATAAATTGAATCATACTGGTTATACTGTTCTGTAATCTGCTTATTTTTATTGACGATCTCATCTAATACCCAGTCCAGAATCCTATTTTTTCCCAATTGACCCCTAAATGACTACAGTTAATTTGCTCAAAGTAGTGTCTAATTCAGGACCACACAACCTTGGCTTAGATGCTTAAGTCTATTCAGTTCTGACACAGTTATTTCGTTGTTTAGGGTTATTTCTGAAAACAAGTGTGTATACACACACATACCACATATATACTTTCATATGTGTGTATACAGTTATTTGGGGGTTATTTTACCTAAGCAAGGTTATAGATTCAAATTGGTTAGAATGTGGACTCTTCTTCACCATAGAGCACATTAATGTCTACCAAGAACGAGGTAACCTACCTTTCTTTCTTTCTTTCTTTCTTTCTTTCTTTCTTTCTTTCTTTTTCTCTTTCTTTCTTTCTCTTTCTTTCTTTCTTTCTTTTTCTTTCTTTCTGTCTTTTCTTTTTCTTTCTTTCTTTTTTTTTTTTTAACTTAAATTTTAGTTAACATTCGATGCAGTATTGGTTTCAGGAGTAGAATTCAGTGATTCATCACTTACATACAACACCCAGTGCTCACTGCAAGTGGTAAGGCAATATTTCTGTATGTTGGTATTCTTAACCTAACTGAGCCATGTTTTAGAATACAGCTAGTTGCAAAAAATAAGTTATTTGGAATGTATCAAATACTTGATTGCTTAGAAAATCATATTAAAAAAAAGAATAGGACCTTTATCACATGTGAAATATTATATTTATTACTAAAAACCCAGTTTTTTTAGCTGGCAGTTTCACTGTAAGAGAAACTTAAAGTATTTGATTGCAAATATGACTGTGCTTCCTTGTGTGATCATAGGGGATAAGTCTGAAATTTTTCAGTTAGTACTTTAATAATTTTTGTTGTGACTATAGCATTTCAATGTAAAGAACTCAATTTCCTTGAATAGCCTACAGTAGTAACTTTACAGCAAAAGAGAGGTGTATACTCACCAGTTCTGATCATATCTTTTTCTACAGATGGCTACGAAGGAAACGGATCGAAAAACTAGCAGAGCAACAAGCTGTCAGAGAAAGAACTAGACAGCTCCGACTAGAAGCAAAGCATTCTAAACAATTGCAGAGCCACCTACATATGTCAGAAGCCAAAGCTTTTCGTTTTACTGATCATTACAATTGAAAGTATTTTAAGTACTTCATTTGGAAGCTGCTACCCTCAGAATTTTGTATATCATTTCTAATGGCCTGTGTGCTTTGGTCATACTCGAAATTATGGAAATGCTATTTATCTTTTGGTGATACTGACAGTGAATTTATCTTTTTTTTTTTAACACTAAACAAAATAAATTTCTTCCCTCGCATTGCTGTATTGTGTTATACCGTAGTCCGTGCAACAAATTGGACAACGAATGAACGCTTTACTTGTAATTTATTGGCAAACTTAAGGACAAAGAGTGTAGGTACATGAAATAACCTACTTTACTTCTAAAGTAAAGTAGGTTCCTTTACTTGTAATTTATTCCTTTACTTGTAAATTATTGGCATTTCTAGCCTTTACTTGTGAATTCCTTTACTTGTAATTCCTTTACTTGTAATTTATTGGCATTTCTAGCTGGAAAGAACATAAGAAAGGGACAAATTTCTGTTCTTGGTCTCTCTTATTATTAAAAAAAGATGGCAATAGAACATTTCATAAAGCTGTAGTGACCTCTTAAACAAGCCTGGTTCAAGGCCTTAAACAAAATCCTGCCTATGACAACTTTGAGTTTGAATAGCTGTGGCAAAAGCTGAGGAATAGGGTGGGCTTACTTCCTCATGTTCTTTACAAAATGAAGATAGTAATTATGCATCCAATTTTGGTATGTTACAAACTTAGCTGGCTCTTATTTAGAGTTTATGGTGTACATGGTATTGTTGGAGATGCTTTACGTAAATCATTTGCTTTAATCCTTGTAACAACCCTACTGGTCTTGTTTTGCAGATGAGGAAACTAAAGTATAGAGGGGAGCAGTTTGCTCACAGGCCGTGATCTGCATGACTGCAAAATCTTTTCTCTGAGGCATGTTATAAAGTTTACATACCTTGGTAGATATGGTGAAATATTTAAGACTATACAGGAATCTGACATGTGGAGGAACAGTACTCAATACGCGTAAGAGCATTTAAAGGGTGGAGGCCAAAGGCACCCATACAAGTGTGACTGGAGACTGGAGAATCAGTGTAGTTCTGTTAAAGCTTCAAAGGACACGGCTCTCGTCAACTGGGTATTCGTACTTTAATCACTCGACCCTAAATGAGAAAACACAGAATCACTGAATCCTGTCTCAACTTCTTACGGCACTTTCAGCATACACCAGATAATTTAAAATTCCGTTAGAACTAGTTTGGGTTGCTTACAGTTATTGTTAATGATACAAAGCAACTTAACATTTGAATATTCCACAACAGTTTTACAAAAAAGGCTGTTGGAATTTTGATAGAGATCACAGTGAACCTATAGATTGTTTTGGGTAGTACTGTCATTTTAATAAAATTACCTTCCAACCCAGAATAGCACAGATGTCTTTTCATTTAGTGCAGCAACATTGCTGCAGTTTTCATCGTACGAGTCTTTCACCTTCTTGGTTGAATTTATTTACAGATATTTTATTCTTTTGGATTCCACTGCAAATGGAATTGTCTTCTTAATTTGCTTTTGAGTTGTATATTCAAAAACAAACAAATGAATTTTTGCATTGATACACTGTGAAATGTTGCTGAATTTATCAGCACTAGAGTTTTGGTAGATTTCTTGGAATTTTCCACATATGGGATAATATCACCTGTGAATAGAGATAGTTTTACTTCTTCCTTTCCAAATTGGATTCCTTTTCTTTTTCGTGACTGATTACTTTGGCTAAGACTTCCAGTATAGTGTAGAATAGTGGTGATAAAAGTGGGCATCCTTGTCTTGTTCTTGATCTTAAAAGGAAAGGTTTTAGTCATTCACTATTGAGTATGATGTTAGCTGTGGGGTTTTCCATAAATGCTTATAAAGTTGAAGTTCGTACCACTCTATTCTACTTATTCCTATTCTTTGGTCCCTATTTTTCTGAGTGCTTTTATCATAAAAGGGTGTTGGATTTTATCAAAACCTCTTTCTGCATCAAGTGAAATCATCATGTAGTTTTTCCCTTTTGTCCTCTTATATATGTGTGTATATCCTATATGTATGATATACACATTGTATGTGTGTATGATATATACTACATTGGTTGATTTTCTTATGTTGAACTACCCTTGCATTCCTGAGATAAATACCACTTGGTCATGGTATATAATCCCTTTACTGTGCTGTTGTAGTCTGCTGGGAATTTGTTGAGGAACTTTTTCATCTATATTCATAAGAACATATGGCGTTGGAAAGTTTTTTTGTTTTTTTGTTTTTTTTTTACCGATTTAATGTGTTATAGGCCTGTTCACATTTTCTATTTCTTCTTGTGTCAGTTTTGGTAATTTGTGTGTTTCTAGGGATTTGTCCACTTTCCTCTAGTTTATTTAAATGTTGAAGTACTATTACTCCTTTTTGTTTGTTCTACTTATTTGAGGTTGGTAATAACTCCCCCACTTTCATTTCTGATTTTAGTTATTTGCATCTTCTTTTTTTCTTAGTCTGGCTGTAGGTTTGTCAATTTTGTGGGTCTTTTCAAAGAACCAATTTTCTATTTCCTTGATACTGTTTTTATGTTCTCTATTTTATCTCTGCTCTAGTTTTGATTTCCTTCGTTCTGCTAGCTTTGGACTTAAGTTTGCTCTTTTTTTTTCTAGGTCCTTAGGTGTGATGTTAGGTTGTCGATTTGAGATCATTTTTTTTCTTTTGTTTAGCTCAATTAGTTGTTATCTTTATTATTGTTACTATTCTTGACATTCTTAAACCAACCATTGCAGAAGTGTGCTATTGGCTTGTGGTTATGAGTATATGCACAATTTTTTGTGTGTGTGATAAAATATATATAACAAAGCTTACCATTTTGGCCATTTTTAAAATGTATAATTCAGGGGCATTAAGTATATTCATATTGTACAACCATCATGACTTGCCATCTTCAGGATTTTTCATCATCCCAGCAGACTCTGTAATAATTAAAAACTCCCTGTTCTGCCTTCTCTGTAATAATTAAAAACTCCCTGTTCTGCCTTCCCTTGACTCCCCATAACCACTTCTGTCACTATGAATTTATTTCATGTACCTACACTCTTTGTCCTTTTATTTCACTTAGTGTAACGTATTAAAGGTTCATTTATGCTGTAGCATATACCAGATTTTCAGTCCTTTTTAAGACTAATATTCCACTGCACATATATACCACATTTTGCTTATCAATGGATAATCGAATGGATAAGGATGAATGCATCCATCAAAGGACACCTATGTTACTTTCACCTTCCTTTTGGCTACACAAATAATGCTGCTGTGAACACTGGTATACAACTATTTGGGTCCTTGCTTTCAATTCTTTTGGGTGTTTACCTACAAGTGAATTGCTGGATCATATGGTAATTCTATGTTTGATTTTTTTGTTTAATTTTATTTTAGAAAGAGAACGTGAGCTGGAGAGGGGCAGAGGGAGAGAGAATCCCAAGCAGAGCTCGGGATTCTTGATGCAGGGCTCCATTCCACGACCTGAACCGAAATCAGGAGTCTGATGCTCAACCGACTGAGCCACCTAGGTGCCCGTGTTTAATTTTTTGAGGAACTACCATACTGTCTTCAACAGTGGTTGCACCATTTTACATTCTCACCAGTAACGTACAAGGGTTCTAATTTCTCCACATCTTTGTCAATGCTTATTTTCCTTCTTTGATAAGTGGCCATTGTAATGGGCATGAAGTGAAACTGATTAATGATGTTGAGAATCTTTTGATATGTTATTGGCATTTTGTACATCTTTATTTAGGAAATGTGTCTTCATGTCCTTTGCCCATTTTTTAATTAGGTTGTTTGTTTTTTGGTTGCTGAGTTTATTCTGGACCTTTATTCTGGACACTAGACCCTTATTAGCTATATGATTTGCAAATATTTTCTTTGGTTCTGTAGGTTGCCTTTTCATTTTGTGGATACTGTCCTTTGATTAAAAAGTTTTTAATTTTGATGAAGTTAACTTTTTTTCTCTTCTTGCCTGTGCTTCTGGTGTCATATCCAAGAAATCATTGCCAAATCCAATGTCATGAAGCTTTTCCTCTATGTTTTCCTCAAGTTTTATGCTAAGTAAACCTAAAGGAAAGGCTGAAGAATCAACTATAAATAGTATAAGTTAGAGGAAGACTTGACAAGCACATTAAATCAATATTCAAAATAAAGAATGTAGAGAAATTTATTGCCATTTCAAAGTATAACTCTGATGAGTCAGACAAAAAAACCATTAAGTTGACATTAAAATATGTTATTTGACCAGATTTGTCTTCAGAAGATTTCTCTTTTGATAGACAGTTCTGCACCTACTATGGTGTAATCTGGTGGAAACATATTGTGGATATTTTTAAAGACCTATAAAAAGGGTGTTTTATGATGGTGCATCATAAACAATTATTAATTAATTGATGGATTTCATTTTTCATTTTGTACAATGTTCCAGAAAGATTCCACTTTCTCTACCACATTTTATATCAAATTGGATATTCCTACTGTGTTGCATTTGTCAAAATGAGCTCAGTGGAATCTGTTTTCTTTATATATGTCAAGTTGCACCCATTCAAACTATGGCATTCCCCACACAAAACCAACATAATATGTTTTGCTGAAACACTTGCTAATATGCTGGTAAAATACTTTTAATTTTCCTAACATGTAGCATTTGGTTTTAAAATATTAGTCCCTTCACCCATAGTATTTCCATGAGCCTCCTTTGTAGCCCCAAAAAAATCACCAAAAAGGGAATGGACACTCCCTCCACCCATCCCCCTGGCTATTATTCCTTGAGAGTAGGGGCCAGAAAACTTTCTGTAAAGGACCTGATAGGAAATATTTTAAGCTCTGCAGGCCATACAAGCCCTGTTGCATCTATTCGATTGTACTGCTGTGGTGTAAAAAAACAAAACAAAAAACCAGAAAATAACCAGAGACAACAGTAAATGAGTGGTGTGGCCGCATATGACCCACCTTGCATTAAGAGTGCCAAAAGTTAAGTCTGCTCGTATTAAATACACAGCAAGATATAACTTAGGGCTTAAAATAAAGGCGGAATCTTTTTCTTTCAGAGTCCTTTAGGAAAAGCATCATACAGTGCCTGCAAAGTTATCATCTCCTTTAAATATAGCTACACAGTTTCCTTCTTTTCTTACCCTGAGATACTTATTAAGAAAGGGTAATCTGTGGTCCAGTACATAAAACATCTTTGGGGATATAGATTACTTAAATAGAAAGTGATATTACTTCTACCATTGTAAGAACTCCAGCTCCCAGAGAAGCAAGTGCCTGTGGCGTGCCTCCGACACACTGAATGTTAAAGGACAATAAGTTCTCCCTGGCAGTGGTTGCAGCAATTGAAAGTTATATTTTCATATCTAGTATAGGGATGAAATCGTCCAATATTTTTCTTTGTAGCAAGTAAGGTGGTTGGTGAAGACTCAGAAAATGGGTTGTCAGGTGAGCTTTCAGTACAGGTAACTGGATCTAAAATGCGTAGAACCTAGGGAAAACAAGAAGTAATGTCAGATGAATGCATTAGGGACTGTAAAAGCCCTTGGCTTTATTGATTAATATAAGTACTTATAAAACCCCATTTCATTCACATGTAACTACCAGAAAAAATAACATCTGAATGATGAATTTGATTGCTTAGAGAACTTCTCCCTTTTCAAAAAGCTCTAAATTATGAACGGTGTCTAGTTATGACATTACCTAGGTTGCCTAGTTTTCAAAAATGATGAAATTAATGTTCTTTAATGGATATTGGTGAAAAAAGCATGAAAACACAGAAGAAGATATGATGGTTATATCAATTTAAGTGGCATCAGTTTTTACCCTTAACCAAAAAGCACTCACCACCTTCCTTCTATGATCTTTCATTAACTGCCTGGAATCAGGATTCTGCATTCTTCTACTGAAATGGTATTTCAAAGTTTATAATGAGTTACTTGTAAAATCAATGGCTTTTCATGCCTCTGTTTCTAGTTTATATGCAACATTTTATGCTAACAATCATGTTCTTGTTCATGTTCTTGTTCATGTTCTTGGATGTCACAGAACCGTGCTCTCTGAATTCTTCTGCTCTGACATGTCCTGTTCTACGACCCACAACAGGAGGAACCTTTGGGTTGAATACAATTCTCCAGTGAAGGGCAAGGATAACACGCTTAGTTCATAGCTCCTGTTTGTCACGCTTACATTCGCCCAGCCATATTCACAGGAGGAGGATGGGTCGTGGTGCAAACGAGGTAGGCACTGCAGTTGGAAAGGAACTGGGAAAAGCAGCAGGGGAAAGAATGTTCTTGCTTTCTTGTGCAAGCCTATGCCTTATGTAAGGAGCTTCCAGATGTGGTTGGATGTGCCTGTCTCTCTCTCAAGTTGTCCAGCAGGTTTTTTTTCCTTCTAAGTTACCAACATACCCAAAGGACTAGAGCTAATTTAAGAATGTCCTGGCACCATTTACGGGCCACTGTTCTATTTTGGGACCTTTATTTTTCAACTAGATTGCTGCTTTTTCCACTGAGTTTTTGAGATCCTATTTTTGTAAAATTTGGTTGGGTGCTACAGGACAAGTAAAGATGAAGGGCTTAACGAAAACTTGCTTATAAATTTAGAAGGGAAAATAAGAAAAGTACTGAGGTACTCTGTTATTACATTCTGTCTATATAGAGAGAAACCACATACCAAAGGAATTCAGTAGAAGGAGACTGAGATACCAGTACAGATAGGTTTCTGGATTTTAGCCTGAAGGTGACGGGGAAGGATTTTAAGCAGGATACCTTTCAGACAAACATGTTATATACTCAGTTGGAAGAGATGGGAAAGGGTAGGCATTAAAAGCAGACATGGGAAGAACAAAGAAAGGGAGTTTACTACAGTAAGCTAGCTAAGAAATGATGACCTTGAAGCAAAGGGGCTGAAAGGTTCAAGAGACCCTAAGAAAGGAGGACTGTTAGGTATGTTAACTAAGAGAACATGGTGGATAAAAGATTGGGAAAAGGGGATCTAGAATATGCCCGCAGGATACCTAAAATCGTATAGTAATATAGAATGGACAGGGAAATGAGAAAAGCCGGGAGGGTGTGCAGTTATGTAAGCCAAGGGAAGTGAGTGTTTCAAGGAAGGAGTTGTCAGTTATACCACATACTACCGGCAGCAACTGAATAGGCAGTGACACAGCTTCCCAACAAGGAGAAGAGAAAGGATAAAGATGATGAATTTAGGGGCGCCTGGGTGGCGCAGTCGGTTAAGCGTCCGACTTCAGCCAGGTCACGATCTCGCGGTCCGTGAGTTCGAGCCCCGCGTCGGGCTCTGGGCTGATGGCTCAGAGCCTGGAGCCTGTTTCCAATTCTGTGTCTCCCTCTCTCTCTGCCCCTCCCCCGTTCATGCTCTGTCTCTCTCTGTCCCAAAAATAAATAAACGTTGAAAAAAAAAAAAAAAAAAAAGATGATGAATTTAGGGGCACCCGGGTGGCTCAGTCAGTTAAGCATCTGACTCTCGATTTTGGCTCAGGTCATGATCTCACGGTTTCGTGAGTTCGAGCCCCACACGGGGCTCTGCACAGGCAGCACAGAGCCTGCTTGGAATTCTCTCTCTCCTCTTCTCTCTGCCCCTTTCTGCTGTCTCTGTCTCTCTCTCTCAAAAAAAAAAAAAAAGGGAAAAAAAGATGATGAATTTAGTTTTGGGTATGGATGCATTCTGTAAACAGCTGAGCACCTACTATGTGTACAGGATTGCTGTGTCAGATCTTGAGGAAACATAAGATACGGTCCTCACCCTCACGGAGCTTACAGTTAGGGAGAGAGGGGGCGAATCAAACAACTGCAACCGAACACGGTAAAGAGCTATCACAGATGAATGCACAAAACCCAATGGAAGCCTGGGGGAAGGTCCATCCGAGTTTGCCAGGGAGATTCAGGGAGGGCTGATTCTTAAAGGTAGAGAGGTGCTGCGAGGACAGTCCAGGCAGAACGTATACACAGAGGCTTGCAGTACAATGGCATGTCTGTGCAATGAAACGTGGTTGAGGCTGCTAGGATTTGAAGAGCAGAGTGTAGGGACACCTGGCTAATAATCCTTGAGAAGAGATGGAATAAAGATTTTGAAAAGCCTTCTATATAATATGGAAGAATTGAGACTCAATAATGAGGGAGACTGGGAGCTGTGTGAACGGGAATACCAACACAAGTGGATTGACTTTTTCCTTTTTTTTTGGACCGGCATTTAAAAAATAACTCTCTGTAGAGAGAGACTCTAATTGCAGTAGAGGATGGCCTGGAGGCAGGTAAAAGGCGAGGGGTATTGGTAAAAAGGCTACTGCAATGATTGAGGCTGAAGGATAGGTGTTTGGACTTGAAGAGGGGATAAAATAGAAGGAACTGATAGGATTTGTAAAACCAGCAGGATTAGGGGGATGAAGAAAGTAATAAAAATGGTATCTACCATTTACTGAGAAATTACTATATTTTGGAATCTTCTATGAGCTTTATATGCATTATTTTATGAAATACTTAAAACATCTATATAGTGGTATAGTTCACTAAGAGGGAGTACAGGGGGAAGTGGGTTCTTTTTCTTTTTGGGGGGAGGGGGAAATGCAAATGCAAAAGCAAGGAGAAAGGACCAGTTGTTCTATCTTCAGCTGTCTTTGAGATGCACATATGGAGGTGGAAAGCTGGACAGGTCTCTTGAACCCAGAAACAAATATCTCCGTCGAAGTCCCAAGCATGGAGCTATGGGAACAGGACAGTCCCTACAGAATACAGAAAGTCTGTTATGAGAGGAAAGGCTCAAGAGTGGGCACGGGAGGAGGATGCCTCACATGCCTGCAAAATACTGAAAAAGAATGGTCACGGAGTAGTGAGGAGTTAGAAGTATACGGTGTTTCAGAAACTAAGGGAGTTTGAAAAGCATGGGGAACAGACTCCTATGGAACATCAACATTTAAAGGAGGAAAAAAGGTGATGAGGAGGTGTCCTGAGAGGGAGTATGGGGGCCAAGAATGAGTGAGGTCAGAGAAGTCAAGAGGATATCAAGGAAGGAGTGCTGACACACAAACTAGGGTAATAAAGTGAGGAGGAGTTAAGATGGCAGAGGAGTAGGCGGAACCTAAGCTTGCCTCCTCCCTTGAACACAATTAGATAAATATCAAATCATTCTGAACACCCAAGAGATCAACGTGAGGACCGAGAGAACAAAACTGCAAGTCTGTAAGTAGAATCCTGGAAGGTAGGAACCACAGAGAGTTGATTTGGGGGAGGTAAGAACTGCGTGCTGTGGAGAGGAGGGAGCCCTGCTTACGGAGACGCAAGGTATTCTAAGCAGCAGAGTACAAAATCTGATGTTTTACAAGTCCACCCCCGCTGGGGTGGTGCTTGGCTTAGGGGTGACCCTGAAGGGAAGGAGGGTGGAGACCTGGGACTGGACAGCATGGTCTGAGGATCCCTTGGGTCGCACGGGGAGAAACGGTTCCCCTGTTTTTGGGCGTGGTGGCAAGGCCTCTTGGGGACAGAAGGACAGGTGGTGCCGGTGTGCTGTACTGTTCCCAGGCATAGGACCGGGGATGCTGGTTGAGGGGATGCTCGCTAGCCTCTGAGCCACTATGTGGCTCCGCGACTGCTTCCCCGGCACAGGCCGGAAATGGCAAAAGCTACGCAAGACCCTCTCCCGGAAGTTCAGCACACGCCATCCTGCGTGAGTCCCTAAAATCTGGGGTTTAGAAGCCCGGCTGGGTGCCTGAGATAAAGCAGCTGGACACAGACAGGGTGAAGGTAGGAATCTGATGGAATCCAGGGACACGACAGTGGGGACTGTTCGCTCTTCTGTGAGGGGGACTTCTGAAGAGTGGCAGGCACGAGTTCTCCGCTCGGGGGATGAGAGAACAGGGCAACACCATTTGCCACCTGCCCCTCAGCACCGATCCACCTCAGTGAGCTGAACAGTGCCGCCAAGAGGAGACTGGAGCGGCTTACGCCGAGACCCCCTCACCTGCACTGATGGGTCTCTAGAGGGCAAGTTGGCCTGAAAAAATCAGTGCGGAAGGCCCTCTCCCCAGAAGACCAGCACAAACCCCGTGCACGCACCGAGTCTACTGATCACAGAGTGCTGCAAAGCTTCAGATCTAGGGGAAATAGGCGCTAGTTTCCTTTCTTTTAATCTTTAAAATATTTGTTTATTTATTTACATATATTTTACTTTTATTTTTTGGATCTGGCTTCTTTTAACAAACGGTACAAAACACACATATGCTGTAGCCTTTTTTTTTTTTTTTTCTGGACAAACTTCCAAACTCCTTCTGTGAGGCTAGCATTACCTTGATTCCAAAACTAGACGAAGACCCCACTAAAAAGGAAAATTATAGGCCAATATCCCTGATAAACATGGATGCAAAAATTTTCAACAAGATATCAGCAAACTGAACTCAGCAATGCACTAAAAGAACTATTGACCATGATCAAGAGGGATTTATTCCTGGGCTGCAGGGATGGTTCAATATTTGCAAATCAATCAACATATATACCAAATTAATAAAAGAAAAAAATAAGAACCATATGATCCTCTCAATAGATGCAGAAAGAGCATCGGATAAAATATAACATCCATTCTACCTCAACATCACAAAGGCCATATACGAAAGACCCACAGCTAATATCATCCTCAAAGGGGAAAAACTGAGAGCTTTCCTCTACAATCAGGAACAAGACAGAGATGTCCTCTCACCATTACTTTTTAACACAGTACTGGAAGTCTTAGCCTCAGCTCTCAGACAACAACAACAAAAAAATAAAAGGCATCCAAATCGTCAAAGAAGAAGTAAAACTTTCATTATTTGCAGACGATATGATACTCTATGCAGAAAACCTGAAAGACTCCACCAAAAAATTGTTAGAACTAATACATGAATTCAGTAAAGTTTCAGGATGTAAAATCAAGGCACGGAAATCAGCGGCATTTTTATACACCAATAATGAAGCAGCAGAAAAAGAAATCAAGAAATCGATCCCAACTACAATGGCACCAAACACTGTAAGATACATAGGAATAAACCTAACCAAAGAACTAAAGGATCTGTACTCTGAAAACTAGAAAATTTATGAAGGAAACTGAAGAGGGCACAAAGAAATGGAAAAAACATTCCATGCTCATGGATTGGAAGAACAAATACTGTTAAAATGTCTCTACTACTCAAACCAATCCACACATTTAATGCAATCCCTATCAAAATACCACTAGCATTATTCGCAGAGCTAGAACAATCCTAAAATTTGTCTGGAAACACAAAAGACCCCGAATAGCCAAAGCAGTCCTGAAAAAGAAAAGCAAAGCTGGAAGCATCATGATTCTGGAGTTTAAACTTATCTATAAAGCTGCAGTCATCAAGACAGTATGGTACTGGCACAAAAACAGACATAGAGGTTAATGGAACAGAACAGAAAACCCACAAATAGACCCACAACTATATGGTCAAGTAATCCTCAACAAAGTAGGAAAGAATACCCAAAGGAAAAAAGACAGTCTCTTCCACAAATGGCATTAGGAAAACTGGACGGTGACATACAGAAGAATGAAACTGGACTACTTTTTTTTTACACCATATGCAAAAATAAATTTAAAATGGATGAAACACCTAAATGTGAGACAGGAAACCATCAAAATCTTAGAGGAGAACATGGGCAGCAACCTCTTTGACCTCGGCCGCAGCAACTTCTTACTAGACTATTTGCTGGAGGTAAGAGAAACAAAAGAAAATGTGAACTATTGGGGGACTTTATCAAGATAAAAAGCTTCTGCACAGCGAAGGAAACAATTGACAAGAGTAAAAGGCAGCCTATGGAATGGGAGAAGATATTTGCAGATGACATATTGGATAAAGGGTTAGTATCTAAAACCTATAAAGAACTTATCAAACTCAACACCAAGAAAATAAATAATCCAGTGAAGAAATGGGCAGAAGACATGAACAGACATTTTTACAAAGACATCCAGGTGACTAACAGACACATGAAAAGATGGTCAACATCACTCATCATTAGGGAAACACAAATCAAAACCACAATGAGATACCACCTCACACCTGTCAGAATGGCTAAAATGAACAACTCAGGAAACAACATACGTTGGCGAGGATGTGGGGAAAGAGGAGCCCTCCTGCACTTTTGGTGGGAATGCAAACTGGTGCACACATTCTGGGAAACAGTATGGAGGGTCCTTAACAAGTTAGAAATACAACTACCCTATGACCCAGCAACTGCACTACTAGGCATTTACCCAAAGGATACAAAAAAATGCTGATTTTGAAGGGGTACATGCACCCCAATGTTTACAGCAGCATTAAAAACACTAGTCAAACCATGGAAAGGACCCAAATGTCCAATGAATGATGAATGGATAGAGAAGATGTGGTGTATACACACACACACACACACACACACACACACACACACACTGGAATATTACTTAGCCATCAAAAAGAATGGAATTTTGCCATTTGGAATGATGTGGATAGAACTAGAGTGTATTCTGCTAAGCAGAATATCAGTCAGAGGAAGATGAATACCATATGATTTCACTCAGTGGAATTTAAGAAACAAAACAGATGAACATATGGGAGGGGGAAAAAAGAGAGAGGGAAACCAACCATAAGAGACTCTTAACTATAGACAACAAACTGAGAGCTGATGGAGGGAGGTGGGTGGGGGATGGGCTAGATGGATAGTGGGTAGGTACTAAGGAGGGCACTTGTTATGATGAGCACTTGGGTGTTGTATGTGAATGATGAATCCCTGAATTCTACTCCTGAAACCAGTATTGCACTGTATGTTAACTAGAATTTAGATAAAAATCTGAAAAGAAAAAAATATGGTAAAAAAGCATTTAAATGTTCATGACCTTTATATGAGCACGTTTTGAGAAAAGCAGAGCTGGAAGGCTACTGGGATTAGTATGGCAGGAACTGAGGAATGGATGGTACATGAATACAAACAAGTATGGACCGTTTGTCCAACGTTCTTGCTTGTAAAGGTGATAAGGCCACATCAGAGAACTTAAGATAGAGAGATTTTTCTTTTTTAGGCTTCTAGGTATCATGTGGGACCTTGAAGGAATTTTCTGCCTGTGCCTTCTTTTTTTTGTGTACTAGGAACCAAAGTCATCTACTGAATGTGAGGTTATAATCTGACAGGTACAGAAACAAGGCAAGTGACGAACTGACAAAGGACTGACATTTTCAGGGTACCTGAGGGATAAGGGAGAAAGATACTTAAAATTGAAATATAGGCAAGTTATGGAAGGAAAAGAAACCAGGGGAGTGAGCTGATGAGATGAAATAAAAAACGTAGGGATCGAGGGAATAAAGATTATGTGATCAAGGAACCGGGGCAATTAAAGCAATCAGGGCTTGGAAAGAAGAGTTGAGATCACAGGTCACGGAGAGAGGTGTTGAGTTGATTTTAAAAGTGGACCATTCTGGTTAAGGACAAGGCCTGCAATAGGGACACAGGAGTAAGATACTGAAATGCAATAGAGGTGACCTTGGTTAGGACAGAACTGTGAGACCACAGTATTTAACAGCTTATCTGCATGAACCCTGAATTTACCCAGGCCTGTAGGTACCGGGTCTACACTATTTGATTCCGCAGTATTTGCCACATTCATATCTATACATGGGAATGAAATAATTTCTGATGTCAGAAGTAATCTATTATCAGCTCATGATAATAGCTAAAAGATAGGCCCTTTCAAAACAATCACATTTTTCTCCTGAAGGACATAGTAATAATGTTTTTTTAATGTTTATTTTTGAGAGAGAGGCAGAGCATGAGTGGGGAGGAGCAGAGAGAGAGGGAGACACAGAATCCGAAGCAGGCTCCAGGCTCTGAGCTGTCAGCACGGAGCCCGACGCGGGGCTCAAACCCACGAACTGCGAGATCATGACCTGAGCTGAAGTTGGACGCTTACTGACTGAGCCACCCAGGCACCCCAAGAGTAATAATGTTTAAGAAATTAAAACACAAAGGAAGAAACAAGTTTTTCCAAGATCTCAAGCTCATTAGCATTAGAATCAGTTTTAGATCCCATAATTCCTAACTCCTAATCCCAAGCACTTTGTGTTATATCACCTTTTGGTAAGGGGACAGTCTTAGAAGTTCCACAGTCACACAAGAGAGAAATATTTTACCGTTTCAGCCATTTTTTCTGCTGGGGTGCTGCAGAATTCAACTGGCGATGGAACCTTTTTTTGGCCATTAGCACCGACATTTCCCAGAAGATGAGCATTGACCGCTTTTGCCAACTTGTGATTTGTTAACGCTAGTTCTGCCGTGGTGTGAGGCTGTGTACTTGGGTAGTAGGTTTGCTCTCTTCCCCACTGCAAAGAGACTAAGAGCTCCTCCAAGAGTCTGCATAGAACACACAGGAACACTGAATATTAATAAGAGGATAAAACATAAAAGTCAAGAATACTAAAGAAACGGGAAACATTCTTCTGGAATCATGTAAGTATCTTTCTTGCATATCTTTTTCTCAGAGTTCAATAAATTGGAAATTCTGGTTAAAATAAGACTATAGAAAGCATTTATAGATTTATTAATGTCATTATCTGGAAGTCATCAACAAGCAGAACTTTTTTTTTAGTTCTCATATTTTAGTACAGGTACAATAAACTGGTATACTCATCTAGTGGTTCAGAACTACTGATCTGATTTGTGTATCTATTATTTCCTTCTTCATGAGTTACATTAATTTTTGAAGGATAAGCCAACTTACAATTCCTAGGATGAAATGTACTTGGCCATGATGTAGAAACCTTTTTACATATTGTAGGATTTGATTCACTAAAATTCTGGTTAGGACTTTTGCATCTATGTTCATTGGAGATACCGGTCTGTAGTTTTCTTGTAATACCTCTGACTTTGGTATCAAGGTAATGCTGGCCTCATAAAGTGAGTTGGAAAGTGTTCCCTTCTGTTTTCTAGAAGAGTCTGTGTAAATTTGGCTTGCTTTCTTTCTTAGTTGTTTGCTGGTATTTACCAGTAAATCTATGTAGGCCTGGAATTTCCTTTATTAGAAGGTTTTTAACTGAAAATTCAATTGCTTTAATAGGTTAGGGCTATTCAGGTGACTTGTTCTTGAGTACCCTTTGGTAGTTTTGTGTCTTTTAAGGACTCTGTCCATTTCATTTAAGTTGTTGAGTTTATTGGCATACAGTTGTTCATAACATCCCCACATCATCTTTTTTATGTCTATAGAATCTAGGTAATATATGCCCTTCCTAATTCCTGACACTGGCAATGTGTTTCTTTCTTTCTTTTTTTCCCCTGATTATACTGCCTAGAGGTTTCTTAGATTTATCTCATCAAAGAACTAGAATTGGCTATTTCATTTATCTCTGCTCTCATTCTTATTATTTTCTTCCTTCTGCTTAATTTGCTCTTTGTGTTTTTTTTGAGAGCACAAGCAGGGGAAGGGCAGAGAGAGAGGGAGACACAGAATCCAAAGCAGGCTTCAGGCTCTGGGCTGTCAGCACAGAGCCGGATGTGGGCTCGAACTCACGAACAATGAAATCATGACCTGAGTCGAAGTCTGATGCTTAACTGCCTGAGCCACCCAGGTGCCCCCTGCTCTTTGTGTTTCTTAAAGAGTAGGCTTAAATTACTGTCAGGACCTTTCTTCTTTTCTAAAATAAGTGTTTAAAGCTATAAATTTCCCTCTAAACACCGCTTTAGTTGCCTCCCACAAAATCTGATATTTTGATATATGGTTTACCCTCGAACAATGTGAGTTTGAACTGTGGAGGTCTACTTATGTGCTGATTTTTTTTTCAGTAAATACAGTATAGTGCTGTAGATGTATTTTGTCTTCCTTATAATTTTAGTAATAGTTTCTTTTATTTAGCTTATTTTATTATAAGAATATAGTGTATACTACATATGATATACAAAATATGTGTTAATCAACAATTTATGTTATTGGCAAGGCTTCTGGTTGAGAGTAGGCTAGAAGTAGTTAAATTTTTGAGGAGTCAAAAATTACACATGGATTTTCAACTGCATGGGGGTGGGGGTCAGTCTCCTCCTCATGTTGTTTAAGCGTCATATGAATTGTTTTCATTCTTATAATTTCCCCTGTGAGTTCTTCTTTGACCCTTACTGATTTGATTTGTAATAAATCAATTATAGTCCTTGACTTATGATGGTTTGATGATTTTTTGACTATATGATGGTGCAAAAGCAATAACATTTAATTAAAACTATACTTTGAATTTTGAATTTTCATCTATTCCTGGTCTAGCAGTAGGCAGCACCATACTTTCTCATTTACTGGGCAGCAGAAGTGAGCCACAGCTCCCAGCAAGGTACGTGATCAGGAGGTAAACAATGAATACACTTACAAAATTCTGTACCTGAGCAAGCATTCTGTTTTTTGCTTTCAGTGTAGTGCTCAAATCCCAAGATAGTCAACACCTTATAACAAAATGGGCTTTGTATTAGGTAATTTTGCCCAACTATAGGCTAATATACATGTTCAGCATGTTTAAGGTAGGCTAGGCTAAGTCATGATGTTCAGTACGTTAGGTGTATTAATTTTTGACACACGGTATTTTCATCTTGGATGACTTTACTGGGACATAACCCCACTGTAAGTCCAGGAAGATGTGTGTATAGAAGTACAAAGTACTTTTAAGAAAGACCATCAATTTTCATAGTTCTGGAGCATATGGTCATGAAAGTAAACTCTAATGCTAAAGAACAGTCCTCAAAAAGACCTCCCAAAGGAGAGACAGGTGCACTTTTTGGCCGCTACCAAAAAGTATACAGAAGTGCTACAACTATAAACAAAAACCACTTTTAAAACCAAAGATCAAAAAAATGGGTTAGAGAGGGAGGGAGCCAAAACATAAGAGACTCCTAAAAACTGAGAACAAACTGAGGGTTTATGGGGGGTGGGAGGGAAGGGTGGGTGGTGATGGGTATGGTATTGGGGAGGGCACCTGTTGGGATGAGCACTGGGTGTTGTATGGAAACCAATTTGACAATACATTTCATAATAAAAAAAAAATAATAAATAAATAGAACCAAAGATCACTTCTATTATAGCTAGAATTATATATAAGAATGTAATTAAGAATGTAAGACGCACGTGGTCTTATTTTTTTAGTCTTCCTCCCTTCTGGGCATCTATTTAAAAATGCTCCTCAAAGTATACGCTCAATAAGTTACTGCATGTAGAAATACTAAAGAACTATCACAGTAACAAAAATTGCAAGAGAAGGAAGAAGAGTTGAGAATGGAAACAAGTGCCGTACTTCTGGGTAGCTATCATTTCCTGACGAAACTGTTCCCGTTCACTCAGGAGATCTTGAATGGCACTCTGTGCATCACGGTTTTGACGCTGTAAGCCTGCCCTGGAGTTGGTTAATTCATCTGCCATAACCCTGGAAAAGATGAAAATGTCACGTGTAAATTCCCTGATAATAAATTCTCCGGCTGTAAAGAAGTGAATGTGCTACCTTTGTAACTCATTTTCAAAAGCTTACAAAGATTTCACACGGTCAAGTTACTTCTCAGTTTTAAAGCATTTAAAAATATATATAATCCTAGAACTCATTAAAGGGATTTAAAAAATACGTGTCTACAAAATGACAAAAGAAAAGTTATTTAACTTTCCTTTAGAGTGACGTTTGGAATGTACCTCAGTCTTACTCCAGATAAACCAAATTAAAAATAATAATAATTACATGTTTTTAAATACAGAAAATTTTAGAGGAAAACAAAAATGAGTTCCTATCACTCAGTTACCTCATTGTCTTTAGAAAAATATTAAAATAAGATACAAAAGGCTTTTATACAAGGGAAAACTAAGTCTTTCCTCCTGTCCAACATCCCCCCCTTCTTTTACAACTGATAAAGTTTCTTATATATTTCTCCAGAAATAAAAAATTTATGTATATGGCAACATAAAAGAATATGTTGAAAAATAAATACATCCACTTATTTACAAAAAAGGGAATTATTTAATACAAACTTTTCTATGCCTTTTTTTTTTAACGTAATAATTTATCTTGGTGATTTTTTTTCACATTAGTGCATATAATGCATATTGCTTTCCCTTTGTCAAAAACAACAGCTTCATGGTTTCTTCTGATTGGATGTACCCAAATTTATTTAACCAGTTCTCTATGAATGGAATTGAAGCAAAATTTTAAAGTATGCTTGCTCATTTGGCTAAAAAAACTTTTCTTTTTTTTTTTGAAAAAATTTTTTCATCTTTATTTATTTTTGAGAGAAAGACAGTGTGAGAAGGGGAGGAGCAGAGAGAGAGGGAGACACAGAATCCGAAGCAAGCTCCAGGCCCCAAGCTGTCAGCACAGAACCCGATGCAGGGCTCGAACTCACGAACCATGAGATCATGACCTGAGCCAAAGTTGGACGCTTAACCGACTGAGCCACCCAGGTGCCCCGCGTTCAGTTAAAAAATCTTAAACCTAAAATTAAAGTCTCGGACCATAGTGAATACCGACCAAAGATTAAATCAGTTAAATGTCAGTGAAGTCGAGTTTCAGTTTTATTGCCCTTCGAATGTTACTATCAGCATTGATAAGGATGTCAAGAAAGCTGCGTATGGCAATAATCTGTATGACACACGCATGATTTGCCTCTTCACGTGTTCAGTCAGAATGAACTTTCACTCTAGGTCAATAAGCAGTACATCCATTTCTCCACACACCATCCTATGTGAGCACAATTAGGAAACAAATTAAGGACTTTAAGAGCGTTGTCCGTTACTGAAAAGTATCACAGCTATTAAGACATGAAGAAACACCTCCCCGCAAATTTCTTCATCACAGCCAGCGATTCTTACAGTACAGCCTCGAGATGTCTGGTGTTATGCGGGGAAATCTCGAGATGACTGAATTTATTAAACATGTGACGTGTGAGGCACGTGGGTAACACCCCACACCCTGGGCTCCAGTCACTCGGAGCTGGGAGGAGGGGCTTGAACAGACAAAGAATCACAACAGATAAGGAGTGTCCCAACTGTCTGTGGGCCAGGGCCCTGGGGGTTTCGCCTCTGCTGAAGAGTGGCCCCATTCGGCATGCTGTACGGATGATTTCGTTTGTGCACGGCGAGAAAAAGGCTGGGAAGCTCTCTTACATAATTAACATAGTTAAAAGAGCTACGAGAACACAGCATGGAAGAGAAATGATATTTGAGTTTTCCCGATAGGAGGTGGGAAGAAGCAGTATTGGCTTTTTGTGTGATTTTATTGATTTTATTGATAAGACATCTGAGTTTCCAGTTTTGTCTTGGTTCTTAAATACTGTATCAGGAATGATTTCCCCTATAGATGAGTTACCTAGAATTCTGGAACGAGGGAGAATCCTGATACCACTTTTCCACGTACGGAGACTGACCGCCCAGAGGAGGAAGACGCCATCTCTTTAAATATATGCAGTATTTTGACAGTCTGAGTCAGAAATTCTCACACTCGAACCTACTTTCTTGGGTCATAGGCAAAAAATCTGACAAAGCCCAAACCAGGAAATGCAATACTACTTAAAACAGAAAATACCTGCTCGCAAGGAATTTACTTCGCCATACATCACACTGTATTGACATACGTTCTAATTGTTCAGAAAGTTGAGCTGTGTTTTGACCTAGGGCTTCGTTTTCTAAAATAAGCTGATTTTTCTCACGGGCTAGACGTTCAAAGTGATACTGAAGATCATCCCCAACAGAAGCCACTAGCAGCTTTTTTAACTCACGATTGACCTAGAAGAAAACATGACCGTTACAATAAGCTCAAAGTAATGTCCCTGACTTCAATGTGGCAAGAGGGAAAAAGAGAAGCCAGGTTTCACGTATTTGGACCTCCATTACTTAAAGTGTATATCAAAAAGCAACTATTAAATATTGGAGTTTCATAATCCACACAAACCATATCTATCGCTGTGTATTTGTATCTATGGTCCACGTGATTATAAACTAAGCCTCTTCTAATAAGAGTACCAATCATTATCATAAAAATTATACACTGTTTCCAGTTAACATTTAAAGGCAAATATTAGAAAACTAAACCAATAAATTTTGCCAAAAAGTGGCATTAAGTGTTTTATTTTTTTAATCTTTCTCAGCATTTAGAAATTAATTCCTTCGTGTCATAGGATTTGTAAGAATTTAAGCAAAGAGAGCAATTCAGAATATTTATAAGCATGTTCTTTACTTTATCTCAAATGTGAAAAATTAAAACGTAAATATCCAGTAACAGGTATTGATATATAGTGCAGCAACAGAAGAACAGCGTTGCTATTAAAAATGCTATTGTATGATAGGAGACAAGATTCTAAGAGGTGAGTCCAGTTAGAGTGTCAGAGGTGCAGCAGTCCGGGTGAAAACTATTCTTGAGTATTCTAGTATCGCGTTATTGGAGAATATAGAAAAAGATCCTAAAATTTGTTCATCAGGAGGGAAAACAAGAGCTTACCGTCTGGCATAGGGGGTGAAAAGGAAGTAGTTCAGGATAAATCCAAAAAATCCAAAATGCAAGTGACTAGGTAAATAGAGATATTTTGACCGAGACAAGGAATCAAAGAGAAGTAGACATTTGGAATTGTTTGCCTGGTGGTCTTCATTTACTTGGGGGCTGGAGGAGGTGGGTGATGGAGAAATATAGACGATATGTTTAGATACACATTTAAATGAATTTGTAAGGATACATGTGCACGTCAAACATAAGTTATCTGATGAAATACTCAGCCGTTACGGATTTCATTACAGTTTTTTCTCATAATTGAATTTTCTTCTCTATCCCCGATTTTGAAGTGTCTGCCAGGTAGGAGGGTTAAGACTTTTGGTTTCATGTAGAATTTATTTCCAGAAGTTGTGAGGAAGAAGCAGCGTGCATAGACAGGATTCCTAAAACTCACAAGAGAACTATAGATGAATGTGGTTTAAACAAAGAATATTCAGAAAATTAAAGTTTTATTCTTTGCTGCCACCATTTGAAAATCCTGCCGAAGGCACAGCTGTGGTTTTTCTCCTTCACATCAGTCTTGCTTTAAGTAAGACTGAAATATAACAGGAAGCTGGGAGGGAAGGGTGCTAGATAACAGTAATCAGCTATTTTTGAAAAAGAGTAACGCAACAAAATTTCTTCTAATATTAATGTATGTGTAATTTGGAAGGCACTCTTGTGTTGCACCATCCATCATAGGTATGGGATACAGAAGAACAAACAAGTGATTAAAAACATGTTTCCTTTATGTAACTTTTGGTTCCATTAAGTTAATCAAGAACAGTTGCTAAAAGGGGGACAGGATTTGTTGTTTTTCAATTTTGAATACATAAGTAAAAGAGTATATTATAATGAAAAAAAACTGATACTGTAATAGAATATTCTATGACACCGGAAAATATTAATAACCAAAAATGGGGGTTTTAAGGCAAACATGAACTCAATATGTATAACTGTGCATTTATATAGCTGGATGGTATAATTATGGTTGGTACTATTTTCATTTTTTTGTATTTTTGAAAATATTTACAATAAATATGTACTGCTTTTGTAATTAGAAATTAGGTATTTAAAAAATAGTGAAGATCTATTTGGGTAAGAACCACCAACCATAGTGTCACTTATAAAGGCTAACGACATCTAGCCAAAAGATGAAGAGTCTAATCTACCCTCTAAACAGAGGGTAACAGGTAAGGTGATGTAAAGGCTAAGGAAACACAATCGAGCACTAATAGACGGTTTTCCATTTGCAATGCTAACCCCACCATTTCTTCATCCCAAGTATTATGTGCGCATAAAGAAAAATACTTGGAACTTATGGATTCTTAAAACAGAAATCGTTAACTCATCCGTTTCAAAGTCTAACTCGGTCAGGTTTGGGTTTGGAATTTTGTAACTGTGACCTCCTTGACACCTTATAGGTGGTCCTGTCCAAAGCACCTCACACGTGCATCTTCAACCAGGTTTAGGGTAGAAGTTCACAACACATACTCGTTCTACTAGACGTGCTGAGAAAGAGAAATTTAAGAGAAAACTCTTTAGAGAAATGACAAGCCAGAACAAATGGCGTTCCAAGAGGAAGTATAGTTTTCTAGTGAGCAAGCTTAGAAGGTCCAGGTGTAAAGAGCAGTGCTCGTTAAGTCTATTGGTTCTTACCTCTGTCTGTACTCTGAGCTGGTTTGAAAGACCTTCTTTGTCCTGTAATAACCTTCTTTCAGAGTTCTTGAGCTTCTCCAGTACATTCTTTACCTCTGACAGTTCCTTTCTGGGTTCTCCAACTCCCTCCGACTGACCAAGGAATTCTCCTCTGTGATGTCCCAGAGACTTAACCTTTGCATTTTTGTTGGGGATATCATGGGTTATAGCAGCTTTGGGAACTAATATTCTTACGGCTTCGACTTCCACTGCCTTTTCAGCGAGGATCTTCCCTAGCTGAAGAACTCCTGGGCTGTCTCCTGGAACTGCTTTCTTTCGTGGGTTCTGAAGGATGTGATGCTTCACGGGCTGGATTCCAGAGGTAACTTCAACAGCTTTAGGTGGCTCCTCAGTTTCCATTCCATCTCCTGCTCCTCGGACTGGGGCTGGAGTGAGGGTGACTACAAAAGGGAAAACAAAACATAAGCTACTTGCTAAAAGGAAATGCGGCGCAAATGCCAAGACATGCTTTCCCCGACATTCAGAATTACTGACGCTAAAAAGAACGCAAAAAATTCAGAGTAAACACGAGGTTTCAGAAACAATCAGGTGTCAAATAAAAGATGAGGAAAGTCTTACGGGTTCACACTTTCCTTCAGTAAATGGTTTCTGTCTTGGTAGAAAATGCAAGAGAGTTGGAATCAGGGTATTTGGTTCGGACCTCTATTTCCTAGTGTGACCCTGGGTAAATAATTTAACCCTCCGTGAATCTCTATTTCATATTTTGCAAAATGACGATAACAGCAACAATGCTACAGGGTTGTGGTAAGAAAGAATATGCTAAGGCCAAGCACCTGGCACACTGTAGACCCTTGATAACGTCAGTTAACTATAAACGTTAATACAAGCTACAGGCGTGCATTCTTGGGCCGTCTACCTCAAAACGTACTCATCTGCTTTGTGAACTCTTGGCAGAGAATGCTTCGCACAAGCTACCTAACTGGACTGCTCAATACTCTTTCCTCTAGGCCCCAACAGGCCCTTGTTCCTGCCGCTTCTTCTTCTCTTAAATGGCTTCTTTTGCCACTCACTGTGATTTGTGATTCTAACTTACCCATAAGAAGTTAGCTTTGACTCCACTCTTTGCATTAAAGCCTCCCAACTGTCCCAGCACACTCTCTGCATGTCTAAAGCACTTGCTGTTTCAAATATTCAGTTCAAAACTTAATCACGAACTTTAATGATCATTTTATGGGTTTCGCCCATGCTAATCGCACTTTCCCACTGAGTTTGATAAGCACACAAGGGCAGGCATCACGCCCTAAACGAATGGAAGAACGCGGTATTAGAGAAATGACAGGAACTCTGCGATCAACCAGATCTTGTTTTGAACCTTATTTCCATCATTACTCCCTGTGCTATCATGGATAAAATCCTGCAGTTATTTGAGCCTCAGTTTTAACCTCCACAAGATGAATTTAATGACATCTATATCCGTATCTTGGGTCTTAAATGAGAAAATTTTAGGTAACAAATAACCAACACTTATAAAAGACTTACCACGTGCCAAATACTATTCTAAATACTTAACATATAACTCACCTTTCGAGTAGGTATGATTAGTTCTATTTTATAGATGAAGAAAATGAGGCACAAAGCGGTCCAGGAACTTGCCCTGGTAAGTAAGTAGAAGAGGCAGAAGGAGGCAGCTGAGATGATACTTAAGCTACATGGAGTTCTTGAATTAGTACATCCGGTAACATCCCTTTGAGCTACACGTTAGACTTCTTGCCATTTTACAAGCCCAGCATACATGTGAGAAAGCGGAAGCCACAGCCTGTGCACAGTAATGATAACGAATTTTTATTCAATTTGTTATGTGCCAAGGATTCTTCTAAGTCCTTCAGATGCATTATATCATTTAATCTTTACAACTATCTCATGAGGTAAGGATAACAGTACCCATTTTTTTAGAAACACAGAGGCTTTGAAAAGTTAAATGGCTTGTCCAAATCATCGGTGTCAAACTGGGATTTGAGTCCAAATCTGACTCCAGAGCTAAGCTGTTAGTCGGTCTGGGAGGCCTTCTACAAACCAGAATTATTACCTCATCAATCTGAAGTATTATTGCCTCTGCTAATAAGCCTTTTCGTCAGGCCATAAAAGCCCAGGGAGTTTACCTAACAGTTACGGGGAAGCTTTAAGTAAAAAGCAGCGCTCCTCTGCATGAAACCCCTGCACGGCTTGCCATCACTCAGAATAAAGACCAAAGTCTCCACTACGGCCTACAGGGCCTTCCATGATCTGCCTGTCTCCTGGGCCTCAACTTCGGCCATTTGCTTCTTCAGACTCTGTGTTCCTGCCTGACTTGTTTTGTGTGGGTGTCTTAAAAACTCCTTCCTCTGCAGACATTTCTCTGCTCAGAATATTCTTCCCAACTTCCTATTCCCTTTAGTTAATTACTTCCCGTCCTTATAATTGCAGTTCAACCTTTTCTAAGGGAAGCCTGTCTCTAACCTTTCCAGATTAGGCTGGGTTCCATTTTTGTGCACCTGCAGCCAAGACTCTGCATTTCTCCTTTTCTCTATTTATCAAAATGGTAAATTGACAAATTGACTTTTTTTTTTCCTTTCAGTGTCACCAGTTAGATAATGTCTGTGCCTTCCTCTAGGATAGAAGTCCCACGAGGGTAGGGACTCGGTGTCTCTTGTTTACTACATTTCCAGTAATGTGCCTCGCTCGCAGTATTCTTTAGCTGATAATAAATGAGTGATAACAAGGGGAGGGGCAAAGGACAAGCATATATAACAGTGGTTCTAATGACAAGCTTTGAGTCGGTCACAGGCAGCAAACATGCTGCTGATGCCTAATATTGACCAGATATCATATGAGGTAGTGGGGACTACTGTGCTCAGGAAATTACTATCTAATTTAGGGCATGCATATAAAAAGAGAACATATATTACAGGGTAATATATAATCAGAGTGCAATCAGTGGTGCAAAAATAGTTCCACTGAAATCTTATTCCTATAGAAATGTTAACTAAGAACAATCATGGGCCGGTCTTTAGTGAATTCATTATATTTTGATATCTATACCTTCTAAGGCAAAGACAGGAAACAATTCCTAGTTAAAAAGAAAAAAAAAAAAAAGCCAAAGTATGTCCTCAGCCTCAATTACCTTTAGATATCAGTATCATGTCTTGATCAATTAAATCTTAATCTTTGTTATTGAACGTTAAGCACATTTCGCTGTAACCCATGAAGTTAGGAAAACAATTTGATAAGAGCAATAGTAAGGTCTTATTAAAACTAAACCTTTCTTAAGAATTTCCAAAATACAAAGCCATATTAAAAAGGGATTACATAATATATACACATTCTATCGAGCAATGACTCATTACTGTGATTCCCAATTTCTCATCCTAGAAATGGATTTCTCCAGCAAAGAGCCATAGGAAATAGTAAGCTTGTTCAGGATAATGTTAAACAAACAAACAAGAAACAATGAAAAAATTACCTATAAAGCTGTTTTACAGCTGTTTTACGGCAAGGGAAATACCTAACAAGAATACTTTCCTTAGGTTTCTGTATTAGATTTCTATTTTTTAATAAGCATGGTTTTCTTCTTCTTCATAAACTTTGTTAAATACAGAAACTACAGTAGTTCAAATACAGTCATACACATATCTTCTGCTTTTTAACATTACATTATTCAAAGATATGAAGAAAAAATTATCTATATTCTCATCACCCTAAAATAATTTTTCATTACTTCAAATTCCTTCATTATTTTTGTATGATTATAATCATAATTAACTTTAGAAGCTTAATATATTTTCCTATCTTGCTACATTCTTCATACTTTTCATTTTATGACTACATTATTCCTTCAAGTTAATATAGCATTATTTACTTATTATTCTATTGTTGGATATTTGGACTTTTTCTAATTTTTCTCTATAGTAATGCTTTAGTGAATACTTTTATGCCTACAGATTTTTCTCAACTTCTCAATTATTTCTTTTGAATAAATTCCCAAGAATGGAATTAACGTGCCGGGAGAAGATCTGTATTGTCACCCTGCTTTACCAAATAACTCTAGCAAAGTGTCAGGAGATCTATTCCTCACGTTCTTATTTCGTTTTATTTATTTATTTTTTCATCCCCAACACCGATGATTTAATGCAATACTTAAATACGGATACACATGACGTGTTTAGAACAGTGTTTGGCACAGTGAGCGCTCACTAAATGTTAGCTTCTGTTGCCTGTGTGGTTACTCTTTAAAAAACTAATAATAAACTTTGGATCCTGATTCAGGGGGAGAAAGAAAGCTTAAGTCATGACATCAAATATAGTTCTAACTTTCATTTTCTTATGCTCAAGTCTTAGAAAAGTATATCGCTAGACTTTAGAACTGTTTTTTTTTTTTTTATTTAACAGATGTTTGCGGGGGGCGGGGGGGGGAGGTTCCTACAGACGTATCAATGTACTGGGAGTCCTGAGTTATGTTAGTTACAGAGGAGGTGGAAAGGCATCTGGGGTATAATGTGTTCCATTTTACAAAACATTTTACATGAGGATAAAATATTTTGTCATTTCTATGTCGTATGTTAACTTGGGCCTTAGGACTAACTCTGCTCTCCAGAAGACCCACAAAGGAATACTCCAGAAGGAGAAATAAAGAGTTTGGGATCTCAGGTCAGGCCGGAGCACATGAGCCCCCAGGAGAACTTCCACCGAACTTTGCAAAAGTAAAGGCCTGCTCCCGTGTTCTTAACGTTTGCCTTTAGGATGTGCTAACTTTACCTAATGCAAATTGAATTTTGTCTCTAAGACATTCTGTCTTGGAAGAAGTTCTATAGAATCAGGAGTTAGCTGGGGGTTCACAAAACAACAAAAAGACAAAGCTAGGGCTGTACCATCCGGGTCCACTGAGGCAGAAGAAACAAGAAGCAGGTGTGACACGCTACTGTGCTTGAGTAAGATTTTTAGGCAAGTCGTAACGTTTTTGAGTTGGAATTTTAGGTAATGGAGACTCAAGAACACAGCACAAAATAATTACTGCTAAATTTAAAGGGCAAAGGAACATTAATGGGTATTCAAAAGAAGTCTCTTTTCAAACAAGATACATCACACATTCCAATCAAGAAGTTCTCTTCACCTGGTTCAGCCTCAATTTACTCTTAACTTTATTTAAACTGCTCTACTTATTTGGGGCACCCGGGTGGCTTGGTTGAGCGTCCGACTTCGGCTCAGGTCATGATCTCACAGCATGTGAGTTCGAGCCCCGCGTCGGGCTCTGTGCTGACGGCTCGGGGCCTGGAGCCTGCTTCAGATTCTGGGTCTCCCCCTCTCTCTGCCCCTTCCCTGCTCATGCTCTGTGTCTCTCCTTCTCTCCCAATAATAAACAAACGTTAAGAAAAATTTGAACTGCTCTACTTACTCAAGCATTTATGAGAGTGAGGGATGTACAACAGAGGACATGGCAGCTGTAACCACTCTGTAAAAACTATGCTTGTTGCTAATGTGCACAGGCATGGAGGCAAGTGGGAGTCCGGGCTTTCCATTTCCTCACCTGGTAACTTACCTTTCATAATTCTACCTTCCCTTAGGACACACATAGAAAACTTTATTACATACATACAAGGCACAATCCAGGGCACATTCACGAGCAATTATCTTCTCTCAGGTGGGAAGACAATCGTCTGTGGTATGAGCTCCATAATTATGAGTAATGTTTAAGTGGACCCAAACAGCCATCCCTATTCTCCACGCTTCGAAGGGAACCAAAGGAACCATTCTTCAATTATTCATCAACATCGTTCTTCCCAGTGATCAGTTATCAAAGAATGAAAACATATCTCTAGTTTATGGCTCATCCTTCCCGCCTTCCCCAAAGATTATTGACATGTAGGCAAAGAATAATATTCCACAATAGGAGTTGACAAACTTTTTCCATAAAGGGCCAGATGAGAAATATTTGAGGCTTATGGACCATGAGGCAAAATTGAGGATACTATACAGGTACTTTTACAAAGAAGAAAAAAAAAACACATCCAAATTTCAAAGATGAAACTTTAATGAGAAATTAATTTTTCTTTTTTTCATAGTATATGTCTGATAATAAGCACAGAAATATTTTTTTATTTGGGATAACCCTTGGCCCAAGTGGGATTCAAAGTCAGTGTTCCCTGTCATCAAACTGATTTGTAAATATTCTCAGGAGGCTGAGGGCCATAACTTGCCAACCCTTGCTCTAGAATGCTGAGGCAAAAACGATTTTCTAGTCTATCATTACACATTTCTCCTTTTCCCATAAAACTCTAACTCCAAGAACACAAGATACTCTAAGTCTGTAGGATGGTGTGGTACAAAGAACACCAGACTCTGGGTCAAAATACCCGAAGCTCCCCCCCGATCCCCCCACTACCACATGTTGTGTGACTTCGGGCAGATCACTTACCCTTACTCTCCTCTCCTCCCTCAGTGCTCTCAGAATAATGCAAACATCAGAGTGTTTTAACATGCTTTGTTTCTCTCACCGACAGGACCGTTGGGGGCTCCACAGGGCAGGGTCTGCCTCCTAATCTTTGTACGGTCAGCTTAATGAAACGGTGCTTGGCATAGAAAAGACGCGTAAGCACTTACTGAAGTTCATCAGTGTTAACCCGCCACTGAGATTTCATTTTAACATCCAATAACTAACTCATTTAAAAACCGCTTACTTTTTTCCCCCTCTACACCAAAGCGTTAATTCTGAGACTCGGTTATAGTCTGACAAACGTTTCAGAGTAGATGCAGATTCAGCTATCAAACAGTTAAACAAATTAGGGATTGTCACTCAGTAATCTGAAATCAATATTCTTTGTAAATGTCACCAATTTCATTTAATGAGGTTTAGTTAATATTAAAATATCTGTGTTATGGATTAGTGGACTTAAGGGTTAGGTCCACATTTTGTTGACACGGGATCATTCTCCTTGTCACAGGCTCCACGAATGAAGAGTTCCCTGGTCAAATAAGTGTGGGCCATGCTGTGTACTGTGTCTCTTCGCAGCTTCACAGCGTGCGAGGATGTTAAAGGCTCTGGGAGGTCCTGTAGCATAAACTCTCCTTTAATCCAGAACTTCCCAAATTTATCTGTCCGTAGGTTTCTTTTTCGTCTAATACCTGTTCCACAGAATGAGTGTTAGAGTATCGGATGGAATTCTAAGTATTTAGATGATTCAGATTTCTCCTACCTGGTTTACTTTCCCTAAATGGTCTGGTTTTATTTAATACTCTTAGTTTTAATCTTGCTCTCAAGAAAGTTTTGGATTCAAATGCTGATTTTTGAACGGTTTCTCTTTATTGCATGTTTCCCGTTCAAATGAAACCCTAGCAGCAGTCCCTCTCGTGATGACGCTATCGCTCAAATGTCCACTGAGAGGAAGTTCGGACTCTCTAAACCAATATTGCTTCTCTTGTGAGGCAGTTACAGGAAATGTAGGCCACCGACAAACGCCAACCACGACAAAGGCACCTGCTTCTAGGCCACGCATACAAGTAACTTTTATTCACTAACAACGGTTACCATTAATATTAAGTAGGAATAGGACTAACAGCTGAATTATGTACCTTGTAAAATGAAGATCAGATGAAATAAGGTATGGGAAAGTGCTTTATAAGTCTAATGCTCAATAAAAACAGGTAGCAACAAATAAAAAATAATTTACTTTCACAGAGGCCTTGCAATAACTAACTTTTAATCTCCAATGATAATACTACATTCAGGTTTCGCTTTTTGCCACGCACCATGCTAATGACTTTCACCGTAGTTACCATTTAATTGCCCTATTCCTCATTAATCCCCAGTGTATTACTTTCATTATATTCTCTGGTTTGCTTCTTCTAATGATTTCCAGTGACTCCGAAATGCTGTTCACACAGCTGAATAAATTCACTTAAATATGTATTGGTATGATCTTCTCTTCCTTGCTTCCTAAACATATTTGAATCCCTTTCAAAGAGTTTGCTGTTGGAGGTCTGTTTACTGCAAAGCTGGCTTCTGGAAAATAAGTTCCCATGGAGAGAAGGGGACAGGCCCCAATCTCCGGAACTCACTGTCCAAGAATAACCTGAATCAGGAGGCGTTCACTTTGGGACATGCAAAAAGTGTTCTCAATGCCTGTCTGAAGATGGTCAGTAGGCTATCAGGGTCTGAAGCACAAAGGAACAGACCTAGGCTACAGACAGATTTGGAAGTTGTTCTTACAGACAATTACTAAAGCCCTGAGAGCAGAGGAGAAAGAGGGCTGAAACACGTTAATATTTAAAAGATAAACCAAAAGAAGAGAAGGATGAAAGAGAGAAAATATACTTAGAGCACTGGTGCCCAATAGAACTGTCTGCAGTGATGGAAACATTCTCTATCTGCACTTTCTAATGCAATTGCTACTAGCCGTACGTGGCTAATGAGCACTTGAAATGTGACTAGGGTGACTGAAGGACTGAATTTTTTTTTTTTTTAAGTAGGCTTGATGCCCAGTGTGGAGCCCAATGTGGGGCTTGAACTCATGATCCTGGGATCAAGACCCGACCCGAGATCAAGCGTCGGATGCTTAACTGACTGAGCCACCCAGGCACCCCCTGAATTTTTCATTTTTAAAAATATCAACATAAACTCAAATAGCCACGTGTGGCTATTGCGTTGGAACAGTGAAGGGCTACAGAGTAGGCTGAAAACAAGAATAATATCATGGAAGTCAAGGAAAGAAAGTATTTCAAAAGGTGGGAATGATCAATAGTTCTAGAGAGGACAAGCAAACAGGACTAAAGAAGGACTAAAAAGTAACTACTGTAGTTAGCAAGCATTATGAGTTGATGTGGCCCCCCCTCAAATATTCCTATGTTGAAGTCCATACCTCAAAATGTGATCTTATTTGGAAATAAGGTCATTACAGATGTAATTAGTTAGGACGAGGTCATACTGGAGTAGGGTGGGCCCCTAATCCAACACGGTTGATGTCCTTAGGAAGAATCTGGACACACAGGCACATTCACACAAGGAGAATGCCATGTCCACATAAAGCAAAGATCAGGGTGATGCATCTACAAGCTAAGGAATACCAAAACTACCAGCAAACCAGGAACTAGGAGACTGGCCTGGAACAGATCCTTCCCTGGAGCCTTCAGAGGGAACGTGGCCCTGCCAGCACCTTGGTATTAGACTTCCAGCCTCCAGAACTGTGAGACAATACACTTCTGCTATTTCCATTACCCGATTTGGTTTGTTATAGCAGCCCAAGCAATACAACCCAACACAAATGGTCTTTTACACTTCCTAGTTGCTTGTGTGTCTACTAAAATCTTTAGAACATACATCTTCTTGTTTATTTAAGTCTTACTCTTGTAGTGGATAGAAAGCATAGCTGCAAAACTTTGCTTTCACACTAAATGTTTAACAGTAGTTTAACAGCAGTATTGAATACTATCCAATGATGTGACTATTCAGTCGTAGACCTGGGTATTGAAATGTAAACACCGCACTACAAAACAAGCATGGAGAAATCTGAAACACAAATGATTCCCAAGAGCTCTATGAGATTTAGTTGCTTGGCTCAAGCACTCCTCTGTCCTTGTGTCACAAATTACATGTTTTAAAAACAATGAACATCGGGGGTGCCTGGGTGGCTCAGTCGGTTGAGCGTCTGACTTCAGCTCAGGTCATGATCTCGCAGTTCGTGTGTTCGAGCCCCGCGTCAGGCTCTGTGCTGACAGCTTAGAGCCTGGAGCCTGCTTCGGATTCTGTGTCTCCCCCTCTCTCTGCTCCTCCCCCACTCATGCGTGCGTGCTCTCTCTCTCTCTCATTCAAAAATAAATACAAACATTAAAAAAATTTTTTTTAAACAATTAATATCAAAAAAAAAAAGAACACTTACCTTTGGCTTCTAAACTTTCAAGAGTAGTCATTTTTTAACCAATGAAAAGGCACCTCAAACCTTCTACGGAAAAACCTAAAAATGTATAAATTGAAACAATTAAGACAAACCATACAAAGATGTTTACTAAGTTTATTATTTACCTTGTAATTTAGATATGACAATATTCTACTTGTTTCTGCATTTAGTACACATGCATTTCAAAACCTTCCCACAGGTGATATTGTTATAGTTAACAAAGGTCTCAAAAAATTACTGGTGGTTTACTTTCAAATTTGTTTCACTGTTTCTGCCAAGTATACTCTACCAGGTGCCCTGGATGTTAGTTAAGAAACTGTGGTGAAGTTACTGTAGTGGCTTTTGTATCATTGATACGGCAACAGTAATCTTACTTATTAAAAATTTTTAAAAAAATATTTTTATTTGTTTTTGAGAGAGAGAGAGAGAGAGAGAAAGAGAACGAGTAGGGGAGGGGCAGAGAGAGGGAGACACAGAATGTGAAGCAGGCTCCAGGCTCTGAGCTGTCAATACACGCCCAATGCCCGCTGGCACTCGTGACCCACAAGATCGTGACCTGAACCGAAGGCACACCTAGCCGACTGAGCCACCCAAACGCCCCAACAGTAATTTTAAAGAAATCAATTACTTTCTCAGGGGACATTAGTGACACTAATTTGCTAATTATTTATATCCCAAAGGAACTTCTGTTTAAACTATATAACAAAAATACTCAGAACTTAATTTGCACTTTCTTGGTCACAGAATTAAAATGGCATAGCATATGTTTTCAGAAACGTGTGCATGGCCTTTTCAGTAAAGACTAAGATTCAGTGGAAAACATGAGGAGGAAGGTGGTGCTTAGTGGAGTGACACGATCGAATATGATGAACTGTACGTTAGATGGCAACTGGTTTCACCACAAAAATGATCACCCTGAGTACTCGATCTGACTTGGCACAGGGTCCTCCACGACTACCTTCCTCAATAGTCACAAACCCCCCTTCTGTCGCTCTGAAAACAGGTCTCCAAAGACCCCTTCGCAAGAGCAAGGGGCCCAGCCACTGCGCTCGGAGGAAGCGCCACGGCTCGGCCGGCAAGGGCCAATTCAAGGGGGTGGGAGGGTGTGCAGTGGGTAACAGGTGGGAAAGCGACAAGCTGGTCAACCTCTGCCGTCCGGGGAGCCGAATCCGAAATTCCGTCCCTGTCTGAACAAGTTTTCCTGGAACAAAAGGCAACCTTTCCCCAAATCCAAAGCGTCTGAACACCAAACTCCAACCCAGACCTCTGTCCCTTTCAAACGTCCCCCCCGCCCCTCGGTTACACAAGCCCGTTTCTTGCACTTACCGCCAAGGGTCCTTACTCTGCCGATCCCAGGGGCTTCACTTTACAGACCGTCGGGCTCCGCACACTCCTCTTCCGTTCCGAAGCTGACCCGCCCAGACCTTCCTGACATCCAGCGGCTGGCTCACTATTAATCACTTCCTGTTCTCAGGGTTTCGTTTCCGGAACAATTTTCCAAAAGAGAAAGGTAAATACGCTCTGTGGTGTCTTAAAACGCGAGTGACGCAGCACATGAGGTCTAAGGCTTCTGTAAGTGAAAAACGGATAGATGTCTACTTAGAAATAAATTATAGGATATGTGGAGCGCCGGCTGTGTATCACTTAACTTCCGGGTCACCTGTCAACCAAACTTAAGTGATGACGCTGGCCCCAAGCGGCGCCATGAAAGGGCGGGGCTGTCGACGGGATGGGCGGAGTTCTAATTCTCCCAGCCCCTGGGAACGAAGGGGCGGGGCGGTGGCGATTCCGCACGTCCGGTAGTAGGCGGGGCTCTGTTGCCGGAGTAACCGGGCGTCGGGGTTGAGGTGGTGTCTTCCTGTGGCAACGCTACCTATTCCCCTGTGCCGAGATCCTGAGGCTATGGTGAGTGCCAGGCGAGGCCGGAGGAGCCGCTTCACGGTCTTGGTTACGTAGCGTCCCAGGTCCTGGGGCGGAGGGTCACTCAGAGGCGGCCCGGTTTCTTCCACCTTCGCCCCATGTTTCCCTCTTTCCAGGGGCTGTTTCTGCAGTTTCCTTTCTCTCCCTGTGTCTTGCAGCACCTCGAATTCCGCTTCGGTACTGCTGAGCCTCTAGAGTATTGTGACAAAAGTGTAGGGGTAAACACGGAGTCTCATACCCTGAGGCGAGACATTATTTCGAACAGACGTTTTAAATGTTTGTAGTTTTCATCACTTCAAGTTCGGCTTGTCCTTAACGCGCCTCATTTAAGAGCATTGATTGTGTGTGTGATGGCTCAGCACTGACCCAGGTGTCCCTAGGTCTCGCAGTGTTTGCCCTCCAGAGCCGCAGAGCGCTGCCCCTTCCCCCCTCTAAGGGCCATTTAGTCGGAGCCCTATTTGCACAGCTGTCTTCTGGCCAGGGGATTATCCCCTAGGTAGGTGCTTTTTAAGAGGAATGCCCCTCAAGATCTCTTGGGAGAGCTTCTGGAAAATTCACTTGCTTGAGCCTCACCCCCAGAAATTCTGAATCAATAGGAATGGGGCTGGGCATTTTTAAAAAGCCTAGAGCTAATTTTTATTGAGTCACTTGTTTGAGGACACCGGAGGTCGAGTTAATTCACTTAATTAGCAACTCTTTTAAAGAGTTACGAATAACGGACTGGGGGATAGAAAGATGACTGTTGTCAGAAGGGTATAGCTTACGAATTTAGCAACAGAGCCCCTCCCACCACCTGTTCTTTCTCCCTTCCTACTCAGGGACCTTTTCTTGCCCCAGTCTGCCCCTGTGCTTTTCCAGCGGAGCCCTTTCCAAACTTTCACTTCCCCAACCCCTGTCCCTTCCCCTGCTTTTTCCTCCCTTCTAAGCAGATGCCAGAGACTGAAAGTCATTTTCTTCAGCCTCGTGCCCCTAACCTACACATTGATATATATTTTACTCATCATCCGATTTTACGTTTCTAGTGTAGAGAGAGTGGTGTTGAAGGACAATGCATCCACCTTTCCTCTAGATCTCATCCCCTCCCATCCGTTACAAGACCTTTTGCTTCTGCTTATCTTTTATCCCCCCACCCCACCCTGTGCTTTCAGCCTCTCTGCCTCCTTTTCCTGCTTCCCAGTGTTCTGGTCATACATCTTGAGAAAATGAAATAAAACAAAAAAGCGTATCCCCCAGGCTGGTTTATCCAGTTACTGCCCAATCCTCCCTTGCGCCTTTCTGTGACTGCATGGAAGCATAGCATTTTCACCTGCTTTAAATGCCCCCCTTTTCATCCTCAGTACTCTTGTCCGACTTCCTCTTGAATGGTTTCAATGAAGTTGCCCTTTTCCAAGTTTTTAATGGCCCTAAAATGCCAGATCCAATGAATTCCTCTCAAAGTTTATCGTATTTAGCTTTTCTGTGATAACTGAAGTTCACAAACATTCATTCCCCCCCCTACCTTTTCCCCCACCGGCCTTGCCTGCTTTTTAAATGCCATTCTCCAGGACTCAGTCCTTAATTATTTTCAGTTCTTAGTCTATGCATTTTGCTGGGGTGATTTCATCCACGCACATGAGTTTTACTAATGCCTAAGCATTCACACCTAAACTTCAGTTTTCAGGAGCACCTGGTGGCTTAGTTAAGCATCCGACTTCGGCTCAGGTCATGATCTCACAGTCTATGGGTTCGGACCCCACGTCGGGGCTGACAGCTCAGAGCCTGCTTCTGATTCTGTGTCTCCCTCTCTGTCTCTGCCCCTCCCCTGCTCATGCTCTGTCTCTCTCTCTCTCTCTCTCTGTCTCTCTCTCAATAAATAAATAAACATTAAAAAGAAGTTTTTAAACTTCAGTTTTCCTCTCATACCTGCTAGGGCCTAACCTAGTTGCTTCCCGGACACTCTCCCTGGTCAAATTTGCCATGACTAAAACTGAACTTGCTATCATTCTACCTGGTTTTCCTTATTCCTTCAAGTTAATTAATGAGATCATTCTAACTTATAATATAGCTTTAATATTATATAACTAATTAATATGGTTATTTCATATTGCAATATATGTAACCTAAACCAGAAACCAGAGTTAACCTCTCTTGCTTTCCTACGCTTCCCATATTCAGGTGGTCACTAGATCCTGTTTTAGTTTAAGATCTCCTCATTTCTTGCCTGGACTGTTGCGGTATATCTTTAATAGTGTGGTATGGCAGTTATTCGAGCCATTATTTTCTCAGTAACAAGAAGGAATTTTCTAAGACCCAAATCTTTGAGGTCACCTCTTTAGTTTATTAAAAACATTTTTTTTAAATGTTTATTTATTTTTGAAAGGCACAGAGTGCGAGCAGGGAGGAGGCAGAGAGAGAGGGAGACACAGAACCTGAAGTGGGCTCCAGGCTCTGAACTGTCAGCACAGAGTGCTTGAACAGCAGAGCTTGAACTCATGAACCATGAGATCATGACCTGAGCCGAAGTCGGATGCTTAACCGACTGAGCCACCCAGGCACGCCTGAAGTCACCTCTTTAAAACTGTAGGCTCTCCAAACCCTACAGTATAAAATTCAGCGTCCCTGGAATGGCATGCAAGGCCCTCCATCATCTAGCATTTACCTGTCTGGCTGCTTTCATGCCTCTCCGTTGCCTAGACATTCCTTTCAACTGCTTATCTTTCACTGAATGTTCTAAGCACCTTCAAGCTGGTGGTATGAGTGTTCCTTCTACTTTGCACACGCTGTACACGGGCTATTCTTCTGCCCTTGTTTGCTGGCCAAATTCCCTTGGATTCTTTCAGACCCAGGTTAAGTGTCTCTCCTCCTGTGATGGTTACTTACTTCTCTGCTCAAAGAGAGGTGACTTTTTATTGTTTTTTGTCACAACTTTACATAGTACACATCTCTCTTATTGTACTTACCACATTCAGTTGAAATTGTGTATGAATTTGTCACTCTTACGAAACTGAACTGGGAGGGGGATCAATATTTTGTTCCCTGCTATTGCTTAGACTGTATTAGGCGCTCAGATATTTGCTGAATAGAAAAAGAAGGAATGTGGTGAGTGTCCCGAGAGGTTACAAAGTACTTGGGGAATACTGGAGGATGGAGTCCTCACTTTTCAGAGTCAGAAAGGCCATCATTAAGCGAATGGAATAGAATTTCCATAGCTAGAATTGGATGGCGTAGGGGGATGGAAAGTGACATTTGTGGAATACTGGTTTTCTTTGTGCTTGTCTTACCTTCTGTCATTTAGACTTCCCAACTACCCTAAGAGGGGTGACCTCCTCCCCCCACCGCCCCCGGTTGGAGTTGCGTGTTTCAAATTGGGTGGTCAGTGAAGGCCGCTGTGAAGAATTGACTTCCATCTTGAGACCTGAATGATGAAGTGCAGTGGTCTGGGGGAAGCGTACCAGGCAGCACTAACAACAAGATCAAAGGTCCTGAGGCAGTCAAGCAGTTGGCATATTGCAGGAACTGATCTCGTGATTTAATGTAAAAATAGAATAGAAATTCGGTGGTGGGGAGTTGTGGGGGGCAGCGGCAGTGGACGAAGTATGGCAGAGGGTAATGTGAAGTGCAGTTAGAGAGGTAGACAGAGGCCAGACCAAATGTATGTACTTCAGTATGGTTTCTCAGACGAGGTTCTAACCCATTACTCGGTCATGACATCAATTTGTCGTATGTAGCCAGCATTAAAAAAGATGACATAAAACAGACACTATATTCATTGTATGTAATAAGGATAACTTCCATGAAACTTTTATTGCAAATTGTGTGTGTGTTGTATGTCCTGGGTTATGATACAAATCATGTTCCTGGAGCGCCTGGGTGGCTCAGTCAGTTGAGTGTCCGATTTTAGCTCAGGTCACGATCTCATGGTTTGTGAGTTCGAGCCCCACATCGGGCTCTGTGCTGACAGCTCAGAGCCTGGAGCCCGCTTCGGATTCTGTGTCTCCCTCTCTCTCTGCCCCTCCCCTGCTCCCGTTCGCTCGTGCGCGCTGTCTCTCAAAAAATAAACATTAAAAAAAAAAAAACCCAAACCCCATATTCCTTACTGTCGGTCATGACCCACAAAGTTCAAGATACAGTATACTTTGTACTAATATGTACTTTAAGAGGTAAAATAGTTAATCTCAAGGCACACAGATTTCTTATTCCTCCTAAGATTGACTTAGTGACAATCTTATTGTGTGATGGGAGAAGCTCTGAATTTAATGAGAGCTTAAAATTGACTAGAGTAGAATTTTCAAGTTTCCTTTTGCATGCAGATCTGTCTCCTGTGTCATTCGCTGTCAATCCTTTATGAGAAAGAATAGGCCTTTAGAAAACTAGAGGGGCGCCTGGGTGGCTCAGTCGGTTAAGCATCTGACTCGTGATTTCAGCTCAGGTCATGATCTCATGGTTTGTGGGTTCAAGCCCCACATCGGGCTCCACACTAACAGTGAGGAGTCTGCTTGGGATTCTCTCTCCCCCTCCCTCTCTGCCCTTCCCCCACTTGAGCATGCAGACAGGCTTGCCCTCTCTCTCTCTCTCTCTCTCAAATAAATGAAACTTAAAAAGAGAGAGAAATTGATGTTCTTTCTCTGTGTTCAGTCTCACCACTAACAGGTATGTTGCATCAAAGGCTGATGGTCTCTCTCCAAGCAGCTGAGGGTGGAATTTGTTTGCCCCGCTGGTTTGTCTTCCTGACCCGTACAATTACATGATCTGGTCAGTTTCTCCCTGCATCTAGTGAACAGTTGTAGCTTCCAGAACCATAATTAGGTTCTGCCTACACATTCTAGAACCACCTCTGTCATGTGCAGCAGAGCAAATGTAGTTCAGTATGTCTCAATGCATGTTGTTTAAGATAAAGAATACGCTAGGGTCATCAATTTATTTCATTTTGCGCATGAAGAGAACACAGGACATAATTCCGAGACCCTTTTGAATAATAAAGAGATGTGAATGTTATACGTCTTCTAAAATAGAACATTGATTTCAATGCTGTTATCCAAGATGAACTGCTTCTATAACATAAGGCTTTTAAAGATTGTCACCTGTGTTCCACGAGAATTAGGCTAAACACATGTCTCCAAGTTGGTTTCAAAGAGACTTGAAAGAGGGTTTCATGATTGCTAAATATGGACAAGATTTTATTCCATGAAATGTTTTTCAGTTTTCAGCTTTATAAAGTTTCTTCTAAATAGGTTTACTGTTTTCATCTTTGACATATGCTTCGTAACCATCCAGGATTCCTTTTTGTCACTTGAACTACTAACTTGGAAGGACCATAATTGTAAAGTCCCAGGAAGGGTTTCATTTATCGGGACTGAATCAGAAAGTATGGCGCCTAAATTAGAAACCTGAAACTTACAAAAAAGAAACAACTGATTTTTCCTACTAAAACATTTTTATTACAAATGTAATTTGGAGCCTGTTTCTTCTTTAATAGGAACCAGTAGTATTTGCAAAAGTGAATAGCAATGGGGTTAATATAATGCTCTAATTTTCCTCACATGTAGCTCTTTTATCTTTTTCTGTCCTTTTTCTGCCTTTTAATTCTTTATCCTTTGTTTCCTTTTTTCCAAGCTTTATTGGGATATAATTGACATATAACATTGTGTAAGTTGGAAGTATATAAGGTGTTGATTTGATACACATATTGCAAAATGATTACCACCTTAGCGTTAAGCTAATACCTGTATCACATCACATAACTACCATTGCTTTTTTTTTTTTTTTTGTGGTGAGAACATTTAAGATCTACCCTCTTAGCAACTTTCAAGTGTATAATCTGGCATTGTTAACTATAATGACAGTGTTGTGCATTAGATTCCCCAGAACTTACTCCTCTTCTAAGTGGAAGTTTTTACCCTTTGATCAACAGCTCCCCATTTTCCTCACCTGCAGCGCCTGGTAACCTCCATTCTATGAACTGTTTCTTTGAGTTTGGTCTTTTTAGATTCCACGTATAAGTGAAATTATACAGTACTTGTCTTTCTCTGTCTGACCAACTTCATCTGGCTTCGTGACCTCAGAGTCCATCCCTGTTGTCACAAATGGCAGCATTTCCTTCTTTCTCGTGGCCCGATAATATTCCGTTGTGTATTTGTGCCACGTTGCTTCATGCATTCATCCACTGATGGGCCCTTAGATTGTTTTTATATCTTGGCTATTGTAAATCATGCTGCATTGAGCATGGGGAGGGTGCATATGTCTTTTGGAGTTAAAGTTTTCATTTTTTTTCCATATATAATATACACAGACATAGAATTGCTCGATTATATGGCACTATTATTTTAAAATTTTTGCGGAATTTTCATGCTCCTTCCCATAGTGGCTGCACCATTTTACATTCCCACCAATAGTGCGTGAGGCTTCCCTTTTCTCCATAGCCTCTGCAACACTTGCTATCTCTTGTTTTTTTTTTTTTTTTTTTTATAGTAGCCATTCTGACAGGTGCGAGGTGATATTTATGGTGGTTTTGATTTACTTTTCTGTGTTGATTATGATGCTGAGAACCTTTTCATGTGCCTGTTATCCATTTGTATGTTTTCTTTGGAGAAAGTCTGTTCAGTTCTTCTACCCATCTTTTTTAATCCTATTGCTTATATATCTGTTATTCAGTTGTACGTATGTATATATAATTTCGATATTAACCCCTCATTAGATATAATTTGTAAATATTTTCTCCCATTTTGAAGATTGCCTTATCATTTTGTTTCTTGTTTCTTAAAATGCCCTTTTTTAAAATGTTTCATTTTATTTTTGAGAGAGAGAGCGAGCGAGAAGGGGAGGGGCAGAGAGAGAGAGAGGGAGACACAGAACTTGAAGCAGGCTCCAGGCTCTGAGCTGTCAGCACAGAGCCCGACGTGGGGCTTGAACTCACGAGCCATGAGATCATGACCTGAGCCAAAGTCGGACGTTCAACTGACTGAGCCACCCAGGCACCCCTGTTTATTATTTCTTTAGCTGCGCAGAAGCTTTTTAGTTTGTTGTAGTCCCACTTACTGATTTTTGCTTTTTTGTATGTGCTTTTAGTGTCCTACCCGAAGAACTGTTGCCCAGACCAATATCTAAGAGATTTTTCCCTGTTTCCTTTTAGGAATTTTAAGGTTTCCAGTCTTGTGTTTAAGTCTTTAATCCATTCCAAGTTAATTTTTGTGAGCTGTGTAAGATAGAAATCCAATCTCCTCCTTCATCTATTCTTTCCCATTCATCAATTATTCATCAGTTCAAACAGGTATTGAGTGCCTTTTGTGTGCCAGGCACTAACAATAAATACATTGATTAATAAGATAGTCCTTCCTCAGTGCCTATAGAGTGGAGCCCAAATATCTGAATTGGCATTCGAGACCTTCCCTGGCCCCAGCTTACCTTGCACACCCCATGGAACTTACTGAGAAAAACAGGTATCAGAGAATAAATTTCAAGAGTAAGTTGGGTCACAAAAGAAAAATTACAAGGTAAGGTCAAAATGTGTCCTAAAAAAGAGTGGCCTGACCTAGCCAGGGTGGTCAGGGAAAGCCCCCTTGATGGTTTAACCTTAAAGATTTTTTTTCTTAGTTGAGACATACAATATATTAAATAAATGAATGAAGCCATGACACAAATAAATGAGTAGGTCATCTCATATGGTGCTAAGCAATATAAGGAAAATTAAACGAAGTAATGTTGTATTACCAGGTTCCAAGAGCACGTAGCTTTAGGTGGGAAAATTAGAAAAGGTCCTCGCGAGGATGTGGCTTTTAAGCTGACATCTCAGAAGGAAGGAGCAGGCAGGGTGAAGATATAGGGGAAGCACCTTCCAAGCAGACAGCAGCCAAGTGCAGAGGCCCATTGGAGGCTTGGGAGGGGGCAAATGGGGGTGGGATCTAGGGAAGGTGAGGACGATGGGAGGACTAGGGATCCAAGGCAGGCAGCCACCAGGGAATACTGACGCTTCGGGAGCTTGGGAAGGATTTTGGATTTCACTCTAAATGTACTGGGATAATGCCTCACCTACATTTTCCCTATTCTATCAAAAGAGTTTATTTTCCTTGGAGCTGCCTTATTAAAACTTTACTCATATTAGTTTGGTCTTTCAGCGACAATTTCCATCCTATCCGCAACATTTATAATCTTACAAACTTTGGAAAATGTTTTCTTATAAACTTTGGAAAATATTTTTCTGTCCAGATCTTACGTTTGAAGATTAAACACTCCTGATTTCTCCCTTTATAATCGCTTGTCAAAAATTTAATCGCCCTTTTCTGGACTCTTTGTTTCCATAATATCTTGTCTGAGGTGTGGCAGGCAGAGTCACACATTCCAGATGTGTGTTATCATAGTTTCTCTGTGGATGTTGTGTTTTCTGCTGGGATTTCACCTAATATCTTTCTTGATGGTGCTATTGCATAAGATTGAAGTAACTCGTTCTCCAGAAATCTCTCCAACACTTCTATTAGCCTCCTTTCCACTTTCTTGCAAAGTCTGTTTAAACTACTTCATTTCCAAAAGCTGTTGATATTTTAAGACTTTCTATTTATTAGATGTGAGAAATTGTAGCTATTAAAATGTACTGCTCAAGTTTATTTTCTGATACTAGGCACTTTGTTTAATTAAGTTGCTATTGTTATCTCTCCTGACTCATGTACTGTGCCTTCTTCATAGCGCTTTATTCTTTAAGATGTATTTCTCTATGTATGCGCAATGGTTCCAGAGTTCTCTGATACACGTAAATTTAAATTTCATCTTGTTTTCTGTAGTTCTGATACGAGTTACATAGGCTATATGCATATATATATATATATGCATCTATATGCATATATATATATAATATATATATTATATATATTATATAATATATATGAAACATATATGTTTAGGCAACATATATGTTGCCTACAATATATCATTATATGATACGTTTGTAATGTATTATATATGTAATACAAGTATACATAAAATACGTATATATATTTAACTTGTATACGTGTCAAATATCTAACTTATACCGGACATAGTCATTTTTGGAGATGTGAAACTATGTAGAAACAATATGATTAAATTCATCTGTAATATCATGGACTATATACAGTCACTATTAATATTTTAGTATAGTATCCCAGTGACACATACATACAGTATACTTACACATACACATACATGTATATATCTTTTAAAATGTGATCCTACTGTGTGTATGGTTTATAAATCTGTGTTTTTCTTTTTCCTCACTTAATATATCTTATGCAGTTTCCCAGATCCAATTTTAGGAGCTCCATTTTATTCTTTAATTTACTCTGATGTAACCAAGCCATTTATTTATTTGGTCTTTTAACCCCACAACTAATATATTTTTATAGGCATAATTTTACATACATCCATAATTATTTCCTTAGAATAAATTAGAAATGGAATAACTGGGTGAGAGGACGTGTGCATTTCTAAGGCTTTTTGTTTTTTGCCTTGCTTTTTTTTTTTTTTAATGTTTATTTATTTTTGAGAGAGACACAGAGTGTGAGCGGGGGAGGGGCAAATAGTGAGGGAGACACACAATCTGAAGCGGTCTCCAGGCTCTGAGCTGTCCGCACAGAGCCTGACACGGGCGGGGCTTGAACTCACAAATGGTGAGATCAGACCTGAGCCAAAGTCAACGCTTAACCGAGTGATGCACCCCGGCGCTCCCCTAAGGCTTTTTGGTATGCACTGCCAATTAACTCCAGAAAGTTTTGCTATTTGTACTCTGCTAGCAGTGTGCCATGGTGCCTGTTTCTTCTAAGCTCTAACCTGGTATTGTTCATACATTTCTTACATACATCTAACAATGGATTTGAACTTCTAGTAAAAGTTTCACCTTTCTTACCCAATATAATGTTAAGATTATAAATTGCAATATGTTCTTTTCATGTGTCTGCTAGCCATTTTCTTTGGAAAAATGTCTATTCGTGTCTTCTGCCCATTTCTTAAGTGGATTATTTGTATTTTGGGTGTTGAATTTGATAAGTTCTTTATGATTTTAGATACTAACCCTTTATCAGATATGTCGCTGGTGAATATCGTCTCCCTTTCTGTAGGCTGCCTTTTAGTCTTGTTGATTGTTTCCTTCACTGTGCAGAAGAAGCTTTTTATCTTGATGAGGTCCCAGTAGTTCATTTTTGCTTTTGTTTCCCTTGCCTCGGGAGATGTGTTGAGAAAGAAGTTGCGGCCAAGATCAAAGAGGTTTTTGCCTGCTTTCTCCTCGAGGATTTTGATGGTTTCCTATGTCACATTCAGGTCTTTCATCCATTTTGAATTTATTTTTGTGTATGGTGTAAGAAAGTGGTCCAGTTTTCCCAGCACCATTTGTTGAAGAGACTGTCTTTTTCCACTGGATATTCTTGTCTGCTTTGTCAACAATTGCTTGACCATATAGCTGTGGGTCCATCTCTGGGTTTGCTATTCTGTTGCATTGATCTCTGTGTCTGTTTTTGTGCCACAAAACGCAACTGTCTTGATGACTACAGCTTTGTATTATAGCTTGAAGTCCGGGATTGTGGTGTCTCCAGCTTGGCTTTTCTTTTTCAAGACGCTTTGGCTATTTGGGGTCTTTTGTGGTTCCACACAAATTTTTAAGATTGTTTGGTTCTAGCTCTGTGAAACATGCTGGTGGTATTTTGATAGGGATTGTATGAAATGTGTAGATTGCTTTGAGTAGTATCGACATTTTAACAATATGTGTTCTTCAACATCACTCGTAGTCAGGGAAATAGAAATCAAAACCATGATGAGATACCACCTCACTTCTATCAGAATGGCTAAAATTAACTACATAGGAAACAACAGATGTTGGCAAGGGTGTGGAAAAAAGGGAACCCTCTTACACGGTTGGTAGGAATGCAAATTGGTGCAGCCAGTCTGGAAAACACTATGGAGGTTCCTCAAAAAGTTAAAAATAGAACTAGCCTACAATCCAGCAACTGTGCTACTAGGTATTTACCCAAAGGATGCAAACATACGGATTCAAAGGGGCACATGCACCCTTATGTTTATGGCAGCATTATCAACAGTAGCCAAATTATGGAAAGAGCCCAAATGTCCATTGACTGATGAATGGATAAAGAAGACATGTGTGTGTGTGTGTGTGTGTGTGTGTGTGTGTATCACACACACACACACAGGAATATTACTCAGCCATCGAAAAGAATGAAATCTTGCCATTTGCAATGATGTGGATGGAGCTAGAGTGTATTATGCTAAGCGAAATAAGTCAGAGAAAGACAAATCCCGTTTGATTTTACTCATCTGTGGAATTTAAGAAACAAAACGGATGAACATAGGGGATAGGAAAAAAAAAAAAGAGAGGGAAACAAATTATAACTTACCTATAGAGAACACACCGAATGTTGATGGAGGAAGCTGAGCGGGGGATGGACTAAATGGGTGATGAGTATTAGGGAGGGTGCTTGTGATGAGCACTGGGTATTGTATGTAAGTGAATCCCTAAATTCTCCTGAAACCAATATTACACTATAGGTTAACTAGAATATAAATAAAAACAGTGATACAAAAAAAACTTTAAAAATTATAGCATGTTCCATAGATAAGAAGCACTGTTGATAATTACCTGAAATATTTTTTCTGTAATTATTTGGCATTTTTCATAAATGGTTAGAATTCAAAATTTATTACCGGTATATACGGAAGAAGCTAGAGGTGACTTTTTCTATTCCTCACAGATAGATTATGTAGTTGTCTCTTGTTACCTGTTCTGAGGAAGCAGCCTTTTGTAGTCCACAGGATCTGGTGTAGTGCTAGAAATCTAAAGTTTTTGGGGTGCCTGGATGGCTCAGTTGGTTGGGCGTCCAACTCCATGTCAGGTCATGATCTCACGGCTTGTGAGTTCAAGCCCTGCGTCGGGCTCTGTGCTGACAGCTCAGAGCCTGGAACCTGTTTCAGATTCTGTGGCTCCCTCTCTCTCTGCTCCTCCCCCGTTCATGCTCTGTCTCTCTCAAAAAATAAATGTCAAAAAAAAAAAAAAAGAAATCTAAAGTTTTCAATCCTACTTGGCCTCAGCTGTATTTACTGTGTGACTTGTAACCTTTGCAGGTAATTGTTTTCCCTTTCATAAAATCAGAATGATAATTTCTGTTCAGAATACCTGAAAGCATTTTTGTGAGGATCAAATGAATATGAAAGTAATTTATAAACTAATGTACTGTGCATATGGAATGTATTCTTTTCTTATTAACCAGAATGCTGTCTAATGAGAAGATAGTTGGGGGACATGGAAGGAGATTAAAATTTAAGATAAGTTTCAGAAATAAATATTTGAGGTTAGTGGTGTTGTCTAATTTTGTGGCTACTTAAAAACTTACTTTTGGGGTACCTGGGTGGCTTAGTCGGTTAGGCGTCCTGCTCTTCTCCTTGTGCCTCTCTCTCTCTGTCTTCCCCCCTTTCTCAAAAAATAAATAAATTAAAACAAATTTTGAAAATTACTGTTACATATTAAATTCTTTGTCAGTTTAGATTCATTTTCCTAATGGGAACAATAAAGGGTCAGGGTGAAAGGGAGGGACGATGGGAGACGGCAGGAGTACTGCTTGAGGCCGATGTCAGTAATTCTCACATGCTGTTGAGGAAGGGATAGCTAGATGTGTGTGATATGTATTTAGTGAGCATTAGATCTGAGATCCATGAATTTCTACTTAGCTTAAATAGATTAGATGGGAACATTTGCTTTTATTTGTGGTAGTTGAGATTTTATTATTCAGTAATTTGATTATGAAAGTACAATGAGCCCATTTGGGCCTAGTGTTTTCTTGCTACATAGGCCTAGACATCTGGCTTTGGCAAAACTGAAAACCCCTCCATTTGGTGGCAGGTACAAGTCTGTCATTATGTTAAGTCATCTTGCTGTTTACATTTTATTGTACATACACAAATCTCTGAAAGGTGAGTATTTGTCTTAAGTATCTGAATATTTTTCATAATTAAACAGCTTTAAGTTTCTCAGGATCCACATATGAGTGAAAACATATGGTATCTGTCTTTCTCTGCCTGACTTATTTCACTTAGCATAACAGTCTCCAGTTCCATCCACGTTGCTACAAATGGCCAGATTTCATTCTTTCTCATTGCCAAGCAGTATTCCATTGTATATATAAACCACATCTTCTTTATCCATTCGTCAGTTGATGGACATTTAGGCTCTTTCCATAGTTTGGCTATTGTTGAAAGTGCTGCTATAAACATTGGGGTACAGGTGCCCCTATGCATCAGTACTCCTGTATCCCTTGGGTAAATTCCTAGCAGTGCTATTGCTGGGTCATAGGGTAGGTCTATTTTTAATTTTTTGAGGAACCTCCACACTGTTTTCCAGAGTGGCTGCACCAATTTGCATTCCCACCAACAGTGCAAGAGGGTTCCCGTTTCTCCACATCCTCTCCAGCATCTATAGCCTCCTGATTTGTTCATTTTAGCCACTCTGACCGGTGTAAGGATCCTGAGAAACTTAACAGAAGACAGTGGGGAGGGGAAAGGGGGGGAAAAAGTTACAGAGAGGGAAGGAGGCAAACCATAAGAATAAGTTTTTATTCTCTTAAAACTGAAAATCAACTGAGGGTTGATGGAGGGTGGGAGGGAGGGGAAAGTGGGTGATGGGCATTGAGGAGGGCACCTCTTGGGATGAGCACTGGGTGATGTATGGAAGCCAGTCTGACAATAAATTATAAACAAACAGCTTTAAAATTTATATTCAAAGGGAGAATGGATCCTAAAATATAATCCCTCCCCCCCCCCAGCATTTTCATTTAAAAATTTCTTAACGTCTTTCAGATTTTACCTTGTTTCTCAATACACACATAGGTTGAGCTATGGGGCAATAATACTAACCCTCCTAGTAAATGGTAACAATATCTACTGTTAAATATTGTTGTGACTGAACGGGATAAAGTTCTTAGCCTAATGCTTTATGTATCATAAGCACCCCAAGAATGTCGGCTATTATTATTGGTGCTGCCGTTGTTATTACTGACAGGTGTTAAATGGAGACTTATTGAACATGAGAACAGAAAGGAACGACTCATCACTGTGTAGGAGTGTTAATTAAAAACAAAACGAGTTAACTTTACAGCATTCTCTGTGGGTTTCTTTTTTATTCACTTTCAGGTTTTCTTCAACTTGTGAATATATCTATATTTAAAGTTAAGCTTATGCATACTCAGATCAACGTTGATTCCTTAAATTTACCAGAAGGCATTTTCAAACAGAGGAGGAAACGATGTCACCGTGGTTTATTGTTCAGTGTTCACCCTAGTGCCCTGCCCCGTTAGGGGTTTAACAAATGCTTTTTTCTCTCTCTTTTAAACAGTTTGCTTATTGACCGAGTAGTTCCTGTGGGGCGAGTTGTGACTGGGCGCACACACATTCGTGACCATTAGGAATACTTGAGGTGTTCTTACTAATATGCTTCTTAAGAAAATTCTTTTTGATTTACCCTTTTGAAATAGCCAGTTTTTAAATTTTACCTCTTTTTTTTTTTTTTTTTTAATTTCACATTTACATGCACTTCAGCTACACGTGCTATTCCATTTGCCTGGAATGCTTCTCCACGTGTCCCTACGTGCCTGTGACAACTCTTCAGAGAGGATTTTCTTTCGCACCGTAGCTAAATTAGCAGCTTCAGTCACTCTTGTCCCCTCTCCTCTTCCCCCTTCTCTTTTTTTCACTTTAGCACCTGGCAAGAGCTCTGTGCATTTGCAATTTTACTAACGATGGTGCCTGACATTTACAAAACATTTTCCTATTTTTTTAAGGCATTTAAGATTCTTAACTAATTCATAGTGGCCTTTAGAGATAGCTACCGTAGGTATGGAGAAGACAGACGAATATTAGTAGAGAGCAGAGGAGCACAGATGTCCAAGGAAGAATAATGCTCTGAAAATAGAGTTGCAGAGAAAGGAAGTTAACTTTCCACCACGTTTCCCTGGTAGTCACATGGTAGAAACCAGGGCTGGGGACCTAGTTTTGAGCAAGGGCTTATTACCACCAGAGAATGTCTAGAATTCCAAGTCAAATACAGTAGACTCTTTTATTCTGAGAGAGAACTCTAGGCTCGTTCGTTCACTCAACAGTTACTTTTAAATCCCTATTAAGTGCCAGACCCTGTCCTAGGCACCTAGGACCTAGCAGTGAATGACAAAGGACCTGCCCTTATGGAGCTAAAACTTCTAGGGGTAGGGAGTCACAAAAAAAAAAAAAAAAAAAAAAAAAACCAAACATGAAATGTTAGGTATCGATAACTGCTATGAAAAGCTGAAACCAGGTATAGGGTCAGAGAGTAAAGGAAGTGGAAGGGGGTTGGTATTTATTTGGATGGCCGGGGAAGCCTCTCAGAATCGCCCACATTTGAGCAGAGGCCTGAATGGAGTGGTGCTATGAGGGCCTTGGTAGTCCTGGCGGGAGAGCCGTCCAGGTAGAGAAAACTGCAGGTGCAAAGATTCTGTGGTGGGAGCCTGCTCAGCTCGTCCGGGGACCAGCAAGAAGGCCCGTATGACTGGAGCAGCGAGTGTGGGTGGAGAGTGGCAGAAATGTGGTCGACAGAGAGCTTGAGGCCAGAGGACACGGGCCCTGTGTGGTGTGAACTCATCAAGTCTTCGAGCCGGAACACTGGATTTTCGAAAGACCGGTATTTCTGAAACCGAGGTTATGGCTCACTGGTTGACTGTGAACCCTAAGTTGTGACTGGCAGCTGACCTTTAAAAAGCAGTATAAAATATTAGTGCATTGCACGTACCAAGGATAAGAATTGTCGCTTGGAACTTCCTTTTGTTTGTGGGGGATATGTGTATGTTTGGGTCTGATGGAAGTTGTAGTTCTTACTGTAGGTACCGGTAAAAACAAAGTGCGTGCGATCACTGACCTAGTCATATCCCCGAATTGTAGAGACGGGGAAACGAAGCTGGAAAATGCTGAACGGCTCACGAGTGTCCTCCTTCCACGTGGTGCTCCTGCTCCCATCCCGTGCTCCTGTGTAGATGGCAGTGTGCTTATCTGTGTCTAGGTGTGGCTGACTCTGTACAGAATTCGGTCTAATTTCTAAGTGAGGAGAAGGCATTAAACGCTTAATTTAGGGACGCCCGGGTGGCTCAGCCAGTTAAGCATCCGACTTCAGCTCAGGTTCTGATCTCACGGTTCGTGAGTTCAAGCCCCGAATCGGGCTCTGTGCTGACGGCTTGGAGCCTGGATCCTGTTTCGGGTTCTGTGTCTCCCTCTCTCTCTCTCTCTAAAAAATAAACATTAAAAAAAAAAAAAAAGCTTAATGTAGTCAATAACACATTAGTAAGTACCCAGCCTCTGCTCTGTTTTACAATCCTCTTTTACCCTGTCTTATTTTCCTTTACTTTCTCTGTTTTCTTAAATCTCCTCCTGTTTATCCAGGAAAGAAAGCTATCCAAAGGGAAGAGATTGAGAGGGAGAGAAAGAAATCCAGGAATGAGAGAGAGTCAGACAGGCATATCCAAACTCCAGCAGAGGAAAGAAAATCAAGGCCCAGAGTGAGCAAGACGTAGTGACATCTCTGTTCCGGCCTGTCCCCCCTGCTGCTTCCGCCGTCCCCTCTGCCCCTTCCCGAGGGGCAGTGTACTGATTCGTACACTGAGCTGTCATGATGCTGTTCGTCTGTATTACCGTTAACCTCTTATCCAAACAATCAATCTGTAATCTTAAGATAGGTTCAGGCTCAAAAGAGACTTCATTTTGGAGACCTTGCAAGGGTAAATTAATGAAATTGGATTAAATCTAAGGGTTAAAAACAATGCCAACACATGGCAGCAACCTAAGCGTTCATTAATAGATGCACGGATAAGGAAAGTGTGGTATATATATATATATATATATATATATACACACACATATACACAATGGACTGTTACTCAGCCATAAAAAAGGATGAGATCATGCCATTTGAGACGCCGTGGATGGACCTAGAGGATATTATGCTAAGTGAAATAAGTTGGACTGAGAAAGACGAATACCGTATGATTCCACCATATATGGAATCTAAAAAATAAAAACAAAAACAAAAAGTGGAATCAGAACTACAAATGCAGAGAATAGTTTCCAGAGAGAGGGAAAGAAGGGGGGTGGGCAAAATGGATGAAGGGGAGTGGGAGATACAGGCCTCCGGTTATGGAATAAGCCACGGGAATAAAAAGCAGAGCAGAAAGAACACAGTCAGTGATATTGTAATAGCGATATAATGGGACAGATGGTAGGTGCACTTGTGAACGTAGCATAATATATAAACTTGTCAGATCACTAAGTCGTACACCTGAAACTAATATAAAAAGAAAGATACACATACACCCCAGATTAAACCCTTTTTTAAAAATGTCATGAGGAAGATATTCTTGAAATAGTTTAGCAGGATTTTAAAAATCATTGTTTTTAAAACAGTTATGTAATTTATTAGATGTGAGAAAGCAAGTGAAGAGAATTCACTCATCTTCCATACAGTGGCTGTTTGAACCTGATCATTTATTTCTTCAGTAGCTTAAAAAAAAAAAAAGCTTTAAACTTGGAACTGGTTGAGGGAAGGATCAAAAAAGAACTCAGATTAGGTCCTTTTTTATGCAGGTGATTAGGGAGGAATGAAATTGATCTGGCACAAGTTGCCTTTTTAATAATACATTTTCCTTAAAAAAATTTTTTTTAATGTTTGTTCATTTTTGAGAGAAAGACAAAGCACGAGCAGGGGGAGTGGCTGGGAGAGAGGGAGACACAGAATTCAAAACAGGGTCCAGGCTCTGAGCTGTCAGCACAGAGCCCGACGCAGGGCCCGAACCCACGAACCTCGAGATCATGACCTGAGTTGGACGCTTAACTGACTGAACCACACAGTCGCCCCTAATAACACATTTCTTAAAGCCCTGATGACTGAAGCCTATATGAAAAGCCAAAAGAAACCTGTCAACTTGTAGACCTGAGTGGGAAACCTATTTTTCTTAATAGTTAACATCTATAATCTATCGAATGTCTACTGTGTATTAAGTTCTTTTCATATGACGGAACAATCTCAGGTTTAAAAACACGTGAGGCAGGGCCCAGACTTGAACCGGTTTGGCCTGGGAGCCCGTGCTCTTTTCAGTCTACTGCAACTGGGGCCAAGGTGTTTTAAGATTTCAAAATTGTTTCTGTAGCTGTAGAAAAGTAACTTACTTTTGGAAAACTCAGATTCCAGAGCATATAGGGATACAACATTTTCTTCAAAAAGTCATAATTCATATTTTGATAATCAAGGGCCTCTGAAAAATGATGGTGATTTAATGCAAACTGGCCGTGTGGCCTGGCGATGTCGATATCCACATTGAACAGTAGGTGGCACTCTCCCATCACCGGAAACATTCTTTCAGGAAAAGATCACCTTTATGGATTTCATTAGTGCTTATTAATTTTAATCATACTATGTGGCATATTAATGCCACTCAGCTAGAATGCACAGAGGACAGTAGCACATATTTAAGACACATATTTTTTCCTTTCATAAATTAGAAGGCTGAATCATGAAAAAACTAGATTAAACTTGACATTTTTTTTTTAGAATCTGTGACTCCGTGAAATATGCTTTATCTTATTTAAAAAAAATCTTACAACAGTAAGCTGCTAAGTTAAAATAACCCATGAATCATCCTATGATTATTAACCCATAATGTGTTCACCCATAATGTAATATAGGCAAAAGCATTCCACAGAGTAGAAGAGCTCCCCATGGAGCTCCTTAGATGGACTGTCTGAAGACTGCTGATAGAGTCGAGCCTTCCCCCGACTCTTACAGAGGCACATGCGTGCTACAGCCGCTTGAATCTGCCCCACTTGACTGTGCACGTAGTATTTCCTCCAGTGATTGATGATGGATACTCACGGTACTCAGACTCGTTCTTCTCTCGTGAGGATAGTACAAACAGAATCAGCTGCCAACTATAATTAATGCTGAATAGCAATAGTGTGCACTGCACGCAAATCCGCCTGTATATTTAACATCTGCAGCATTTGGCATTTGAAACAGAGGAAGCATGGAACCAGTTTGGTTTGCATGAAGCTGTCCTCGATCTCAGCAACCAGAGCCACGTACACATTGCCATGCGTGTTTGCACTGCACAAGTGTGGGTTGGAGGTACGCTAGTTTATGATACATTTTTCTAATAGTAAAATGTTCTGAGGAAGGCACAGCCTTTGCAGATTTAACACAGAAGCACTAGGTCGACCAGGGAACAGGTTTCTCAAATTTCGACTTGGTGACACTGGTTATTTATGCCATTGGCACTTTTCCTAGAGGGATGGAAGAGTAGGAGAGGGAGCATGGGAGACAGAAGGTGATGTAAAAATACATTCCAATGGGGCGCCTGGGTGGCTCAGTCGGTTGAGGTCCAACTTCGCTCAGGTCGTGATCTCACAGTTTGTGAGTTCGACCCCGCGTTGGGCTCTGTGCTGACAGCTCAGAGCCTGGAGCGTGCTTTGGATTATGTGTCTCCCTCTCTCTCTCTCTCTGCCCCTCCCCTGCTCGTGCTCTGTCTCTCAGAGATGAATAAATGTTAAAAAAAAATACATTCCAGATGCGTGCAAATTGCTAAAAATATCAGGGTGGGTTTAGGGTTTCCACATTGGAGGTGGGATACCTTCCCACTCTGTCTGTCCCTCTAATTCCACCTTCAGGTCATGCTGACTTTTTTTGTTTTTTGAATTTACCAACCTCCATTTCCCAGTCACAACTTTATGCTTTTTGTCTCCCTAAAATATTTACTCCCTGGGTTTCTACATGGACGGCTTCTCCTCATCCTGGTTTTACTTCAGATGATACCTCCTCATAGAGGGCTTTCTTGATCATTCTAGCTGGAGAGGGAATCCCTATCTTTCTGGTCTCTAGTCATTAACACATTTACTTATGTATTCTGTTGTCTTTATAAGACTTATCATTACAGGAATTATACTTTTTTGTTTTTTGGTTTTTTTTTTACATTCTATGAGGAGAGACAAAATTAATAAACAAGCACTATGTCAACAGGGCCTTGTCTGTCTTGAATATTCCCGGTGTTTGCTGCCGTACCTGGGTGGCAAAGAGAAGGAACTGTTTGTTGACTGGATGAAGGAATGAATAAATTCCACTTTTCAGGCACTTTATACTTTCCATTTTATAGTGGCTAGTAGATGAACTCTGCTTTTTAAATATATTCATTCAACAAATATTTAATAATACCCACTATATGCTATGCATACACCTAGTCTCTTGGGAGGCATCTGTGAACAAAACAGATCCTAAAAGGGCTCACATTCTATTGGGGGAGATCTACAATAAAAACTAAACTGGTAAGTATAACCTACAGGATATTTGAAAGTGTGAAATGCTATAGGGAGAGTGGGTGGAGTGCCGAACCCTGGGTGTGCTGACAGTGGCAGTGAATGGATTAGAAAGGGACGTAGCCAGGATCAGTCTCATACAGACAGTGGTAGCTGAGCAAGGATCTACACCAAGCAAAGCAATTGAATTAGCAATTAAAAATCTTTCTACAAAGAAAAGCTCAGGCCCGGGAGAATTCTGTCAAACAGTTAAGGAATCAATAATACCAGTCTTTCACAAAGCCTTCCGGAAAAGAGAGGAGGAGGGAATACTTCTCAAATAATTCATTGAGGTCAGTCTTACCCTTATACCGAAACCAGAGAAGACATCATAAGAAAACTACAGACTGATATCCCTTAGGAATATAGATGCCCACCCGAATCATTAACAAAGTGTCAGCAAACTGAATCCAGCAACATATAGAAAGTATTATACAACATGACCCATGTGATTTACACCAAGAGTGCAAAGGTGATTTAACATCTGAAAAATCAATATCATGTTAATAAAGGATAAAAGTCACATGATGATTAATAGACACGCAAACATTTTACAGTATCCAATACCGTTCATAATAAATAAAACATGACAGCAGATTAGCGGGGCGCCTGGGTGGCTCCGTCGGTTAAGTGTCTGACTTTGGCTCAGGTCATGATCTCACGGTTCGTGAGTTTGAGCCCTGCGTCGGGCTCTGTGCAGACAGCTTGGAGCCTGAAGCCTGCTTCGGATTCTGTGTCTCTTTTTCTCTCTGCCCTTCCCCCACTCACACTCTGTCTCTCTGACTCTGTCAAAAATAGATACACATTAAAAAAAAATTAGGAACAGAAGAGAACTTCATTAACCGAAGGGGATTCACAAAAAAGCCTACAGCCGTCAACATTCTTAATGATGAAAATGTGAATGCATTCTTCTAACGGTAGGGAACAAGGCAATTTATACAACATTGTAATGGAGGTTCTGTCCAGTGCAGCTGGGCAAGGGGGAAAAAAAAAAGCACCCAGATGGGATAGAAAGAAGTAAATTGTCTTCATTTATAGATGATATCCTATATATAGAAAATTCTAAGGCGTCTGAAAAACAAACTCTTATGACTAATGTGTTCGGCAAGATTACAGAATATAAGATCAATATGCAAAAATCAGTTTTTCTCTATATTTTTTTCTGTATATTTCAGTGGATAATCTGAAAAGGAAATTAAGAAATCGCATTCACAACAGCATTAAAAGGATAAAGTAGGAATTTTTAGTGGCAGTGGGAGATATACACTGAAAACTACAAAACATTGCTGATTAAAATTGAACATCTAAATCTTTTATGGTAAGTTGATATTCAAGAAAAATGCTAATGTCATTCAATGAGTAAAGAGTAGTCTTTCAACAAATGGTGCTGAGACAGTTGGATATCCACATGCAAAAAAGATAAATTTAGACCCTAAAATGAAAAGTAACTAAAAATGGATTGTAGACCTAAATGTAGGAGCTAAAATACAAGGCTCTTAGAAGGAAATATAGGAATAAATCAATAAATCTTTGTGACCTTGGGTTAGGCAAAGCTCTCTTAGATATGACACAAGTGAGCAAAGTTTTCCCCCAATTTTTAATTGAATATTAAGTGAATAGTATAAAATTGCTTAAATATTCTCTTGCTAGTATAGCTAAACTCTGTGTGTGTGTATATAATTTTTTAATTTTTTTAAAAAAGTTTTTATCTAAACTACAGTTAATATACAGTATAATATTAGGTTCAGATGTGCAATATAATGACACAACACTTCCATACATCACCCTGTGCTCATCACAGCAAGTGCACTCCTTAATCCCCATCACCCATTTAACCCATTCCCTCCCACCCATCTCCCTTCTGGTAACCATGAGTTGGTTCTCTATAGTCAAGCATCTGTTTCTTGGTTTGCCCCCCACCATTTTTCCTTTTGCTAATTTGTTTTGTTAAATTCCACATGTGAGTGAAATAATACGGCATTTGTCTTTCTCAGACTGACTGATTTCACTTTGTGTAATACTCTCTAGCTCCATCCACATCATTACAGATGGCAAGATTTCATTCTTTTTTATGGGTGAATAATATTCATATATATATATATATATATATATATATATATGTATGTCACTTCTACTTTATGCATTCATTAGTCATTAGACACTTAGGCTGTTTCCATAACTTGGCTATTATAAATAATGCCGCTATAATACTGGGGTGCACGTATCCGTTTGAATTAGCATTTTTATATTTTTTTGGTAAACGCCTAGTAGTACAATTGCTGGATTGTAGGGTAGTTCCAGTTTTATTTTTTTATTTTTTATTATTTTTTTTTTTTAGGTTTTATTTATTTTTGAGACAGAGAGAGACAGAGCATGAATGGGGAGGGGCAGAGAGAGAGGGAGACACAGAATCGGAAACAGGCTCCAGGCTCTGAGCCATCAGCCCAGAGCCCGACGCGGGGCTCGAACTCACGGACCGCGAGATCGTGACCTGAACTGAAGTCGGACGCCCAACCGACTGAGCCACCCAGGCGCCCCGTCCATTTTTAACTTTTGGAGGAACCTCCATCCTGTTTTCCTCAGTGGCTGCACCAGTTTGCATTCCCACCAACCGTGCACGAGGGTTCCTTTTTCTTTACATTCTTGCCAATGCTTGTTTCTTGTGTTGATTTTGTTCACACATTCTGACAGGTGTGTGGTGATATCTCATAATTTTGATTTGCATTCCCTGATGATCAGTGCTGCCGAGCATCTTTTTTCATGTGTCTGTTGGCCATCTGTATGTGTATTCATCTCTTCCGCCCATTTTTCAACGGGATTATTCATTTTTTGGGGTGTTGAGTTTTATAAGTTCTTTACGTATTTTGGAAACTAACCCTTCGTTTATGTCGTTTGTGAATATCTTCTCCCATTCTGTAGGTTGCCTTTTAGTTTTGTTGATTGTTTCCTTCCCTTCGTCCTGTAGAAACTTTTTATTTGATGAAGTTCCCCCCACCTTTTTGTTTTGTTTTGTTTTGCTTTTTTCCGCTTGCCTCGGGAGACGCATCTAGAAAGAAGTTGCTCCGGTCAGTATCAAAGAAGTTACTGCCTGTGTTGTCTTCTAGGATATTTTTGGTTTCAGGTCTCACATTTAGGTCTTTAATCCATTTTGATCCTGTTTTTGTGTCAGATGTAAGAAAGTAGTCTAGTTTTCTTCATTTGCTGTCCACTTTTCTCAATTCTATTTGTTGAAGAGTCTGTCTTTTCCTTATTGGATATTCTTTTCTGCTTTGTCAAAGATGAACTGATGATAGCTATTGGTCCATTTCTGGATTTTCCCTTCCTTCCTTCCTTCCTTCCTTCCCTCCCTCCCTCCCCCCCTCCCTCCCTCCCCCCCTCCCTCCTTGTATTTGTTCATTTGTTATATCTGTTTCTCTTTTTAGAGTGTTGTGGTTCAGTTAATTGTTGACAAGTGGTCCTTGATGGACCTCTTGTCCTAGGATTAGTTAATACTTTATCAAGTGTGTTTTTTTTAAGGTGTTAATCAGAGAAGCCGTACTTACCCAAAAAAGTAAGAAAAGATGTCCTCTTTCAGAATCTTCCTGGAAATACAAATAAACATACATGCAAATAGTTGAGTGTTGGGGGAGCAAGGTGGCAGGTTTTGAATCTTGGAGTGTATTTTTGCCATTTTATCAAGATCTAGTGCTGAACGTGTTTATTTACTCCTTTAGATCTTTATTTTGGTAGTATTTGATTATTATTAAGGTCCCAGAACTAGGAAAGTCACTAACGACTTTCAAAGGAAATAAATGATGTTTGGGTGCGTGGGTGGCTCAGTTGGCTAAGAGTCTGACTCTTGATTTTGGCTCAGGTCATGATCTCATGGTTCATGAGATTTGGGCTCTTGGGATTCTCTTTCTCCCTCCCTCGATGCCCTTTCCCTCCCTCTCCCCAAATAAATAAACATTTAAAAAAAGAAATAAATGATGTTTCTATTTTCCAGAAGCTCATCATTTGATTAGAGAGAGAATTTGTATTACACAAACCTGCCAGATGACAAGCCCATGTTCTGTGTGAACAACAAACTAGCTAATCAAGAAACAAGGGTTTTTGTTAAGTTCTGCTACTGAATGGGTCACGAAATTCTTGCCAAGTCACTTAACTTATTTGAGCTTCTGTTTCCTTACCATGAATATTCCTTTGATCTCTGAAATTCTATGAAAATCAAGTACAAGTACAGAAATATCAGTTGTCTGGGGTTGGTCTTAGAAGATTTCACAGTAACTCTGTTTCCTATTATATCTAAAGCAAAGTTCAGTCTTGCTTTCCAAAAAGGTTTCCCCAGATAGACTGCCGGTGGTGGCATTGTGTTTTTACATGACAATTTACAGTAGTGATCTGTAGAAGTCTGAGAGGGAGGACTTTCAAGGATCTACAAGCCAAGCTAAGAAACTTAAAAAGTCTTTTCTTTCCTGAAACTGGATATGAGCCTTTTAAAATGATTCCGTCTTGATCGATCAGTTTCCTGATTTACATTCACATTGTAGAAATAGTTCTTTCCTGGCATTTTTCACACTTGAACAAAATTAAGCAGGAATGAAGTTGAAAGTGCATTCCTAAGCATCACAGTTGGGGAAATACATGAGTGTGTTCTCTTTACTGCAACATGGACTTTTTTCTGTAAAGACAAATAATGCATTTGACTTCTCAGATGCTCAAATGACTTTTTTTTTTCTTAATAAAATCTTGGAAACATGGTGGAATTCTCATGTTGAACATCATATTTTTCACCAAGGGGGAAGACATTTAGCCTTAAACTGAAAATTTTTAAAGATAAAAATAATTGCAGCGGTTTCACTTAGTTCTTAAAAGAATTTAAGTGGAATAGGATAGTTGAATTTAATAACTTGCCTCCCTTTTCCTTCTAGTGCAGTTTGATTGTCTGACTTTATTAATGAGAAATACTAAGCTAGAGTTAGCAAATTAGATTCTCCTCCTGAAGACCCTTTTCCCTTGAGCTCACCTTCTGTTTGCCTTTCGGGGTGGGTTTATGAGGGAGCAAGCAATAGCCCTCCGAGAACAATCTGGACGGGCTCCAAACTGGTTCTGGCCGTACTAAAATAAGGTTAATGTTTGACACAATCCAGTGTAGGAGAATGCTTGCTCCTTGAATGAAGCCCTGGAGGAAGACTGCTTGGTAAAAAAGTTTAGTACAAAACAAGTCATTGATTTGAGTCCAGCTTTGTGGTGATGGGAAAATAGAAACCTTTTGGTGGTTGTCTTTTCCTTTCTATTGTACTTATCACTATGGCATCTGGGGAAAGCAATAAAAGTTGCTATGTTTATTTGCCTACTATGTCAGGTAATAAATCTTTAATGATCTGCCGTGTTCTCAGAATGTTCAAAGTGAAGTTTGTTGGAGACCAATTAAACCACTAACCCCACTGGAAGCAGCTGGTTTGAGGTGGCAGGTTCTCACATGCTGTTGATTTCTATTATAATGTCATTAATGGGGGGAGGTAGGTAAATGGAGACTTGGATTCAACTTTAGAAGTCTGTTGAACCCTAAACTTTATCATCAATGTAGTTTCGAATGTCTGTGAAGTCACGGAAGCAGATAGCTGGCTTCAAATACAGTGAAATCACTTGCTGACTTTTAAATATGCAAATTCTGAAAATCTGATTTCTACGTGGTTCAACACTTTTCTCCATGCTGTGTTATGTAAATCTACTTTCATGTGATTTAAGCAAGGGAGCACTTTTGTACGAACAAAAATGTTTTGCGTATTGCGAAATAATTTTTCCTGAACATAGCATTATATAGTGTATGTTTTCAACACATTGTTGGAATTACCAGTCTGATAAGTGTGGCCTGATTTTTATTGTTATGTTTGTTGGCAGTTGAATTGAAAGTGTTTCGTTTTGGGTTCTGGAGACCTAGCTAACAGAGCAGCATATTTGGCCGCTTTGGTCCTGTTGCCCTCAGAGCCCCTTTTCACCACTCTGAGGAGAAAGGTTAAGACCTGGGATCTGGAATCACCTCTTTATAAGCTGTGTCATCTTGGACATGTTTCTTAACTTCCCTGAGCCTTAGTTTCATCATTTGTAAAATGGAGGTAATAACACCATCCCTCTCATAATGTTGTTTGGATAAAATACACACGTATTTAGAACTAGGTACTTAGCACACAGCAAGTGCCTCGTGGAAAGTGCTGGCCCTTGACTGTCACTATTAGCGTTCTTGTAACATTGCCTTGTAATGATGTGTTTAGATATTTAGGTTTATGTTACTTCCTTAAAGCCGGGGATTGTTTCTTAGAATTCACGGACTGTACTTCAGAACTTGGCAGAAAATAAGCAGTTGATAAATATTTTGGAATGAATAAGCAAGTGCACGAATGGAGTATTTGATCATCTGTGGTCTGGTTTTTCCTCATTTTTTTTTTATTGTGATAAAATGCACATAACCTAAAATTGACCGTCTTTACAAGTTTTAAGTGTATAATTCAGTGGTATTAAATACATTCATAATGTCTCCAGAACATCTCATCCTGTAAAACAGACACTGCAACCAGTCAATAGACAAGTCACTTACAATTCCCTCTCTCCCAGCCCCTGGCAACCACACTTCTCTTTCTGTGATGTTGAGGACCTCCTGTAAATGGAGTCGTATAGTATTTCGCCTTTTGTGACCGGCTTATTTCACTTAGCAGTATGTCCTCAAGGCTCATCCATGTTGTGGCGTATGTCAGAATTTCCTTCCCTTTTGAGGCTGAATAATATTCCATTGTATGTATATACCACGTTTTGCTTAGCCGTTCATTCATCAGCGAACACTTGGGCTGCTTCCGCTGCATTTTAGCTATTGTGAATGATGCTACTGTGAACATGGGTGTATAAATGTCTTTGTGAGATCCTGCTTTTAATTCTTGTGGTCTGTTTTTTGAAGGAAAAAGATACAAGTGTTTAACATTGAATTCTTACAGGACACAAAAGTAAAGAAGAGGCAGAATACTTAATCTCCAAGCTGTTTGGATTTCACATTGTTGTTAGAAAAAAACGGAATATCCCTCCCTCTCTCAAAGCGGGTGCTTCGTTATAATTTATATGCTATTAATATGTTACGTACATTGTAAATAATACACAATAATAAAAACTTAATAGGTTCAGATAGAAAAATAGAAATGGGAATGTTGATATTTTCTTTCCATCTACCAATGGGATCTTAGAGACTATTTGGTATGGAAACTTAGAGACTACTGGTATAGAGAAAGGTATTTTTGTGAGACTTGAACTTAAGTTCTGTTTTTGACACTTAGTGAATGTGGTTACTTAACCACTCTGTGCCTCTGTAACAACCTTTTAGGCTTGTTGTAAGGATTAAATACAATAATACATGCAAGTAACTTATGGTGCTTGGTATGTAATAAGGTCCAGTAAATGTTAGCTGCTATAATAATACTGATCACAAATTGAAGTTATGTTATTGCTATGATGATGATAATGATGATGTTTTTTTGAAGATAGTTTCCTTTGGGAATTTTTCATGAAATTACCAGCTTTTATCTATCCTAATTTTTTTTTTGGGGGGGATTCTTAAATAATCAGTTCTGTTTCCTTGCTCAAATTCTAGTCCCACAGCTCCAAATGATTACTATAATAATTGGAAATTCTGCCTTCACTTCAAAATCTGCAGGCCTAAATGTAATCTCATCATACGTACTCTTGAAAAGATCCTCCTTTCCCCCATTCACTTTGGCTTGAAACCTTGAAAACAGCTTTGATTGATCTCTAACCCTTACTCCCGTATCTCTTCCTTTCCTTTCATTGACTCATTACCCCTTACTTAAAAATGTCTCATAGCCATCATTTCCTCTTCATTCTTACTATTACCCTTTTTAGGCCTGGATTAAAACATCTGGTTTGTCTCCTAACTGGTCTCCCTGATTTAAATGCTTTCTGCTCTCATCTAGCCAGCCAACCAGCCAGCCATGATATTGGAAAGCATTTATTGAACACCTACTTTTGCCAGATCATTTTTTAGGTCCCTGCAAGGTAGCCCTTCCCTCAAGAGTCCATATTCCTGTTCAGGTCAATATTATAACTTCATGATCGTATTTCTTTATGCAGATCGTTCACGAGCACAGTGATTCACTATTTTCATTTTGTCTTAAAATGTAAACATACTACTTATCAAACTTCCTGCGTCCTCTTGGAAGCTCCATCCTCCCAGATTTCCAAGAACACTCATCCTTATTCCCAGTTCTGCACTCTTGGGGCTCTTGTCATGATGTTCGTGTGGACTGCTCTTGTTCAAATGCCTATAGTTTTGTATCACACATCCTATCTCTGAATTATTTTTTAGTATATTTTTGCTGTTGTTCCGTGTGTATTGGTCTTTATTTGTCAATTTAGACTGATTGCAAAGCCCCTAAGGATCTGGATGATGATTTTGTGTATGCCCCTTTCTCCCACCCAGGACCCAGGGCGGAGTCTATATAAATTCAGTCTGTATAGAGCCTGCTGAAGACCGGCCGATGTGAAAGGAATCCACTGTCAGCATATTCGATACACCTTTTGTTATGCTACTAAAAATAGAAAATCTGATGTTGAACTTCTAGGAATAATGAGAAGGAGGAGTTGGGTGTAGTGCCTGGTGCCATATCTCTTCTTCCCTCTCCGCCACTGGTGTTTGTAGGAGTTGAGGGTGGGGACCTCAGTTGCCATCCAAAAGGCATGGGCCTCATAGGAGCTTTGGAGGTACTCTTGTTTTTTGTTCATTGATTAATGAAACTTGTGCCCGCTTGAATGCAAAAACTCTATGTGGTTTGGCCAAAGCATGTTAAAAACAACTTGTAGGGGCGCCTGGGTGGCGCAGTCGGTTAAGCGCCCGACTTCAGCCAGGTCACGATCTCGCGGTCCGTGAGTTCGAGCCCCGCGTCAGGCTCTGGGCTGATGGCTCGGAGCCTGGAGCCTGTTTCCGATTCTGTGTCTCCCTCTCTCTCTGCCCCTCCCCCTTTCATGCTCTGTCTCTCTCTGTCCCAAAAATAAATAAACGTTGAAAAAAAAAATTAAAAAAAAACAACTTGTAAATATGTGAGTGACCAGGAATGAATAGTCACCCGAAGTAATAGATATGCAAGGTAAAGTTTTTAAGAAGTAAAAGTAGTAAAGTAGTAAGATACAGAAATACATATACAATGGAGTTGTTTTGTAATCTTGCAACAACAGGTAAAATAGCCACGTAAAAATCCTGCTCAAGCGTGTTGGGCTAGGCCTGGTGTAAACAGTTTTCAACAGGAATTGGTTATTCTGTGAGTCTAACGTTGAAACATTGACTAGGTATAGACCGAATGTCAACTTGTAGAAGGCACTGGGGTGGGCACTTGGGGGGGTGTAAAGATGAGTGATACACTCATTTTTGACCTCAGGAACTCCCATTATCGTAGAAGATAAGATGTGTACGTAAACAGTGTACGTATGCTTCCGAAGCCTCAGATAAAGTGCAAGGAGATTTCAAAATACTGAAAAATATCTTTCACCTGGGAGGTTCATGGGGCATTTTCTTGAGCAGGTGGAATTTGAATTGTGTCTTGACAAGAAACTGTGTGAAGATTTTGAAGGAAATGAGAGAGAGTGTTCAAAGGTTTAGGAGAAGGGCCATAAATAACAAGATACATGGTACTTATCATCAGTTCAGGTCTGCAGCAATTAGGTGTTTATTTCAGCCACAGTCAGAATTAAAGTGTGATCCTGTTTTGGTTCATTCCTGGAAAAACTAAATCGGTCAGTTATGTACTTGCTATCATTTAAAAATTTTTTTTTTAAGTTTATTCATTTTTGAGAGAGAGAGAGACAGAGCGTGAGCAGGGGAGGGGCAGAGAGAGAGAGGGAGACACAGAATCCAAAGAAGGCTCCAGCCTCCGAGCTGTCAGCACAGAGCCCGACTTGGGGCTCGAACTCACGAACCATGAGATCATGACCTGAGCTGAAGTTGGACGCTTAACCGACTGAGCCACCCAGGCGCCCCTACTTACTATCATTTTAGAATCTACCTCCACTCATCTTTACTCATCATCCTGAAGAAGCCAGCCGATTTATCCTAGGATGTGATGGTGGGTTCAACCGGTTCCCTGATTCCCACACCCCTTCCTCCGACCTCTGCAAATAAGAGTTTGTGCTTGGCTATCGACCCACCCTTGTAGAGACAGCAGTCAGGCCCCTCAAAAGGAAAAGGAAGTTCCAGCTCTGGAGTTCAGTGGCGAGGAGCATAGATAGTTAGAAGGCCCGCCATCTTCCTGAGCGGATGGGCTTTTATGTTGGCAAATCTGCTTGCGATAGATTCTCTTCTCCCTTTGTATAGCTTTTGCTCCATAAACAGAGGAGTCAGTAGAAGACATTTTAGTTTGTGTCAAAGTTCAATACTTTGCAGTTTGTAAGAGTGGAAAAGAGGATGAAGGTAGGAGGATTACAATAAGCCGAAACGTGTAAATGGTTTTACCCTGCGTAGATCTTAAACATTTCCCTTTCTTAAGTGATAAACCAAAGTACAGTGGAGGTTGTTCACTGCTGTCCAGTCATGAATAGAACTAGTATTTTATAACTTTGCCCCAAATTTCCAGTTCTTTATAGTCCACTGAGTCATTCTTTTAAATAGTAATGACAATCCTTTGTTAAACTCGTGTTGACTTGTAGAAGGTGGCGGTCTCATGAGATGCCATAGGAAATGAGGGACGTTGCAAAGGTCGCCTCCCATCTTGGGCAAGCAGGAAAATGTAGTGAGAAACATGCTAACAAAACTTGCAGCAAATCCGATTTCTTTTTTTAAATTCACTTAGTATTGCATCACTTGATGGGAGAGAGAAAAACTCAAGTGGCATTGAGTTATGACCTCATAGATTCATATAACATATACAAATAAATATCCCAAGAACCCGAATACATTAGAAACTGGATGTTTAGCTATTAAAGTGGTTGTGTAGCAAGTGGTTTTTCTTGCTGGCTAGAACAGAACAGTGTAACCCCAGGGAAGTGATGTTCGGCTCTCCCACTTACTCTGTTTTAGGTCGGTGATTCAGAAACAGTGCTTCCTTCTTGCCTCATCTTTCTGGGAGAGCGCCAAGCCATGTGACTCCTTGTTCCACACAATCCCGACCCAATAGTGGCACATGCTCTTTCCTTACAACCTCATTGAACTTCAGGCTCATGATGTCCTCACCCTTTGGAGCCAGTAGTCTAAGTGCAATGGTGGGCCAGTGGCCAAGGTGAATTAAAAGATCCCTCAAAAAGGAGTTCCTCCAGTTCTTGGAAAATACAGTTTTTCCCCCTTTGTAGTCACTTTTTAAGTTAGCACATTTATTTTTTTCATTTTTTGTAATGTTTATTTTTGAAGGAGAGAGAGAGAGAGAGAGAGAGACAGAGTGCAAGCGGGGGAGGGGCAGAGAGAGAGGGAGACACAGGATCTGAAGCAGGCTCCAGGCTCTGAGCTGTCAGCACAGGGCCCAATGTGGGGCTTGAACCCACGAACCGTGAGATCATGACCTGAACTGAAGTCAGATACTTAACCGACTGAGCCACCCAGGCGCCCATTTTGCACATTTATTTTAGTGACTGATAAGTTGTTGCTTGGTTCCAATAGGGAAAAACTTTTTTTTTTTTTTTTTTAAGTGTGCTCAGTCTGAGTAAAGGAGAAGATGTGGAGGGAGATGGTGGGCGGTTTATGGTGTTTTTTCAAAGGTTTTTGACCTTATTTGTACGTCATGAAATCAGTTCAGTGTGTTTAAAAAAAGTAGGATAGAAAATAATCTTAGTCCACAGCACATAGTAAGGATAAATATTGCTGCGTAAAATTTGCCAGTAATGTATTTACAGGTATGGACGTATCGCGCCGTGATGAGTAGTTACAAAGTTTGAAAGCCACCATTATAACAAAGTTTTAAACATGTGGGAAAGAAGAGATATAGTAATAACTAGCTGTTCCTGAATTGTATGCATGTTCTGTGATGAAGAAAATGACTTTAATCATTCTGAGTCTTTTCTGAATTAGATTCTAAGCTGCTTCAACAGTCTTATTCACTTGCCTTTGTAATCGTTGTCCACTTCTATCTTCTGGGCTCAGTACAGGGTTGACCCTTGAGCAACATGGGTTTGAACGGCCAGGATCCACTTACGGCATTTGTTTGTTTGTTTGTTTGTTTGTTTTTAAGAGTTGGCAGAAAAAGCTACAAGGCTTTATTCACAACTGCCTGCCCCAGTCTCCACAGGACTGAACGAAAGGTGACCATTGCAGAGGTCAGGCCTGCCGTCCTCTGAGTACCCAGGAGAGCTGCTGGCTGTCAGCAGCCCTTGGGGCCCCAGGGCTGGGAGGGCTACACGTCACCCGATGGGCTGATGGGCGGCGGTGGAGTGGGGTCCGGTGCTGCGGCCCGGACTGAAGAGGGGGAATGTGTCCAGAAGGCAGGGAGGGCGCTGTGCATGGCGCCCCATACCCGGTATCCCACTCCCAAGTCTTCTGGTGCCAGGCTCCAGGGCAATGCAGGGTTGGCCTTCGGCCTCGGCCCCCTACAGGTGGGCACAAATCACTCCCTTGGTGGCACCCTGGTCCTGTGGTCTTCCACAGCTGCCAGTAGCCATGAGCCGGTGGGACACCTCCAGGCAGATGGGCCAGCTGTGCTGCGCCTCCAAGCCCACCTCACTGTCCGTGGCCCCCAGTGTGGCTCTAACAAGCAGAGGCCACCAGGCTGCTGAGTGTCGCCACCACTGGGGGGGCCCGGGCCATCACTACTGCCCCTGTCTAGCCTAGTCTGCCTATGCTAGAAGGTGAGGGAGGGTCAGTAATGTATCCTCCGGACTGAGCTGGCCCTTTAACACTGAAAAAACGAAGCAAGCCCCTCCATACCATTCGGGATAGAGCTTTATTCAGGGTAATTTACTGACAGGGGCGATTGGGCAGTTGGGCAGAGGGGCAATGCAGCGGTGTGCGAGCCCTTATCCTCTGCCCCCTCCGGACCTGCATCCCCAGCTTTTTATGGAGCAAGGAGCATGGCGGTGGAGTCACAGGGTGATTATCTTAGAGTGGTGCCATATGTGTCCCAGAAGGGAGAACAAGAGGGAGGGCCAAAGATGGAGTCAGTGTCGTCAGCACTCCTACAGCCTGGAAGCAGGTTTTTCTCAATAAATATAGGTACAGTACTGTAAATGTACTTTCTCCTCCTTAGGAGGTTTTAAATAACTTTTTCTCTAGCTTAGTCTCTTACAGGAATATAGTATTTAATACACATAACGTACAAAATACGTGTTAATTGACTGCTTGTGTCATCAGCAAAGCTTTCAGCCAACAGTACGTTATTAGTAGTGAAGTTTTACGGGAAGGAAAAATTCTGCCTCCACCCTTCAAGGTCTTCCAACTGGACTAAGAAGTAAATTTACACGAGACGGTAACGGGAGAGCAAAATCTAAGTTGTATGTTTGCGTGGAGGCCCAGTAATGAAATTGAGACCCAAGTAAATGACCAAACCAGGTAGTTTCTGTGTTCTTTAGACAAAGAGACAATAAATTTGTGAGGAATTGGCAGGGTAAGGAAAACATGTTTGGGAGCTTTAATTAGTAAGGAATTCTGAGGGGAATTTGGGCTGAGGTAGAAGTTAGAAAGTAACAAGGTTTGTTTCTACAGCTTTGTCAGCTTTAAACTTTCCACCTCTGGTGATAAGGGTGTCTTTTTACTTCTTAGTACAGGCAGGGCGTCTTTCATAAGGGAGATTTGTTTTCTGCCTTAGGGAGGGGGTCTGAGTGTCCTGGCACTGGCCGTTCCCCCAGTAGCTTCAGTTCGAAATAATATGCCATTGTGGCACATTTTGGGCAGCCTGCCCTTGGCTCCTACAGGAGTCAAAAGTTATACTCAATTTTGAACCGAGCGCAGGTGGGTGCCCGAACCTCCAAGTTGTTTAAGAGTGAACTATTCAATTTGACACTTTGATGACTGGCAATTAGTATTTATATCTTAACAATGACTCTTTGGAGTTCTAGAAGTATAAAATATGCAAGCAGCAGGCACTTAAAATTTTCAGTTTTTACAATTTCAGAAACTAGAAGTCTAGTACTATTTCAGACATATAATAGCTCATTTATATATAATGCCCTCAGGTTTTTAAAAATACTTTTTTTTTTTTTTTTTTGGAAAACTAAAGTTTCTTGGGATGATCTCTTGATTTACTGTGTGGGGGCAGAAGGGTCCAGAATATTGTTTTTCAAGATGCATTCCTGAATACCTATTATATAACACAGAATTCTAGAACCAGCAAAAATACCCTTCAGAAAAATGGAGGTGGAATAAAGACATTTCCAGACAGATATCTAACATCTGCTGTGTCTTTGAATATGTAACACCACATCATATTACTGTTACTACCACAGTTTTTTCTTTTATGCACGCCTTTCTATTCTGTGAACTGATTTTCATTCCCTAGAAATCTGATGTTGACTAACTCCTTTCCCTTGATCTCTTGCAACACATCTTTTTTTCTTTTTTTTTTTTAATGAGGTGTAGTCGACATACAATGTTACATTAGTTTCAGGTGTACAACATAGGGATTCAACAAGTCTCTAGGTTATGTTGTATTCACCACAAGTGCTATTACAGTATCATTGACTGTATTCCCTATGCTGTACCTTTTATCCTTGTGACTTACTTATTTCATAACAGGAAGCCTGTATCTCCCACTCCCCTTCACCCGTTTTGCCCACCCTCTCACCCTTTCCGCTCCGGCAACCGTCAGATTGTTCTCAGTATTCATGGGTCGGTTTCTTCTTTTTGCTTGTCTATGCATTTGTCTTTTAGATCGCACATATAAGTGAAGTCATGTGATATTTGTCTTTCTGTGACTTATTTCACCTAGCATAATACCTACTAGGTCCATCTTGTTTGACTCAAATGGCAAGGTCTCATTTTTGTGTGTGTGATTGGGCAATATTCCATTGTGTGTGTATCTCACACATCTTATTTATTCCTTCATCTATTGATGGACACTTGAGTTGCTTTCTTATCTTGGCTCTTATTTTAAATAATGCTGCAGTAAACATAAGGTGCATATATCTTTTCAAATTGGTGTTTTAATTTTCTTTGGGTAGATACCCAGTAGTAGAACTATATGGTTATTTCTATTTTTAATTTTTTGAGAAACCTCCATACTGTTTCCCACAGTGGTTGCACCAATTTATATCCCCATCAGCAGGGTATAAGTGCTCCTTTTTCTCCACATCCTCATCGACACTTGTTACTTATTTTCTTTTTGATTCTAGCCATTCTAACAGGTGAAAGGTGATACCCCATTATGGTTTTGATTTACATTTCCCTGCTGATTAGTGATGTTGAGTATCTGTTCATGGGTCTGTTGGCCATCTGGATGTCTTCTTTGGAGAAATGTCTATTCAGGTCCTCTGCCCATTTTAATTGGATTATTTGGGGGTTTCTGGTGTTGAGTTGAATAAATTCTTCATGTATTTTGGGTATTAACCTTTTATTGAATAAATCATTTGCAGATACCTTCTCCCATTCAGCAGATTGCTTTTTTGTTTTGTTGATGGTTTCCTTTGCTGCGAAAACCCTTTTTATTTTGGTGTAGTCCCAATAGTTTATTTTTGCTTTTGTTTCCCTTGCCTGAGGAGACATATATGGAAACATGTTGCTACAGCTGATGTCAAAGATATTACTACCTATATTGTATTCTAGGAGTTTTATGGTTTCACGTCTCACATTCAGGTCTTGAATCCATTTGGAGTTCATTTTTGTGTACAGTGTCAGAAAGTGGCCTGCTTTCATTCTTTTGCATGTAACTGTCCAGTTTTCCCAGCACCATTTATTGAAGAGACTGTCTTTCCCCCATTGTATATTCTTGCCTTGTTTGTCGTAGGTTTACTGACCGTGTGTATAATCATGGGTTTATTTCCAGGCTCTCTGTCTGTTCCATTGATCTACATATTTGTTTTTGTGCCGGTACCATACTGTTCTGATGACTGTTGCTTTGTAGTATAGCTCGGAATGCAGAATTGTGATATTTTCTTTCTCAAGATGGCTTTAGCTCTTGTAGTACATCTTACGTGCAACTGTCAGAAACATGTAAGAAGTGCTTCAGTAACCTGTCAGAGCTCTTTTACAACTCTAGAATAGTTCCTATTTTTCTAGAATTGAGGCCCAACTAATCTTCCATTGTTAGTGACCTCTAGTTTCTTATCACTGTCTGCTTTTGTGCTGCGATATACCTTGTAGACAGGCTACCTTTCTCACTGTCTCCCATCTGTGTTTCTCTTTCGGTTGATCCAGAACTCTTGGTTCTTTTCTTGATTCAATGCTTTTGATGTCTGGAAATGGGTATTGATTTTTAACATCAGACTTTTGTTTGAATCCCAGCTCTGACCCTGACTAGGTGTTTGATCTGCAGAATCCCTGGATAATTAACTTCCCTCCTGAACCTCTTTCTCATCGGTGAGAATGAGAGGGAGAGCCTCCATGACAGGTTTGTGGCAAGAGTCAACTGAGATTGGGTTCTAAATATGCTGACAAACTGTGTAGCTTGTCTCCCTTTCCCTCCCTCCCTGCTTAATTCAGTATTTATTTCTAACTTTTCTGAGGGGTAAATAAGATTTGGAAGGGTTAACTAAAATAGTAGCAGGTTAGAGAACATTGGAAGAGTTGTAAGTACAAGCAATCAGATGTTAACAGGACTCCTGATTCATACAAGCTTATGATAGTTGGTACCCTAAAAATAACAATAATGGTGCTGCCTGCCTTCCTTCCTGCCTTCTTTTTCTTTTTCCTGTTTTTTTTTTTTTTTTTAAAGAATTCTATGTCTTTAGTACTTTCCTATGCTCTCCTGAGGCCTAACCAAAATACGAGGTCCCTGGAAGAATAAGGGACTTTTCCTTGTTAAGTGGCTCCATAACATTGGAGACATTTAAAATGCAATAAAGATGATTTCATACTATTACCACGTATTATTCAGAAATCTTCCTCTTCACTTAAGATGCACACAAATGCACATACATGCACGAACTCATTCTTCACCCCGAGCGCTTGTGAATTGGATGAAGTACTTTTCCATCCGTGTTAGCATTTTGTTTCTTCTGAATTTATAATTGATGTGAGATTAGATAAGTATGACTTTCAATTTCTTCTGCCTTTCCCCCAGGCTTAGTACTATCAGGACTAAAAAATTACTTGAAAACATGCCTTAATTTACTGGTGAGTCATTCAATGGAGATTTTGGTAATTTATTTGACAGAATTTTCTGTGCTTTATTTCTGATATCAGAGAAGCCTTGGGTGTGCACTTTCTCATCTGGAAGATTCCTGTCTCTTAAATCAAGTGTGGAGCACTTCTGCTTTGTTTTGTAGAATTGGAGGCCAGTTGTTCAGATATTCTTCTCATTTCATAGACGTAGCTCCTCGGATTCCTGCTTGGCCCTGGACACCTAGTCACATAAGTAGTTTGCATCTTCGAGTAGTTAAATGGTAACATGTGATACCTGCTCTTTTGGACATATTGATTGCTAATAAGTATAATATCTAGCATGACTTTAAATATTAACTCTAGAATGGGAATACTTTATTGTTATTTTCCATAATATCTTTGGTTTCTGTGCTAAGCCAAAGCACAGGGTTTAATTTTTCACAGCTATAATTTGCAACAGTAGTTTCATGTTGATTGATATATTGGTATAATTTATGATTTTTTCAATGGTGTCTTTCCTTTGAGAAGTTTGAATTATAATCCTAATGATTATATTGGGTAACAGATGATGTTATAAAACTCAGAAAGAAAATTGTTGCTCAATTTCTTATTGGTGAACACTTTGAGCTCTCTAAAAGGCAAGATTCTGTGCTCCTACTCTGATTTATTAACATGTCCTTTATAAAAATTGCTTAGTATTGCAGAAAAGCTATACATTCAGTAGCTTTTCATAAACGTACAATTTCAGTCACATTTCTATTTTTCTGTCCTTCACAAAATCTTTTTTCCTTCATACTGATTTTTCTGCAAGGGCCTTAAAAAAAAACTACTGACTAGGATTTGCTGCAGCCAAGGCTGCAGTATCATAAATCAAGAGAGGCTCCCCCTATATATCGGAACAAGGCCAGTGCAGCTCTAAAGTCACAGATGGCTCTACAAGCCACTGTCACTGCTGGAAAGACGTAGGCAACATAAATCCTAAGTGACTTCCGCACACTGAGGCATTTAATCCCCACAATTACCCTATGAGGAAAGTTTATTAATAGTCCCATTTTACAGATCCGGAAACCAGGGCTGGGAGAGGCTGAATATCTTATCCAAGGCCACATAGCCCAGGTCTGTCGGCCTGTAGAGCCCATGCCTTTAGCCATTCTGAAGTATTCCCCAGCCGACCCAAAAGTAAGCCCTTAATAGTTTCCTGGGTCTTCCCTTCGAGCAGCACAGTTCCGGGCCATGCCAACTGCTCCCCACGAATCATAGCAACTATCGCAGCAGCAGCAGCAGCAGCAGACTCCGTTTGGTCTAGGCATTGCACTGCGCAATCCTGATAGGGCCAGGTCCAATCAGGATGTGGTGAACAATGGCTGTAGGGTCATCAGGAGGACAGTGGTTCTTTCTGACCCGTAACATTGAAGTAGACGAGGCCAAGACACGATTATACTTGATGATATGAGCTTAATAAACTTACTCTTGAACTAAAGGTAGGCATGTGTGCCTGGAGAAGATTGTTAGTTTCACATGGTCCATGTATGACTGGGCCTTCCTTTAAGCAGTGACCAAGAGAGGGGTGGTGTGATTTGATTTTCCAAAGGCTTGGTTACCTTTCAAATGTCATTTCACGTGGAATTTCAAAACTAGGGGGGAGATTTTCTTAAAATCACCTATTTTATCTTACAAGTTATGTGAAATTATATGAGTTTTACATTCTGTTCAATAATATATATGTTTGTTATAATGTAAAAATGTTTACTTAACATTAAGAAAGACTGATGCTCTAGGAAGTCTCTCTCTCTCTCTCTCTCTCTCTCCCTCAACGAATAAATAACACTGTATCTGCCTGTCTATACCTCTAACTGAATGGACACAGAACTTTCGCCCTTTACAGAAATTAACTCAAATGCATCATAGACCTAAAAGTAAGGCACAAAACCGTAAACACAGGCACGGAGCAAGCACAGGTTAGTTAACTTCATTTAGGGCTGGGTCTTGGATGAGAAGAATTGTTAAGTTAATGATTGAAATGACAGACCAAGGAACCTAAGCTGGATAAGGAAGGAAGTGAAGGAAAGACAGGCTGGTGGGTTGGCGATGTGTGAAAGGACCGTTAACGCTGGAAAGAGGGAGAAGTTGGACAACCTGAGTGCAAGGACAGGAGGATGTGGGCAGGGAACAGAGCGCTGGAGGCATGGCATTTGGTGGTGGAACACTTTCAGGCGATAACATGGGCCCACATGTCACCAACTCAACTGTATTGAATCAACTGATTCTGTCCTTTCTTCCAGCATTGTCTGCAAGTTCAGCCACTATCATGATTATAACCAATATACATGTGGTTTTAAATTTCACCTGTTTTACGGAAGAATATTATAATTTCTGTTGGTTGTCCCCTATTTTTTTTTTTTTCTTAAAAGGAATTGAGAGAAGGGAAAATGTTTTCAAACTGAATGGAAGGAACTTACCTGCGTCATTAGCATGTGCATGGTATAATCTGACTATTTTAAAAAATGGCTGCACTGGGAAGTGACTCATTCCGGAATGCATTTGAATAGATGCAATTTTCATATGCTACATTTTAAAATGACATTTTCCTTTTTTAGGTGTAACAAAGTAAGTTTGGAAAAACAATCTGAGATTTTTCTACGTTTGAAAAAGCGTACCATCAAAGGGAAATTAAAAATTGTAACGTGCTGTACAGCACATTCTGATGAGTAGTCATATCAGTGTAGAATGGATTTTAAGTACAAAATTAAAATCACTTCTCTTAACTGAGTCAACTGTGAAAGAGCAGAACAATCAATCCAGAGCCAGTAGTTCTAAGTTCCTCGAAATTGCTTGACTGGCTGCTAGATTGTAAGGACCGTGTTTGTTTCTAATTGCCATTGTCATATCTTGACATACCTGAGTACCTGGCATAGTACATAGAACATGGCAAGTGCTCTGTTTGTTGGATAAATGAATTGGTGGATGGGAATAAGGTAATGTACATAGTCTGATGGCCTTGCCTTCTGCTTTTCAGAGGGCAGGTAGTGAGGCCTGTACGGACACTTGGGAGGTTTCCTTAACGTTCCTGTTACTATACCCATTGCTTGTTTCCTTTGTTTCTTTGTTTTCTGTTTTTGTCTTCCCATTCTGATTTTATAGTATGGCTAATAGAAGAGAACTCCAAAGGCTATAGATGAAATACGATGTGAAGAAGGGTCTACTGATGAGTATTAATCTTTGTTGGGTGTTTACGTAGTCAAATTCTTACATAGTGAAAGAGAAAAAAAGAAAGACCAGCTTCAGGTTTTCAGTGTAATTTAAAATTAAACTATAAAGAAAACTACAAATTAGAAAACAGTTTAACCCCTCTTGACATTAAACAATAACAAAAAATACAAGCATCAATCAGGTGGAACATTTCATAATGGTGTACATTGAAAAGTAGCCTCCCCACCCCCACTGCCCCCCCACCCCGCCACCCCTTCACACACCACATACTCCCCAGCGGCAGCTATTTCTGACATACTCTTCAGTGTCCTTCTGAACAATTGTTCCCTACCTAGCCCAGGATTTTGAATTGAATATTAAAGATTTGGGTCATCATCACCCAAGTTCCTTGGCAATAAAAATGCTCATTGTGTTGTTCAATGCTGATCTTTTGCAGCAGGAACAGAACTGCTTTTTGTTCGATACTCTGATTACCGTTTCCCCACTGTGAGTCACATTTAGCTGTTGTTTACATAATCATCAGCATATTGTTTCTTACTATTTGCCATTTTGCAGAACCACTGTGCTCTCTGTGACTTAAGGTCTATTTGGCTTTTCACCCTCCCCCTCTTTGCACCCTCCCCCTCCAGTGCAGCGCCTGAAAGTTTCTATTCCATTTTTTTGGCTTTCTACTTAGCCTTTCAGGGAGTTGTAGGGGAGGAAAACATTTTCCTTGACCTTCTTAGGGTCCCTGGCTATGTCTGAATACTGACATGGACAGATTAATAGGAGAAAACATATCAATTAATTCAAGTTTTATGTGATATGGGAGCCTTCATAAGGATAGCAAGGCCTGTTTGCTGGGATTCTTTTTTTTCCATGTTCCTTTGTCCTGAGAGATAAGGATGCTTCTTTCTTCTGGGAAGGCACCTCTCACACGAGGGATTTATAACCTGTTTCAGGGAAGAGGCTTAGGAAAAGGTCAAAGTGACCTTCTGCTTTTGCGGTTTTCTCAAGCTCCTTCAGCTTAAAATATTCACTGTGCCAAGGTGCCGCTAAAAAAAAGGACATGCCAAAACCAAAACAAAAACTAGATGGCCCATTAGTGATTAGTTACAAAATTGGAACACAGTGTGCTTGAGTGTGAGGGACCCATTATCTTTTTATGTGTAAATTAGAATGTCCAGAAGAAGGAAAATGTTTTGGCTACTTTAAGAAAAAGTCTCTTTGTGCTACCGTGTGATCTTTAAATGCTCTGCAGAAGCCTATGTCCGATGGAAGCTGAAACCTTTACTGTCCCTGTGACCATCCAGTCAGTGACGTTCTCCTCAGATCTGTGACCCAAAAATGGAGGTGTCCCTTCGTACTACTTCCGTGTTAGTTTCTCCCTCTTGAGTTGGCCCTGGAGGGCTGGTACCATGGAAATCTCTGAGTCACAGCACGTGTAGCTTCCTGGTCGGGCTCAGTCATGAACTAGCTCTGTAACCTTATGGAAGTCATTTATATTCACTGGGCCTCAGTTTTTTTACCCATAAAGTGAAGGGTTCAAACAAAATGATTTTCAATCTTGACATCATTAAAATAATAAAAGGGGTTAAGATACAGAACAGATGAACATAGGGAAGAGAAGCAAAAATAATATAAAAACAAAGAGGGGGACAAAACATGAGACTCTTAAATACAGAGAACAAATCTGAGGGCTGCTGGAGGGGTTGTGGGTGGGGTGATGGGCATGACACCTGTAGGGATGAGCACTGGGTGTTATGCATAGGGGATGAGTCTCTGGAATCTACTCCTGAAATCATTATTATCTATGCTAACTACCTTGGATCTAAAGTAAAAAATAAGTAAAAGACAATAATATAAGGGGAATCACATTCTTTGTTAGACTTTGCTCAGTTTAGCTGAAAAATAAAAATGTTTAAATTTCAAAGGCAACTTTGGTGTTGGAGGTGTGTGGGTATGTCTATATCAGGCAGCGAGCAAAAGACTAGCCTGAATGGGACATTCAGGTGCACTCCTGTTTCGTGCCTAGTCCAGAAGTCCCACCGCTATACCTCTAGACATCTTTTTCATTCCATTCCATTCCATTCCATTCCATTCCATTCCATTCCATTCCATTCCACTCCACTCCACTCCACTCCACTCCACTCCACTCCACTCCACTCCATTCCATTTCTTTGGAGAGAGAGGGAGAGAGAGGATCGCATGTACACGAGCTGGGGAGGGGCAGAGGGAGAGAGAGAGAGAATCTTAAACAGCCTACATGCCTAGCACAGAGCCCAACGTAGGGCTCAGTCTTACAACCGTGAGATAATGACCGGAGCTGAAATCCAGAGTTGGCCACTTAACCGACAGAGCCACCCAGGCACCCCGAGGCATCTTTTGACTCTTCGAAGTAACCAGACTTTCTACTGCAAAGATAAATCAGAAAGTGAAGTTTAAATCGCATTTGGATACAATTTGTACTTGGCATAGTTGGCCCTTTTTCATAGAGGGCATAGTACCTGTTTGAGAGTTTTCCTCATCATAAATGGAAATTCCATTATTATTTTTATGTAGTTTTAAATAATCTTGTTGAGATAAATCACAGTTATAAATGAAGGAATGGGATAATTATCCAAGAGAATATGAAGGATTTTTTTTCTTTATGTGTAGATGCTGTTCTTGAAACTCTAGGTTAAAATCTAAGAGGTCAGGTAGAACTTTAGGCATTTTTGAAATCTTGTGGGTATAGTTTCTGTCTCTCTTTCTGTGTGATGCTTATCAGAGATTTATTTAAGTGCTGTGTAGTGTTGCAGACTTTTCCTTCAACATCTCATTAGGTGGTTCTGAGGGAATTTTTAAAGCTAACAAGTCTTTTATTCTTTTCCCAATAAAGTATGACCTTTGGTTTCTGTTGGCCTTTTTTCCATTTACCTTAAAAAAGTAATTGCTTTATTATTTTCCTTTAGAGCTTATGACTACATGAGAATAACTAATGCTCACAGTGAAAATGATTTAAATTAGCAACTTATGGGCAATACAATATAATTTCTGTAATTTCCTAGATAGCATCCGCTTTATAACATTTTTTGGTATTTTACACACCAATGCTATCTTAGAAAGACACGCTTCACTGACTTGATTCTTAAAATTTTGGAATTGGGATGTAATTGAAAAGCAGTATTTGTTAAATATGTTTGATGTCACAGGGAATGAGATGATTCTCTTATTGCATTTCCTAATCATTAATCTTCTCCTAATGATTGATAAAGGCAACAAACTTGACCCTGTTTACAATTATTTAGCTTTACATGGAGGAGTAGATAAATAACTCAGTTCATTAGTGGATGGAGGCCCATTGAATGGATACTTTCTTAAATAGTGGCTTTTGTGTCATTTTTCATAGCCAGTGCTGTTTAATGGGACAAAGCATAGTGAGTTCCAACTTATTTCTTTGTTATGTAACCTTGGACCAGCGTTCAAAAATTTTAAGTTTTACTATCCTTGTCCACGAAATAGGGGTGCTACCTATTTTGTCTGTTGTGAAAATGAAATGAGATCATGTCAAGAGCCTGCTACTTAGTAGGTACTTTAAAATTATTGTTATTGTCATGATTAGTGGTTGCCATTCATTTCTTAAAGTTTGGATGTCACTGATTTGTTAAACAGTCTGAGAAATGTTTTCCCATTGTCTGAGGAGTAGGAGAGGGAGAAGATTCATTCTAACATAATAGAGGGTGGAAAACTGAACAGAACGTCCCTGATTCACGTATCTATTATTTTAAGAGAGATTCTTGTTCACGAATATTCGTTGGAATTTGAGAACAGGTTGAGCAACCGATGTAGGAGATATTTTCTTTGCTGTACATAATTTGATGAACATCGTCTACCTTTTACACCTTTTATATTCATTTTGACATACATCCAAATTCTATGTATTTTCTTTTTTTTTTTTTAATTTTATTTATTTATTTTTGGGACAGAGAGAGACAGAGCATGAACGGGGGAGGGGCAGAGAGAGAGGGAGACAGAATCGGAAACGGGCTCCAGGCTCTGAGCCATCAGCCCAGAGCCCGACACGGGGCTCAAACTCCCGGACCGCGAGATCGTGACCTGGCTGAAGTCGGACGCTCAACCGACTGCGCCACCCAGGCGCCCCAAATTCTATGTATTTTCTATCCCACAAGGCATTATTACTATTTTCATGCATAATATTCATTTAGATTTACCCACGTGTTTACGTCTCCACTGTTTTTCAGCCCCTTCTTTAACTCCTTGAATCATCTGGTATAATTTTCCTTTTTCCTTTGGAACTGCCTTTAGAATTTCTTTTAATGCAGGCACACTGGTAATAAGTTTTCTCTTTTTGCTTATCTAGAAATGTCTTTATTTCACCTTTACTTTTTAGAGGATATTTTTTGCTAGCTAGAGAATGCTATATTAGAGTTATTTTTAGTTCTCGAATTTCCACGTGACTTAAAAGATTCTGGCTCTCAGGTGAAATTCTTCATCTCAATGTATTTTTTTAATACCTATCTTCATTGTTTTGAAGCCTTTGTCAGATAATAGGTAAGCTACTCATGGATCTCTTTCTATTGTCTGCTTTTTCTCTTGGTTCTCTTTCTTGGTGTATCTGATAGCTTATCATTGAACTTCAGGAGATGCAGGGAGCTAGAATGGGGAAAGTATCCCCTCAGTGTGGTCAAGGAGTAAGCGTTGAGTGAACATACAACTTGTAAACTTTGTAAGGGACAGTTGACCCTTTTGTTTACCTGTGCTCCTAGAGTGTTGTGCTCCAGGAATCAACAAAAAGGTGGGAGGGTTAAGAGAGTTCCTCTTTAGTGGGTTTAGACACCCATTTTTCTCTCCCCATGCTGTGAGGCTAGAGAACAAACACAGGTATGAGCTCACTTTTCTATAATGTCCTTCTCCCCGGGATCTTTGTCCCGCAAATCTTGGCCACTCCATATCCCTGTGACATTGTCAGAAGCTCTGCTGGCTTCTCTGCCTCTTGGCAGCTTTCCTCTGCTGGCTCTTCTTAAGCTTCTCTGTCTCTTGTCCAGGCTGACATAAGACTCAACACATGTCCTCAAGTAAAAGCAGCACAGAGAATGTTGGGCCACCTCCGTAAGCTTCCTGCCTTTCCAGATCCGGGATCATCAAATTCTGGCTGCCTCAGAGGCTCCCCAGGGTTTTCAGACAGATATTTTTTTCGTATCCCACTTTTCTAGTTCTTCTTGCTTTGGTTTGCTCTAAGCTAGTTTGTCAGTCAGAAACAGTAGGTCCTCCATTTATTTTCTTTATATTAAAACTGTTTTCTGGATAGCGTATTGTGCAAAATTCTATTACCCGCCTCAGGATTAAGCAGTACGATTGGTTAGTTTTGTGTTTGGGCTCCCTGGATAAATGATGCCAAGTTTCATTGGTTTTTCATTGACCTCACCATCCTGCCCCATTACCTTCAGTTAGATGCATCCGTACTTCTTCCATTTTCTAATTTCATTTATTTATTTTAGTGAAGGAAATATTTCAATGATGTCGTCGAGTGAGTGAATATTTTAATTTAGAGAGTAAAAAATTTAGTAAGCTGGTAATATTTAAATTTTCTATTATAAGGGGACCACAACACTAGAACCGCACAGTGAAACCTAAACTTTAAGAAGCCGAATTTGTAAGAATATGAAAAAAAATGTGTGAGGGAAGGCTTTCACGAATGTCATAGTATGTCTCTTAACTTACCTTCATTTTCTCTTAGCTAATAATTACCATTGCTTAAATATGTCTTTGTGGATGATTGTGGCAAAAATAAAATAGCATCTTAAAACTTTTTACAGTACAGTTTATGAGTATAATCATAAACATAACTAGCCATACACCTTCTAACATTAGAATATATAAGGGGATTATTAACACAAAAGAAATTATTAACAAAACATTAAAAAAAAAACCTATCCGTGTATCCTAACCAGAGAATCAGATGCTAAGTTCAGAATTAGCAACAAAACTAGATTCCTTTCTTCCTTACATGTCCTGTATGTCCTCCTTCCCTTATAATGAAGGACCTTTGGGGCTAAGCTATTTTTAACAACATACATGATTGGAAGTCCTGCTTAACAGTCAAGGAAAGAGGGTCATTCTTTGACTTATTTTTTCACTTCATCCTGTGTGATAGGCTTAGGAATGCACCTCACACACCGTCAGCTCTGAGCAAGGGCCCCACCTGCTGTGCTCTGAAATCCGCTGCTGCCTTTGCACTTAAGACACGCTTCCCAAGGGCTACTCCCAACTGGTGCCTTTGAGGAGCAGGGAGACTCAAGCAGGCGGGTCCCCGGATGTCAAGGAACTCTTGAGGGCTCCCTGGCCCGGGGCACCGCCTGCCAGTCTTGCTGAACCTTCCTTAGACTGTACAGCAATCTGGAATGATGCCTCCCTCCCTTCTCTCTTTTCCTTCCTTCCGGTCAGGTTTGTACTGTGGTCTGGATCCCTCCCCATTTTTCTCCTCTAGGAATTGCCCTTCTTGCAATAGAATAGAATTGTTGCAAGTGTAATCCTGTCTCGGTGTCTGCTTCTCAGAGGACCTAGACTAACACATTCTCCAATTCCTGTAAAAAGATACTGTCGTATGAAATTAGGAAGGAAAGAAGGGATGTTTACTATGACTTTAATGATGACAATATTCGAATTCTGCTGGATTCTTAAACTTAGGAAAGTTAAAATCTCATGTAATTGAGAGCTAGCCTCTCAGAATTTTTTTCTCACAGCAGTTTATTGTCTGTTTATATGTAAATCTGCTTTCAGATCTGTTTATATATAAATCTGCTGAATTATTACAGTAGTCCGATCAGGAGCTCATGTTCTAAAAAAATTGTTAATTTACTCAGGGTGATTGGATGGTTGTGAAGTATTAAGCAGTTCATAAGTCATCTTTGAGATAGCTGAGGATATTTAATGAGAAATTAGAAGGAAGTATTTCTGAAGGTATGTTGGTAACTGATATATGGTTGAAAGAAGAATCCTTGAATGTAATAAATAAACAGTAACAGATGTACTTGTTAACAAATCTTTGGTAATTCTTGCCTTCAACGTAGATGGTTTATGCAAGAAGTGCTTACATTTTATACGTTAATGTTAATTCTTTCTTTGCAGAATCACGGGGAAAGATTCGTTTTCATTGCCGAGTGGTATGATCCGAATGCTTCACTTTTTCGACGTTATGAACTTTTATTTTACCCAGGGGATGGATCTGTTGAAATGGTAATTGAGCCTTTTTTTTTCCCCCCCTTAAACATCAGCGGAGGGAGTGAATGCGGGATAGGGAGAGGAATAGGATTGCCTTTTATGTCGCTGCTTTTGAAAATTCATAATATATTTTTTTCTTTTATTACTGGGAATTCTTTTTTTGGTGTTTGAATTCCAATACAAAGATAATTGTACCTTTATCTTTAATGTGAAAGTAGTAATTCGTATCTTTTGTTTATAAAACGGATGTGGGATTGTTCATGTTTTAGATTAAGCAATAGGCGGTAAGTGGTTGCAGATCAAGATTATCATGGCCCTAAATATGTCACCAATATTGAAAGCTGCTATCTCTCCAACGAGTCAGATTGAAGAAGATCAGGTTAAGAGTCGCACATATTTCTTTGTGTCTCTTCACTGGCAACCCTTTTACAGGTAGATCTCTTTGGTACTGGGGTTTTGTCTAGGCAAGACAGCTGAAATTTGGAATTTCTCTGGGATTTCGGAAGCACTAATTTGCTGAAATGGTTTGGCAATGAACAAATCTTTCTATTCATGGTTTATTAAAGTATTACATTTGTAATAAGTTTTCCTGTTATTACTGGATTCCACTAGGAAATACAGAAGTTCTAAAAGAAATGTGATTTGTATTTGTAGCAAAAGTGAAACAATGTCGCCAATGTTTAATGAAGCAGAATTAAGAATCATTTTTAATTTATAATAAGATTAACATTCTCTTTGGAGAATTATTTGTCTTACTGTGTTGTTTTTGTTTTAGCACGATGTGAAGAATCACCGCACCTTTTTAAAGCGGACCAAATATGATGATCTTCACTTGGAAGATTTATTTATAGGCAACAAAGTGAACGTCTTTTCTCGACAGCTGGTGCTAATTGACTATGGGGATCAATACACAGCTCGCCAACTGGGCAGTAGGAAAGAAAAGTAAGAAAATCTTTTCTTCATTCTTAAAACATTATGTATGTCCTGATACCAAAGTCTAATTTCTCATTTCTATCTTGTGTTTTTACAACATAGACACTTTTCTGATTCAGTGATCCGATGCAGTGTTAGGACATTTTTAGAATTTTGAGGAATAGATTCAGTGATTTGTTTTTCACTCAGATAACAAAGTGATGCCCATAGTCCTAGGCAGTGATGATTTTCTGGAGAAAAAAAATACAAACTTTTTATACGCCCTCATCTTTCTTCATAACATGCATTTAACTGGGAACTGAGAATGTTTGAACACAAAAGAGTATTGGTGTGTAGGACAGACATGGCTTATAGGAGAAAAGTAGTGAGTGCCATAATCTCGGTGGAAACAAAAGAAAGTAGTTTGTTGTGGAAGATCGGGGAAGGCTTTGTGAAGGTATTTGAGCTGGATCCTGAAAGATGAATTGGATATTTACCCAGTTAGGCTGAGAGGAGGGAATGCTGGTCAGAGGAATAAGGATAAGAAGAGATTCAAAGGCAGAAAGTTGTAGGTTGTTTACTGGAAAGAGCCCATTGTTCTGCCTGACTTGTTTGACGGTTGACATTTTTTTAGAACTTTAATTAGCAAAATAGCCTGAATGAGGGTGGTAGCAATAGGCGTGGAGAGGAAGATGTGTGCAAGATTAACAGTAATGGTAGTGATAAGCGCTCAGTGGCGGCCAGCTATTATTATATCGAGCATGGTGTTAAAATGATCTGAATGGGCTATTTGAGTCCCGTGACAACCTGATAAAAAAGGTGCTATTACAATTAGCTCCCCTTTGCAGATGGGGGAGTTGACACTTAGCCAAGTGAAACAGCTTGCTGAAGGGCCGAGGAGAGGCAAGATAAAGCCCAAAGTCCAGTCTGAAGAATGGGAGGATTTAATCATAGGAGAATGGAGAGGACCTGGAAAGCGGTCGTCCTCTCTCTGTCTCAGTTCATTTGTATGAACTGATTGCACGTAGCACATTTGATTGCACGTAGCACATCTCCTTACGCGTATTTGTGTTAGCTAAATCAGTCAGTGAATGACAATTTTAAACTCATGATCTGCCCTTTCCTTTTTCAGAAATGTCCTCCCTGCTTACAAATGATGACCTTTGATCTAGTTGACAAAGATGTTTTTGTCTAGATTGTTTGTAATGGATGTCGTTGATTTTTGAGCTTTATACACAGACCTAACGCCTGTCTGATAAATATTGACTGATCCAGCGAAGAAAGAATGAGCTAGTGTTATAAAAATAAAATAACACAATAGCGAAGAGAAACTTACCTGTCTTGTTCACAACTGTATGCCTCAAGACCGTTTTGTGATGCCCCAGGCAGTAAGTTATTCACAGGGAATGCCCCACAAAAATTTGTTGAATCAATGAATGAATCCGTTTATGCCCCTGAACACAGTTATGTCTGGAGGCAGAGCTTCCGGCCGGCCTGTCCAGCTCCTCCCTTCCCTCCCAGTGCACGTGGCTCTTCCTGTGACGGTGAGAGGCTGTGGCGTGGAACCTTCCAGTTGTCTCGTTAGCCTTCTCTCTGTACTGGTGGTCAAAGCTGCACTTGTCGCCCTGACTTTTCCTCAGTTCTGATTTAGAAGAGAGACAGAAAATGTTGGAGATGCAGCTGAAAAATCAGGCTGTTCTGAAAACAAGGACTTTTTAGTAAGGTTTTTCTCCTGCATATCAATTTTCAGCATTGCTAAAGTGACATTTTCATTTTCAGTCTCTACCTTTATGAGTTTTCAACTTTCTGAGGCTAGAATGACTGTATTTGAATTGAAATTTGACTTCTTTTGTCATCATTATTGGCTTCGGTTTCTTTGGCTTGTATATTATATTTATCTTGGGGGATTCTTGGCAGTGTGGAGTGATGATTGTAGTCATTAAAAGTAGGGACTGCCGGTGGAAGGTAAAGCTATCAATATAAAAAGCTCCAGGTACCCTTCAATTTGAGAGGAAAAAAAATATGTCAAACTATATTTTGAGGTCTACCAACAAAATAACTAGCTGGTTACGTAACATCTGAGTAACTCCAGTAGTAATATTCTTTCTGTGACCTCTTTACAAGCCTTTTGTAATCTCGGGGTGCTCTGGTGCTCATTGTGGATATTAGTACACAAGTGGTGATGTATCAGAGGGGTGGTGAATACCTCATAAAAAAAAAGACCATTCCCAGAATAACTCTGAAATGGGGGGAAAAATAGGATGTTAGATAAAGAGGAATCTCATTGTTATGAGGTCTCGTGGTGAAAGTCTATGAGATTAAGGAAACATCTACCCTAATTCCTTTATTTGCAAGTAATAAATATTTATAGCTTAAATGTTTTTCAGCACATATATTCCAAGCACTGTGATAGGCACTTTTCATGTGAATCTCAGTTCAAGATGACTTCAAGCTTTCGTTTAAACTAGCAGAAGTAAATGAATTAGGGAAACAGGGTTAATAGTATGACCCGATCAAAATAAAATAATAATACATATAGCAATTACAATTTGCATATATATTAGTCTTATTTCTCTAGAGTGAATGTCATTGATTCCATTTTACAGCACAGTTGAGTAGCTTGGCCACGGTCGTAGATTTGGACAGTAAAGAAACCAGTAAACGTTGTTGTATATGCCTCAAACTCATTCTCTTTCCATTAAGCCTCTAATTAATAAGTTGATAAATACTGTTGAGTGGGACTGATTTCAAAAGAGGAGGACCAGAAGAATATGAAGACAGATTTTAAATATTTGGGGCACCCGGGTGGCTCAGTCGGTTCAGTGTCCAACTTCGGCTCAGGTCACGATCTCATGGTTCATGGGTTCGAGCCCCACATCGGGCTCTGAGCTGACAGCTCAGAGCCTTGGAGCCCGCTTCGGACTCTGTGTCTCCCTCTCTCTGCCCCTCTCCCACTCGCACTCTGTTGTCTGTCTCTCAAAGGTAAATAAATAAATGTTAAAAAAATTCTTAAATATTTGGGCTGTATAATTAACAATATATGCAGTATTATATTTTTACTGACTTAACACTGTTTCCCCATCTTCTTTTTTGATTCTTTCTTAACTGTGTGTGGGCTAGTAAATCCAGCAACCATTTGGCTGATTTAAATAAGCTTCTTCAGAATTTAAGAGTTTAAAAAAATGTATTCTTTCACTTAAATGACAAAAAAAAAAAAAAAAGGGGGCATTGGAGAAGTAAGTACGCGTACCGTCTATCGTGATCCCGTAGAAACAACCTGTATGTAATAACTGTAACTCAGCCTCATTCTCAGTGTGGATGGGGACAAGGATAATTTATGAACTCAGTACCTCCCGGTTGTATTTCTCATACTCAACTCCCTTCTTTATACCAGAGAGAAATGATAGGAGCCCCAAGGAAAATTGATCTCTGTGCTGCCCATCAGCTAATTTTGAGGCAGTTATCCAGATGATTCAGTATAGTTCACTTTAGCTCTCAAACTGGCCTCGGCCTTCCAGTTCTCTTAGACTACAGAAATACGACATTTGATTCACGTTTCTACCTGCTTGCTTTCTTTAAATCTCCTTTCTGAGTTATAATGGACATAAAAAAGCTGTAGCTAATTGAATGCATACCACTTGAGGACTTTGGAGATAAGTGCACACCCATAAGCCATCGCCACAGTGAACGATACAGGCTTCTTTGTCACCTCCAAAACTTTTCTCCTGCTCCTTTTATTATTTTTTTCATATTGATTTTTGTGTGTGTGGTCAGAGCACTTAACGTACGATTTACTCTTTAGCTAATTTTAAATCTATTCTCTATAGAGCTCCTCAGGTCAAGTTGACAAAGGCTATTTGTTGGCAAAGTATCAGAGTAATTGGTTTTAATTAATTCTAATTGAAGTATAGCTGATAGGGTTTCAATTGTAAATGGCAATGAATCGACATCCCTGGTTCTGTTGTTTAGATGCGAGTCCACCTAGTGCAAACTTCTTGTGATCTCTGGGGCGGGTTAGTCTCCAGATTAGTAACTGATGGGAGCACCGACACAGGAGCCAGGCGAAGACCAACACGAAGATGGGCGCTTATCCGGGCCGTCCGGGATCGGGGACGCTTGAGAGTGGCCGAGGCTCTCCTCATCTTCCTACTTCTGCCGCCCCCCTCCCATCTCACTCCTCCTCCAGTCCTGACCTCGGGGCCTGCCCGAGGGGGAGAGGGGTCTGCGTGGCAAACCCCTCCGCCCGCACACTTGGCCCCGGGGTCTGTGCCGCCTCACAGCCCACCCAGCACAAGAGACAGAGCACCGGAGACAGGCTTCCACACAGGTCATTGTGCTAAACGTGGGGACGCGGGAGGACGAAGGCCTGAGGGCCTGCAGGTCTGAGACAAAAGGGGCGGGGCCACATGTGACCGGAAACCTACAGCATATAGTGAAGAAAGACGTGGTAGAGCAGATAGAGGGAGTGGAGGGAGGGAGCACTGTCCTGGGGGTGGAGTCGAAGTCACTCACGTGCACTCAAGAGTGCACATATTCCTGTTCTTGGAGTTTTCTTTCTTTCTTCTTTTCTTTTAAAGTTTATTTATTTTGAGAGAGACAGCAAGCGAGCGTGAGCAGGGGGAGGGGCAGAGAGAGAGGGAGAGAATCCCAAGCAGGCTCCGCACTGTCAGCGCAGAGCCCATGTGGGGCTCGAACTCATGAACCGTGAGATCATGACCTGAGCCGTAATCAGGAATCAGATGCCCAACTGACTGAGCCACCCAGGCGCCCCTTGGGGTTTTATGTCTTAAAGCCAGTTGGCCTAACAGTTTTGAGTAGGTTACTTCTCAGAGGAGGGGAGCAGCAGAATATTCGTTTAGGTCTGCTCTCACCTGAAAAGTACTCTCGCAGTACTAACCACTGTTATTTTACAGAACGTCCTAGGACCATAGTGAGCAGTTGAGTTTTGGCTGCTAAAAGGCGCTGAATTGCATTAAAGTCATGTAGTTCAATTACCAAGGCCTTCCTAAAAATTCACCCCCTAACCTTTTTCTCTTTACTTATCTATGGTCTCATTGTCCAAGATGACTTACTACTGATTACATGATGGCCCCAACAACAGCATAACTGTACCCCAAATAATGCCATGAAAAAATGCCCTCTTATTCTTAAATTCCCAGAGAGAAATTGAGATTTCTTCCTCTGTAAAAATCAAGTCAAATTCTGCCTTCTCCTCTATAATTCTTAGTCAGAGGGCTCCTAGTTAACAGATTAGAACTGAATTTTCTTTTCAGCTCCAGCCGTGGCCATCTTCCCCTAGAATGATTGATAATATATTTGGATTAATTAATGTCTTTTTTTGCCACCTCTTTTCTTGCAGTCATACTATGTTATGCTGTAGGTATGTCTCTTATAAATAGCACATAGCATTTTTTTAAAAGCAAAATTCTGTCTGAAAATGCCCTCATTTTCCTTGGTAAGATTAGTACATGTACAGTTTACGTATGTTGTATTTTTGGCATTTTTGTACAATTTCCACTCTTTGGCCACTTTGGTGCTTTTGTACTCTTTCTTTATTCTTGCTTTTTTTTTTTTTTAATTAATTGAGGTGTTTTTCCTCTGTTCAGTTTCTTTTTCCTCTGTAGTTTTCTGTTGAAGCCATAACAAATCACAAATTCAGTTGCTTCAACAATACAAATGTATTGCCTTACAATTCTGTAGATCAGAAGTTTAACACACGTCTCATCGGGCTGAGATCAAGGTGTTGGTAAGGTTGCATTCCCTTGCGGAGGCTCTCGAGGAGATTCTTGAGGCCACCCACATTTCCCTGGCTGTGAGGCTGAGACCTCACACTGACATCTCTCTGGTTCTCCGCAACCAGAAAGATTCTCTGATTTTAAGGACAAATGTGATGACACTGAGTCTATGAGAATGATCCAGAATAATTTCCTTATTTCAAGGCCTGCAGTCGTAATCAAGTCTGCAAAGTCTTTTTACCATGTGAAGTAATGTATTCACAGGTTCCAGGGATTAGGTCATGGACATTTTTGGGTGACCATTGTTCTACCTACTGTATTCTCTATTGGTTTGGGGTTTACATAATTCTATGCTATTTCTCTTGTGGTTAGCTGTGAAACTTTGTCATACATATTTAATTTAAATTGCTTAGGGTTGTATAATATCTTCACCCTTCTGTAGTCTTAAAAGAGTTTAGAACACCTTAGTGCCAATCTTCTTTCTTGAATTACATGGTTTCATTGTTGTTTTGGGCATTTGGTTTTTGTCTGCATGTTACCCTTTTTTTTTTTTTTTCTTTCGTACCAGCGATGTTTGCTTGGATTTACCTATGCATTTGTCACCAATTCTTGCGTATCAGACTGTCCTTTTGGAATCATTTTTCTCTTGGAATTTATCCTCCATTTCTTGGTAGTCAATTATCTTTCTTAAAAATGTTTTTTATTTCTTTTTTTAATGGTGCCTTTGCTTTGTACACAATTTGAAGTTGATAGTTGCTTTCAAGTTTTCTTTATTCCTCTTTTCTGCTGTTACTGGTTTGAGAATTATATATTCTATTAATTTTCAGTATTTTTAATATATGCAACTAAGGGTACAAACTTCCTTCTAAATACTGCTTAGAACCACATTCTACTTTTTTATGTGAAATTTGAAAAATTTGATTTGAAATATTTTCTAATTTTTATAAGTTGTCATTGATCCAGTAGTTATTTAGAAGTATGTTCATTTATGTCTAAGCATATCAGGTTTTTTTATTCTCTTTTTGTATTGGATCCTAGCTGATTGTGTGGTGTCTAAAAAACATACTCTGCATGATTTCTGTGTCTTTCAAGTTGGTTGAGGCTTGCTTTTGTCTTAGTATAATCAATTATTTTAGTGTGCTTGAAAAGAATGTTTAATCCACAGTTGTTTTGTGTCATTAGGTCAGGGTTGTGAATTATGTGTTCAAATCTTCCGTGTATTTACTAATATTTTTGTCAGCTTATTCTATCAATTACCAAGGCTTGATTAAAATTTCCTTCTATACTTGTCATTTGTCTCTTTTTCCTTGTCATTATGTTAATTTTTACATTATAATTTTGAGGGTATGTTACTAGGAGATTTAACATTGTTATATTTTCTTGGTAAATTGAACCTTTTAGTATTATAAAAAGATCATTTTTATCTCTGGCACTGAATTTTACCTTAAACTCTACTTTGTTTGATAGCAATAGAGCTGCACTGGCTTATTTTTTTTTTTTTTAACTTTTTGTTTAAATTCCAGTTAGTTAACACACAGTGCAATATTAGTTTCAGGGGTACAATATAGAGATTCAACACTTCCAAACAACATCCAGTGCTCATCACAACAAGTGCACTTTTTTTTAATTTTAATTTTATTTTTTTCAATATATGAAATTTATTGTCAAATTGGTTTCCATACAACACCTAGTGCTCATCCCAAAAGGTGCCCTCCTCGATACCCATCACCCACCCTCACCTCCCTCCCATCCCCCCCATCAACCCTCAGTTTGCTCTCAGTTTTTAAGAGTCTCTTATGCTTTGGCTCTCTCCCACTCTAACCTCTTTTTTTTTTTCCTTCCCCTCCCCCATGGGTTTCTGTTAAGTTTCTCAGGATCCACATAAGAGTGAAACCATATGGTATCTGTCTTTCTCTGTATGGCTTATTTCACTTAGCATCACACTCTCCAGTTCCATCCACGTTGCTACAAAAGGCCATATTTCGTTCTTTCTCATTGCCCTGTAGTACTCCATTGTGCATATAAACCACAATTTCTTTATCCATTCGTCAGTTGATGGACATTTAGGCTCTTTCCACAATTTGGCTATTGTTGAGAGTGCTGCTATGAACATTGGGGTACAAGTGCCCCTATGCATCAGCCCTCCTGTATCCCTTGGGTAAATTCCTAGCAGTGCTATTGCTGGGTCATAGGATAGGTCTATTTTTAATTTTCTGAGGAACCTCCACACTGTTTTCCAGAGCGGCTGCACCAATTTGCATTCCCACCAACAGTGCAAGAGGGTTCCCGTTTCTCCACATCCTCTCCAGCATCTATAGTCTCCTGATTTGTTCATTTTGGCCACTCTGACTGGCGTGAGGTGATATCTGAGTGTGGTTTTGATTTGTATTTCCCTGATAAGGAGCGATGTTGAGCATCTTTTCATGTGCCTGTTGGCCATCCAGATGTCTTCTTTAGAGAAGTGTCTATTCATGTTTTCTGTGCACTGGCTTATTTTTATTTTATTTTATTTTATTTTATTTTATTTTATTTTATTTTATTTTATTTTATTTTATTTTATTTTATTTTTCTTTTCTTTTCTTTATTTTATTTCATTTCACTTTATTTCATTTTATTTTTTGTTTCAGAGAGAGAGAGAGTGAGCAAGTGAGTGGGGGAGAGGGGCAGTGGGCGGGGGGAGAGCCTCAAGCAGGCTCCATACTCAGTGTGGAGCCAGACATGGGACTCCATCCCATGACCATGAGATCATGATGGTGTGAGCCGAAATCAAGAGTCAGATGCTCAACTGAGCCACCCAGGCACCCCTGCACTGCCTTTACTTTAGTTAATGTTCACACAGTGTGTCTTTTTTCATCCTTTTTAAACTTTAAAACTTTCAGTATGCTATTCTAAATGTGCCTTTTCTAAATAACATAGTTACTTTTTAAATCTAGTCTGATGTAATTTGTCTTTGAATGATTTTTTTTTTTTTTAAAGAAAGTCAGTGTTGTTTTTTTTTTTTAACATTTATTTATTTTTGAGAGACAGAGGGAAACAGAGCGTGAGCAGGGGAGGGGCAGAGAGAGAGGGAGACACAGAATCCAAAGCGGACTCCAGGCTCTGAGCTGTCAGCACAGAGCTTGATGCGGGGCTGGAACGCATGAACTGTGAGATCGTGACCTGAGCCGAAGTTGGATGCTTAACCGACTGAGCCACCCAGGTTCCCTAAAGAAATTCAGTTTTATAGTCTTTGTCTTTTACTCTAAAGCACTTACTTTTATTTATTTATTTATTTTTATTTGTTTATTTTTTCAGTATATGAAATTTATTGTCAAATTGGTTTCCATACAATACCCAGTGCTCATCCCAAAAGGTGTCCTCCTCAATACCCATCACCCACCCTCCCCTCCCTCCCACCCCCCATCAACCCTCAGTTTGTTCTCAGTTTTTAAGAGTCTCTTATGTAAAACACTTACTTTTAATGCATGTACTATAATATATTTGGGGTTTGTTGTGCCCAGAATTCGTGATCCCCAAAGACCACCAGGGAGCCGAGTCCGATGCAAAAGCAAAAGAGCCTTTATTCGAGCTAGCTCGAGCTCAGTCCCCTACCTGCACCGACACAGCAGTGAGATACCAGGGAGAGAGAGTTTCAAAAGCACAAAGGTTTTATAGGGGTCTAGGGGTAGCCGATTGGCTGGGGAAGGGGCGTGTTTTGATCAGGAAGCTTGAATGGGTGAGCGGGAGGTCACTCAAAGGGAGGAGGCGTGGTCTAGGTGAAGGACACGGAACAAGATGGAGCCGGAGGCTGGTCTAGGTGAAGGACACAGAACAAGATGGAGCCGACCGTCGTAGGCCCACCCTTTCAGGGTTAACCCTGCCATCTGCTTTTGTGCTTTTTCTCATTTGATTTATTATTATTATTTTTGGTCGTTTTCTGACTTATTGAGGATTTTTCAATCCATTTAAATATATATATGTATATAATTTTTTTTTTTTTTTACCGTATATTTATTTTGAGAGAGATAGGCAGACAGAGCACAAACAAGGGAGGGGCAGAGAGAGAGGGAGGCACAGAATCCGAAGCAGGCTCCAGGCTCTGAGCTGTCAGCACAGAGCCCTGACATGGGGCTCGAACTCACGAGCTATGAGATTATGACCTGAGCTGAAGTCAGATGCTCACCCCACTGAGCCACCCAGGCACCCCTCAGTCCATTTTTTGTCTATTTGTTTGAATGGTGTACATTCTTTTCTATACTTTTAGTTCTTATCCTAGAAACTACAGCATGCATATTTAATATCAATGCCTAAAGTTTACCAATATCTGTATCTTCTCTTTTTTTAAATCTAAGTTAGTTAACATATAGTGTAATAATGACTTAAGGAATAGAATTTAGTGTTTTATCACTTATGTATAACACCCAGTGCGCATCCCAACAAGTGCCCTCCTTAATGCTCATCACTCAGCCCATCACCCTTCCGGAAACCCACAGTTTGCTCTCTGTATTTGAGTCTCTTATAGTTTGTCTCCCTCTCTGTTTTTATCTGATTTTTGTTTCCCTTCGCCTATGTTCATCTGTTTTGTTTCTTAAATTCCACATATGAGTGATATCATATGGTATTTGTCTTTCCCTGACAGACTTATTTCACTTAGCATAATACCCTCTAGTTCCATCCATGTTGTTGCAAATGACAATATTTTCATTTTTTTTGATTGCTGAGTAATGTTCCATTTTATATATTCCACATCTTCTTTATCCATTCATCTGTCGATGGACATTTGGGCTCTTTCCATACTTTGGCTATTGTTGATGGTGCTGATATAAACACTGGGGTGCATGTGCCCTTTTGGGCATTTTTGTATCCTTTGGATAAATACCTTGTAGTGCGATTGCTGGCTTGTAGGGTAGTTCTGTTTTTAATTTTTTGAGGAATCTCCACACTGTTTTCCAGAGTGGCTGCACCAGTTTGCATTCCCACTAGCAGTGCAAAAGGATTCCTCTTTCTCCTCATCTTCACAACATCTGTTGTTTCCTGAGTTGTTGATTTTAGTCATTCTGACAGATATGAGATAGTATCTCATTGTGGTTTTGACTTGTATTTCCCTGATGATGAGTGATGTTGAGCATCTTTTCACGTGTGTGTTAGCCATGTGGATATCTTCTTTGGAAAAGTGTCTGTTCACGTCTTTTGCCCCTTTCTTGGCTGGATTATTTTTTTTGGCAGGTGTTGAGTTTGAGAAGTTCTTTACAGATTTTGGATTCTAACCCTTTATCTGATAAGTCATTTGCAAATGTCTTCTCCCATTCTGTCAGTTGACTTTTAGTTTTGCTGATTGTTTCCTTCCCTGTGCAGAAGCTTTTTATCTTGATGAAGTCCTGGTAGTTCATGTTTGCTTTTATAGTATCTTCCTTCTTGAAAGTATAAGAACCTCGGAACAGTTTAGCTAAATTTTGTACCTTGCTGAATTACATGCCACTTCTGTTGTATTTTCTGTAGTTTTTGTGAACCTAATGACTCATTATTATTATTCTATATAAACAGTTGACAATTAGCTGTCACTACTTTTGGCCTTTTAGTATTATTATTTTGTCTGTCTCAGATATTCTGTTTGGGATTGTTTTGCTTATTTTAGAATTTCCCTTAGAGTGTTCACTGATAAGAAACTCTTTTGGCTGAAAATGTCTTTACTTTACTCACATTCTTGAAACTATCCTCTTAGCTATGTCCTATCTTTCTGTTCCTCTGTGCTTCATTCTGAATTTGTTCAGAATTCTTCCATCAGGTACATCTAGTCTTCTATCAGCCCGTTTGGTGCTTATTTTCATTTTTGTATTTTTTTATCACTTGGTCTTCTCATAGATTCTTTTTCAAACCTAAGTATCCATTGTTCATAGCTTGGACTTCTCTTGCCTTATGATGCTTGCACCTTGTCTTTCAGTCCTTCCTTTTGTCTGGTCCTTTCCCAGTCTGCATCTGACAGTTCCAGTATCTGAACTATCTGTGGCTGTCTCTGTTCTGTGCTGTTTCTTCTGGTTCTTCCTCAGGTTGGTCTTTTTTCACTTTTTTGTGTGCACACACGCGTGCGTGTGTGTACACACGCGTGCGTGTGTGTGTGTGTGGTATTGCTTGTCATATGTCTGGATGTGTGTGGATGTGAACGTGCTTGTGATATACATGTGTGTTGGGCATTTATAGATGAATTATTTGAGGTACAGGATGAAGTTACCTGACATCTAGGGTGGAATTGTGTTTGCTTCTGAGTTTTGGCTGGAGGGATTAGCAGTCTGGATGACCGTTACCAGAATTGTGCAGAATTGGATGCTCCCAGGCTCCCTAAGTGATGTGAATTTGTGCTGCCGGGCCACGCAAGGCCTGGTTCTATCTGACTCACCCTTAGGGCGTAGCTTTTGGTCCCAGAGTATTACAGGGAGAATACTCTGTTGGGTTCTGTTGCCCTCTCCCAGTGATGGGGTACAGATTAAAGTTTGGATTTGCCAGAGGCAATGCCGGCAAGGGAGACATGACTTTTGTTCTTATTCCCCTGGATCTCCGTTTTTCTTTTACGTTTGTGCTAATAATTGTTTAGCATCCAGCCCATTTCTTTTTGCTTGAAAACTCTTTAAAAACTATCGTACCCACTGTTTTTAGTTTTCCGTGGAAGGGCTGCCCTGAATGACTTTGCCGTTGTTGCCAGTCAAAAGCTCTGACTCACTGCCATTGCCTCCAAGCCACAGGGGCCTCATCTGAGACTATTTTCCTTTATCCATGGGCCAAACACATGCTGTACACTTGCAAAGGAAGCGTGAAAGAGACCCCAAATCTGGCTTTGGGTTGGTATTTTAGAACAGGTTTTTACATGCTTTCGGCCAATATGCATAACTTTTGAAGTATTTAGATAAATTAATACAGATTAAAGTTTACAAATATATCCCTTTAGGTGGACAGCGTTCAAAGAGTCTACTGCCCTGTACTGTGGAGGATGTTTATTCCGCAGCGGTTGACTGGTCATCTTTATCCCATACATGTTCGCTGCGATTTTTGCCCCGAGCCTGACTGGTGGATGGAGAACGCATCTTGTGCATGGCTCCATGAAAGCTGTTAGTTTGCAGAATTCTGTGTCCTATCTGAGTTCTGTGAAGGCTGGCCCAACTGTTTTTTCACTCTCCATTGCTAAGAAGTTTTTAGTGTAAAAGAACGGTTTATAGTTTTTCTTTTGTTTCGAGAGCATCTCCTGCCACATCCCGCTCAGTGCCAGGTGAGAGGATTACCACGCGGTGGGTTGTTACAGCGGTGGTCCCCAGTGAATCGCACCTCTTGGTATCGTGCCCTTGTCCAGTCTCCCCTCACATTGACTCTGGACTTGACCATGTGACTTGCATTGGCCAAAGGGACGTCAGTAGACATGTCTCAAGGGGATGCGTGATAAGTGTTTGCATGCTGGACTCTATGTGGCCGCATATGAAGAAGCCTGGTGTGGCCTCCAAAGGATGAAAGCCCACAAGGAAAAAGAAGCCTTGGGAGCCCTCCCAGCTGACCCTCCAGCCGCACACGGCTGTGTGAATGATCCCTGGTGAAACCACTGCAGCCGACCTACAGAATCTTGAGCAATTGTTGTTTTGAGCCCCCACATTTTGGGATGGTTCTGTTCCTGGACAGAGAATGGATTCTCAAGTCAAGTTTGGTTGCTCGCCAGTCAAAAAAAAAAACCAATGCTGGAGAGACAAACGATGGTGGGAAAGAGAAGTTTGCTTTATTCAGGAAGCTGGCATCCTGGGAAGATGGTGGACTGATGTCTCAAAGGCCATCTTCCCTGTCCAGACAAAGCCACAGGGTTCTAACAGGAGGGAAGGTGCGGGAAATGGCGGGGGCTCCGTGCAGGAGAAGCAGGTGCCCAGGCAGTTAGTCGTACGTCGATCTGGCCCTGAACAGACTTGTTGGCATCAGTGGCAGCTGTTTTCAAATGCGGTCAGGTCTTATCTTCTGGGAAAGTCTGGTCCTTCATTCCTCAAGGCCAGCCTGCAGGCCTCTGGGAAAGTAGGTCAGTCCTGCACCAGCCCGGGGGACTTCAGCCAGCAAGCGAGGAGCGCAGCAGTTTGAAACACGTTCACCTTTGGGACGGCTTGGAGTGTTGTTATGGTGCGTTACACGGCGACAGAGAACAGCAGCACTATTAATAATATTTTTGTGGTCCTATTGTTTATGTGCTGTCCTCACTTAAATAGCATGTGTGACTTCTCGTGCCCGTCGAATTTTCTGTTCAGGATAGATTTTAACTATTATGTACTGAAGAGTTAAGCAACGAGGACACGATAGGCGAATCTATTTACAGTGGTTACTCCTAGTAGTCAGCCTTTAATGTAGGCATTTAAAGAGAAAATGAAATTGCAGTTTAAATTCAGTTCTGTCCGTTTTGCATTTTCCACCCTGGTGCTTGTTCCTCGAAGTCGATGGCTGCTGATGTGTTTATATTTTCTTTAAGAGCTATAGTTCCAGAAAGTTCGCCCACAGTTCAGCATAAACAATTCAGGGGTTAGTGTGGCTTATGATACTTAAATAACATGAGCTAAAAAGCGACGAGTTTTAATTGCATCGTCAGTGAAGCCATATAATATAAAATACTATCAGCGACTTATTTGCTTCAAAATAAAGGAAAGGATTGTCCGGTATGGCTTGTCATAAGCACACTGAGATGAACAATCTTTGTTATTTATAAGTTTTAAAAGGCAGCCATGGGTGACATCCCACTGAAAGTAAGGATGTTTGAATTATTATATCTTTGTCAGAGCCTCAGCCAAGCTTGTCTCATTGGGGAAGAAAGCTCCGAAAAGGCCATTCTTCTCGTGTGCATTCCTTGAAATATTGCCGGCGTGTCAGAACACCCAGAAATGATGAAGGGCAAGCGGTAGCAGTTCATTATCATAATTCTGCACGTCCCGCAAACTGAATTACTCCGACTAGTTCGATTTTCTTCTTGTATTTGCAAGTATTACCCTCGAGGGTTTTGTGGTTGTGCTCCCTTCTGATGATACTGAGAGTGACCTTGCTTGTGGTGTGGAAGGAGCGCAGACCCGCAAGTCTTGTGAGCTGGATGTTTCTGTCCTGAAGGTGCCGCTGACCGGCTGTGCAGCCTTGCACGTGACCGCTCTCCGGGCTTAGTTACCGCATCAGCGAAGCGAGGGCATTCGGGCGGTCGCCATCGCCAAAAATCGATTAATTCTGTGGCTTCAGAGTAGAGAGGGTGCTTTGCTCCTATGTGTCCTCTTGGAGGAGACTGTGATTGTAAAAATTAGCATGGTGTTTGCCATCTGTCTACATTGCCAGACAAGAAGACATTTGGTTCTTTGCGCATCCCTCATGCTATGCTTGAGTGTTAAAAGAAGAATTTATAATTATTTCCAAATCAATGCTGAACTGACTGCATAGCATACATTTGTTAAGGTCCAAGAGACCAAAAACCAAGCTCATAATATATTAAATGCAATATTTTAAAGATTTGTCCTCTTTTATAAAATGTGTTCTAAGAAACAGATATTTCAAAGACCAGTGTTTTCTAATGTGGGGGCCAAGGACAGGCTGCCTCAAAATGTGCCACTTTGGCATATTATTTTAAATAAAAGTTACTTAAGCAGCTGGTGCAAGGACGCTCGGATCCCCTTCTGTCCCCCTGAATAGAGGAAGTAAATCTCCCGTATAAAAGGTGCGCTCCCTGTACTAAGAAGTAAAGAGATCCCTTATTACCACCAGAGATAGGAACTTTAAAGCCAACAAAGCTGTAGAAACAAACATTGTTACTTTCTTTCTAATCTACCATGGAAGTCCAAATTCTGCTTTGAATTCCTTACTAATTAAAGCTCCTAAACATCTGTTTTCTTTCTTTCTTTTTTTTTTTTTAAAGGTTTTATTTTTAAGTAATCTCTACACCCAATGTGGGGGCTAGAACTCACAACCCGGAGATCAAGAGTCCCGTGCTCGACTGCCTGAGGCAGCCAGGCGCCCCACATCTGTTTTCTTTATCCTGTCAATCCCTCACCAATTTACTGTCTCTTTGTTTAAGAAGTATAAAAACTGCCTGTTTTCGTCATTTCTTTGGGTCTCAACTTCATTATTGGGCCTCCATGCACACATGACGAAACTTCAGCTTTTTCTCCTGTTACTCTGCCTCGTGTAAATTTAATTCTCAGTCCAGTCGGAAGACCTTGGAGGGTAGAGGAAGAATTTTCCCTTCCCTGCATTAATTTGGGCATATTAAACATGACAATGTGAACTTTTTTCCCCTGTAAGCTTTTATTATTTTTTTTAGACTGGGTACCTAAGTTTATATTTTCTTGGGAAAAATAGTAAGCTTACCTTATATAAGTTTTAAAGAGACCTTTAATACACTTCTCTTTGGAATTGATTTCAATGTTTTATGATGTAGGATGATTGTTAAGGAAACTACCACTGCTTAGGAATTGTAAGTAAAAACTGAACTATTTTTATTTTCAAACTTATCCTTTATATCCTTACAGAACGTTGGCTCTGATTAAACCAGATGCAATATCAAAAGCTGGAGAAATAATTGAAATGATAAACAAAGCCGGATTTACTATAACCAAACTCAAAATGATGACGCTTTCAAGGTAACTTGTTGGCCATTTTCAGTCACGTAAAGTCTGATTCCGTATTGTTTTCTTTTTTAAATCATCTGTTATTTTTCATGTCATTGTTTAAAATAAAAGCCTCTCACTGAGTGGCAAAGGATAGAACACTAATCTTATTAAAATGAGAAAAGAATAAGACCACAGGTAATTATATTCACCAATAATAATTGAACTCCAAGCAAGTAGGAATTGTCAGATTGTACCTGCCTCACTTTTATCATGTTCCCTAACTCCATTGGCTTTTATAACACCGACGCTGGATAATCGTCATCTCTTCTCCTTAATGTAGAAGTATAACACACTGTGTGAAAATGGTAGAAGAGGAAATGAGTATTGAGTATTTCTACTTGACGAGGGAGTGTTACTGTTGGGATTTCCCAAAGGGAGGCCTTTGGAAATGTTTACATTTTGCTCTGCCCAATGGGTATCATTGGCACATATGCTGATTTACTACCCTGAAAAGCAGTCCATTCTGTCTGACCTGATAGTTTCTAAGTTATTTAGTGAAAACAGGACTTACCCCTCGGTAGGGACATTAATGTGGCAGTTAGGCAGAACTGGCTCCAGTGGCCTTCTTATGTCACTCCACTGGGTGTTTTTGTTTCTGTTTTTTGTTTTCTTGTGTGTTTTTGTGTTTGGTTGTTTGGTTGGTTTTTTTGGTCAGGTGTCTTACTGCTATTCCCGGATATATATTGTATGGGACAGTTGCTGTTTTGGCTCCGTGAGGACAGGGACAATGAGTAGCCGTAGGTATTCAGTGCAGCTTTGCTAAGTCTGATCCCCGGATACCTTAATGAAACACCTTCAAGTTTATCCCAACAACAACATGCATTTAATTTGAACTCTTCCCGTGTGTAAGGTCTTGCAGTTTGCATATCTTCTAGAAAGGCAGGAGGCTTAAGTTTCAGAGCACAGAATTTAGAGCCAGATTGCATGTAATTGCACCTCTTAGTAGGTGTGTGACTCTGGACAGTTTATTCTGTGCTTCGTTTTCTTCATCTGCAAAATGGAGGTTATAACGTATCGTAAAATTGTTATAAGGATTATGGGAGTTTAATATACGTAAAGTGCTTTGAAAGACCCCTACACATAGTCAGTGTATATGAAGTTAGGTATTGTTATTAGTAGTGGTAATCTGGTGATATTATTATCTAGTGGAACTGAGGTCATGCCTGTTTATAAGTAGTTAAATTTGTCCTATGTCTGTATGTGTCATGAATGCTTGCCCTCACAGCAGGTGATGGGACTGAATTCTGGAGAAATGCCTTTGAATAGTTTCAGTGAGATTAAATTTTTTTTTGTCTTTACACCACTAGTGCTTAATAAATTAGGCATCAAACTTCCCAAGATAAAGATGCCCAGGGACACTTCACCGCTTCCTTATTTTTTTATAGCACCTCGTACATCTCTATTAATCCTAATGTCAAGTCTTGGATTTTGTCCAACTGGAAAGCTCACGAGCTAGTCTGTTACTCTTTCATGGATGCTAGCGAAGACGTGGGACACCTGGGTCGGTGACAAAGGACTTTATGATGGTACAGCAAAGCCGCAGGAGCATCGTGCTTACGTTGGTTCTCCTTGTCCCGTGGGAATAAGATGATACGGATCCAGGTGGATCTTGTATACGCAGTTGATTGCATCAGAGCTGAGGCGCTTTGAACTTGGGTTACGCACTGTTTCGGTAGGCAAGCAGTACACAGGCTGCTCTCTGTACTGAAGAGAGACATGACCTCATCCCTCCGAGTGGCTCACTGCAACTGTGACTCGGAGAAAAGGCTAGGAGGGAGGGCAGTGGGGCCTTGCATTCTTGGCCCAGCCAGTAAGTCACGATACGAGCACCAGAGACCCATGGAGGAGTATCTTCCAGCGCTTACATCTTTGCTAAACTTGTCTGTTCAAATGCCAGTTCCCCAGTCGCAACAGTACCTGAAAGGCAGCAGCTGAGTTGCACCTGACTTTGAACTTCTAGTTCTTGGATCAGTGCCTGATTCAAGCTAGGCACTAAGTAAATATTTCATGAAAGAATTAATGGACAAATCTTTGTGGGAGAACGGTTTCCTTATAAAAACACAGCAAGACATAACAAAACAACAACAAAACTCCTTTCTGTGGTGATGCCCTTGATGGGAAGAATTCATGAACTCTCATCTTGGTTCCAATTTTGGATGTTGAATGGAGATAACTATGGGGTCGGTGACATGTTAGAAGAAAATAGCAAAGCACTTTGCGTAATTAATGTTTGTCTTTTCATCAGTGTTAAAGATTATGATTGATTTTGTTTTCTTTTTTAGTAGCTTAGTTTTGTTGAAAAGTTTACAATTGGTTGGTTGAGTCATCTTGCTGCTAATTCTGTTTTTTAATTTTAAGTTTATTTATTTTGAGAGAGAGCAAGCGAGCAAGGGAGGGACAGAGAGAGAGGGAGAGGAAGAAAATCCAAAGCAGGTGCCACATTGTCAGCATGGAGCCTGATGTGGGGCTCGAACCCACTAACCGTGAGATCGTGACCTGAGCCAAAATCAGGAGTCAGTTTAACCATCTGAGCCACCCAGGTGCCCCTTGCTGCGAATTCTCTTAAAATGCTCTCACGTGAGTTTTTCAGACAGTTTTACCTCATTTTAGGCTACGGCACAATATATCCATTTCATTTTTGTGAATTCTTCTGACCCTCTGTAGTTGGTAACAGAAAGGGTGTAAACAGAGATTTGCAGCAAGAGATTTGGGTTCAACTCCCCCACCCTCCTTCTCTTACTAGCACTTTACCTGGACAAGTTATGGAATCATGTTGAAGTTCATTATTTTCATAAGCAAAATGCAGGTAATCATACCAATTTCAATGTATTGGGAGAAATAAAATGATTTAATGTTGGCATAATAGGTTCTAGAAAGATGAGTTTTCTTCCCCTCTCATTTCTTGGGATGAATTTTTATTTATTTATTAATTATTTTTTATACTCACATAGTATACTTTTCATAATCTGTTCCTAGTTGAAGAAAATATTTCAGTATATTTGGTTTGAAAAAGAGTGTGCCTGCTATAGTTTACTGTGTGAATTCATTTGGTAGTAGGTTCGTAAAATCTTAAAACACTGCAGACTAAGTTAATTATCATGCCTGAAAGGATAATCCTATGCTGGAGGACACTTAAAAACTTCTTTGATATTTTAAAAAGTAGTTAATGTTGACATATTCGTTATATACTGTGTACTCAGTTCAAAGCCTTTAAAACTGTCTGAGTTTGAGAGACACCTGGTTTGATTAAGATAAAAAGTTGTTTAGACTTTTTAGCCAATCGATTTAATCTGTTACTCTTTCAGTGTCTCTATAGATATTCTTTTGTGGGAATATAGATTTAAAAAGTAAATTCCTATTTCCCTTAGTAAATTCTGAGTATCTCCATATTGACCTTCCTTTTCTGATGATGTTAATTAAAGCATTAGTTTTTAATATATTAACAACCAATAAGAATACATTGATATGCTGAATTTGTCAAACAGATTTTAAAAACACAAGTATATAGCCTTTCCTTGGCAGAGATCTCAGAGAGAAAACTGTAACTGTTAAGTTAAAATTCTAGCCTGACCTTTCAAGTTTAAAGCTTGGAGAAGAAAGTGACAGATTTTGAATTTGAAGATCAATTTGCATTTTTAAGTGTAATTTATTTGACTTCTAAAGAACAAATAATTCTTATTGGTCAAACGTTACACTTTGTTTCAAGAATATTAAAGATGCTGATGAAAGGGAAGATAATAGATAACAGGAGAAACGTAAATATTGCCTCTCATATTCATTGTAATTTTACATCTTAGTAGATATTCAGCTAGCAAAAACTTTGAAAGGTGGGACAATTTAAACAGAATATTTAGTGAAAAGTCATTAATCAGTTTCCATACCGATCAAATAAGTAGAGAACTTCATCTTTATTTTATTTTATTGATGTAAGCTACAATAATGTTTTTATGTAATTCTTAACTGTTGTCATTTTGATTATTTTACAGGAAAGAAGCAACAGATTTTCATATAGACCATCAGTCAAGGCCCTTTTTAAAGTGGGTGCTGAATTTGGGGCAAGTGGTTTACAGTAGAGGATATTCTGGGAAACTAAAGAATTACAGTTTTATAATTCAAAAATTTGTGACATGAAAATAATCTGTCAAAAGGACCATAGCAACATTTTGTAATTGTAGAGAAGTGTTTTCTAAGACTTGTTTTTTTGTCCTTTTATTAAATTAGAATCCTTATTTCACCCTTAAATATCTTAAACTTCAATCAGCAGCAATTAGGATGATTTGTTTACATTATAAGAGGCATAGCTTTCTTTTTAGATTTCAGTAAAATAGTGATAATTGTATTTTATGTTGAGTATTTTTTAATGTTTTTATTTATCACTATTATTTGTAAGTTTATTTTGAGAGAGAAAGAGCACACGTGTGCGTGAGTGGGGTGGGCAGAGAGAGATGGGGAGAGAGAGAATCCTAAGCAGGCTTCACGCTGTCAGCATGGAGCCGGATGCAGGGCTCAAACTCACGAACCGTGAAACCATGACCTGAGCCACAATCAAGAATCAGATGCTTACCCGACTGAGCCACCCAGGTGCCCCACGTTTTCTTAAGGGTTTTAAAACTTTTATTTACGTAACCTCTACACTCAACATGGGGCTCGAACCGACAACCCCAAAATCAAGAGTTGCATGCTCTAACGACCGAGCCAGCCAGGAACCCCTGTGTTGAGTATTTTTGTTGTTTTTTTTAAACTCTCTTATTTTGGCATTCTTGTGTGCATGAAGCAATGTTCACGGAGCCCTCATTTTTTGTTCCTTGAAATATAGCAACTACTATATGTTAGAAACCGAATTTATGTTCTAAACACTTGAATATTGTGAGGTGCATATTACTATTGTCAAAAAAGTGTTTCCATTTCTTTTTTTTTTAATTTTTTAAAGAATTATTTATTTATTTATTTTAAATATGAAATTTATTGTCAAATTGGTTTCCATACAACACCCAGTGCTCATCCCAACAGGTGCCCTCCTTCATACCGATCACCCACCCTCCCCTCCCTCCCACCCCCCCATCAACCCTCAGTTTGTTCTCAGTTTTTGTTTTTTTTTTTTTGTTTTGTTTAAAAATTTTTTTTTAACATTTATTTATTTTTGAGACAGAGAGAGACAGAGCATGAACAGGGGAGGGTCAGAGAGAGGGAGACACAGAATCTGAAACAGGCTCCAGGCTCTGAACTGTCAGTACAGAGCCCGACGCGGGGCTCGAACTCACAGACCGCGAGATCGTGACCTGAGCCAAAGTCGGCCGCTTAACCGACTGAGCCACCCAGGCGCCCCTGTTCTCAGTTTTTAAGAGTCTCTTATGCTAAGTGAAATAAGTCATACAGAGAAAGACAGATACCATATGTTTTCACTCTTATGTGGATCTTGAGAAACTTAACAGAAGACCATGGGGGAGGGGAAGAAAAAAAAAGAGATTTTTAATTTTTTTTAATGTTTATTTATTTTTGAGAGAGAGAGCATGAGCAGGTGAAGGGCAGAGAGAGAGGGAGACACAGAGTCCAAAGCAGGCTCTAGGCTCCATGCTAGCAGCACAGAGCCTGACACAGGGCTTGAACCCATGAACTGCGAGATCATGACCTGAGCCGAAGTCGGGCACTTAATCGACTGAGCCACCCAGGTGCCCCAAAGTGCTTACATTTGTCATAAAGAAGGATATTAGGCTGCTATAATAAACATACTGCTTGGCATCCTGCATATGATAGTGTTTTTCCTTTAATTGTATAATAGAAAATTATGTTATAGATTATTTTAAATCAAGCAGTTTAAAATATTCCCAGGCCTTGTTAGAATATACAGTTTTCTTGGGGCACCTGGGTGGCTCAGTTGGTTGAGCGTCTGACTTCAGCTCAGGTCATGCTCTCACAGTCTGTGAGTTTGAGCCCCACGTCGGGCCTTGTGCCAATAGCTCGGAGCCTGGAGCCTGCTTTGGATTCTGTGTCTCCTTCTCTCTCTGCCCCTTCCCTGCCCGTGCTCGCTCGCTTGCTCTCTCTCTCTCTCTCTCTCTCTGTCAAAAATAAATAAATATTTAAAAAAAATTTATACAGTTTTCTTGGAAACTATTATAGCTTTGCTTTATGTTTGTGGCATTATATTACAGCACCTGGTTTAATGTCTTATATGTAATTAGTATGCAGTAAATTTTATTAACTGGGTGAATTAACCAGTTTTCTGGTGGTATTATGAAAGACACAACAAAAGATGTACCTGCATTAATTGGAAATAGTCTCATGAAGAAGTATTTTTTATGACCAGGCCCACCTTTCTCTGCATTATTAACATGCCACACCCATTATAGGGTGAGGTTATAGGTTATAGGCTTATTCACTATGTGTTTTGAGGAATTCTGTAATAACAGGACATTAGATGATAAGTTTCTTGAGGCCAGGGTATCATTGAATATTCTGATTTGTAGTTAAGTAATTGTTATGTGCTTACCGAATGGATCAACATGGATTTGTTCCCCTGATTTGGGTTCCTTAAATCTAATTGTTTTTGGCTACTAAGTCCTAGAAGAATATCTATGAAGAGGTCATGGGGCCTTTTAAAGGACAGAGCGTATGAATACTTCTTCATACATACTATTTTTTAGAAATCCTTTTCAAAATGAATTGAAATGATTTAAAAAGGAAGGGAGTTAACTCGTAACATGATTCATGAGGGAAGGAAGCATGGAAAAGAGTCAAGAGTTAATCGGTACAAAAGTGTTTGTCACACCATGTGCTTTTCTTCTAGAGGGTTCTGGCCTCTCTCATAGTTTAGAAGAGAGAGAAACATGCACTTGCTTTAAAAAGTATTCTGTCCCTGCCCCAAACAGTAGGAGGAATGGTGTCACTTATTTCCATGTGAAACCTGCCATTGCTGCCTCATCCACGTACGGGAGCGGAGAAGGGAAATGAGATACTGTTTTTATGGGTTGGGGTGCTGTGACTCAGTGCTGGAGTTTTCAGCAAGAACCCATGTGTACTCTTTGAAACTTAAGATGGGAACATCCCAGAGTAGCTATTATAGTCAGAAGGGGGATATTTTTTCAAGGCCTGTTGATTTCGTTTTCCTTATCACTAGCCCAACTCAGTGTTTATTGACTGCAAATTTACTGTCATTCTTTGAATCCTAATCCACACAAAAGTAAATGAATTCTTACCGGAAATATGTTAGAAGACATCACTCTCATCACTTTCTATACTACAAATATGATTGGACTGCGGTGGCAAACCACGTGAAAATAAAAAGGGAAATCCTTCTGTACCTTTCAGAGCAATGGGAAAAGCATAGATAGGCATTTCAAGTCAATGAAGTAGTCTTAATGAAGCGCAACATTGGCTTTTTTTTTTTCTTTCCTGACAGTAAATAATTTGACACCAGTAGCGATATGTAGTGGCTCAGGCTACTGGAGGACACTCAATTATGAAAATTTTACCTTGCCTATGTAGAATTCACTGTATCCGATAGTTCTGAGATCATCATATCCATGTGTGTATTGAAATACTCCAATTGTAATGTATTCTTGTGAGTAGAGATACACAGGTTGACAGAAAGATGAAGCAAATCAGTCTTTTACCTGTTTTATAGCGAGCTGATCCAGTTTATTACGAGTGGTCCTATTATCGCCATGGAGATTTTAAGAGACGATGCTATATGTGAGTGGAAAAGACTGCTCGGACCTGCGAACTCTGGTCTGGCACGTACGGATGCTCCTGGAAGCCTGAGAGCTCTCTTTGGAAGCGATGGCATAAGAAATGCAGCTCATGGCCCTGACTCTTTTGCTTCTGCTGCCAGAGTAAGGTGTTTGAAAAATATTTCAGTTCTGTTTTTATTTTGTTACATGTGTTAGGTCAGAGTAAAGCATTTCTGTCACTGCTGACTTAGGGTAGATTTATACAGGTGACCTAGCAGTAGAGAAAGTCTTTGACCTGTTGCCTAGAATTAAACAGCATTTCAATAATATGTCTCTTTTGTGAACTGGTAACTTGGTCATGGTCAAGATAAGTTTTCTCCAATTAAAATACCTGTCATCCCGGTTTTTGTCCCAAAACCATTTAAATTATTCAGGCTTATAAATGTTTGAATTATTGAATTCACACAAGACCAGTTTATGGATAGTAAATACTCAGAAAGAAAGCATTATTCAATATATTTTTTCCTGACTCATACTTCACACTATTTTCAAGCTTAACGTCCTTTTCTTTACCTATATATAGCTAGTGTTTATGAAAAAGTTTTTATGCTTCTTACAATTACTCCTTATTTTAAATCCATATAAATAAGGTATTATACGAGGTTTATGCTGATGTTGATTTAATGATGTTGCATGTTTATTCTTAGCATCATGAGAAGTTTCTAACTAATTTAAGATGGTTTTCAGTCTGGTCATGCTTTCATTAAAATATTAGACAATTTTAAAATAATTGAATTTTTCTTTTCTTTTTTTTTTTTTACAGCTCTGTCAACAGATCCTTTCAGTTTTCCCTTCAAATTAGACTTTGAATTTGATTGTTGTGGTCTAGGTCACTGTTATATTTTGTCTGGACTACTGCGTAAGCCTTCTAATTCCCCTTTCCTCTTCTCTGACACTCAGTTTATGAAAATTCTACCTTGCCCACGTAAAATTAACCAGGCTAAGAGAGATCTTTTCAAACCAGATTAGCAGTTCAACTATTGAAGACTCTTTAGTGAATTTTTTTAAATCTCTTTTACAATAGAATCTCAAGTCCCTATTGTAGGCTCCAGAGCTCTACCTGATCTGATTTCCATCTGTCTCCCCGGCTTTGTCTCCAGCCTCTCCGTTATTCACTGTGTCCCAGGTACACTGGCCATCTTGCTATTCCTTGAATAGCGAATTTCTGCCTGGCTTGTTCAATCAACAGTAAAGAGGACAGCGTAGTTGAATGGGGGTGAGGGAAGGAGGGGCTGATGAGGGCACAGAAATAATCAGGGGAGATATCACATGGTAATATTTCTGGCATTTTCTCTGAGGAAAGCTGGGACCTATTGCAGTGCTGCAAGCGGAGGGCTGACATGATTGAATTGGCCTTTGAAAGGGCTATACTGGCCCTGAGAATAGTCTGTAGACGACAGAAATGGCATCAGGGAGCCCAGTTAACAGGCTGTTGCAGTAATCCAGGGAGATGATGGCTTGGACCAGGGTGGTGGCAATGAGAGGAGTATGGAGATATATTTTAAAATACATTTTAATCAGTGGAGGTCAACTGAACAAGATTTCCTTCCAGATTAAATGTAGAGTCGGAGAAAAATTGATATCAAGGATTACTCCATAGCTCCTGGCATGAACAACTGGAGGGTGATGATTTACGTAAACTGAAATCAGAAAAGCCATGGCTAGAGTCAGTAGGGATGGAAACTCAGGAGTTAACATTTTGGACATTGCAAACTTAATCTGCATGCTAGTCATCAAAGTGGAGAGATGTTGGGCAAAAAATTTAGTTATATGAGTTTGGGGAGGGAGGTCTAGACTAGTACATATGGGGTCATTGGCATCTAAATGGTATTTAAAGCCTTGAGAATGGCTGAGGTTACTCAGGAGAGAGTACAGATAGAGAAGAAAAGAGAACAAAGATGGAATCTTTATGTTCTTAGTAAAAGGCTGAAGAGGAGGAAGCAGCAAAGGAGGTAGAGAAGGAGCCGTCAGTGAGGGAGAAGGAAAAACCTCAGAGATGATTGTGTCCCAGAGGCCAGGTGAGGAAAATATTCAAAGGGGAGAGAATGATCAGTGGCGTCAAATGAAGCAGACCTATCAAGAAAGAAGGGCCCTGAAATTGACCACTGGATTTTGCAATGGAGAGTTCATTGGTGAAGTTTGTAAGAGAGCAATAGAGTCAAAGTCCTGCCGGAAGGGATTTAAAAGAAAATTGGAGGACGGGAATATAGACAACTTTTTTTTAGGAGTGTTGTTGGATGTTGAGCAAAGAAATGAGGTGGTAGCTGTGAAGAAAAGCAGCATCTTTTTTCTCACTCTCTTTTTTTTTTTTTTAAGATGAGAAGAATTACAGATGTGAAAAATTGAGGATGTAGAAAAAAGAGTGAGACTTACTGGCACAATGTGCTTGATTAGGTGAGAGGGAATGGGGTGCAGGAGTAGTTGTCTGTAGCAACAGGTGCGAAGGCGGACTATGGGGGCGCAGATGCTGATTCTTACTCCCTTAATTAAGACAATAGGAAGCAAGGTCAAAAACAGCTAAAAGTGAGGATGAGGGAGACGGTGTTTATTGGTTTGAAGAGAGAGAAAATGTGAAGTAATCATCAGAAAGACTAGGAACAGGAAGCAATTAGGGAAATACGGTTGTGGTGCTGAGTAAGTGGCCCACCTGATGTTCATGGTTCTGAATTCTGAGTGTGGTTGTTCTCCGTCCTTGTTCAGCCGCATGGGTGTAGGTGCAGAGTAGGTGGAGCGTTGACTTCAACCATGGCTGTAGTTTTGTGAAGCGAACTCGATAGGAAGGTCTCGGTAGTCAATGGAGTGTGCAAGAGAGTGATTATAGTCTTTGACCTTTGATTTTAGTAGTAGACAATCACTCTAAATGTAGTCTTCCTTTCTGGAGTTATATTACCAATCAGATCTTTCAAGATATTACATAAGTGATAGGAATAAATAATTAATGAAATAAATGGAAGCTGGAACTGAAAGTCACTGACCATGCTCATTGATATTTGCTTCCTGTTTCCCTCCTTCCCTCCCTTAGTATCTTACCCCATCCATTTCCATCAGTTTATTTAATAAATTTAAGCTCAGGTATGCTTGTCAGATTTTAGACAATTTAGGCTCTATATGTATCGATATATTAGATGATTCCATCAGTGAGCACCGTAAGGGGAGCGATTTTCATGTTTCGATCAGTAGAACCTGCATGGCACATAACAAATGGTGAATGACTTCTGGTGTTGGCCACTAAAATTCCCTGGTTACTTCCCATTAGCGAACAATATACTTTTTAAGTTTTTGTATTAAAAGCCTTGATATAAATAAAATGGGAAGAAGTGGGAAAATGTGAGCATATAATTTTGATCTTTTTCTCAAGGTATCTTACCTTACAAATATTCTTTGCCTTTTATGAAAATACCATGAATCTTGACTGTGAGTCCAACTATACCATGTTGCAGTATTATGATTTATAAGAAATGCATATTTGGTCGTGCAGATGACCAAAGTATATTTTTCATATATATTTGATCTTTGTCCAGTTTCTGGGTCACAGCTCCGTCAGATCCTTGCAATTTCCTGAGTGTTGGGGGTGATAAAGGTGTCCTTCGTTATGTTAATGAAATGACTTTTGGAAAGCATCTGAGGATAGAGGCTGGTTGCCAGGAGGACCAACAGTGTGTTTAGAGGGTTAGAACTTTCAGTCTTTATCTCATGACCCCTGGGAAGGGGAGAGGGGCTAAGAGGCAGGTGAGGGGGGGGGGAGGGTGAAATAGCTGATAGGGATTAAGTAGTGCACTTACGATGAGCACTTGGGTATTGCGTGGCAGTGTTGAATCCCGATATTGTACACCTGAAACTAACACTACCACACTGTATGGTAACTAACTAGAATTTGAATAAAAACTTAAGGAATCGCCAATGGCCAGTGATTTCATCAGCCATGCCTATGTAACGAAGCCTCGTAAAAACCTTTAGAGGTTTGGAGATCTTTGGGGTTGGTGAACAAGTGGAGATGGGGAGAATGGTGTGCTCTTTCCCCATACCTTGCCCCATGTATCTCTTCTTCTGGCTGTTGATGCATAGCCTCTATCGTATCCTTTCATAAGCTGGTAAACTTAAGTATTTCCCACAATTCTGTGAGCCTCTCTAGCAAATTAATTGAACCGAAGGTAGAGGTCATTGGAATTTTGTGTCTATAGACAGGCAGACAGTCAGAAGCATAGGTTGCCTGGGGTTGGTAACTGGCATCTGAAGTGAGGGTAGCCTTGTAGGACTGAACCTTTAATTTGTTGAAACCGATGTTGTCTCTGGGTAGATAGTGCCAGAAGGGAGTTGATTTCTTGGACACCCTGCTGGGAGAATTGCTTTGGTGTTTTGTGTGGGAGAACACTCCCACACTGCAGTTGGGTCCGGAGCCCCTAAAAGACATATTTTTATTTGGTAGTTAATATAGGTTGTGCATTTATTTAATACTATTGATGCTGAAAATAAGTGGATTCAGAAGTGCAAGGGAGGCTTTATACTTTAATATGATAAAGCTAGTCTTGTCTTTTTTTTTTTTAATGTTTATTTATTTTTGAGGGAGAGACAGAGCATGAGCAGGGGAGGGGCAGAGAGAGAGGGAGACACAGAATCCGAATCAGGCTGAAGGCTCTGAACTGTCAGCACAGAGCCCGACGTGGGGCTTGAACTCATGAGCCGTGAGATCATGACCTGAGCCCAAGTCGGACGCTCAGCCAATTGAGCCCCCCAGGTGCCTCTGCTAGTCTTGTCTTAAGTACATGTTTTTTTCTATGGCTGCACATACGTAATGTGCCTATCTTCAAATACAGTTTGCAGAATGATTTTTTTCTTTTTATAGTGGAGAAGCTTCTGCAGTGTTAGCTACCGTAATCATTCCTCCTGAAGAAATGTCTTAAACATATTTGTTTCTATTTTGTACACCTAAATTTTTTAGCTCTTTCTGACATTCGTCCCTGAAATACCCCATCGTCATGAACCCTGTAGGATACACCTTTTCTTGACTCTTGTCTTGGGAGGAGTGAGTATTGTGGACGTCGTGTTAGCTAATTAGCTATCAAAGAGAAATCTGGCTGCAACGCACAGCACACATGAGGAAGCAAGGACAGGACATGTGAATTAAAAACTGAAAAACCTCACACGAGCATCCCCAAATAATCTCTCCTTTATCTTAAGTTCCTATTAGTTACAATTTAATCCTTTTTTCTTCCTTATCCAGATTTCACCAAAGCTTAGACTATAGTCACAATTTTCTCTTCAGTTGCCTGTGGCTACTCACTGAGAACAACCACTGCAATGTGGCTTCATCTTTTCATTCCACCAAAATCATTTTGGATAAAATAATCAATGTCCTCTTACTTACAAAATTCAAGGAAAAATTTTTATTTCTTTTGTATCCGTCTGCAACATTTAAGTTTGAACACTTTCTCCTTTTTGAAATTCTCTACCCTATTTTGATTTTGTGATGTCTCACTGCCCTTGTTTCTTTAGAGCTATCAGGTCATGATCTATGTCTTATTAATTGGCTGTTCTTCCTTCACCTGTCCTTTAAAGTGATGATGTTAATCAGGCTCCATTCTCTCACCTACTAATGTGTTGCTCTGTTTCTCAGTCGTGGTCCGTAAAATAAGGGAATAGTTGTACCTACATTATAGTGTTCTTCTGAGGATTAAATAAAATGATTTAACTGTTTAGCATAGTGCCTAAAACATAGCATTTAATGGAGATTGTCTGTTATTAATACTCCACTTTCATGGTGCTTCTCAAATCTCTACCTATTAGTGGTACTGCATATATTATCAGTATATAAAAATCAATAGTATTCTTGATATACCTGAAATAACCAGTTAGAAAATGTAAACTTAAAAGAGAGTTCCTTCATAGTGTAAAAAAAAAGTATACGATGCTCAGGATAAACCTAACAAAAGATGTGAGAGATCTTTATGGAGAAAACCATAAATTTTATTGTAGGCCATAACAAACGACTTAAATAAATGAAGATCTATACCACGTTCATGCATGTGAAGATTCAGTATCCTAATGATAAAAAGTCTTTCCAAATTTATCTATAAATTCAGTGCATTTCCAGTCAAAATTGAGGCAGAGTTTTTCCTGAAGCTTAATGAAATTCTTGCGTAGAAGAGCCAAAAGCGCCAAGGAAGTTTGGAAGGGTAAGAAGAAATGGTGGTGATAAGATGACTTCTTTATGCGAGAGGAAGCCTTTTATAAAGCTTTGGTAGGAAAAGCAGTGTGATATCGGTATGGGAGTAGACAAGTGGGTCGGTGTAACAGCCCAGGGTACTCAAGAAATGACCCATAAGTAATGAGATCTTGGTGGCATTATGAATCATTGGGCAAGAGATAGATGGATAGTCAATAAATTGTACAAGATGATTTTATGTGGACAACTCAATTTCTTAATTCTATGTGTAGGGTTCTCCTTAGTCTTTCAGATTCATACTCAAATAATGCATCCCAAACTGAACTGATTAATTTTAACTCACCAAACTATTCCTTTTGTATTCTGCATACCATTAACAAAGGAACTTGAGGGGCGCCTGGGTGGCTCAGTCGGTTGAGCATCTGACTTCGGCTCAGGTCATGATCTCTCGGTCCGTGAGTTCAAGCCCCGCGTCGGGCTCCGTGCTGGCAGCTCGGAGCCGGGAGCCTGCTTCGGATTCTGTGTCTCCCTCTCTTTCTGCCCCTTCCCCACTCGTGCTCTTTCTGTCAAAAATAAAAAACCAAAAAAACAAACAAACAAAAACAAAGGAACTTGAGAGCCAGTAAATATTCTTCTGCCTCCTTTATCCCCTACATCCAATGAATAAAAAGTTGTGTAGATTTATCTTCTAAACATTTTCTTCAGTTCTCTCCTTTTCCTTCATTCCTACTCTCACTGTGTAACCTGGGTTGCTATAATAGCTCTGGCTCAGACTTTTCTCCCACAAATACCTCTTCCACATAGGTTTCAGAGCAAGCTCTCTAAAAATATTGATCTGTCCATGTCATGAATCTGCTGAAAATGTTCCAGAGTGATGCATTATCCCCCAAATCAAGTTAAAGCTCCTTAACGTGTTTTATGAAAATGATCTGAATGCTAGCCTCTTCTCCAGTCTCACATCCTGCCTCTCCTTCTTTAGACTGTGGTGTTCTTGCTCTATCGCCTTTACTCTTTCTGCCCCTCTGCCTTGGAATGCCATATCTCCCTTTGTCCGGGTAATTTTTTTTTGGCCCTTTCACTCTGCTCAGAGTTCTTTATATATTACAGATGCAGATTTTTTACCCAGGTATATGATGTGCAAACACCTTCTCACAGTGTGTCGTTTGCACTTTTATTCTCTTCAACGGTGTCCTTGGATGAGTAGAAGTTTTTAGTTTTGATGAGGTCCAACGTATCAGTTTGTTCTTTGATGTGTGGTGGGTTTTGTGTCACATCTAAGAAATTGTCACCTCATTCAGAGTCACAGAACTTTTCCCTTTTGTTTTCTTCTAGCGATTTTATAGTTTTTGGTTTTATATTTAGCTACATGATCCGTTTTGAGTTAATTTTTATATATGGCATAGGATCTGACCAAAATTTGTGTATAGACGTCTGATTGTTCCAGCATCATTAGATAAAATCACAATTTTTCCTCCACTCAGTTACCTTTATACCTTTGTCATATTTGTTGACTATGTATCTGAGAGTGTATTTCTGGATTCTTAACTTTGCTCTATTGATCTTTTTGTCTTTTTTCATTGTGAATTTTGAACTTATTAAGAAAACAAACATCACATTTAGAAATGGACAAAAATTTTGAATAGGCATTTACTTCACCAAAGAAGATACATGAATGGTATGTAAGCACACATTAAAAGTACACAACATCAATAGACATTATGGAAATATTAAGTAAAACCACAATGAGCCAACACTACACAGCTTTCAGAATGGCTAAGGTTTAAAAGAACGGACCATATCAAGTGACAAGGATGAGGAGAAACTTAGGAACTATCATACACTGCTGATGGATGAGAATTTAAAATGGTACAGTCACTGTGGGGGGATGGATGAGAATTTAAAATGGTACAATCACTTTGGGGAATAGTTTGGCCGGCACTCAACTAAAAACTTAAACATGCAGCTGCCCTGTGATCCAACCATTCCACTCAAGTATTTTCCCAAGACAAATGAAAACAAATATCAATACAAAGACTTGCGCATAACAACTTTGTTCATAACAACCTTATTTGTGATATCCCAAACCTAGAAATAACCCAATGTCCAAGAGATGGGTGGATAAAGAAACCATGATATTAACACATGGAATACTATTAGGCCATAAAAAGGAATGAAGTATCGATATACGCTACATTGCATGAATCTCAACATAATTTTGCTGAGCGAAAGAAGCGGGACTAAAGAGCACATACTATATAATTATATTTAAGTAAACTTATTAAAAATTAAACTAATTCCTAACGATGGAAAACAGATCATTGGTTACAGGGCCAACTTGTTAATGGTAAGGGACGTAATGGTAAAGGTAATGGTTAATGGTAGGGGAGGCAGGGAGAGGCAGAAGAAAGGGATTGCCCAGAGGAAGGAGGGATGACTGATAATGCTTATTATCTTGATTGTGGTGATGTTTTCTCAGGAATAAACATGTCAAAGCTTATCAAATTGTATCCTTTAAATATACTCAGTTGGTAGTATGTTCATTATACCTCAACAAAACTTAGAAACCAGTGGCAACAACTCTGCTCAACTGTTATCAATTTCCTGGTTCTATGTGAGGTACCCTTCATACCTACTACATACCTCTATTTCTTACCATCTTTGAAAAGTATTTGTGTTTATGTTTATCCTCTCAGTAGACTGTGAATTCCTCGAGGATGTCCAATTCATCGTCATACCTCCAGGATCTAGGTCACTGGTGTTCAAAAATGTTTTGGAATTCAAAACTAACAGAGACCTTATGTGTATCGAGTACTCATTACGTTGTAGGCATCATTCCACATGCTTTTATATCTGATTTAATTCTCACAGTCTCCCGTGTAGTCGCTTAGATCATCCCAATTTACCAGGAACTGAAACTTGGTGAATTTAAGCACCTTGGCCTCCTGACAACATGAGCCCGAGTACCTCTGTCTCCAGAGCCCCATGTTTAACCACCAGCCCCATGTTTAACCAACTTTGGATACCAAAAATAGTGGCCTACCTTGTTTTAAACATTACCGTTTTTTAGAATACGTTAGTGATGGAAACACTTTCAGAGAATTTGGCAAGTGGAGAGAAGAAAATTTAGCATCAGTAATCCTGTCACTGATGTTTACAGTTTGTTTATGGCATATTCTTTCCAGCTTGTTCCCTTGATCATTTATATAATTTACATAGGAACACCATGTACCTGATTTTAACTTATTTTTTTCACTTAATATGATATTTTTCATGTTAACAGATTATTGTTACAGGAGTACATTTTAATGGCTACAGAATATTTTGTTGTATGAATATAACATGATTTATTTAAACATCCCCTTACTTTTGGACATTTTGTTAGGTTCTCTCTCTTTTTTTTATTTGTAAATAAGGCTGCATTGATCACGTGACTTCATATTTCATTTCTTAAAGGTTTGGATTTTCTGAGAACAGATTTCTTATTTGGTATGAGGGTATGTAGAGAGCAAGTTCAGTGTTTTCATGTTTAGTCTGAGGCATTTACAAAAATGATATTTAAAATTACAATGTAAAAGTTTTGGAGAAACTTTTAACTAACAACCATTTAGTGATGCTTTTATTATGGTAATAAAGATAAGAATGTAGATTAGTCAGATGTTTTAGTGAGATTACCGGTGGGGTGGGATTTTAGGTGAAATTTATGAAACAGTGCTTACTGTTTTGTTACAATTTGTTAAGTAAGGTATAGTAAAAAAAAAAAAAAAAATTGAAGACTCCATCAGTCTTCATTTTAGGTTTTGGTAAAGTTACATATCTCTATCCTTCCTGCTAGGTAGTTTAGGAACATATAAAAGGCTAAGAGTAATAGCAGGAACCCTTGGAAGGAGAGGAGCTTTATGTAAAGTGTTTAAGCAGCTCAGATCACAAAGGGATGCGAACATTTCTTTGTGCGACTATCACATTTGTTGTGTAAACTCTCTAAATCAGTTGCCATAACAATGACCTAGTAGAAGTGCTCTTGCAAATGTCCGTTTAGATTAATCCTTGGGACAGATAGGACAACCTATGCAGGGAGAAAGAGAAAGCAAAGGCAGAAAGTAGAATTAACTCACTTTCGCCAAGAAGGTAGATTTAAGTAAGACCTTCATATGCCTTGCCTGAAATACATATTTATTCAGCATATGTAAATGAGTGCTAGGAAAGCTGGCATTTTCAGTTTTAAAAATTGAGGAAGAGAAGAGGAAAGTCGAGACAAAAATAACTGGCCCAATAATTGGTTCAGCTAGGGGTGGAACAATTTAGCACGGCTTCTTTACTTTTGAAGGACAGGTGATGGAAAAGGCTCAGGGCTTTGCAACCAGCGCGACCTGGGTCTGAATACTGGCTTTGCCCCTTGCTAACCCCCAAGGGCTCGTTAGTCAAGGCTTTCTTATATGTGCAGCGTGGGTAGAGAGATCTTATTTCTTAGCACATGCAGAATGTATTAGTTTCTGAATTTCAGTCGTTTCTTAACATTGAGAAGCTGCTAGTGCAAAACGAGGTCCCGGCCTACTCGGAGCTTGCATCTGATGGTGAAGGGGATGCCAGATAATAAACAAATAGACGTAAAACAAGTCAGGTGGTAAGTGCTCCGAAGAAAATAAAGCGGGGGAAGGGATAGAAAAAGCCCAGGGTGGAGGAAGGATTGCGCGTTGAGTGGAAGTGAGGAATGCTGTGAAATATATTGATATATAAATACAAATGTGTGTCGGGAAGTCCTCACCGTCTCTGGTTTGAGCAGAGATCAGAAGGAAGTGAGGGAGGAACCATGCAGATATCAGAGAGAAAGAGTGTTCCGGGAGGAAGGGAAGAGTACAAGCAAAGTTTCTGAGGTGGGAACTTGTTTGCTGTGTTTAGTCAAACAGCGAGGGGGTGAGGCCAGTGGTGCCCGGACGGAAATCTAAATGTTTTTGTGGAAACCGATGATTAGCTCAAGGTACAGCTAGGGGCCTAGGGGCCAGATCCTGAAAGGCCTTGTAGACGTCTAGAACTTTAAAATTCATTCCGAATGGGATAAAAGGCTACTGGAGAGTTCTGTGCCGAGGAGCGGCATGTGTTTTACAGGTTTTCATGCTGCCTGCAGTGTTAAGAATAGATCAAGCCAGGTGGGTGTAGGTGTGCTGGGGGGCAAGTTGGAATGGGGAGACCAGTTAGGAGGCTAGAGCAGTTGTCAGAGGGAGAATTGGTGATAGGCATGGACCGCGGTGACCGATATGGAAGCGGTTGGATTCTGGCTGGACACGTTATAAAGGATTTCCTGAGCCATTGGGTGGATGGCTAAGGAAAGGAGAGAAATCAGGGATCACTCGAAGTTTTTTTTTCTTTGGCCTGTGCAGTTGGAAGGATGGGAAAACAGGGTGGGAGTGAACAGATTTTATGGGAGATGGTGGAAATCAGGACATTTTAAATGTGCATCCTCTATAAGTGGTAGTGGCTGAGATATGGGTGTGGAATTTAGGGAGGAGGTTGGACTGGAGGCAGAAACGTGGGAGCCATCAGAATACAGATGGCATTTAAAGACATGGGACTTGAGCTCATCAAGAGAGTGACCGTAGGTAGAAGATGGACCCTGGAGCTCTCCAACACAGAGGGGTCAGCCGCATGGGCAAAAACCATCAGAGGAGACTGAGACGGAGTGGCCAGTGAGGTAGGAAGACAGTCAATGAATGGAAGCATTGCAGGATATGGAGTGAGATCACCTGTGTCAAATCCCGCTCGGCCCAGTGAGGCGAGGGATGAGAAGTAACCAGAGTACTTGGCAACGCAGAGGTCACATCGAGCAGTTTGGGGATGAAACCTAAGTGTCACCTTAAGAGAGAATGGAGGTGAAAAGTAAAGACAGAGAATAAAGACCCCCCCTTTTGAGGAGTTTTGTTGCAAAGGAAGCACAGAAACGGGAACTCTAGAGGAGGCCTTTCCTTTCCAGTTTGAACAAGTCCACATCTTCTTTGTGGCTTTCAAAATGTACACAGTACATTGTACTGTGGCTTTCAAAATGTGTAGTACATTAACACTTCCTGTGATCTTGCAATCTTTAAATTCGTTGATAAATGAGTATTTACTTTGAGGCATTTGTTTTAGGTGCTGAAAGACCTACAAAGCCATGCAGGTTAGTTACTTGCTGCAGATCTAAAACTTGTGAAGGGCAGTTGCCCAAATAGCCACAGTTTTGACTGGGGACGTCACAGAAGGCCTCCTGGAGTCGGTGATATTTGAAGTGGCCCTTTACACGTTGGTAGAGTCCTTTGGAGCTTGGGACAGAGGGACTTATGGGGAATGCTGGAAATAACAGTAGGAAAAGCTTCAGGCGGAAGGCATTTATCTGAATAATTAAAAGAATTAATTAGTGTGACTGTGTTTGTGGCTGGTTCAGATTGCTGAGTTGTCATCTAAGGGAACCATGGACAAAGCAGATACCATAGCCTGAATCTGGTTATAAAATAAAGCTTATATGATTTAATTGTATGCTAGAATTGTAGTAAGTTCATTAGTTTAAGCTAATTAGTTAAAGCTATTTCGCAGTTCTGATTCTTAAATACTGATCTGTTTCTACAAAGAATTCCTAGTTTTTAATTTCACAAATTTTAATAAAAAGTTTAAAATCGGACCTGTGTCTATGAACTAATGCTTTGAGGAAAATAAGAACTTTATATTCATTACTTCCAATATTCAAAGTATGTTAAGATGTTATTAGTTTTAATCCTAAGGCAGAATGCTACATGTCCTCATTACTTTAATTGTACTTTTTTTTTTTTTCAACGTTTTATTTATTTTTGGGACAGAGAGAGACAGAGCATGAACGGGGGAGGGGCAGAGAGAGAGGGAGACACAGAATCGGAAACAGGCTCCAGGCTCTGAGCCATCAGCCCAGAGCCTGACGCGGGGCTCGAACTCCCGGACCGCGAGATCGTGACCTGGCTGAAGTCGGACGCCTAACCGACTGCGCCACCCAGGCGCCCCTAATTGTACTTTTTTTTAGATGATCTTTTGATTCCAAGACTTAACACAGGGTTCGGTTCATCAGTCTTTGTAAAAGTCATTTTTAGAAAATTTGAAGCAAAGAATTTTCATTATGAAACTTTAAAAGTAATCCTGTCGTTTTTTTTTCCCTTCTCACATTAATATCCTAGGAGTCCAAGATAAGAGATTACATATGCCAAAGTTATTTCTTTTTGTCTTTAGGAAACGGAGTTATTTTTTCCTTCGAGTGGAGTTTGTGGACCCGCAAACACCGCTAAATTTACCAATTGTACCTGTTGCATCATTAAGCCCCATGCTATCAGTGAAGGTAAGTGCTATGTTAAATACAGTGTATCCAAGTACATTTTGTTAATAGGAGCTTATTTTCTTAGTTCATTTTCTGACGTATTTCACAGCAGGAATGAAAGTATCATTTTAGCATTTTTTTTCTTTGAAGCCACATGAGTAAAGGTAACACGAGTGAAAAATCTGTCTCCACTTATATTTATCTACATATGTGTACCTTTTTTAAAAAGGCGTTCCTTGAGGTGCTGATCATGATCATGCTTGTCCTGTTTAAGATCTTGATTCCTTGACTTTAAATCCGCCTCCTCCCACCACATAACTGATTTACTTAATTCACTGAAATAGGTCTTAAAACAATGTCTGCAGTATGCCCTGAGAAAGCTGGAGAAACTTCCTTCAGTTCTTAGTATATGAAACAAAGTCCTGTGATTACAGAAATACATATTTGTACACATACATACATACATATACACATGTGCACACGTGCAGAGATAGGTAGATATATCTATATGGCTATATACTGAGAGTGTAAACTTTTTTCTTTATTTTTCTTCATCTGTTTTATTCTGTTGTGTGCATTTTTGTGAACTATTCCCAATTCTTTTGGAAATGAGATGGATAGAATTTATTTTTTTTTTTATTTTTTTTTTAAATTTTTTTTTTTCAACGTTTATTTATTTTTGGGACAGAGAGAGACAGAGCATGAACGGGGGAGGGGCAGAGAGAGAGGGAGACACAGAATCGGAAACAGGCTCCAGGCTCTGAGCCATCAGCCCAGAGCCCGACGCGGGGCTCGAACTCACGGACCGCGAGATCGTGACCTGGCTGAAGTCGGACGCTTAACCGACTGCGCCACCCAGGCGCCCCGAGATGGATAGAATTTAAAAGATTGCCCTTAAAAAAAAGTAGAATATTCTGAATAATAAACATAGGTGAATGGGTTTTTTTAGTTTTTTTTTTTTCCCCCAAGTATCAAAGCAATTCGGGTATACAGCAGAAAATTTGGAAATAAAGTGAAAAAGGAAACAGTAAAAGTTACCTGGTTTTCCATTGTCTTGACATTGTTAATACTTTTATATTTCCTCTAAATTCTTTTCTTCTGAATATGTGGATGTGTGCATGTAATTGTTGACATGCATTCTTAAATTAAACATGTTGAAAATGACATGTAATTGTTAACATGGTTGCAATGTATGTCCATAGGATATTGTTTTAATTTTAGGGAGCATTTTGGATGCTCTTAATTCTTCACGAATATTTTAATAGTTGTACACCATGCAGTCATAGAGATGTAGTATAATATTTGGCTATGTAGGTTGTTTCCAGTTTTTTGATGTTAAAAATAAAGTTTTAAAGAATATCTTTGTACATGAATATTTGACAGTATCTCTAGTCATTTCCCCTGGCTAGTTTTCTAGAAAGAGAAGTATTGGTTGAAAGGATATGAAGATCTTAAAGATCTTGTTGCATAATTAATACTTCTTTAATTATTTAGGAAGTACCTTAATACCTTGTAAATCCTTAGGACCACAGTTATAGGGAGCTAACATGCACGATCGGTCACGAACATTTATGGAGACCTTTCCACCATGTGCTAGGCTGTATACTGAGTACCTTATACATTATCTCCTTTTGTCTTCATGTCAATTATGCCAAGTAGGTGGATATATCATTCTTTTCCAGATAAGTGAACTGAGGCTATCTGAGAGTAAGTTATTTCCCCCAATTTAGAGCAGGGAATCTAAGATACAGACCTGGTCTCTTCTACCCTCCACGTTCCCTCCTCTACGTATACGACTCCACAGCAACATGGTTACAGTAACACGGTTAGCAACACTTCCACAGGAAGGAATGATACTATTTGAAAGGGCTGGTGTTGACAGGCTATGAAAAACAAAATTGGGACTTTATGTTGCATTCATTTCTTACCTTGGGATGAATACACACACACACACACACACACACACACACGCACACATTTATACCCAAATATGCACACACACATATGTGTACACATACATACATACATACATGTATACACATACACATACATAATATGCACATATATACATATATAATACACATGTTTTATTTTATTGTTATGTTTTTAAAGTTTATTTATTTATTTGGGGCGCCTGGGTGGCTCAGTCGGTTAAGCGTCCGACTTCGGCTCCGGTCATGATCTCACGGTCCGTGAGTTTGAGCCCTGCGTCGGGCTCTGTGCTGACAGCTCAGAGCCTGGAGCCTGTTTCAGATTCTGTGTCCCCTTCTCTCTCTGCCCTTGCTCTGCTCGTGCTCTGTCTCTCAAAAATAAATAAACATTACAAAAAAAATTTTTTTTTAAGTTTATTTATTTTGAGAGAGAAGGAGAGCATGAGTAGGGGAGGGACAGAGAGACAGAGAATCCCAAACAGTCTCTGCACTGTCAGCGTGGAGCCCAGCGCGGGGCTGGCACTCATGAACCACAAGATGATGACCTGAGCCAAAACCAGGACTTAGGTGCTTAACTGACTGAGCCACCCAGGTCCCCGCCCCCCCCACCACGTTTTAATATGATGCGACAAATTCTTCTTGTTTAAAAGCTTCAACTTCATTAAAAAGCTTACCTTTGGTATCTTAATACATTCAATTGGGTCTGCAACTGTTTTATTTTTTTCTAAGGAAAAGTGGGATGCATGGAAAGGCAGGAATAAAATAGGATTCTAGTAAATATGGTTATGTACTTTAATAATTGCATAAATACAACTGAAGTAATGAAAGTGATTAAGTGAATGGTGATGTCAAAATGATTTATTTTATATTTATACAGGTTTAAATCATTCTTAGAGCTATTTTTTAAAAGATTGGCTATGTTTCATGTATTTATATTTGATACATAACATTAGAGGCATATGAGTTGATTGAAGGAAATTTTGTAAAATCTGGTCAGATGGCAGAATACTTTTAACGTTGGCATTTTGAGGCCTTTGTTTTTCTTTTCTTTCTAAATCTCAATTTTAGGGATCCTTTTAGACCATTTTAAAATGTGTAATTAATCCACTATAGCTTAGAGTTAAATTGTGGCTGCAGTGAAATGTAGTTCAAAACCTCATGTTGAATTTATTGTTAGATTTACGTGGGCCCTTTCAAGTGCTGGCATATGTTTATCTTTTTCTACAAGGATCTCACTTCCCGGTGTATTTAATTTCACCTGCGGTCTAGAATAGGCATGAGGGAAGAAGGGATTTTTTAAAAAGGTGGTGTTGATGCGCGAGCAGTTGAAATAGAATTGGGTCATTTCCTTCTGTTGACTGTCAATTTCCCCAAAGAAGTCCAGAATAGTTTCAGCCAAGCAAACCTGTTGCTTAGTACAGTGAGAACACGCCTTGATGGTCTTGGCAGACTTCTCTAGGGAGAGAGAGTGGGCCTGTATTGTAGGGTTTTGGGTGTGACCTTTAGAGATTTAAGGTGGGTCTTGCACTGATCTGATTGAAACTGGGTAAAGTTCATGATCTAATAGTTTAGGATTAGTGGGAACAGTGAGACAAAGCTCTTAACCAAGTCTTGTTAAGTACACAGTTCTTGGATAAGTGAGTTGTTTGTCCAGTTGAGGGAATACTGTGGACTGTTTGAGTAGTCTATTGTTGGGGCAAATGGACTTTTGGGAAGTTCCTGAAGCAAACAATGAAGTTATTTACTGATTTATAGCCTTATCTTCGGGTAAGAATTTCTTGGCACAAATAATAAAGTCATGTGGATGTAGGCAGCCTCAGTTCTTAGCCCTATAGTTAATTTGTATGGATGTGGAGGTTTACTTCTCCTAAGAGAGCTAGAAAAAAAGAGAGCTTAGTTTGCAGATGAGGTGGCGGGAAAAAATGATGGGGTACACTTGGGGCATCTGCCGTGTTCCTGTACGTAGATTAAAGCACATTTTGTCACTTGGGGACTCAGGATTTACAAGGGAAGAAAAACAAGGAGAATGTTCTTATGTTCTTTTTTTCTTTTTTAATTTAAAAGCTATACAATGTGTTTGTTTTGATGTCCTCAGTATTATTTCCATGTAGCTAGTTTAATTCCATCAATGAAATGAATTATTTTTACTCTGAAATCAGGCTCTGTAGGTTTGTCTTTTGGCTCTGCTGCTTACTAGCTGTGGGAAATTGCATTAAGTATTGAACCTCTTTGTCCCTTGTTTCCTTATCTATCAAATAAGTATAATATAGCACATCGTCTTAAAAGGGTAACTGCAAGGATTAAATGCACTGACGGCAACAGTTAAATGGCTAAATGATTAATTAAATGGTTAAATGTCAGGATGCATGTGTTAAACACAGTGCCCAACTCTTAACGTGCTCTATGTGCTCGACATTCCTACTATTATGATTACTACTCTATTCGTACTGTAATTTTTCCCTCAGGTTCTGGTTCTAATTTAAATCCATTCAGGAGGCTCCTCACTTACCTCAGGTTGATTCAGCAGCCATCAGCGGTTCCCTATTCCATTGGGCCATTGTGGTTGGCCGGGGTGGGGGGTGGGGGGCCCGAGGTGGCAGCCAGTGCCGGGATGGCTGCTTCTGCCCTTGTGTGACCCAGATTTAGCCTCTGAAGTACTAGAGGCCTGACATTTTGTTGGAAAATTTCCCTTCTTATAACGGATTTAGGCATTAAACAGTTTTACTGCATTTTTCAAAATACTGTCCTTCCTGAAATGTCGTTTCTCCCATAGTAAAGTGAGTCAAGGTGGTTTCTAAGTTTCCTCTCAGCCTTTAAACTTAAACCCAGTATTCGGTACCTCAGTGTTGTGTTTTGGCTGTAAAATAAATGCTATGTTCATGGAGACTGTTTCAAAGCATGTTAGATTTTATTTTTACAAAGGTATGGAGAGACAGTGTTGGGGTCTGCTTGCATTTAATTAATTGGGAAGCAAATTACTTCTGCGAATTCTGGCCAGTTGACAAATTTACCCCCGAATTGACTCTGATATGCTAACTAGCACAGGATGAATACCAGCAAGGTCATGTTTATCAAGTTTTTCACTTTTTAAAATTGGGTTATTCTTACTCAGACTCTCTTGCAGAGTTTTCATTTCCGCCCCAAATGGTAGTTTGATGCTAGGTAGGCCCAGAGCCCATAAGACACGTGCCACCAACTTGGGCTGCTTGAATTGGTTAAGTTCTTAACTTTTTGGTGTGAGATTTCCTTCAAGTAATTCAGCCCCTGGGACCCTGTGGAAGAGGTGTGAAATTTTTGGGTGCAAAGACATTGGATGGAAACATCGTAAATCTCACTTTGTTCCAGTGAAAATTCCTGGAGTGGGCCCAGTTTTCCTTAGAATGTCACAGTTTTGGAGTTCTGTGAATGTTTTATGTTCTATCTGAAAGAGTAGACAAAACAGTGGAGGGAACTTATAACAGATGCACCAAGTACATTGAACTACACATAAGACCTTTGCCTTTGAGTGCATTGAGTGTAGCAGCATGCATTCTCAAAACACAAAATTAGAGGCAGTGAAAACACCTAATAGATTTGTATGTTATGAGGATGTTAAATGAAATCAGTGATTTTTTTTAAAAGTTTATTTATTTATTTAGAGAGAGAGTGTGAGCAAGGGGGGGGGGGCAGAGAAAAAGGGAGAAGAGCGAATCCCAAGCAGGCTCCTCACTGTCAGCCTGGAGCCTGATGTGGGGCTCGAACTCCCGAACTGTGAGATCGTGACCCGAGCCAAAACCGAGAGCCGGATGCGTAACTGACTGACCCACGCAGGTGTCCCTGAAATTAGTGATTTAGAAGGAATTTCAAGAGTCAGTGAAGCATCCGACTTCGGCTCAGGTCATGATCTCGCGGTTCAGGAGTTTGAGCCCCGCGTCAGCTCTGTGCTGACAGCTCAGAGCCTGGAGCCTGCTTCGGATTCTGTGTCTCCCTCTCTCTCTGCCCCTCCCCTGCTTGTGCTCTGTCTCTCTCTCCTTAAAAAATAAATAAACTTTAAAAAATTAAAAAAAAAAAGGAGTTTCAAGAATTCTGCTGGTTTAACGATCCTGAAGAAGTAGGTGTGTATTATTAGGCTATTAAATTTTTTTTTTATTTTGAAATAGTGAAATTTTGTTTGCTAATATGTTTCAAAATCTAATAGCGTTTAAAGTAAAATATAAGTCCCGAGGATTGTCAGCTGTGACGACTTGACTGAGGGGTAGAGGGAAGATTCAAATCTGGTTAATGAGACACTTGAAGGGCTTTTTCTCAAGGATAGCATCACAAAAACAGTTTTAATAGTAATACCAGTTCACATTTGTGGAGTGCGAAGGACTTTATGTGAATTATTTTATCCTCAAAACTATAGCATAGGGAGTATTTGAAGCGCATGTCACACTGAAGAAGCCTGAGCAATGAAACGTTAAGTAACTGGCCAAAGTCACTTGCTGGCCGCCAAAGAGTCAAAGCTCTTAGGTGGTGGCGTTGGGATATGCACCACATTTGCCTTCATTCTGTCGCATTGTACCATTTTGCTTCTACATGGATTATCACTTAGACCATGTAGATTCCCATCATCACGTTCGATGGATTATTAACTCATTTTACAGGTATGGAATCGAAGCATTAGAAGACATAGTTAACATCCTGGCATGCCTACGGAAAGCCATCATGGGTAGAAGGTTATTTAATAATTGGTTTGAAGGGTGATTTTAATACCTAACATCTTACCCGGGTGAAAAATACAGTTTAAGATAGGACTTAGAGAAATTATTGCTGTTCTGGTCAATAATGGCAGTTAAGAGATAAATAATAAACAAGTTCTTGAGAATTCTAAACTTAGAATACCTCCTTAAAACTTTTCTAGTTAGATGTGAATAGTGCTTTTTATATTCTTGAAGGTGTTTAGTCGCTAAGAGCAGTCCTTGTTTGTTTTCTTTTACATTTCAAGAATCTACTTTTTGGGGTGCCTGGGTGGCTCAGTTGGTTACGCCTCTGACTCTTCATTTTGGCTCAGGTCATGATCTCACAGTTTGTGGGATCGAGCCCCTGCATTGGGCTCTGTGCAGACAGTGCAGAGCCTGCTTGGGATTCTCCCTCTCCACCCCCCTCTCTGCCCCTCCTCAGATCTCTCTCTCTTCCTCAAGATAAACAAAGAAACATTTTTTTTTTTTTTTTTTAGAAAAGGATCTACTTTTCTTAGGTATCATTTATTTACACTTGTTTGAGGTCACTCTCCCTTGCTTCTGCATTCCAGTGCCACTGTCTGCCTTTCAGATCCCCAAATACCCCTCACCCTTCTCTCCTTGAGACTCATTCCTTGCTTTCCATTTGCATGGAGTGTGTGTGCCCTCCCTCCTCCTTCCCCGGCCCCAAGTGTCATTTCCCCAGGGAAAGCTAACCTCACACCCCCGGAAGATACTAGGTTCCCAGTGACATGTTCTTTCAGCATTCTGCTTTTCTTCGGAGCCCTTAACGCAGGTTGCTGTTATATATTAATTAGTCCACATACTGTATTATTATATAGTGATTTTTGACTAATGATTTTGTGTGCCTCCTCCACAATATTACAAACTGTGATGGCAGAAACACTCATTCTTCTCTAAATATTTTGCACTCTTCATTGTAAAATATTTTCTTTTTTTTTCTTTCTTCCCTTTTTTTTTTTTTTTTTTAGCTCACATGTTATTTCATGTCTACACATTGTCAGAGAATGAGGTCTCTGTGATAATTGGTTCTTTGAAATTTGTCGATGTCCTTTGTTACTTAGTGCATGGTTAAAATAAAAATATTTCCAGTGTGTGCTTGAAAAGAAGGGTATTTGTTGCACTCTTCTCTCTTTGTATAGAAATAACTGTTGATTCAAATCTGTTGTTCAGATCTACATCCTTCCTCCATTTTTTCTTTTTTTGTCTGGTTGATTTATCAGCTTCTGAAAAATAAGTTTTTAGACATTCTCCCATGTTAAAATTACTCATTCTTGTTATGAATTTGTCAGTTTCTCCATTTAATTAGGACTGTTTTTGCTTTGTATGTCCTGTAGCTACATTGTTATGTATGATTATTACATCTTTTTGTTTATTACTCGGTGTCCTACTTCATTCTCATTAATGGTTTTATGTTGTTTACCTTAAACATAGGTGGCATATCCTTTTTAAAAAAAATTTTTGAGCCTTTTGCCTCTAATACATATCTTATAGCCACTATGGCTAAATTTTGTTTTATTTCTACTTTTAAAGATTTTTATTTTTTCAGTCTTAGGATAGTTGAATTCAACCTCTTGCCATTTATTATAGTTACTGATCTATTTGGATTCCACACATTCCAAAATCAGACAGATCTGTTCATATTGATTTTGTAGAGTGCTGGCAGAGCTCTTTGAAGGTAAGCAAGCTGGCAGATGTCATTTTCTTCCCCTGCCCCCCAGCATAAACACAGAGGCACCTGCAGGAGGTGGGGCTACACAGACACCGGTAGCCTTGGCCTGGGGCTGAGAGCAATTTTTGCTAAAGCTGTGTGCTCACCGCACCCAGCCCCTGCACGCACAGCTGCCCCGTGTGCCCCACCAAGGCACAGCGTGGCACCCAGCCCAGCTGTGACCTTCGGCTACCTTCCTGCACCACGCCCAGCCACCAGGTGCACAGCTGCCTCCGCGTGCCTTGCCCAGCCGCCGCACCGTGCCTAGCCACTCACCCTCAGCCACCACTGGGTCATACTCCCAGCCCTGTGCCCCTGGCCACCCTGGCCCACGGCCCCCGCCCGCCGCAGTGCTTTTGGGGATCCAGCATAGGATTAGTGGTCCCATGCAACTTTTGCTAACATTGTTGTCCAGTTCCCAAGTTCCCAGGTGCACACCCCCTCAGAGCTGGCCTACCTGGGTCCTGCTAACACAGAGAGCAAGCACAGCCCACAACGGAGAGTCAGTGTAGACGACTGCTCTGAAACAGGAAAAGTGGCTCAGATACAACAGCAGGGCATAAGCAACACACAGAGGCTATTCTCCGGAAGTGCCAGGTTCTGGTGCACAGGGGACATTGCACTGCAGGGCACTGTAGGATCTCTTCTTCATAAAGTCACTACTTGCAAGAGTAGGAGACATAGCTGACTTCCTTAACATACAGAAACAGACACAGAGAGGCAGCCAAAATGAGGAGACAGAGAAATTTATCCTGAACGAAAGAACAGGACAAGGCCACACGCAGAGATCAAAACAAAACAGATATAAGTAATATGCCTGACAGAGAACTTATCTCTTTTTGTTATTATTTTTTTAAGTTTATTTATTTTGAGAGAGAGAGGGAGCGTGAGTGTGTGCATGAGTGGGGGAGGGGCAGAGAGAGAGAGGGAGAGAGAGAGAGAATCCCAAGTAGGCTCTGCACTGTCAGCTCAGAGACTGATGCGGAGTTTGATTCCACGAACCATGAGATCATGATCTGAGCTGAAACCAAGAGTCAGTCGCTTACCTGTCTGAGCCACTTAGCCACCCTCCCACCCTGATAGAGAATTTAAAGCAATGATTGTTAAGAATAATCATCGGACTCGAGAAGAATGGAAGATATGAGTGAGACCCTTAACACACGTATGTATATATATGTGTATTATTCAGCCATAAAAAAGAATGAATTCTTGCCATTTGCAACAGTATGGATGGAGCTAGAGTATCATGTTAAGCGAGAAAAGTCCGTCAGAGAAAGACAAAAAGCATGTGATTTCATTCATGTGGAATTTAAGGAACAAAACAAATGAGCCAGGAAAAAGAGACAGAATAGGAAACCAAAAAATGGACTCCTCACTATAGAGAACAAACTGATGGTTACCAGAGGGGAGGTTGGTGAGGGGGATGGGGAAAATAGGTGATGGGGCTTAGGAGTGCAGTTGTCATGGTGAGCACCGGGAGATGTGTGGATTGTTGAATCATTGTGTTGTACACCTGGAACTAAGGTAACACTGTATGTTAACTGGCAGTAAAATAAAACCCTAAAAAAGAGAAAAGGCTGTATTTAGCAAATGATAAAGAAAAGAGAATGCTTTCAACAGCCGCTGATAGAAATCTTTTTTCATCTTTTCAGTTATTGCTGCGAGAATGTTATTTTTCCTTTTCTTAACTTTTATTTTTTCATCAACTTTATTGATGTTTAACGTCTATAACCATGCACACATTCTAAAGGTACAGTTCCAGCACTAGTGTCTCAAACTCTGAGTTTAGAAGTCCTTCTTTTTTTTTATATATATGTTTGTTTATTTTTGAGAGAGAGACCGAGAGAGTGAGAGGAGGAGGGGCAGAGAGAGATTGGGAGATTGGGAGAGAGAGAACCTCAAGCAGGCTCTGTACTGTCAGTGCGGAGCCCGACGTGCGGCTCGAACCCACAAACCCCGAGATCGTGTGACCTGAGCCGAAACGAAGAGTTGGACGCTTAACCGACTGAGCCACCCAGGCGCCCCAGAAGTCCTTCTTAATGTATGAACTTGGTCTTGTCTAATGGCTCCTTCTTGGAGACAGGTGGAGGATGAATAAATGGTGTTGATTGTTTGAATACGTTACCATGGGAGAAGCAAATGGATTGATCCCAGGCTTGCCTGTGTGCCTTTATGATTATAGGCTCTTTATCAGTGAAAAAGCAGTGACAAGTCGTCGTGTCCCTTCCCTTTGGAAATCAGAGCTTGCTGGAATAAAGAAATGTCTGTTGCTAGTCAGCCAAAGCCCTAGCACTTAGCAACTGTGATGTGCACATGAGGAACCTTAGGCTGTCTTTAGAGCCCGGTGATGTGTAGGAGAAACCACAAATCTATACTCATCTGTCTGAATTAGCGGACACAAGAATCTAAATAAGGGAATGGCAAGGAGCTCAGTGAAAACCCTACTGGACATGGCAGGGTTAATTTAACGTATGGTGTTTGGAAGGCCTCGTATACTTCTGTGGCTTGGCATTTACTAATTGCGTAACCTTGGAAACACTTCTTGGGTGCCTAAAGCCTCATTTCTTTTAATCTGCAAAATGGGGGTGGCGGTACCTACTGCCATTAAATAAGTTCATACCGGTGATGCAGTTTCCATAGCAAATGTGCAAGGAAATTAGGTATCAATAACCGCAGTTTTAGAGATTATGTCACATGATACATTAAAAAAAAAAAAACTCAGTAGTGATTCCTTTATCTATTGCTTTAAAATAAACCATCCCCCAAACTTAGTTCCTTAAAAACGATTTATTATTTCTTAAAATTCTGTGGATTACCTGGGCTCCGCTGGTGATTCTTCCGTGGCACACGTGGGGTCGCTTGGGTGGCTTCTTCAGCTTGGGAGCTGTGCAGAGCTAGAACATGCAAGATTGCTTTTCCCCCTCCAGAGACTCTTTCCTCGTGGCCTCTCATCACTCAGTAGTCCACCCTGGGCTTCTTTGTGGCATGGCTGCTGCCTTCCAAGGAGAGCATCTCAAGACCATCCTCAGCGTGTAAGTGCTTATCCAGCTTCTGCTTGCGTCGTGTCTTCATGTCTCAGTGGCTAAAGCAAGTCGCACGGCTAAGTCCAGAGTCAGTATGAGAGGGGATTGTGCAGTGCATGAACACCAGGAATTATGGCTCACTGGGTACCACTAGTGTGGTAGTTTCCTTCAAGGGACATAAGGCACCCTAAGACCTTAACGTACTTGGGATGTGAAACTCAAACCTGAATCCACGGTGTTGTGTCACTAGTATGGGAGACCGTGCTTCTCAGACTTTAGTGTGTGCTAGAACCACTTGGGCAGACTTTTTAAATTCACCTTCCTGGGCCCCAACTTCAGTAGGTTTGGACCAGAGACCAGAAATACGCATTTTTAACAATCTCACCAGGTTGTGTTGATGAACACCCAATTTGAGAACCATGTATCAGAAATTTTCAGGTCAGGGAACACAGTGCATTTCCTGTCGTGATCAGCCTCTGTCAGAGGCCAGCCTTATGAAATTTTATATCCAATGGAAGTTTCTTAGTTCCTTCTCTGGGAGAGGTTAGTAACCGCCATGGTTAGGGGATGGTTAGGGAAGAGGCACCTCTTGGATTTCAGTTGTTCCAATAGCTCAGAGGTAGGCCCCTTGGTTTTTAGGTTGATGAGAATTTCTTGGAATGATGGAAAATTTGGGTGGCCGGGACACTCTGTTCTACCAAAATAGCTTCTCTAATACTCTGAATTCTGTGCAGCAGTTGTTTAATAAGAATAACAGATCAATTTGATCTGTGGCTAGGCAGTCTGTAGATTGACGTTTCTCACTAGTGAGATTGGAATGGAACCTAGTTTCACTGAAAGAGCATTGGACCAAGTCTAACAGTAAGGAAAATGACTTCTAAAATAGGTGCCTGAAGGTCACAGTGTATATCAACAACAGCCAAATTATGGCAAGAGCCTAAATGTCAATCGACTGACGAATGGATAAAAAGGGTGTGACACACACACACACACACACACACACACCCTGACCCACCCACGCACAATGGAATGAAATCTTGTCATGTGCTACAATGTGGATGGAACTAGAATGTATTCTAAGCAAAATAAGGCAATTAGAGAAAGATAAGTATCATATGATTTCACTCATATGTGGAATTTCAGAAACAAAATGAACATAGGGGAAAAGAAGGAAAAATAAGATAAACAGGGAGGCAAACCAAGACTCTTAAATACAGAGAACAATCTGAGGAGAGGTGGGTGAGGGGATGGGCTAAATGGTTGATGGGCATTAAGGAGGGTACTTGTTGGGATGAGCACTGGGTGACGTATGTAAGTGATGAATCCCTAAAATCTACTCTTGAAACCATTATTACATTACATGTTAAATAAGCTGGATTTAAATAAAGTTTAAAAAAAATGATACAACCTAAAAGAAAAAAGTCATAGTGCAGTTTTTTTTTAATCTTTTAAAATGTTTGTTTATTTTTGAGAGAGAGAGAGCATGAACAGGGAGGGTCAGAGAGAGAGGGAGACACAGAAACTGAAGCAGGCTCCAGGCTCTGAGCTGTCAGCACAGAGCCCGACGTGGGGCTCAAACCCATGAACCATGAGATCATGACCTAAGCTGAAGTTGGACATTGAACCGACTGAGCCACCCAGGTGCTCCCATAGAGCAGTTTTAAGCTTTCATAATTTCAGAATTATTTTTATAGTCTATTTTTTGTATTCTGAATAATATTTAATTTTAGGTTTATGTTTTGATAAATATTTTAAAAAGAATATTATATAATTAAACTTTCAAATCATATTTTATTCTACATTTGGAGCATTCATACTTCTGAGTTACCAAGACCTACACTAAGACTTGTGAGAGACATCCTGCATGTGTATTACTTAAGGGATGATGTTTATTGGGAGGATCGTTTCATTTGAAAATAAATTGGAAACTTCATTTTCCCATTCCTTTTTTTTCACTTTTTTTATACATCAGCATTCAGCCGTCATTATACAGGGAATAATGTTATTGAAGCAACTTGACACATATACCTTTGAGATATTGATCTGTTGACCTACTAGGTTCTTTGTATATACAGAGACTTCTAGGAGGGACAGGAGGATCAAGGCAGGCTCTTATGCACAACTCTGATGACAGAGTTCTCCCCTCGCCCCTTGCCTATTTTACATGCACTGTCTGTTAGAGGACTGTGTAACTTATGAACTCTGTTAGAGGACTGTGTAACTTACGAACTCATGAGAACTAACAGCATAGCTAGACACGATGTAGACTCCAGGAAAACATGTATCAAAGTTTGTAGCAGAGGTAGCTTGTTTCCATTCCTTTGCCTTGGAGGAGCGCCTCCTACTGGTTTTCTGTGTTTGTGCCTAACCTGTCCTCTGCAGAAATGCCTGTGTAATTGTACAGTGGCCGAAGGAAGACAGGAGTTTCTTCTGCCCAGGCTGTGGTCCTGCTCTTTGAGCTGCTTCCTTCCTCCAGCCCAGGAGCAGCACGTATCCCTGTGGAGGTGGGGTCCAGGGATCCAATGCACATGCTGTTGCTTTATCAGGACCGGTTTTAAAAATGAAAAGCCAAGGTAGCACGAGTTCATGTTGTAAGACTTGAGAAGATTGATTCAGTTTATATGCAGATTATAAATGCTGAACTTCTGACAATATAATTATAATTGCTTCTTTTTAAAAAGTGTTTATTTTTAAGAGAGAGAGACAGAACATGAGGGGGTGGGGGTGCAGAGAGAGAGGGGGACACAGAATCCAAAACAGGCTCCAGGCTCTGAGCTGACAGCACAGAGCCTGACGTGGGGCTCAAACTCACGCACCATGAGATCATGACCTGAGCCGAAGTCGGACACTTAAGCGACTGAGCCACCCAGGTGCCCCATAATTATAATTGCTTCTTATGAGGGAGAAAAAAGGCACGCATCTAAAGAAAAGATGGTAAAGGTCTTTGAAAAGCTGGGGTTTCCAGGTGACATGTTAAGAGATGGGAGGAGTTGACACTTCTGAAAAATGCTGAAGGGACATGAATGCTGTACCCGTTTTTGGAGGGGATTGTTAATAAATGGTACCCTGCTTTTCTACCTAGTCACACCTCTTCTTACTCTAGAAACCCTGTGGTTCAAGGCCCTCACATGTTTTGGCAGTTAGTTCATTTGGAACCTATCACTGACTTACAGCCACTGCTTCTCTGTGTTACAGGCGGTGGCTTGTGTCTGCGAAACGGAGAGTGGGTTACTCATCCTAGTGACTTCTCCAGACCCGTTTTGGTGGTAGTTACTACAGAATAGCCTAGTTACCAAAGGAATGGTTGGCAGTGTCTCTTCAGGATAATCTCGATGATTTCCATTCGAGCAAATTGGAGAGAGTCTCTGATGTGTTTGAAATCAGTCGTGAAATTTGGGGTAGATTTATGCTACAGACACTATTCTGTTTTTCTTATTCTTGAGAATATCCTGGATTTGAGATTAGAACAACTTGAAGCCAAATCTTTTTCTCCATATTTTTATTTAAATTCTAGGGGTGCCTGGGTGGCGCAGTCGGTTAAGCGTCCGACTTCAGCCAGGTCACGATCTCGCGGTCCGTGAGTTCGAGCCCCGAGTCAGGCTCTGGGCTGATGGCTCAGAGCCTGGAGCCTGTTTCCGATTCTGTGTCTCCCTCTCTCTCTGCCCCTCCCCCGTTCATGCTCTGTCTCTCTCTGTCCCAAAAATAAATAAACGTTGAAAAAAAATTAAAAAAAAAAAATTCCAGTTACTTGACCTGCAGTGTAATATTGGTTTCTGGTGTAGAATGTCGTGATTCATCACTTACATACAACACCCAGGGCTCATCACAAGTGCCCTCCTTAGTACCCATCACCTATTTAACTCTTCTCCCCGCCTACCCCCCCTCTAGTAACTATCAGTTTATTCTCTATAATTAAGAGTCTGTTTCTTGGTTTGCTTCTTTCCCCCCTGTGTTCTTTGTTTTGTTTCTTAAGTTTCACATATGAGTGAGATCATATGGCATCTTTCTTCTTCTGATTGACTTATTGTGACTTATTATTACTATGCTTAGCATAATACTCTCTAGCTCCATCCGCATCATTGCAAATGCAAGATTTCTTTTTTTTTTTTTTTTTTTTTGATGGTGGAGTGATATTCTATTGTATATATATACCACATCTTTTTCTCTGTTCATCGGTTGATGGATATTTGGGCTCTTTCCATAATTTGGCTATTGTTAATAGTGGTGCAATAAACATTGAGGGGCATGTATCTCTACAAATCAGTACTTTTGTGTCCTTTAGGTAAATACCCAGTAGTGCAATTGCTGGATCGTAGGATAGTTCTATTTTGAACTTTTGGAGGAACCTGCATACCATTTCCCATAGTGGCTACACCAGTTTGCATTCCCGCCAACAGTTTAAGAGGGCCCCTTTCTCGGCATCCATCCTTTTGTTTCCTGTGTTGTTAATTTTAGCCATTCAGGCAGGTGTGAGATGATACCTCCTTGTGGTTTTAATTTGTTTTCCCTGCTATTAAGTGATATTGAGCATCTTTTCATGTGTCTGTCAGCCAGCTGTACGTCATCTGTGTAAAACTGTCTATTCATGTCTTCTCACTTTTTTAACTGGATTATTTGTTTGTTTTTCGGTGCTGAGTTTTAGAAGTTCTTGATAGATTTTGGTTACTAACCCTTTATCAGATATGTCGTTTGCAACCATTCTGTAGGTTGCCTTTTAGTTTTGTTGATTGTTTCCTTCCCTGTGCAGAAGCTTTTTATTTTGATGAAGTCCCAGTACTTCTTTTTTTTTTTTTTTTTTTTTTTGCTTTTGTTTCCCTTGCCTTAGGAGACAGATCTAGTAAGAAGTTGCTGCAGAAGCCAAATCTTACTAAGCATCAGGCTGAGTCAGAAGATGAAATTTCCAGTATAATTTGTACAGTGTTTGGCTTTGCATTAATGACAGTTTTCATTTAATATGATCACCGTTAATGTGATTCAAAACACACGCCTCAAATTCTTCATAAGTATGGTGTGAGCAGATATATATTGATATCGATGTCGATCTCTCACCAACTTGAGTGCTTGAGGAAAAGTCATCACTCTAAGAAAACCATCTAACATAGGTAGATGATTAAATAGTGTTGAATGTTTTCTTTAGGAACTGTGTTTTTTAGGTGTTGGAACTACCAGAGTGTTCCTTTTAAGGAATAGACACCAAGGAGATACAAAAGTGGGTCATGCTAAGTTTTAGCCAGGAATTTATCTGGGTAGCTTTTCCTGGCATTTGTCTCGTATTAATAGAAGTAATCTACATTGCAGAAAATTTAGAAAACAGAAACATGTTTATTTTAAAAACCACTTACTCCCACCATGTAGAGATTCCTTTTGCAACGTGGCACGTTCTTCCTTCTCTGCTGTGTTCCATCATCATAAAGTGAGCAAAATATGCAACACTTAAGGATATATGCCATCTAAGTCTATTCATATAAAGTTCAAATATAGGCAGAAGTCAACTGTGTTTTTTATGTGTTTTAATGCATATGTATGTAGTAAAGAATACAGAAATGCATGGAAAAGGTTATTCCAGTCAGGTATTCACTGAGGGGAGAAAGGACAGTGATTGGGGAGACACATATGGAGGGCTTCTGGGTGCTAGGAGTATTTTGGTTTTCTTACTTTAGTGGTGGTTACCATAGATACTCACTTTAAAATTGTTTATGAAACTGAACATATCTGTTACGTATTTTACCACCAAATACATACTCTTTATATTTTACAGTAAATACATAGAAATTGAGTGAGGCATAGCATAGATAGTATAGTATGTATTTCAGTAAAACAAAGGTTGTGTCTGTACATTTGTATGTACATTGAATATTTTTAGAAGAATACATAAGAAATTCTAACATTGACTGCTTTGGAGAAGGACTGAGATGCTGGCATGGGGGGGAGACACTTTTACCATATGCCCTTTTATTTCCATGTTTTCTGATGAAGAATGGTCTTAAAAATTAAGTGATAGAGGGTAAGGAAAACTAAGACAAAAATACAACATTTAAGAATTTAACACCTCTCATGGAGTTCCTGAGTGGCTCAGTCAGGTAAGCATCTGACTTCGGCTCAGGTCATGATCTCACCGCCCGTGAGTTCCAGCCCTGCGTCGGGCTCTGTGCTGACAGCTCAGAGCCTGGAGCCTGCTTCGTATTCTGTGTCTCCCTCTCTCTCTGCCCCTAACCCACTTGCATTCTGTCTCTGTCTCTCTCAAAAATAAATAAACATTAAAAAAAAAAAAAAAAGACTGTGTAGGTTTGGAGTAGTCTGATAAGGAAAAATGTGACTGAAAGTTAAAATCATAAGGCTTTTCAGGTCACATTACGCTTTTTCATGGTCAGGAAAATGGTTTTTATGACACCCTTCTGTCCTCAGACATCTGGCTCACAGCCCTGCTTCTCAAATGTTGTGTGCACCTAGGTCACCTGGGGGGCTTGTTAAAATAAAGACTCCGAAGTGTCCAGTTGAGTAGGTCTGTATTTTTGTCAAGTTCCCAGGTCATGGTCATGCTATTACTGCTAAAGTGGGCACTACATTTTGAGAACCTCTAGATGGGAGAGTCGCCCGCTACATGAGGACTATCCTGGAAAATGGAACAAAAACGGATGCCCATACCCAGGGCAGGTAGTATATGCTTCCAGAAGACAAGGGGCAGAAGTTATATAATTTGTGGCCCATGTTGTGGAATTATGTCTATTTAAAAAAATTTTTTTTAATGTGTGTTTATTTTTGAGAGACAGAGAGAAACAGAGCATGAACAGGGGAGGAGCGGTGAGAGAGAGAGACATAGAATCCGAAACAGGCTGCAGGCTGCTGTCCGCACAGAGCCCGACCCCGGGGCCTGAACTCACAAACTGAGAGATCATGACCTGAGCCAAAGTGGGATGCTCAACCGACTGAGCCACCCAAATGCCCCCAATTATATGTCTATTTTTAAGCCTGTCTATGAATGACAATGTAGGTCTTAGCCGAGGAAATCAAAGCCACTTAAAATCAGCAGCAGAAACAGTGTTCTTGAAGTAGATAACTACACTTGTGCATTTCCTTTAACTGTGACCTGGGGTAGCTAGAATAAACAAAGATCAATGTACTTATTTTTTAAAAATGGGACAAAAGACTGGCTTTGAGAATCTTTTTCTTTCGGACCTTTTCACAAAAAAGGAGGCCAACAATGGAACTCAAACATTTTAAGAAAGGGAAAAGATTTCTTTGTTTTGTTCATGTTGGAGCTAATAGATCCATGGTTTGAATTACTTTTTCATTGGGTTTATCTTTTTAAGGCTAACAGATTTCCGTCGATGAATTATAAGATGTATAGCCCTTGTATAACTCAGGAAAATCTCCTAGAAATATGAAGTCGGCTTCTAATGGGACTCGTGCTTATTCCCTCCACAAGAGGGACTGGCTCTTTCAAAATTAGGAAGGATCTCGCCCTGTACTGGAGCTGGCAGTATCCTGTGGTGTCGAAACTCAGTGTTGCTTTGTGACTGAGTGATTGACTTGTTTTCTGTAGTAACCTGGCATTGACTTTGGACTTCTAATGACCTATTTGCCTCATGTTACAAAATTTTCAGTTTCTGGTCTGTCTACCCGGTTCGCTACTTTTGTTTTTCTTGGACTGTCCTTGTTTTAAAATTGTGATCTCATTTTAGTCATGATAGCTGTTCTTGGCTTCTTTTGCTGTACTGAGCCTACCCCTGTCTTCCCAGCAAAGGAGGGATTCTTGACTGCCTTTTCCTGGAGATCTTAGATCCTGCGCATCTTTTCTATTGTTCCTAAGTTGGTATGGAGCCTGCTTTTATTTTCTACTCACTTAATTACAACTATCATGAATTTTAATGCACTTAGCTACCATATTGTGGGTACATCTGTAAAGCTACATTGGTTATTTTTATTGCCTTGTAGGGAATTTACATATTATGGTTCTTAGGATATTGGTAAGGATAAACGTGTTTTAGATGTGGGTGTGTGGTGTAAGTGGAGAATCAGAAATGCTATTTGGATGAATTAGGTCTGTCTTTCATTACACCTACTTGCTACTAGAATAGATTTTATGATCAGCTAATGGAATAATTTGAGATCTTTTAAGACCTAAGAGCCTCACTAGTTCTCACTTTAACAGTTCTGCTAAATACAGACTCTCATCTGCAGTTAATTTAAAGTGATTCTACAATATCTTTGCTTACTAGAAGGCAGACACTCATAACACATTTGCATCCAAACTACTTTGCAGGTATATTTTCTCTTCCGATTAAAAATTACTGGAAGATTGGGATGTCTGGGTGGCTCAGTTGGTTGAGCATCCAACTTCAGCCCAGTCTTGGTTCGTGGTTCATGGGTTCAAACCCCATCATCCGGCTCTGTGCTGACAGCTCGGAGCCTGCAGCCTGCTTTGGATTCTCTGTCTCCCTCTGTCTCTTCCCCTCTCCCACGTGTGCTCTCACTCTCTTTCCTTCTCTCTCACAAATAAATAAACATTACAAAAATTAAAAAATTGGGGTGCCTGGGTGGCTCAGTCCATTAAGCGTCTGACTTCAGCTCAGGTCATGATCTCACGGCTCATGAGTTCGAGCCCCACACCGGGCTCTGTGCTGACAGCTCAGAGCCTGGAGCCTGCTTTGGGTTCTGTGTCTCCGTCTCTCTGCCCCTCCCCTGCTCGTGCTCTGTCTCTCTCTCTCTCAAAAATAAACGTTAAAAAAAATAAAAACTAATTACTGGAAGATTATTAGTGAAGTGGCATTGCCTGGGAACATATTGCTGTCTAGGAAACTGAAAGCTTTTCCACCTGTTTTTTATGCCCAAGGTTATTTGTTATGCATGTCTGCTAGGATTAGTATTAAGTTCCTTGTGTCGAATTTAGTAACGCTTGTGATTTCTCTTGTATTTTGCTATTGAAATTGATCTAAACTCTTATCATCTCTAGCTCTGAGTGTCCTTTTCATGGGCTCTTGTGTCTATGAGTTGGGTTTTGTTTTCATCTATTTATACCTTCTTAATGCATGGAGTAAGCTTCACATTGATAGTAAAGGTGGTTTTCAAGTTTTCCCACGGTAGAGGGCTGTGTTCCTTGCCTGCAGGGTTGCTTGTAGGTGTATAGGTTACTGTAGAGTATGAGCATCATGATATAAAGGGAAAATATCAAGGAAAGACCTTAGTATCAGGGTAAGTTCTTTCCATAGAAAGTATTCTTTTGTCACAGTTTTAAAGAATGTCGTCCAGGGGCGCCTGGGTGGCTCGGTCGGTTAAGCGTCCGACTTCAGCCTGGGTCACGATCTCGCGGTCCGTGAGTTCGAGCCCCGCGTCGGGCTCTGGGCTGATGGCTCAGAGCCTGGAGCCTGCTTCCGATTCTGTCTCCCTCTCTCTCTGCCCCTCCCCCGTTCATGCTCTGTCTCTCTCTATCCCAAAAATAAATAAACGTTGAAAAAAAAAATTTAAAAAAAAAAAAGAAAAGGCTGTTCTCCACTGAATTGCCTTAACGTCTTTGTCAAAAACTGTATTTATGGGGCGCCTGGGTGGCGCAGTCGGTTAAGCGTCCGACTTCAGCCAGGTCACGATCTCGCGGTCCGTGAGTTCGAGCCCCGCGTCAGGCTCTGGGCTGATGGCTCAGAGCCTGGAGCCTGTTTCCGATGCTGTGTCTCCCTCTCTCTCTGCCCCTCCCCCGTTCATGCTCTGTCTCTCTCTGTCCCAAAAATAAATAAACGTTGAAAAAAAAAATTAAAAAAAAAAACAAAAAAAAAACTGTATTTATGTGGATCCGGTGCTGGGTTTTCAGCTCTGTTCCATTGATCTATATGTCTGTTGCTCTTGATTACTGCAGTCTTGATTACTACAGCTATACGATAGTTAGGAAATTGAGGAGACTGATTGCTTTGGCTTTTTCTTGGAATTGTTTTAGCTCTTTTAGTTCCTTTCCCTTTCCATATAATTTCAGAATAATCTTGTCTATATCTACAAAGTATCTTGCTGGGATTTTGATAGGAATTACATGAAATCTATCAATTTGAGGAGAATTGACATCATTACTGTGTTAAGTCTTCTAAATCATGGATACTATGTGACTCCACTTATTTAGGTCTTCCAGCATTTTGTCGTTTTTTTTTTTTAAATCTTTTTAAAAAATTTTTTTAATGTTTATTCTTGAGAGAGGGAGAGAGAGCGTGCGCGCACGCATGAACAGAGAAAGAGAGGGAGACACAGAATCCAAAGCAGGCTCCAGGCTCTGAGCTGTCAGCACAGAGCCCAGTGTGGGGCTTGAACCCACAAACTGCGAGATCATGACCTGAGCTGAAGTCGGACACTCAACCGACGGAGCCACCCAGGCACCCCATCATTTTGTAGTTTTCGTAACAAATCCTGTGCATGTTCTGTTAGACTTATGTCTAGTAATTTTTGTCTTTTTGAGTGATTATAAATGATATAGTTTCAGTTTTAGTGTCCACATATTTGTTGCTCGTATGTAGATACACTGTTGATTTTTGTATGTTTGTCTTACATCCTGCAACCTCGCTGAAGTCAGTTATTAGTTCTAGAATACATTTTGTAGTTTTTTGGATTTTCTGTATAGACAATCGGTCATATACAAATGGAAACAATTATGCCTCTTTCTTATCTGAATGCCTTTTTCTTTTCTTGCTTTATTTACTGGCTTAAACTTCTGGTACAATTTTGAATAAGAAAAATGATAATGGGCATTCTTGCCTTTTACTGTTAGGCATATTTTAGTTTTAGCTTTTTTGTAGATGTTCTTTATGAAATTCAGGAAGTTCCCTTCTATTCCTCTTTTTTTTCTTAGAGTTTTGACCATGAATGGGTGTTGAATTTTTTCAGAAATTTTGTTCTGCATCAGTTGATACAATCATGTAATTTTTCTTTCAAAAGCCTTTTAACATAGATGACATTGATTGATTTTTTTTCTTTTTTAACAATGAACTAGGCTTACATTCCTGAAATAAACCTCACTTGGTCATGTTGCTGAATTTGATTTGCTAATATTTTGTTAAGAATTTTTGCAACTGTATTCATAATGATTTTGATATGTAGTTATATTTTTTTGTACTTTGCTTTTGGTATTAGAGTAATACTATTTTCATAAAATGAATAGGAATTATCCAGTTTACTTAAGTTTATATTGTACTTTCTTTTAGCCTGACATTGTGTTTTGAATTTATGTTTTCAAAGATTATTTAATTGTACAGAAAAAAATTCTTTAAAAATTTTAAAGTCTGAATAATAGTTGTAGGGGGCACCTGGGTGGCTCAGTCGGTTGGGTGTCTGACTTTGGCTCAGGTCATGATCTCACTGCGTGTGAGTTCCAGCCCTACATTGGGCTCTGTGCTGACAGCTCAGAGCTTGGAGCCTGCTTTGGATCTGTGCCTCCACTCAGACTTGTGTGTTCTCTCTCTGTCTCTCTGTCTCTCTCTCTCAAAAATAAACATTAAAAATTTTAAAAACAGAGTTGTAGGAACGCAGTCCTCTTTACCTTTTCCTTGCTTTATTATTTAGAAATTTAAAAATATTGGGGCTCCTGGGTGGCTCAGTTGGTTAAGCATCTGACTCTTGATTTTGGCTCAGGTCAAGATCTTGCAGTTTGTGAGATCAAGCCCATGAGAGGCTCTGAACTGACAGGGCGGAGCCTGTTTGGGATTTTCTCTCTTCTTCTCTGCCCCTCCCCTACTTGTGTACATGTGGACATGCATGTTCTCTCTCTCTCAAACTTTATAAAACAAATTTAAAAATATTATTAATACTTCTGTGATTAGTTTTTTCCAATGTAAATCCTTGTGAATCTCTTATTATCATTAGGATAATTTCAAGAGATGGATTTTTTGAATGTTTATTCATTTTTGAGAGAGAGAGAGTGAGCTAGTGCACGTGCATGCACCCCTGAGTGGGGGAGGGGCAGAGAGAGAGAAAGAGGGACAGAGGATCCCAACTAGACTCTGAGCTGACAGCAGCGAGTCCGACATGGGGCTCAAACTCACAAACCATGAGACTATGACCTGAGCTGAAGTCAGATGCTCAACCAACTGAGCCACTCAGGTGCCCCTCAAAAGATGGAATTCTTTTTTTTTTTTTTTTTTTAATTTTTTTTTTTTCAACGTTTATTTATTTTGGGGACAGAGAGAGACAGAGCATGAACGGGGGAGGGGCAGAGAGAGAGGGAGACACAGAATCAGAAACAGGCTCCAGGCTCTGAGCCATCAGCCCAGAGCCCGACGCGGGGCTCGAACTCCCGGATCGCGAGATCGTGACCTGGCTGAAGTCGGACGCTTAACCGACTGCGCCACCCAGGCGCCCCAAAAGATGGAATTCTTATTATCAAAAGAAAAAATTTTCAAGTTTTTGATAAACCTCACTTTATCTTCCAGAAAGAGGGTGCCGAGTACTCCCATATGTGTGTGTATGAGATTGCCTGTTTCATTATATTCTAACTTCTAAATATTATTGTTTGATTTGGTATATGGTTTCTTCTGATTTGTCACTCTGGGTATTTCTTCTTGTTTCAGTCAACACTGTTCCAATGATTCTTTAGGAAAGTACTTGTAAATTCCCAAGATTTTGAGTTTTGTTGTTAACTTTTCTGGAAATTTTCTCGTTTTATTGTGTGGTAGTCAAATAAAATGGCCCATGTAATTTGTATTTATTATAGTTATGTTGGAGTGTTTAGAATATGCTTAATTTTTTAAAAAATCCACTTATGTTCATAATATTTTTCATTGAGTCTGCAAGAGTTGGAGAATGGTATGTTTCTGTTTATCTCTCCTTTATTTCTAATATTATTTTTCTTTATGAATGCCATGTCATGTATTCTGTGCATACACATTTGTGATAGTCTGGTTTTACTTTTCAAAATATCCTGAGATATTTTTCCCCTGACTTTTATTTTGTTTACTGTTAATATTGCTACCCATTTGGCTATTTTGGTTTCGTTCACTCTATAATTCATCTTACTTTCTATATTGTATAAATAGAATATAGTTGGGCTTTACCGTTTCACCCAAACTGAGACTGTCTTTAAATGGGGATGTGTAAGCTGATTTATCTTACATTTGCCACCTTGTTTTATGATTTTGATTTGTTTTTAACACTTTATGTATTAACTCAACTTTTATCCTGCCCTTTTTCCTCTTGTATGGATTTTTGTAGGGAAACTTTCTATTTCAAATTTTCCTTCAAGTTTTAAATATTCCTTATGAACCTATAGAAATTGTTTTACTGATGCATGCACCTGTCTCCAGACACAGGACTCTAGCCCTCTACAAAGTTCACTGCAGATATTTTTAGGAGTCCCTAGTGGAAGAGAGAAATCGGATAGGCCTTGTTTGTCGGATGCCACGTGAGGACCCCCTTCTCCCCTCTTTTCTTGCCCTGATTTACTCCTAGCATGTATCACTGTGTATGCCAGATACTGCTGGCTTTGACCACACTGACTTTTCTTCTCTGGAGAACCATTGCGTCTTCCGGGCTCTGTTGTGCCCGTAGCCGATGTTGCTGTGACCCCGGAGACCTGTCTCTCCAGCATCTCCGTGCAGGCATCTCACTAGGAGTGACCCAGACTCTAGCATAGTCCCCTTGAGATGTCCTGGCAGCACAGGGTTCTCTTGTGGAATGGGAGGCATAAGATTTTAAGGGAACTGCTAAAATTAGATTCACGGTAATTCTGGAAGCAAAGCTACACATTCAGCTGAAGTTCCACTAGTTCACTCGTGATGAGGATTATCTGCTACTGCCAACATGACCTGTTAGTGCTGTTGTGTGCCACTGACTATGCTAAGAATTTTACATATAAACACACATTTAATCCTCATAACAAGGCTGTGAGGGACGAACTACATGGTGTTTTTTTTTGTTTGTTTTTTTTGTTTTTTTTCTTTTTTTTTTTTTTTTTTTTTTTTTTTTTTAACAGATGAGGAAAGAAACCGACACCATGTAGAGGTGAAACTGAGACAGGCCAAGGAGAGGGCTTTTCAAACTGGATTATTTGCCAGGACTTACATCTGTGGCCTGGAGAGCAAACTGATTCTTAGCCCCTGGCCAGATATCTCGTGTGTCGTTGTTAGTAATCTTCCTCCTTCTATGCCATGCCCTGGGAGGATTTACCCCTCTTTGGCAGCTCCAAGGCGAGAGAGAATAACTCATTTTTAACTCTGGGCTGTTTGGAGCAATATAATCCGAATTCAATTCTTAAGGGCTGCCTTTCTGACTAAGCGCTCTTCCTTGTAGGGATGATGATGGGTAACACAGCCGAGTCAAGGTCAATCTGCTAATATGGATTTGTTGCCCCTGACCAGATACCAGGTCAGAGGGAGAAACGATGGATTCTCAAAAATAAATACAATTTATGTACTTATTTAAAACTGAAAAAAAAAAATCCCATCTTTATTTGTTTCCACTTTAGATGCAAGCTGGATTTTCTTTGTAATTCGGGGGAAAAGCTTGTCCCAATTCCCAGGACCCTCATAAAATTGCTGCTTCCATACCCAAATAAGTCTTGGACATGATGTTAGCACCGCATTATATGTGTGCCTCATTATACCTGCTTTGGGTGACCTAGGACCCCATATCTGGCACCTGTGAATCCATCCTCGGTCGTAGAAACCTGGTGCCAGTTTGTTTTCTTTCAAGTGATACCCACCATGTCCTGTATTTAAATTGTGTGAAAATTTTGTGCCTTTGTGCTTATTGATACCCGTTGGTGTTAAAGTACCTGTTTTGTTCAATTGCCTTGCAGTTTTTTTTTTCCTAGTAGGTACAAACCTGTTTTAATTTAAATGGTTAAGTCTATTTCTAAAAATAATATTTAAAAAATTTTAAATGTTTATATACTTTTGAGGGGTGGGGCAGAGAGAGAGGGAGGCAGAGAATCTGCACCGGCACAAAGCTGGGTGGGGGGCTCGAACTCATGAACCGTGAGATCATGGCCTGAACCGAAGTCAGAGGCTCCACTGAGCCACCCAGGCACCCCTCTAAAAATAGTATTTGAACGTCAGTGTACCTGAATATTTTATTGTCCGTTTCTTCTCTTACACTCTCCAACCATGATCCTTTTCTGAGCTTTGTGGACAGAGGGAGGGTTCATCTTCTAATCCCACTTACTGATCATTTGGCCATGCCTAGGATTTTTTCCAAGATAATTTGTTGTTGCCTATAAATCCTCCTATCAGAATCAGCACACATTGGAATACTGTACCTGTTGTTTTGTTTTTGTTTGTTTTAGTTTCTTTTTCAACCCTTCCCACTACAGCCTTTCTTTCTCAGGCTGCAGTATATCCTCTCCTGTGTGAGTCAGTTTGTCTAAAGAGGACACTGTTAGTGCAGCTGATAGAAACCCAGCTTGAATCTACTAATTCTCATTTAACTGGACTGTTGGAAGAAGAGCAGAGGTTGAACAGGGTTTAGGGAGACGTGGTTGACATCTCTCTTCTCTCTGGCTTTTATATTTGCTCCTCTTGATTGTCAGGTTCACGTTCTGGGGTTTGTTTTTTTTTTTTTTGAGAGACAGAGTGTGAGTGGGGGAGGGGCAGAGAGGGAGGGAGACACAGAATTGGAAGCAGGCCCCAGGCTCTGATCTGTCAGCACAGAGCCCAATGCGGGACTCCATGCGGGGCTCAAACTCAGGAATCATGAGATCATGACCTGAGCCGAAATCTGACTGAGCCACCCAGGCGCCCCTGTCAGCTTCATGCTCTTAAGTAAGTTTTGCCCAGTACCTTGGGAGAGAAGGATGGTTGCCAGCAGTCAAGGGCTTACCTACTTATGAACATAGTGGAGAGTGCTTTTTTCCCTGGTTCTAGCTTAAAAAACAAAACAAAACAAAACAAAACAGTGAAGGCCTCTGATTGGCTTTTGCCAATGATAGGCCCATTGCTGTGTGAATTGCTCTGGTCTTAGCAGAGGGCTGATAGGTCTTGCTGTTACCTCTTGACTTTTCACTGAGACCTTGGTCATAGAGTTGTAAGGGAAAATGGCAGGCAGCTCCCATTCCAATCAAATGACCGGTGAGATCAGTTTTCTTAAAAGAGGATGGGGAGCTCTTAATCTCAGGAGAAGCAAGAGTTTTTAGAACACCAAAGCAATAGATGTCTGATATTAACGATTGGATGCAGGGTGGCCATTTACAAAGAGGCTTTTGAGGGGCGCCTGGGTGGCGCAGTCGGTTAAGCGTCCGACTTCAGCCAGGTCACGATCTTGCGGTCCGTGAGTTCGAGCCCCGCGTCGGGCTCTGGGCTGATGGCTCAGAGCCTGGAGCCTGTTTCCGATTCTGTGTCTCCCTCTCTCTCTGCCCCTCCCCCGTTCATGCTCTGTCTCTCTCTGTCCCAAAAATAAATAAACGTTGAAAAAAAAATTTAAAAAAAAAAAAAAAAAAAAAAAAAAACAAAGAGGCTTTTGAACAATCCGAGTGAAAGGTAGACAGATACAAACTAAGGCACTGGGAGTGGAGATGGAGAGGTGATTTGGCATTCAAAAAATTTAAGAACATTCACGGAGTTATAAGCAAACCATTAAAAAACAAATTAGCTATGCAAACACCAGCCAAGGGGGAAAAAAAAAAAGTCGTCTGCTTTGACCCTTTCGAACTTGTTTGCTGCAAGGCAGGCAATTTTACTTTTTTTTTCATTTGCTACTTCATTTACATAGTTATTGTTATTTGTTCAGTCATCTGAACATTTTCTGTCTAGAACAAAGTAAAGGACATATGGTTATTGACAGTTTGTTGTTTCGAGCTGTTAAACACAGAACAGGTTTCTTAAATGCCTCTCTATCCTGCCTCCACACATAACCAACTGAATATAAAAACAGCAGTATCCTTGACTCACGTCTGACTGTTCTTGGCAGAATGGCAATATTACTTGAACTATAACTTTTTTTATTCGTTTATCTGTGAACAGAATTATTCTGTTCAAGTGGTACATCTTCATGGGGCGTGGTTTAATGTGATTATAGATTTGTAACAGATGTAGATTGTAGATCTCTTTGTGTTGGTTAATGCACGAGGCTTAATCCTGTTCCCATATTTAAATGATTCTTTTGTAATCGTGTGAAGCATCTTCTTTATTATAACAAGAAAGACCCTTTACGTTATTCGCGAGAGCAAATCAATTTTCATAATAATCGGTTTATTTGCCTCTTGAAGTGTGGTGACGTTTGCACTAATGGTACAAAACCAATGGTGGGTAACACTGCTGGTGCCTTAGCAAAAAGTAGCAAAAGACGGTGGAAACAAACTGCAGTAATAGTCAGGTTTTTTTTTATTAAATTGTCATGTGCTTGCAGAAAGAAAAGCCGCTTTCGCTTAAGAATGTCCTTGATGAAACAGAAAAAATTAATTTTATTCATTCTTGACCTTCAAGTATATGTCTTTTTAATATTGTGTGTGAAGAAATGAGAAGTCTGCATAAAGCACTTTTGTCCTATCCTGAAATATAATGTGATCTTTAGGAATAGCATTTGTATAATTGTTTTGAGTGTTGAGCTCAACTAAAAGGCTTTTTCATGGGATATCATTTTTACCCAAAAGAATGACTGGCAGACATACTGTGGTTTTTCACACTTAGGTATTTGGCGTGAATTTTTCTTGAAATTAAGTAAGCCTGTTATTTCAGAGAAATGACAACTGACAAAAATTGTTGCCAAAGGTAAAAATGCAAAAGAAGGTAAAATGAGAAATGAAAATCATAATTATGTTCTTGCAAAAGTATATTTACCACCTTAAGCTTGACAGCTTCCTAATAACTTACAGACTATTCTGATGAAATTGGTGGCGATGTTAACAAATGTGATTTTTTTTTCCTGATGTACTGTAATGAAATGAGTCAGCATTTGGAAGATCTGCACAACTGAGTGAACTAATATTTTCCAAATGATCAATGTGTAATGTTATAAAATCATGCATGGGTAAAAGATTCTTTCAAAGTATGGGATAGACCTGTGAATTTTAATGTAGCAGGGTAAAAAATTCATTGGTAAAAGTTTGAAGTTATATGTTGCAGTGAGATTTTAGGAGAATACTGTTTGTCAAAGAAGAATAAATACATTTACATTAAAGGCTATTAAAATACTGTACTATTTTCTAACTAAATGTACTTTAACCAAAACAACACATAGCAGCAGATTGAAAGCTGGAACACATGTAAGAACAAGGCTGCTATTAAGTTAGACATTAAAGAGATTTTCTAAAACGTAAAACAATGCTACACTTCTCATTAAATTTTTTTCTTAGAAAATATAGTCATTTTTTTCTCGCAAAATGTTATGTATGCCAACATGTGAAGAATTTTTGTTATATTTAAATTAACACTTAAGAATTTTCTGTTTCAATTTGTAACATAACAAATATTGACAGATATAACCTATATAAGTACAAGTTTTTTAGAATCTTTAATAATTTCTAAGAACTAAAGCGTCCATGAGGCCAAAAAGTTGTGAGAACTTCTGGCCTATTGGGTAAAATCCAAACATCTAAGTATGGTCTATAAGTCCTTCTGTCAATGGTTTCTACCACCTCCCCTGCCTTCTCTCCTGGTTTCCCCTCCACCAAGATACATACATCACTGTATCTGTGCCCAGTGCTCTCTTTGTCATGAACATCCATCTTCTTCCCACTGTCTGTCTAAAGCAGTCTCCCAGATGTTGCTTAGGACATTTATCTCTGGCAATACTCTTTGTCATAAATTCTACTTTATCTGAAATTAATGTAACCACTGCAGCTCTCTTGTACCTATTGTTTGCATGGTTTTTTTTTCCATCATTTATTTTCAACCTATATGTGTCTTTATATTTAAAGTTGGTTTTTTTTGTTAATAGCATATAGTTGAATCTTGTTAATTCATCTAGAATCTCTGCCTTAAATGGGAATTTTTAGTGCACTAACATTTATTTTTTTTTATTTTTATTTTTTTAAATTTTTTTTTCAATGTTTATTTATTTTTGGGACAGAGAGAGACAGAGCATGAACGGGGGAGGGGCAGAGAGAGAGGGAGACACAGAATCGGAAACAGGCTCCAGGCTCTGAGCCATCAGCCCAGAGCCTGACGCGGGGCTCGAACTCCCGGACCGCGAGATCGTGACCTGGTTGAAGTCGGACGCTTAACCCACTGCGCCACCCAGGCGCCCCAGTGCACTAACATTTAATGTAATTATTGCTATGATTGGTTTTAGGTTTACTCTTTTATTATTTGTTTTCTATTCTCCTTGCCCCCCTTTCTTTTTTGGATTAACTGATATCTGATATGTATTAAATTCATGTACATTTTAAACCTACAATACAATGCTAAAATTTTTGCTTTAATCAGACGTGTTTTTTTTAAGTAGGCTTTTTTTTTTTTTTTTTTTTTAAGTAGGCTTCCTACCCAGTGCAGAGCCCAACACGGGGCTTGAACTTAAGACCCGGAGATTAAGACCTGAGCTGAGATCAGGAGTCGCTTAACTGACTGAGCCACCGATGTGCCCCCATTAGGCATGTGTATTTTAAAGAAATTAAGAGGAAAAAAAAATCTTTTGTATTTACCCAATATTTACTTTTAATTATGCTCATTTCTCCTGAGGGTCCTATTTTTAATCTTGTTACATTTTCCTTCAAGTTAAATAATTTCCCGTTACCATTTCTTGAAGTAGGAGTTTGGTAAAAACAAATTCCTTTAGGGTTCTTTTTTCTCGAAGTGTCTTTATTTTATCACGCTTCTTGAAGTTTTGTGCTGGGCATGGAATTTCACGTTGACAATTTATTTTGCTTATAGCACATTAAAAATGCTTAGCTGTCCACCTGCCTCCAGGAGAGGGAGAAGTCAGCAGTCATTAAAATTGTTATTCCCTATATACAGTGAGTCATTTTCTCTGGCTGCTCCAAAGATTTTCTTTATTTTTTATTATTAGACACTGGATGATGATATGCCTAGTTGTTTTTTTTTTTTTCTTTGAGATCGGTTTAAAAAAGCACAAAGTGGATTCAGTAGGTCAACAAATTTGGAAAAAATTCAGCCATTATATCTCTAAATATTTTCTGTATTATTTTAGACTCCAGTTACATGTATGTTATATTGCTTCAGCCTGATACTCTGTTCATTGTTTTTCAAAAATTGTTCTTTCTTCAAATGGGATAGTTTCTGTTGATCTCTCTTCAGATCGATTGACTCTTTTTATGTCTAAATTTATTCTGCTCTTAAGTCTCTACTGTGGATTTTGTAGTTCAGATGTTGCATTTTTCGTTTTTATTGTTTTTATTTGATCCTGTTTGTAGTTCTTAATCTCTGTTGATATTCCCTATCTTTTCATGTATTTTGAGCGTATTTCTCTTTTATTCGCTAAGCAGTTATAACGGTAACTTTATTTTTTTTTTTGGTTTTTTTTTTGTTTTTTTTTGTTTTACTTTACTTTTTTTTTTTTATATGAAGTTTATTGACAAATTGGTTTCCATACAACACCCAGTGCTCATCCCAAAAGGTGCCCTCCTCAATACCCATCACCCACCCGCCCCTCCCTCCCACCCCCCATCAACCCTCAGTTTGTTCTCAGTTTTTAACAGTCTCTTATGCTTTGGCTCTCTCCCACTCTAACGTCCTTTTTTTTTTTTTTTACCTTCCCCTCCCCCATGGGTTCCTGTTAAGTTTCTCAGGATCCACATAAGAGTGAAACCATATGGTATCTGTCTTTCTCTGTATGGCTTATTTCACTCAGCATCACACTCTCCAGTTCCATCCACGTTGCTACAAAAGGCCATATTTCATTTTTTCTCATTGCCACGTAGTATTCCATTGTGTATATAAACCACAATTTCTTTATCCATTCATCAGTTGATGGACATTTAGGCTCTTTCCATAATTTGGCTATTGTTGAGAGTGCTGCTATGAACATTGGGGTACAAGTGCCCCTATGCATCAGCCCTCCTGTATCCCTTGGGTAGATTCCTAGCAGTGCTATTGCTGGGTCATAGGGTAGGTCTATTTTTAATTTTCTGAGGAACCTCCACACTGCTTTCCAGAGCGGCTGCACCAATTTGCATTCCCACCAACAGTGCAAGAGGGTTCCCGTTTCTCCACATTCTCTCCAGCATCTATAGTCTCCTGATTTGTTCATTTTGGCCACTCTGACTGGCGTGAGGTGATACCTGAGTGTGGTTTTGATTTGTATTTCCCTGATAAGGAGCGACGCTGAACATCTTTTCATGTGCCTGTTGGCCATCTGGATGTCTTCTTTAGAGAAGTGTCTATTCATGTTTTCTGCCCATTTCTTCACTGGGTTCTTTGTTTTTCGGGTGTGGAGTTTGGTGAGCTCTTTATAGATTTTAGATACTAGACCTTTGTCCGATATGTCATTTGCAAATATCTTTTCCCATTCCGTTGGTTGCCTTTTAGTTTTGTTGGTTGTTTCCTTTGCTGTGCAGAAGCTTTTTATCTTCATAAGGTCCCAGTAATTCACTTTTGCTTTTAATTCCCTTGCCTTTGGGGATGTGTCGAGTAAGAGATTGCTACGGCTGAGGTCAGAGAGGTCTTTTCCTGCTTTCTCCTCTAAGGTTCTGATGGTTTCCTGTCTCACATTTAGGTCCTTTATCCATTTTGAGTTTATTTTTGTAAATGGTGTGAGAAAGTGGTCTAGTTTCAACCTTCTGCATGTTGCTGTCCAGTTCTCCCAGCACCATTTGTTAAAGAGGCTGTCTTTTTTCCATTGGATGTTCTTTCCTGCTTTGTCAAAGATGAGTTGGCCATATGTTTGTGGGTCTAGTTCTGGGGTTTCTATTCTATTCCATTGGTCTGTGTGTCTGTTTTTGTGCCAATACCATGCTGTCTTGATGATGACAGCTTTGTAGTAGAGGCTGAAGTCTGGGATTGTGATGCCTCCTGCTTTGGTCTTCTTCTTCAAAATTCCTTTGGCTATTCGGGGCCTTTTGTGGTTCCATATGAATTTTAGGATTGCTTGTTCTAGTTTCGAGAAGAATGCTGGTGCAATTTTGATTGGGATTGCATTGAATGTGTAGATAGCTTTGGGTAGTATTGACATTTTGACAATATTTATTTTTCCAATCCATGAGCAGGGGATGTCTTTCCATTTCTTTAAATCTTCTTCAATTACCTTCATAAGCTTTCTATAGTTTTCAGCATACAGATCCTTTACATCTTTGGTTAGATTTATTCCTAGGTATTTTATGCTTCTTGGTGCAATTGTGAATGGGATCAGTTTCTTTATTTGTCTTTCTGTTGCTTCATTGTTAGTGTATAAGAATGCAACTGATTTCTGTACATTGATTTTGTATCCTGCAACTTTGCTGAATTCATGTATCAGTTCTAGCAGACTTTTGGTGGAGTCTATCGGATTTTCCATGTATAATATCATGTCATCTGCAAAAAGCGAAAACTTGACTTCATCTTTGCCAATTTTGATGCCTTTGATTTCCTTTTGTTGTCTGATTGCTGATGCTAGAACTTCCAGCACTATGTTAAACAACAACGGTGAGAGTGGGCATCCCTGTCGTGTTCCTGATCTCAGGGAAAAAGCTCTCAGTTTTTCCCCGTTGAGGATGATGTTAGCTGTGGGCTTTTCATAAATGGCTTTTATGATCTTTAAGTATGTTCCTTCTATCCCGACTTTCTCTAGGGTTTTTATTAAGAAAGGGTGCTGGATTTTGTCAAAGGCCTTTTCTGCATCGATTGACAGGATCATATGGTTCTTCTCTTTTTTTTTGTTAATGTGATGTATCACGTTGATTGATTTGCGAATGTTGAACCAGCCCTGCATCCCAGGAATGAATCCCACTTGATCATGGTGAATAATTCTTTTTATATGCTGTTGAATTCGATTTGCTAGTATCTTATTGAGAATTTTGGCATCCATATTCATCAGGGATATTGGCCTGTAGTTCTCTTTTTTTCCTGGGTCTCTGTCTGGTTTAGGAATCAAAGTAATACTGGCTTCATAGAATGAGTCTGGAAGTTTTCCTTCCCTTTCTATTTCTTGGAATAGCTTGAGAAGGATAGGTATTATCTCTGCTTTAAACGTCTGGTAGAACTCCCCTGGGAAGCCATCTGGTCCTGGACTCTTATTTGTTGGGAGATTTTTGATAACCGATTCAATTTCTTCGCTGGTTATGGGTCTGTTCAAGCTTTCTATTTCCTCCTGATTGAGTTTTGGAAGAGTGTGGGTGTTCAGGAATTTGTCCATTTCTTCCAGGTTGTCCAATTTGTTGGCATATAATTTTTCATAGTATTCCCTGATAATTGTTTGTATCTCTGAGGGATTGGTTGTAATAATTCCATTTTCATTCATGATTTTATCTATTTGGGTCATCTCCCTTTTCTTTTTGAGAAGCCTGGCTAGAGGTTTGTCAATTTTGTTTATTTTTTCAAAAAACCAACTCTTGGTTTCGTTGATCTGCTCTACAGTTTTTTTAGATTCTATATTGTTTATTTCTGCTCTGATCTTTATTATTTCTCTTCTTCTGCTGGGTTTAGGCTGCCTTTGCTGTTCTGCTTCTAGTTCCTTTAGGTGTGCTGTTAGATTTTGTATTTGGGATTTTTCTTGTTTCTTGAGATAGGCCTGGATTGCAATGTATTTTCCTCTCAGGACTGCCTTCGCTGCGTCCCAAAGCGTTTGGATTGTTGTATTTTCATTTTCGTTTGTTTCCATATATTTTTTGATTTCTTCTCTAATTGCCTGGTTGACCCACTCATTCGTGAGTAGGGTGTTCTTTAACCTCCATGCTTTTGGAGGTTTTCCAGACTTTTTCCTGTGGTTGACTTCAAGCTTCATAGCATTGTGGTCTGAAAGTATGCATGGTATAATTTCAATTCTTGTAAACTTATGAGGGGCTGTTTTGTGACCCAGTATATGATCTATCTTGGAGAATGTTCCATGTGCACTCGAGAAGAAAGTATATTCTGTTGCTTTGGGATGCAGAGTTCTAAATATATCTGTCAAGTCCATCTGATCCAGTGTCTCATTCAGGGCCCTTGTTTCTTTATTGACCGTGTGTCTAGATGATCTATCCATTTCTGTAAGTGGGGTGTTAAAGTCCCCAGCAATTACCACATTCTTATCAATAAGGTTGCTTCTGTTTATGAGTAATTGTTTTATATATTTGGGGGCTCCGGTATTCGGCGCATAGACATTTATAATTGTTAGCTCTTCCTGATGGATAGACCCTGTAACTATTATATAATGTCCTTCTTCATCTCTTGTTACAGCCTTTAATTTAAAGTCTAGTTTGTCTGATATAAGTATGGCTACTCCAGCTTTCTTCTGGCTTCCAGTAGCATGATAAATAGTTCTCCATCCCCTCACTCTGAATCTAAAGGTGTCCTCAGGTCTAAAATGAGTCTCTTGTAGACAGCCAATAGATGGGTCTTGTTTTTTTATCCATTCTGATACCCTATGTCTTTTGGTTGGCGCATTTAATCCATTTACATTCAGTGTTATTATAGAAAGATACGGGTTTAGAGTCATTGTGATGTCTGTATGTTTTATGCTTGTAGTGATGTCTCTGGTACTTTGTCTCACAGGGTCCCCCTTAGGATCTCTTGTAGGGCTGGTTTAGTGGTGACAAATTCCTTCAGTTTTTGTTTGTTTGGGAAGACCTTTATCTCTCCTTCTATTCTAAATGACAGACTTGCTGGATAAAGGATTCTCGGCTGCATATTTTTGCTGTCTAGCACCCTGAAAATCTCGTGCCAATTCTTTCTGGCCTGCCAAGTTTCAAAAGAGAGATCAGTCACGAGTCTTATAGGTCTCCCTTTATATGTGAGGGCACGTTTACCCCTTGCTGCTTTCAGAATTTTCTCTTTATCCTTGTATTTTGCCAGTTTCACTATGATATGTCGTGCAGAAGATCGATTCAAGTTACGTCTGAAGGGAGTTCTCTGTGCCTCTTGGATTTCAATGCCTTTTTCCTTCCCCAGTTCAGGGAAGTTCTCAGCTATGATTTCTTCAAGTACCCCTTCAGCACCTTTCCCTCTCTCTTCCTCCTCTGGGATACCAATTATGCGTAGATTATTTCTTTTTAGTGTATCACTTAGTTCTCTAATTTTCCCCTCATACTCCTGGATTTTTTTATCTCTCTTTTTCTCAGCTTCCTCTTTTTCCATAACTTTATCTTCTAGTTCACCTATTCTCTCCTCTGCCTCTTCCATCCGAGCTGTGGTGGTTTGCATTTTGTTTTCCATTTCCTTTAAAGCGTTTTTCAGCTCCTCGTGACTGTTCATTAGTCCCCTGATGTCTGTAGCAAGAGATTCTCTGCTGTCCTGTATGCTGTTTTCCAGCCCAGCGATTAATTTTATGACTATTATTCTAAATTCACTTTCTGTTATATTATTTAAATCCTTTTTGATCAGCTCATTAGCTGTTGTTATTTCCTGGAGATTCTTCTGAGGGGAATTCTTCCGCTTGGTCATTTTGGATAGTCCCTGGTGTGTTGAGGGCCTGCAGGGCACTTCCCCTGTGCTGTGGTGTATAACTGGAGTTGGTGGGCGGGGCCGCAGTCCGACCTGATGTCTGCCCCCAGCCCACCGCTGGGGCCACAGTCAGACTGGTGTGTGCCTTCTCTTCCCCTCTCCTAGGGGCGGGATTCACTGTGGGGTGGCGTGGCCCGTCTGGGCTACTTGCACACTGCCAGGCTTGTGATGCTGGGGATCTGGCGTATTAGCTGGGGTGGGAAGGCAAGGTGCACGGCGGCAGGGGGGGCAGGCTTAGCTCGCTTCTCCTTAGGTGATCCACTTCAGGAGGGGCCCTGTGGCAGCCGGAGGGAGTCAGATCGCTGCCGGAGGTTTGGCTCCGCAGAAGCACAGAGTTGGGTGTTCGCGCGGAGCGAGCAAGTTCCCTGGCAGGAACCGGTTCCCTTTGGGATTTTGGCTGGGGGATGGGCGGGGGAGATGGCGCTGGCGAGCGCCTTTGTTCCCTGCCAAACTGAGCTCTGTCGTGCGGGGGCTCCGCAGCTCACCCTCCCTTTGTCCTCCAGCCTTCCCGCTTTCCGAGCAGAGCTGTTAACTTATGACCTCCCAGACGCTCAGTCGCGCTTGCTGTCGGAACACAGTCCGTCAGGCCCCTCCGCTTTTGCAAGCCGGACTCGGGGGCTCTGCTTGGCCGGCGAGCCGCCCCTCCGCCCCGGCTCCCTCCCGCCAGTCCGTGGAGCGCGCACCGCCTCGCCGCCCTTCCTACCCTCTTCCGTGGGCCTCTCGTCTGCACTTGGGTCCGGTGACTCTGTTCTGCTAATCCTCTGGCGGTTTTCTGGGTTATTTAGGCAGGTGTAGGTGGAATCTAAGTGATCAGCAGGACGCGCGGTGAGCCCAGCGTCCTCCTACGCCGCCATCTTCCCAGAATTCCCTTTCATAACGGTAACTTTAAAGTCTTTGTTTCTTAATTGTAACATCTGCATCATCCGAGGTTGGTCTTCATCGATTCTCTTTTGTCTTGGAATAGGTCATGTTCTTCTGTGTCCTCGTGTTTCAAATAATTATGCATCATATCCTGAATGTTATAAATGAGATATTGTAAAATTATGGATATTGTCATCTTCTTGAAAGATATATTGATATTTTAAATGCAGCCAGTAAACTTGCTGAATTGATCGGGCAATCTCTGTTCCCACTTTGGTGGGTGTTAACTCAAAGCCTCGTTCAGTCCTTTCAATCATAGCTGGGCTTTTTGGAGTCTGCTTCATACCTGAATGCTTCAGTTTTCCCAAGATTTGAGCAACGTTTATACATAGAAGTCAGGCTTTCTTCTCTGGCTTTTCTTTTTCCTGGGATTATTCGTCTACTCACTTTCCAGTGGCCATGGTTGCCTAAACCTCGTCTTCTAGTTCTTTAAATTTGCTACTTCTCTGGGTTTTCAATCAGAGTTTCAGTGCAGACCGTGGCTTTCCCTCCAGCCTAAATACTGCAAAAACAGGGAACCCACTCAGTACCTCCACGTACTTGTATTGTTATGTTTTTCCCCCCAGAGTTTATAGTTATTATCTGAGGGAAGGTTATATTCCAATAGGAGCTACTCAGCCATAGCAGAAACAGAACTCTCCTTTTTTCCTCCCCGCTTTTTATATTTAAAAAGCCTACCTTTACTTGAGGAAAAAATAGTCACCTAGGTATTTTTCTAATTGATTGGGGGTTCTTTTGTTTTTTGTTTTTTTATTTTGTTTGTTTTTGCATTTACCTTAAGTATATTTTGGGTTATTGTTTGTATATGGCATGAAATAAGTGTGAACTTTTTCTCTCAGATCATTAAGCCAACATTTTTAAATAATCCTTTTCCTTCTTTCTAACTTTAATTACCCATTTTTAATTTTCCAGTGTTTTCAAGTGTTTCGGTGTTTGTTTGCTCCGAAGAGTCTTAGAGTTCTTTAGGTCTGCACCAGGCAGAGCCGCGATTGTTTCTTTGGTTATTTCTGAATTCAGTGAACAGTATTTGTGCAACACCTACTACATGTTGGACACTACGCTGGGCGCTGGAGATACAATGAGAACTGAAATGAACATGGTCCTTGCCTTAGGGAGTTACATTGCCCAGCGAATTTTACATACCAGGCTTCCACGTATGCGTTTCTTTTTCTCATTAAACTTGTAGAAAGACAGTGGGATTTGGAGATTACACTAACATTATCATTTCAGGCAAGTTATCGATCCTCCAGAACCTGATAGGAGTGTTGCTTTAAGGATTAAATGGTATCAATTCATAATAAAGAGCTCAGTCCCCAGTAATTGTTAATCAATTTTTTCTTTCCTAACTAATATTTTTCCTGTTGATTAATGACTTAGAATTTTGGTTCACATTCTCATATCCAATATCATCTGAGTCTTTGGTGCAGAGTTTTATTGGGTTATCTAACTTCTTTTTGCTAACACTCTTAATACGTATGTTTCAAGTGTCTCTAATGTCAGCATACCATCCTGCTTATGCCGAAGGCTTTATCTGCATTCCCAGGGCCCTTAATCTCCTTTAATTCTGGACTGTCCCTCCATTCTAAGAATTTCCCCCTCTGTTTGATATGGCGATACTACTGTAATATTTTATTCTTTAATTTCCTGCACATCTCTTTTTACATACCCTTCTTCACTCATTTTCATTCTTTAACTCCCAAACTTTAGATATTTTCTCAAAAATCATTCCTCCCAGGTTGTTTGTTTTGGTTTGTTTTTGCGTTTCCTCTTCTTTTTGTCAAACCAGCAGACCTCTGTTCTCCTCATTTCAGCTCTAACCTGTCTTCACTCCTCATTATTAGCCTTCTACCTGTCTAGCTATTGGATGTAATCCCTTATCACCTATTTGGAATAGGGAGTGCATTCACTCATTCATCAATCATTTTTTAGTCACTGGATATGCTGTCTTCTCAAACACTGATCAGTGTTCTGTTCTAAGATTCTATGTTCAGAATAATTTGCTGCCTTTCCCCTTAATTGTTGGTTCATAACCTCCGTGGCAGCTTTCAGTGTGTAATCTGAAACTGGCCCCTGAACTCATAAGGAGGGACGGAAGAAACAGGAAGGCCACTCCAGATTGGCAGGTGGCAGTTTCAGAAAGCAAGGAAACTTACATGCAAGGCTTGCGTTGGGCAGCAGCCAGGCAAGTGGATCCCACATCCACCTTCCAAATCTTAAAAAGTTTCTATAGAGGCCTTCTGGGTTCAGTCACGCATACCATGTAGGTATTCTCAACACCACATCCCTATCTCAAGGCTGTGTCCTTGGAGCAGCCTCTGGGAGTGGGAAAGGCAAGCAGAATGCACATTCCAAGGATGGGGGAGGGAGCAAGGAGCCCTGGAGTGCCCGGGTCCAGCTCACTAGTCAGCTGGCCATCATTCCATCTTGGTGTCCTTCCCCAGGAGCTCAATCAGTTTGTTCTTCTTACTTGTTTTCTTCTTAAAGATGCTATCAACCTGTCAGTCACTTGGACTCAAAACCTTTTTTTCTACATCTTCACGCTCTGTGTTCAATTTAGTCCTGTTAATTCTTGTTTGGAAATGTCTTATATTAATTACTTCTTTCTCTAGTGCTGCCATCCAAGTTCAGTGAGCATGCTAGATGATTTCAAAAGCCTTTGTTGTTCTGTCTTTTATTCCTTTTCAGACTAGCTTGCCTGTCATTATTACATCGGTAATCTTCCTAAAACACTATTTGTCCTGTATTCTTCTGCTCAACATTTTCAGTGACTCTCCGTCTCTTTTGGCAGTGTTTCCTCTGGAGGAAAAATATTCTGATGGACCCCCGGTGTTGACATAAATTATTGTAATTATAGTGCAACTTAAATATGTCCAAATATAAAACTAAATATAAACCTTTGTGCATGCAACTGTACAGCTGAAGCAACTTACAAATTCATCACCAACAAAACTATAAAATGGATAAAATTTAAGTTAACAACACTGATTGGATAAAGGATATTTGACAAAACTCAGTCACCAAACTCAACGCCGATATGATGCAGACTGCTGTGAGTTGGCGTGGGCCTGTTCTACCCTTCAGACTTCTGAGAAACCTTTGTTTTTTTCACAGTACACCCTGGTATCATTTGGTCTTCCCTTGGTACAAATGCATCATTTGAGAAATAGATCTATCATTGTCTTTTTTTTCCCCCCTCCTATCCCTCAATCTGCTGCAATTATAATAGCACTACTTGGCTGCAGTAAAATAGTAAATAAAAATAAATAAAACGGATACTCTTTGGTGATGTTGGGTTACTAGGTAAGCATCAAGGTCGTCCAGAATATATGGGATAGGGGTGTGCATGTGTGGGTGTGGGTTTAGTTGACTTGGAAAAAAGAAGCTTAGAAGATTTTTATACTAAACTAATAGAATTTCAAAATCAGTCCTAGACTCCCAGAATCTACAGACCCTATTATAAAAAGCGCTGATCTGTGGGATAAGGACCCAGTTCCTCATGTTGATATCCAAGGCCTTCATCAATTTGAATGAAGTCTCTTTTCCTTTTCAGCTGTTTTCTTTTTTTCTTTTTCTGACTTCTTACTCTCATGTGAGCACGCTCACATGTTCTTAGACCTGAGCCTTCTGTCCTTTTATACCTGTGTCCCCATGTAATCCCATCTATCTACAGCCTTTAAGTACCATTTCGTGCTCTCATTTCCCCTTAAAGCTTCTGCTACCCTTCAGTTATAATTTGATTTTTCTTCTTTGACCTCATCCTTGGAACTCCCATACCCAGTACTTTGGCATTTCATTTCATCTTTTTTTTTTGTAATGTTATTGTCAGTGGTTTATTTTTCATGTTCCCTATATCACTAGACTTCAGGGGTCTTAAAGTCAAAATAATACCTTAAAGATCATTTACATCATCTTCAGGATAATTGTTGGTATTCTGAAGTACTTACTTGGTAAATCAAATGATTACACGTGGTGCTCAATAGTAGGGATTTAGTTTCCCTTAGAAAAAAAAGTGGTTTCTTCATATAGAGTGTAAGCAAAGTGCCCTGATGTAGAAAATTTGCATTTCTAAGAAATTAAAATGCCTTGGCAATATTGTATTGTATTTTTGCACTCATTTGTTCTGTATTTTTAGGACTCCTGGGAAAGATCCTCATGGCTATCCGGGATGCAGGTTTTGAAATCTCAGCTATGCAGATGGTAGGTAGTTTGCAGTGAGTCATAACCTATTGAGAGATTTTTAAAAAATGTTTTACATTGAATTTTCTCTGTGCACTTGTGAACTCAACACATTAAAAATAAAAAGATATAGTTACTGAACCTGATAACCTTATAATAAAAAATGTTTTTGAGATGATTTTACCCACATAATCTTTCACTGAGAGAACTAAAATTCAAAGGGTAATTTAAGCTTATAAAATCGGTTTATAAAATTCCTGGGGCTTTAGTTGCACAATGAATATAGACAGAAACAATGTAGGTAGTTCCTACAAACAAAAAATAGTGTTGAGTAGTTATAATGAATTTTTGGTGGCCTGGATTGGTGACTGAGAAGAGAATGGAGAAGGAGAATCGGTTGAGATTTTTTTCCCCCTAACCAGGGCCTTTTGCTGGTTTCTGGACTTTCCCTCAGAACCTTCTTTGGAGTTAGTGCATTTCAGCCCCTCTGTTGGCGGTCACACCATTGGACCTGCAGGGCCCACGGCTGTTCTCGAATCGCCCTGTGGACACGTTTGTAGGAAGCCCTTCACTGAACAGACAACATCCACTTTTGAGCTCACACCTTTGTTCTCTACTTACCCATGCACTTGACAAGAAATTGGGTACCAATTGTTACAGGAATCAGATAAACCGTGTTTCAAGGCCAGCAAGTTTATGCTGTTTTGATAGTGAATTACCAGCTTTGGAGCTGAGATTTTCCATATATATATATATATATATATATATATATATATATATATGTGTGTGTAATTTATATGTTCTTTTTCTGAAAAGGAACTGCTTTTGATTTCTTTTAAGTCTTAGGATCATCCAAAATCAGGGGTCAGAGCAGGAACCAAGATTCTGACCACTTTGTGTCCTGATTAGTAGGAATGCCTACAAGCCAAAAAGAGGTCAGAAGTATCAACTGGTTTGCAGTCATCGGGCAAAACTTGGAGACCAATGACAGAGTTGATATTTGAAGAACCTTATCTAGGATTATGAAGAGATTGTTAGGCAAAACGTTCTAAAAGTATTGGATTGGTGTTATATTCACAGGATTGTGGGACCTAACCCTGCTTTAAAAGTATGTATTTTGTAGCAAATTTAGATTTAAATATTGATCTGAGTCTAAGCCTACAAGCTAGCATGGTTATTGGCCATAGTAGGTGCTCAGTGAAAACAAGAATAATAATAAAAAAGATTAATTGCACCTATAGGGGAGGCATGGTTGCTTAGTGGCAATCACAGCCCTTGAGTCTGGGAGTCAGGAAGCTCTGTTTGTTTGTTTGTTTGCTTCTTTCTTTCTTTCTTTCTTTTAATTTTAATGTTTGTTTATTTTTGAGAGAGAGAGAGAGGAGGGGCAGAGAGAGGGAGACACGGAATCTGAAGCAGCCTCCAGGCTCTGAGCTGTCAGCATAGAGCCTGATGCGGGGCTTGAACTCACAAAGTGTGAGATCATGACCTGAGCTGAAGTCGGAGGCTTAACCGACAGAACCACTCAGGTGCCCCGAAGAGCTCTGTTTCTGAATCATGGGTCAGCTGCCCTCTAGACTCGTGGGTCTGCCGGTCAGTGAGAACATTATTGTTTGCCTCAGTGGATTATTTTACAAATCAAATGAAAATTAAAATAAATTGCAAATTAAATTAAAATAACCCTACACAATGCCTCGTGGAATTTCCAATACAAAATATAAGTATTTAAATTATATATTCTGTTATTATTTTGTTATATTAAAAATTCAACAAGTTGTGGGAATGTAGGCTAAAACACTGAAATCGAAACAAAATTCACTGACTGTTATAGTTATGTTGCCTATGAAATAAATCCTCCCAGTGTGAATTATTGCCTGGGCAGGCAGAAATTTCTTAGTGATCTGTATTTTTGGCAACAATAAAGAAACAAAATAGGGAAGAAAATAAAATTGTAAATTCTATTTTTTTTAAGTTTATTTATTTTGAGAGAGAGGGCGGGGGAGGGAGGGAAGGAGGGAGAAGGAGAGAGAAAGTGCACAAGCAGAGGAGGGACAGAGAGAGAGGGAGAGAGAGAATCCCAAGCAGGGTTCCTGCTGACAGTACAGAGCCCGACACAGGACTCCATCCCACAAACCATGAGATCATGACCTGAGCCGAAATCAAGAGTTAGAAGCTTAGCTGACTGAGCCACCCAGGTGCCCCTAAAATTTTAAATTCTGAGCCAATTAAAAAAAAAAATTAAGGTCTTAGTTCTTGAGACCCTAGGACTTATTTTTTGTTTATTATTAATTTTGACTGTCACTGTCAGTGCAGAGCCTGACCCGGTGCTTGATCCCATGAACCAGGAGATCATGACCTGAGCCTAAATCAACAGTTGGATGTTTAACCGACTGAGCCACTCAGGTGCCCCAACCCTAGAACTTAATGAAATTTTATTTTGAATTAAATTTGAATCCAGCCTGGATAAGAAAGAGTCTTTATAGATTTATCTTATAAGCATTCTCTTACAATTCGTTTTGAATTTCGATTTCCAGACGACTCGTGTAAATGCTAAGTAGGGATTTTTCTAAATGTTTGGGAGGAAAAGGGTACTATTTTTGGCCGCTGCAAAATTGGAAGTACATTGCATTAGTAATAGTTCTGCTTCTGCTCATCTATCAGTAAACAACACGACACTGTATATAAATTTTTTCGTGTGCATGGAGAATGAGGCTTTATTCAAAGAGAGGTATAGTGTAGTGGCTAAGGGCATGACAGGTGAGGTCAGACTGCTTGAGATGGAACACAAAGATCTGAAGGTTACATAACCCTTATGTACATCGTGTGACTTACGTCATGGGGTTGTTGAGGGGATTAAATGAGATGATGGCGTGCAGGTCCTAGAACAATATTTGATATATCAAGTGCTCAATAAATGTTACGCATTTTTATCATTGATGAGTTTATCTTTAACGACACTTTTTCAGAGTATTTAATTTGCGCAAGGTTTAGATTTTAAAGAAAATACATCCAGGAGGTCTTAAGTGTTGAGTTCTAAGCGTGGCACATTTTGCGTCCTTTTATTGGTTGACTTTTGTTCTGTTTTGTTTTGTTTCGATATAGTTCAACATGGATCGAGTTAACGTTGAAGAGTTTTATGAAGTTTATAAAGGAGTAGTGTCTGAGTATAATGTAAGTATCAAACCGAATGTGAGGCATTGGTACTGAAAACAGTTTGTGTATCTTAAATGTTGGGGATCTCATCTGAAATTTATTCATAATCATGAAGGTATTTACAAGTCCACCAGTTGCTAGCTGATCATATCCAGTGACTGAGGCATTCTTATCCCTGAGAGCCACTGGCTCAGCTATTAAAATATCATGTTTCATTTATGAAACAAAAATATACAGGCGTGCAAGAAAATCACGAAAGACCTTGCTGGCATAGTGACACCCTTAGACGTTATCTATGAAGTTAATAATATTCTCAGGGTAGAAGACTCTCCAGGATGCTTTAGAAAGTTAAAAGCAAATAGTTCTTAATGGTACGGTATAACTCCACACGAGTATTTAACATCCATTTTAATGGTATAAATGCAGGTAGAATCATCCGAAAATATGGCTGAGACTGAAGAAGTATATTTATTTTATTTTTATTTTTTTAAGTTTATTAATTTATTTTGAGAGAGAGAAAGAGAGGGGGAGGGCCAGAGAGAGAAGGAGACAGAGAGAATCCCAGGCAGGCTGTGCCCTGTCAGTGTATAGCCCAATGTGGGGCTCGAACTCACAAACCGTGAGATCATGACCTGAGCCAAAATCCAGAGGCTGATGCTTCATTGACTGAGCCACCCAGGTGCCCCTGAAGAAATACTTATTTTTCTGGGAAAGCCTTTATCTTTCCTTCTATTCTGAATGACAGCCTTGTTGGACAAAGGATTCTTGGCTGCATATTTTTCCTATTCAGCACATTTAATCCCTTCTGCCCTGCCAAATTTCAGTGGACAGGTCTGCTACTACCCTTGTGTGTGCACCCTTGTAGGTTAAGGACGGTTGGTCTCTAGCTACTTTCAGAATTCTCTCTCTTTGTAGTTTGCCAATTTCACTAAGATATGTCATGGTGTTGACCTGTTCCTGTTGATTTGGAAGGGAGTTCTCTGTGCCTCTTGGACTTGGATGCCTGTTTCCTTCCCCAGACTAGGGAAGTTCTCAGCTATAATTTGTTCAAATAAACCTTTTGTCCCTGTCTCTTGCTTTTCTTCTGGAATTCCTATGATATGGATATTGTTTGGTTTCATGGAATCACTTAGCACTTTAAATTTTTTTTTTAATGTTTATTTTTGACACAGAGAGAGAGACAGAGTGCGAGCAGGGGAGGGGCAGAGAGAGAGGGAGACAAAGAATCTGATGCAGGCTCTAGGCTCTGAGCTGTCAGCACAGAGCCCGATGTGGGGCTCAAACTCGTGAACCATGAGATCATGACCTGAGCCGAAGTCGGACACTTAACCGAGTGAGCCACCCAGGTGCCCCTGGAATCACTTAGCTCTTTAATTCTCCCCTTGTGATCTAGTAATTTCTTTTCCCTCTGTTTTTTGGCTTCATCATTTTCCATAATTTTATCTTCTATTTCACTTGTTCTCTACTCTGCTTCTTCCATCCTGTCACTGTATCTAGTTAATTTTGCATCTCATTTATAGCATTTCTTTTTATTTTTTTATTTTTTTAAATGTTTTTATTTGTTTTTGACAAGAGAGAGACAGAATGAGTGGGGGAGGGGTAGGGAGAAGGAGACACAGAATCTGAAGAAGGTTCCAGGCTCTGAGCTGTCAGCACAGAGCCTGATGTGGGGCTTGAACTCACAGCCGTGAGATCATGACCCGAGCTGAAGTCGGATGCCTAACCGACTGAGCCACACAGGCACATTATAGCATTTCTTTTTTTTTTTTTTAATTTTTTTTTAACATTTATTTATTTTTGAGACAGAGAGAGAGCATGAACAGGGGAGGGTCAGAGAAAGAGGGAGACACAGAATCTGAAACAGGCTCCCGGCTCTGAGCTTTCAGCACAGAGCCCGACACGGAGCTCGAACCCATGGACCGCGAGATCATGACCTGAGCCGAAGTCGGACGCTTAACCGACTGAGCCACCCAGGCGCCCCGCATTATAGCATTTCTTAATTCATCCTGACTAGTTCTTAGATCCTTGACCTCTACAGCAAGACATTCTCTGGGGCCTACAATGCTGTTTTCAAGCCCAGCTATTAGTCTTACGACTGTTATGCTAAATTCTTGTTCAGATATATTGTTTATGTCTGTTTTGTGCAAGCCTCTGGCTGTCATTTCTCCCTGAATTTTCTTTTGAGGAGAATTCTTCCCTTTTGTCATCTTGGCTACGTTTCTGTCTTTTGCATGTTTTAATAGCTTGTTATATATCCTGCACCTGAGAGTACTACTATATTAAAAAGGGGTCACACACTGTCCAGGGCCTGGCACTTCAGGAAGTGTTTCTCGTGTATGTTGCATTCACTCTGTTGTTGCATTTTTGCTGCTCTTTCCCGCTGGTGGGTCGTCTCCAGAGCTCCCCCTTGCTTGTAGTGGTGGGGTGTTCGGACCTTCAGCCAGGTGTGCTTTGATTTGTTTGTTGAAGTAACCGTGGAAGAAACGTAAAAAGTCAGGGGGAACCTGATCCCAAACAAAAAGAAAAATCAAAGGGGAGAAGAGAGGGCGAAACAGAGAATCAGCTAAATCCAGAGAAAGCGAAAGGAAAATAAAAAAGAATAAGAGAGAGAAAAGGTGTAAAAAGAATAGAGTGAAAGTGCCGGCTACCCAGCTTCCCTCCGGACAAAGTTGCAAACAGTTGAAACCTCTGGGTTTCGGCTCCCAAGGCTGTTTGCAGAATAGAAACTGGCACTGTCCATATTCTCGCTCCCCAGTCTGTGGTTCGGAGAGGTTTTCCTCTTGTGCTAACTTGATACTTCAATTTCACAGCCCTCCTCTCTCTCTCCCTTTTTGTCTCTCCAAAGAAGGGGTTCCCTCCCCTCTGTGCTTACTCCGTTTTATCTCCCCCAGTTCACGTACCCTCCCTCCCTCCCACCAAGCTGTCTCCCTCCGTGTGTGGAAATGCTTTTGCCGCTCTGCAGGTTGATTTCCTGGGGGTTTCTTGGGGTTCTGACCTCAGTACAGCTGTGCTTGAGGGACAAGGGAAATCCCGGTCCCCCTACTTCTCCGCCCTTTGAACTCCGCCCCTCCTCTGAAGAAATAATATTTAAAAGGTGTTTAGAGGGCAATGAAATACATTCTTGAAAACAAATGACTATATTCAAGTAAGCCAAGTATTGTCCTTTAAAATAACACATAATAGATATTTTATCAAAATTAGTTTCCTTCCCCTCTGTATCAAATCATCTTAGATTTATTTGTGCTAGTGGACTGCCTCCTGACCTAGGTTCCTTTAAAGAGAATTTTGACTTTTTTTTTTTTTTTTTGCATAAAGGTTACTGTTCCTGACAATGAGACTAGATTCCCTTCTTCTCCCCTTCTCTATGACTCTTCCTTTCAACTGACCTTAAAAAGGAAAAATGCACTGGTTTGAACCTTTGTCTTATTTAGTCCTACAGAGTAAAGACCAATTGTGAAATAAATTTCGTGTTCAGCATACTGGTGGTTTCCACCCTGATTGAGAGGAACCAGAGTAGTTTTCCTTCTTTTATAGCTTACTGACTCTAACCTTACTCTTACCTCTTCTTCATTTTAGAGTTATGGTCCGTCCTTCCTTCCTTCCTTCCTTCCTTCCTTCCTTCCTTCCTTCCTTCACAAGCAAGCATCTGCAAACCTTCTTTTATTTGTTCAATTTTACTTTAAAAAATATGACTGAAAACCTCTACCTTCCTTAATCCATGTTATATTATAGCTTTATATAAGATTAACTGCATATAAGATAAACTCATGGAGACATATCCTCTGATCCTGAGTTATATTATCATACACTATCACACAGTATTGAATTTGGTAACAAATAGTTGAGGACACTAGTAGTCTGTGTACCTACCTCAGGTGGGCCACATTTCCCTTTGGGAAATAACTTAAAAAAACCTCATCTAACTTTAATGTCTCCTATATTGTGCTTTAAAATACTACACATGTAATTTATGTTTTACGTAATATATACTCGTGGAGTTTTTTTGATTTTGGGATTTGGGAGTTAAAAATAAAAACATCACTGGGTGGAGGTGACACCCCTAAGAAATCAGGAATTTAAGTGACAGTAGCAATATCATACTTTAATGTCAAGATATCCCAGAATAATTGGTGTTGATGCTTTCTTCTGTCTGATGTTTTCAGGAGTATATTCTCTGTAATTACTATTTAAATCTTATAATATTAATAACAGAGCCTGCTTAAGAAAAGGATATATGGGCTGTTAGGTAGAAAAAAACTACATTATTTCAGAGTAATTAATAGCCTCGTGAGTCATTTTCAGTAATGCTTATCATCTTTTATTCAGCTTGAAATGGTTTATTCAGTGTTAAAGAAATATTTCAAATCATAATTGGTTTGTAGTTGTCTCTTAATGGGAAAATGGGGTGTCTACGTGAACCGGAACATTATCCAGGTATCTTTAAGAGATGTTCTGTACTTATAGGATATAAAATTTTATTGCAACTAGGGAGAGCTGTTTCTTTGAAAATGTTATCCAGAGGGAAATAAGGATGTTTTTATTCAAGGAATATTTTATTGACGTAAATAATATTGTTATGAACGGTATATTTACCTCTAATGCTTTTAAAGTTCTTTTCCCACTTAAAATTCTGTTTTGTTCAAAGGCGGTTGTGTAAGGGTCTGGATCCATACACTGCAAATGCATATGGTTGCGGTATCTTTCACTGCTTAATTTGGGACACCAAAAATTGGCTAGCAAATCCTGAGTGTCACTTGTTATTGTGACAGTTGTATATCCCATCAAAACTCTTAGTTCTCGTGACCGTTAATATTCGGAGCTTGAGTTTAAGTTCAAGGAAGAGGTAAATTTTTAAATGCTGCATAGTACTATGTGTCTCTTAACTTTAGGAGGTTTATCTAATTCAGAAAGAAGAGCCTATAAAAGTAATCTTAAGAGGCAACCTAAAGGGACAGAAACAGGTGATTTGATTCTTACTCTGTCTTTTCGCATAACACTTTACCCTGCTTGTCTTCAGATTCGTGTTTTAAAATAAATGATAAGACCTCTAAGGTCATAACAGCGAGTCCATTCATTTTATTAGCCTAAACTTAAAGATCTGTGGGTGAAACGGTCCTCTTAAATGTAGGATATACAGTGTGAAATAGGACGATATCACTGACATTGTACCAGATACTATACATGAGTTCTAGGGGTTCCCACATTCCTTGCTTCAAACTGTGTGTAGACTTTTCTTATCTCAAAATTCAGTGCAACCAACTTTCAGCTTTCTGAACTCAATTCCCTTCTTCTCACCAAAAACTTGTGGAGTCAGATGCTAGGTTCAAATCCCAGTCTACCAGTTGTGTGGCCATAGACAAGGTATTTGCCTTCTTTAAGCCTTAGTTTACCCATCTATAACATGGAAGTAATGCTATTATGTACTTTATGAGATTGCTGTGATAATTAAATGAAAAAAATCCCGCGAAGGAGTTTCACATATTGAGAGTACTGAGAGAGTATTAGCTGTTTTGTTATTACTATCGCTATTATTGTATTTGACATAATTCCTTATAGTAGATTCGGTGTTGATCATTTATACTTGCATTTGCTGCGTCAGCATTTACAAACACAAAAAAGTGATCATTCCTATGTTATTGTATTATCACGATCCACTTATTTACTACATAGACTGAGTGTCTACTGTGTGCCAAACAATGTGTTCGATGCCAAGAATACAGAGATGAACAACAACAACAACAACAAAAGCACACTATCTGCATTTATGGAGCTTAAGTTCTAGTGAGGATAGGTATTAAATCAGATGATCCCATCCTAACTACCTAAAGGACAGGAGTCAAAGGGCTGTGAAGGAAACAAGCATGTTCTTTTTTGGTTTTGTTAACTTTTTACTTAATTAAAAAACCTAGGTGACTTGAGAATTTTGTTGAGTCCATTTTGTTTTTTTTAAGCAGCACATTATGCTTTTGATAGAGTCCTTTTTCCAACGTGTTTTTTCTTTCCATGTTGTGCATTTGCATAGCCCTTTATGTCTGTATTTTTAACGGCATCTGTGATTAACACTGAAAGGCAAGGAGAGACACAAATGAAAGAAAAGCAGGCAAAATTCACTCCTTTTCTTTCTGGATAACACATTCATGCTGTCTGCTGCCCCTGCTGAGAACTTGGCCGTTGACATTTATTCATAGGCAGTACCTCAATGTCATGAGACAGAAGATCAGACTCAACATAATTATCCATAAAAAGTCAATTACATATGACCTTTGTGAAATAGCAAAGTGACTTCAGGGGGATACATTTAGGGTTCTGTGTACCATCTTAATCGTGAAGCACTTCCCTCTTTCAACTTCTGAAATTTCTATTAGGTATGATGACTGAGTTCCAATTAATACTTAAATAGTGTTCTGTAATAAATTACTTTTATATTACTTTGTCATTATGTGCCGCAAACTCTCCACAGTCTGGCCTCCTCTCTAATTTTCTCTAGTCTCACTTCACTCCTGATAGTTATGCACATCACCTGGACTTCTGCCTCAAAGTCTTTATATTTATTTTCATTTCTTCCTGAAGTATTATTCCCCATAGAGAAGAAAAGAACATTGACTGAGTGTTCCAGACACTGAGAGGCTCTTTTCTTTGATCATCTTTTTCATTATACCGCTTCATGTACAGATAAGAACCTTAAAACAGTATCCTTCCATTCCCCCTCTTCTTATGTGTTGTGGTTGTCCTACATTTTATTTCTATTATAAACCCTATAATGCATTTTTTAATATTTTTGCTTTAAATAAATATCTTGCACACCAACTAAAAAATATATTTGCCCACATGTTTACCATTGTTCTTGCAGATCCATATTTTTGTCTGGCATGATTTTTCTTCTATCTGAAGAACTTCCTTTAACATTTCTTACGGTATAGGGCTGCTGGTAGTGAATTCTGTCACATTTTTTCTGTTGGAAAAAGTTATTTTTCCTTCATTTGTGAGAAGTCTCTTCCCACCTGGGTATAGAATTGTAGATTGACAGATTTTTGTTGTTGTCATTTATGTCCTTAGCTTTGTTCTACTGTTATATGTCTTTTTTTTTTTTTTGGTTGTTTTTAAAGGCTTTTTTGTTACTGAGATTTTTGGTTTTTTGGTTTTAGCCAATTTAATTATCGTCTTACTGTACTTTGCGTTTATTCTTGGACTCTGTTGGACCTTTTTGGCTTATGATTTTTATCAAATTTGAGTATTTTTTAGTAATTCTCGGAATAGTTATTCATCACCCCTTCTTTTCTTCTGGGAATCCAATTTATATATGCATATGTTAGCATGTCATTGAAAAAAATTACTGTGGGACATTTGTATCCATTCTTCTATCTCTCTGTGCTTGCCTTTTCTGTTTTTAATTTTAGAGAAAGAGAAAGCACCTGAGCATGGGAGAGGGGCAGAAAGAGAGATTGAATCTCAAGCAGGCTCCACGCTCAGTGTGGAGCCCAAAGCAGGGCTCAATCCCACGACCCTGGGATCATGACCTGAGCCGAAATCAAGAGTCGGACGCTCAACTAATTGAGCCACCCAGGCACCCCTCTGTGCTTGCTTTTGAATAGTTGGTGTTGCATTTCCTTATATTTATTGTCCTTCTGTTGTATTTTATTTTGTCCATCCCATTCAGTGTATTTAATTCAGATGTAGTTTTTATCTCTAGAAGTCCCATTTGGGTTCTTTTTTTAATTTTTTTTATTTTTTATTTTATTTATTTAAAAAAAATTTTTTTTAACGTTTATTTATTTTTGAGACAGAGAGAGACAGAGCATGAACGGGGGAGAGTCAGAGAGAGAGGGAGACACAGAATCCGAAACAGGCTCCAGGCTCTGAGCGGTCAGCACAGAGCCCGATGTGGGGCTTGAACTCACAGAGTGTGAGATCATGACCTGAGCCGAAGTCGGACGCTCAACTGACTGAGCCACCCAGGCGCCCCTAATTTTTTTTTATTTTTTAAAAGTGTATTTGATAAAGTGTTACATTAGTTTCAGGTGCACAGCCTAGCGATTCAGTAGTCTACTCTTTGGGTCTTTTTAATGTTGATTTTCTCTGCATCATGTCCATGTTTTCTTCCTGTAATTTTAGCAGATAGAGCCTATTTACATTAGCTGTTTTAACATTCTTATGTAACCAACATCGTTTCTGTCATTGTTGGATCTGTATCAATTTATCGAGTTTTCTTCTAATGATGGTTCATATTTTCTTACTTCTTTGTATGCCTGGTAATTTTTATTGGATACTGGATGATGTGCAGTTTATAGTGTTACATGCATGGTAGGTATGTCATATTCCTTGGAAGAGTATTTGATGTAGTTTGGGCACTCACTATGTTACTTGGGATCAGTCTGACCCTTTCAAGACTTGCTTTTAAGCTTTAGAGGATGGATACAGAGCATTCCATATATAAGGCCAACTGTTATGGTACAATACCTTTCTGAGGACTCTACCCGATGCCCTGTGTATCGTGTGAGGGCTTTCCAGTCTGGCTGATGGAAATGCAAAGTCTTCTCAGCCTTGTGCTGTCTCTCCGGATGGTTTCACTTACTGCTTCTGGTAGTTCTCAGCCTTGGCTGGTTTCCTCTACATATGTACAGACTCTTAGCCAAAAACTCAGGTGAACTTCTCTGCAGATCCCAATAGCTTACTCTTCCATAGTTCTCCTACCTCCTCTAGTGGTCTGTCCTCACATTCTAGCTGCAGTGGCCTCCCTGAATTCCAGTCTTTATCTCTTCTCCTTAGTGAGAGTGTTGGGCTCTGTTGTGTTTCCTCTCCCTGTCCCATTGTCTGGAAACTTCCTCCAAGCAGAAAGATGGGCAGTCATGTGGCTTACTTCATTTGATTCCCCTGTCTCAGGGGTCATACTGTGCTGCCTGTCACCTAGTCTTTGAAAACTGTTGTTTCTACATACTGTCTAATTTCTAGGTGTTTACTATGAGATCTAGTCTCCGTTTTCTTCATTTCTGAAAATGATTATGATTTTTGAAAGCGTCTTTGGAAGAAACACTTTGGAATTTGTATCGTTAAAAATGTTCATTCGAGGGGTGCCTGGGTGGCTTAGTTAAGCGTCCGAATATTGATCTCGGCTCAGGTCACCATCTCACAGTTTGTGGGTCTGAGCCCCATGTCACACTATGCTGCTGATGGCATGGAGGCTGCTTGGGATTATGTCTCTCCCTCTCTCCTCCCCTCTCCCTCCCTCCCTCCCTCCCTCCCTCCCTCCCTCCCTCCCTCTCTCTCTCTCTCTCTGTCTCTCTCAAAAATAAATCAATAAACTTAAAAAAAAAAAAAAGAAATGTTCATTCAGCAGAACTCTATTTAAGAGGAGGTACCCTTTAGAAGGAAGAGGTATGAGAAGACCATTTCAATTAATGAAAGTGCCAACTGGTAAAGCAGTACATTAAAATGATGTTAGTAGGTTAGATCTCCATTCCTATGGAGATGAAGGAATATACCTAAAACACATTTTTGCAGGAAAAATGGACAAAACCTGGGAGCTTTTGGCATGTGGGATTCATGAGAATTCACAGATAACTAAGATTTTAAGATTTGGAATAGTGGTACAATTGAAGGAGGAGGAGTAAAAGATCATTAAATTTTACTAACTTTTACATTACATGTCATAGGAGATGGTGACAGAAATGTATTCCGGCCCTTGTGTAGCACTGGAGATTCAACAGAATAATCCTACAAAGACATTTCGAGAATTCTGTGGACCAGCTGATCCTGTAAGTTAGTGTTTAAAATGTTAATCAAATTTGTTCTATTCGGTAGCTAAATATATCAACAGTCTTGATTGAATTTCTTCTTTACAAGAGATAATACCAAAATGACTACATCAGACAGATTTTTATTCAAACTAGTGTTCTGGAGAATTTTTTAATATAATAATCCAAGAAAAAAGTGAATTTTTTATTAGCCTCGTGACAGTATAAAATGAGCAGAAACCTTTACTGTGGCATTTTCTTTTATTGTGTCTTCTTGCTAAATTGTCTAGAAAAGTGAATTTATCAAGCACTCTGATAGAAATTATCTAAGATATTAATTGTCCTTTGACATAGGGAGGCTCTAAATAAAGCTCTCAGTGTGAAGAATATTGATATGGTGGCCTCATAACCAGATGCATAAATATGAGCAGTGGGGCTTATATGAAACTTGATATTCTCTAGTGTCCTTTTCATTTTGCTTTGGGTTTCCTTCATATGGCTATTGGGTGGCAAGAGGGGTGAAGAGGAGGGAGATGGGGGCTGAAAAACAGAAGTAGCATTAGAATACACATGAGAAATCTCCATGCAGATGATAAAGGCTGAGTAGGATTATGGGAAGCATTACTGATTTTCAACACTGTAATTTAAATGTATTCTCTTTTCTTTATTTTATTTTCACTTATAAATAGTTTATTGAAGATGAGCATCCAATTCAGTTTAATCCAGACAGCATTTATTGAGTTCCCTTAGATGTAGGACGGGAGTGCTTGCTAGATTTTCCTTGGAGGGGAAAGCAGTCCACCCATTCTCAGAGATCAAAGAGCACACACGATGATCTTTTAGAACACTTGCGAAGAAACATACAAATAAGGACTAAAATATTGTTAGTTCAGGTAAAATGCAAATGTTGAGGGATTGCTGAGTAAAGGAGCAGACAGAGGAAACAAGGTAGCAAATGCTGGTAGAGATGAGTGAGAGATGAGTAGCCTTAAAAACCAGGTTAAAATTGCGGATTCTGTGTAAGTGGAATCCCATGTAGTAAGAAACGGCAATTCCTTATATTTAGCTTAATTTTGAGCGTATGGAGTTGTTCCCTTGACTCCATTGGAAGTCAATTGGAAGGCGTTAAAGGTAGGGGCTCTAGAAACAGTTAAGAGCAGACCTGATGACATCATTAGAGAAAGAGGTGGCAGGACCTACTATATGTCTTTTCAGGGAGAAGGAAGAATAGAAGTAAGTAATCAATGTGGTTGTGAAAGAGTGATTATTAAAACGTGATTCTGATGTAGAGGACATTAAGAGAAAAGGGTGATGATGTTGAGTGTTTAGTGATGCTTAATCATAAGACATTAGAAAGGGATACTTTTTGGTCATATGAATGAATAGATCTTGGTGTTTGCCATTTTTGTATCCGATTTCTGTTGGCCAAGACGGCTTTTTGTTTATTGATTCTTTAAGATAATTAAAATGGTGAGTTGAACGGCTGACTGAACATATGAGCGAATTAAAGAGATAACTAGAACAGAAGGAGAATGAGATGTTTGTTCTTTCCGTCATTCAGTATTTACTGAATCTGTGCTAGTATTTGTGAAAATAAAGATAGGAGTCTCAAAGAGCTTACAGTTTATGAGTGGACAGTATATGAAGTGGCTACTTTCCATGTTCTGTGCCAATTGTAGTGTTAGATGCTTGCACTATGTACGACGGAGCCCAGAATATTAGCACCTAGCCCAGCCTGGAATGGGCAAGGATAGATTCTCCTCTTGAGGCTCAGAGTCTTGAATTATATACTAAGTGTAAGTGCAGGGTTTTAAGCAAGATCATATGCTTTTGATCTCTCTCTGTATATATATGTATACGTGTTATATATACGTATTATATATACGTATACGTATACATATATACACATACACACATATATCTCATCAGAAAAAATACCATTAGTGGTTATAGTCAAACCATTTTAGGGGCAATAAAATGGCTCTTCCAGTTTGTTCCCAGGCTTTGGTTTATTTTCTTCTTCTCCTCCTCCCTTTCTTTCTCCCTCTTCTCCCACCCCTCCAACAAAATTGTAAGCATTGAATGCTCACGGCATTGAATGCCGGTCACTCTGCTAGGTGCTACTCTAGGTCTATAGAGATGATCAAATAAACGCAGTGCTTATCTTTGAGGAACTTACAGTCTAGTTTTAGGAGGTGGAATTGATGAACGGCAGTCTCACTTCAAGCTGCCAGTGTGCCAGTCTACTCAGGTACTGTATTACATTGAAATAATTTAGAGACTCATTTCGTCACTGCACAGTCATTTCCACATCTAAAGAGAGACTGTGGGTTATGATACATGTAAATATAATTAGTGTGTGGGGAAAATGCCAGGTATGTCATGGCCGTACAATGAATACTTGACAGATTAATAAAAGACTGGCTGTATTTTTGTGCACACCTAACATCTGGTATTAACTCATTATTTAAAGAAGAATTTTTGTTTTGAGAGAGAGACAAAGCACGCACACGAATAGAAGAGGGGCAGAGAGGGATAGAGGGAGAAAAAAATCTTAATTCAGCCCCCTCCCTGTGAGGAGCCCCACAAGAGGCTCAATCTCACAACTGTGAGATCATCATCTGAGCCGAAATCAAGAGTCAGCACTTAAACGACGCCCACCTGCCCCTAAAAATATTTCATCTACTCAAGTGGGTTCTTTTTCTCTTTATTCCTTTTTAAGATGTAGAACTACTTTGTAAGTTGATTCAAAAGAAGGTTTAGCTTTATAGTGACCATTAGGCCACTCTGTCACTGTCTATGTTGTAGATTGACATCACTTTCATCATTGATGTCTGCACTGTTGGTAGATTCTTTCTCTTATAGCTGGAAGGAAGCGCACATTGTGTACGAACAGAATTTCTTCCAGTCTGTCTAGAAGTGGTCTGAAAGAAGGGGGTGGTTTATAAGACAGTTCCCTGGTGGGGAGGGGTATATTAAGCTTTCCACTTTTATTTATTTACCCTATCAAAAATAAGAGAGAAATGAAATTTATTAAAATTTCATGTACGGATTGATAAGAGTACATGTATATAATCTATTAAAAATATGTACATGTTTTGACGTACTTACGTATTTTAATGATAAGGGTGCTTGAAAAATGTTGGAGTCTACTGCGCAGAAAGGAAAAGAGATCACAACGCGTTTCTTTGTAGTTAGAGAAACATTCACTCACCACACCATCATCTGCAAAAAATCCATCTACTTAGGCAGAAAACCTAAGATTTGCCTCTGGAGGAGGTTTTGATTGCACCTGCCCAAGAATTTCACTGTTGAGTAGCTTTGCAGTTTTCCTGCTGAGCCATCAGGAAACTGAAAGAGCCACCAAAGAAGTGGTAAATTATCTGGAAAAACTGTGCAGAATATATTTATTCTTGGGCTGATGGGGATGACGAGCCAAATACCCTTGCATAGGTAGGTCTTGTTTTATGAAAAAATACGTTTGTAAAATATTTTATGTACAGGATCCTGTTTAAGAAAATCTGAATTTTTGGTCAGGTGATTATCTATCTTCAGGGGCTTTGAAAACGTTATCCCATGACCTGGTTGAATTAAGAGTCAGATATTTTGGGGGTGCCTGGGTGGCTCAGTCGGTTGAGCATCTGACTCTTGATTTTGGCTCAGGTCATGATCCCAGGGGTGTGGGATCGAGCCCCACATTGGACTCCGTGCTGAGCTTGGAGCCTGCTTGGGATTCTCTCTCACTCTGCCCCTTCCCCTGATTCATGCTGTCTCTGTCTCAATCAATCAATCAATCAATCAGCCAATCAAATATTTTCTTACACAAAAAGTGGCTTTTTAAAATTTGATGCTATTTTCCATTCATTTGATTGTCACAGTGGTCTTTCACCGGCTATTGGGTAGCCTTTACTGGTTTTCGGATTAAAGTCAAAGTATCCTGATAGTTTGAAATGCAGTTCTTTTTCCATGAATGTGCAGGGAGTTGTGGTAAACTTGCAAGAGAAATGCTTGGGAGTCAAAGTCTGTCGCTTCTGTTACCTATTGACCTTCTGGTCACATTCCTTTATTCATTGAAGGCTGGGAACCCCTGATTATATAGTCTTTCTCTTCATCGCAGTTCTTGTCATCAGATTGGCACAAGAACATCCATGTGAAAGATTCACCCAGTACTTGGCCTGAGAGCTGAATGGACAACTTCTGTCAATTATCTTTTATCATTCTGCTTCCCAGTTTTCTCCCATGACCATGCTCTATTTTTTGTTGACATCCAGAGCAGAGACATGTCTTCGAACTTAATCTCTATTATAGTAATGTCTGCCGTAGCTTTCTGGATTCCTTGGCCTCTTGATCCTCTTCCCAGTGTCCTTTTGACTTGACTGAAACTTCTAGGCTGTAGACCCTTCCATTTTCTGACACTGTAATGCCACTTTCTGACTTCCTTCTCTGTTCAACCTAGACTCCATTGTTCATACCTTTGCCCTTTTTATAGCATTCTCAGGGTCTTTACTCTCTTGTCCTTTGTCCACACTCCAAAAACCCCAAACTTAGATCCACTTAAGCATGTGCCTACCTCATTCTTATACATGCACTGAATGGTCTGGTAGATGAATGTTATACTGTTGTATAGACTCATGTTGATGTAAAGTATGATCTCCAAACAAAGCTGGGCCGATTACTGTCCTCTAGAAATCTTTTTCTGTCCTTCTTTCTGCTAATTCTCAAAATAGCAATGTTAAACCTCCATTATTTTCCTCAGCCCTCTTACAATTCAGCCTCCTCCCATAAAAAGATAGCATTATCTTCTATTTCACAGAGAAAAGTATGGTTATTAAATATCTCTTAAATTTCTGCCTTCACACCATTTATTTCTGAACTCACGCTCATTCTTCATTGTAGTTCCAAGGAAGTGTGTTTTCCTTCTCTGTTGAAACTTTCCACTTTATCCTTTTTCTCGTATCTTTCCTTGAAGACTTTGCCCTATTCTTCTGAATTTGTATTTTGCAAATAATATTTTTATTGTGAGTATAAAAATAATACATGGCCATTACGGAAAAATTAGGAGTGAAATAAAGTTTGATAAAGGAAATGTGGCCCATAATATTATCACTAAGAGTTAGCAATTTCATAAATAAAATTTGGATCAAAGTGTGTATACTGTTTTGTAGTTCATGATACCCTAAATAGTACTGAGCTTTCTCTCATGTCATTAAACATTCTTTAATGATATGATTTTACTAGATTGGTTATATGTCATTTTATGGTGTAAAATAGTTTTTACAAAATAATACTTATGATAGGAGTCCAATTTCATTTTCCTGTGTGTGATATTTCTTTTTGCTTAACATCATTTCTTAAAGACACAATCCTTTCCTTACTGGGTATTCTTGGCTTCTCTGTCAAATATTAGTTGACCATATATGTGAGGATTTGTTTCTGTGCTCTAGATTCTTTCCATTGATCTGTGTGTCTGTTTTTGTGCCAGTACCATACTGTTTTGATTACGATAGTTTTGTAGTAGAGTTTGAAATCAGGGAATGTGATGATTCCAGCTTTTTCTTTCTCAAAATTGGTTTAGTCAATTAGAGCCTTTGTGATTCTGTACAAATTTTGGGTTTTTTTTTCTATTTCTGTGAAAAATGTTATTGGAATTTTAATAGAAATTGCATTTAATGTATAGATGGGTTTGGGTAATATGGACATGTTAACAATATTCATCCTTTCAATCCATCAACATGGGATATCTTTCCAATTGCTTGTGTCGCCTTCTGTTTCTTTCATCAAAGTCTTACAGTTCTCAGTATGCAGATCGTTTACCTCCTTGGTTAAATTTATTCATAAGTATTTTATTGTTTTTGATGCTGTTGTGACATAAGATTGTTTTCATATATTATTGTTACTGTGTAGAAATGCAATTGATTTTTGTATGTTTATTTTTGTACCCTGTAACTTTGCTGCATTTATTATTTCTAACAGTTTTTTTGGTGCAGTCTTTAAGATTTTCATATATTGGATCATAACATATCTACAAACAAAGACAGTTTTATGTCTTTTTTTCTAATTTGGCTGCCTTTTTTACCTAATTGCTCTGGCTAGGATGTCAATTACTGTGTTGTGTAGGAGTGGTAAGATTGGGCACCCTTGTTCTATTTCTTATATAAGAGAAGGCTTGCCATATATGGCCTTTACTATGTTGAGGTCCATTCCTACCATATGAAAAATTTTGAGAGTTTTTAATCATAAAAGGAAGTTGTATTTTTTCACCTATTTTTCTCCATTTGTTGAGATGTTCATGTGATTTTTTTTTTTCTTTTACTCTGTTAATGTGGTGTATCACATTTATTGACTGGTGTATATTGAACCATCCTTGCATCCTAGGTATAAATTCCACTTGATCATGGTGTGTAATTGTTTTAATGTGGTGTTGAATTCAGTTAGCTAATATTTAGTTGAAAATGTTTGCCTCCATATTTATCAGGGTTATTGGCCTGTAGTTTTCTTCTCTTGTAGTGTCATTATCTGGCTTTGGGATTGGGGTAATACTGTCTTCATATAATAAATTTGGGAGTACTCCCTCCTCTTCAGTTTTTTGGAAAAGTTTGAGAAAGATTGGCATAATTCTTAAGTTTGGTATACCTTACCAGGGGAACCTATCTGGTCCTGGGCTTTTCTTGTTGGGAGATTTTTGATTTCTCATTCAATCTCCTTATTGGTTTCTTCAGATTTTCTATTTCTTTATGATTCAGTCTTAGTAGGTTAGATATTTCCAGGAATTTATCAATTTCCTCTATATTGTCCAGTTTGTTGTCATATGATTGTAATAGTTTATTTGATCCTTTATATTTCTTTGGTATAATATCTCTGCTTTTATTTCTGATTTTATTTATTTGAGTCATTCCTCTTTGTATTATGTTGAGATATGGTCCCTCTAGACTTACCTTATTGAGAGTTTTTATCATGAATGAATGTTGTACTTTTTCAAATGCTTTATCTGCATCTATTGAAATGATCATACATGGTTTTTATTCTTTCTCTTATTGACGTGATGTATCACGTTGATTGATTTATGGATATTGAACCAGCCTTGCATTCTGGGAACAAATCCTACTTGGTCACGTGAATGATTTTTTAATATATTGTTGGATTCAGTTTGCTAGTATTTTGTGAGACTTTTCCATCTGTGTTCATCAGAGGTATTGGCCCCTGTAGTTCCTTTTTTTTTTTTTTTTGATAAGTTTTTCATCTGTTTTTGGTATCAGAGTAATTTTGGCTTCATAGAGTGAATTTGGAAGTTTTCTTTCCTTTTCTATTTTATGGAATAGTTTGAGAAGAATAGGTGTTAACTGTTACTTAAATGTTTGGTAGAATTCACCTATAAAGCCATCCTGTACTTGTTTTTTGGGAGTTTTATGATTACAAATTTAATTTCATTGCTGGTAATTGGTCTGTTCAAATTTTCAGTTTCTTCTTGCTTTACTTTTGGTAGGTTATATGTTTCTAGGAATTTGTCCATTTCCTCTAGGTTGTGCGATTTGTTCGCATATAATTTCTCATAATATTCTCTTATAATTGTTTGCATTTCTGTGCTGTTGGTTTTTATTTCTCCTCTTTCATTTGTGATTTTGTTTATGTGAGTCATCTCTCTCTGTCTTCCTTTTTTTAAAAGTTTATTCAATTTTGAGAGTGAGAGAACAGGGGAGGGACAGAGAAAGCAGGTAAGAGAGAGTCTCAAGCAGGCTCTGCACTGTCAGCACAGAGCCTGACACTGAGCTTTAACTCATAAACCATGAGATCACGACTTGAGCTGAAATCAAGTCAGATGTTTAACCAACTGAGCCACCCAGGCACTGCCCCTCCAAAAAAACATATTTTTTTTTGATGAGTCTGGCTACAGGTTTATTGATTTTGTTGATATTTCCAAAGAACCAGCTCCTGGTTTCATTGATCTGTTCTATATATTTACTTCTTTCTATCTATCTATCCATCTATCCATCTATCTATCTATCTATCTATCTATCTATTTATGTTTAAGTTTATTTATTTTTTGAGAGAGAGAGAGAGAGAGAAAGAGAGAGAGAGAACGAGCATGGGAGGGGCAAAGAGATATGGGGAAAGAGGATCCAAAGCAGTTTCCATGCTGACAGCAGATAGCCCGATGTGGGGCTCGAGCTCATGAACCGCGAGATCATGACCTGAGCCGAAAAGTTGTAAACTTAACTGACTGAGCCAGCCAGTCACCCCTATATCATTTATTTTCCTCTAATCTTTATTATTTCTTTCCTTCTGCTAACTTTGGCTATGTTTGTCCTTTTTCATTTCTATCTCCTTTAGGTGTAAGATTAGGTTGTTTATTTGAGACTTTTCTTGTTTTTGAAGAAGTCCTGTATTGCTATAAACTTCTGTCTTAGAACTACTTTCACTGCATCTCAAAAATTTTAGACCATTGTGTTTTCTTTTGCATTTGTTTCCATGTAATTTTTGATTTCTTCTTTGATTTCTTGGTTGACCCAGTCATGGTTTACTAGCATGTTATTTTACTTCCATGTATTTGTGCTCTTTCCAGATTTTTTCTTGTGATTGATTATCAGTTTCATAACATTGTGGTCAGAAAACATGCATGATAGGACTTCAGCCTTTTTGAATTTGTTGAGACTTGTTTTGTGGCCTAATATGCATTCTTTCTTGGAGAATATTCCATGTGCACTTGAAAAGTACGCGTATTTTGCTATTTTAGGATGGAATGTTCTGAATATGTCTGTGAAATCCATCTGGTCCATTGTGTCATTAAAAGCCACTGTTTGTTTGTTGATTTTCTGCTTGTAGGATCTGTTTGCCGATATAAGGGGAGTATCGAAGTCTTTACTATTGTATTACTGTCAAATATTTCCTTTATGTTTGTTTTATGTATTTGTGTGCTATCATGTTTGGTGCATACATGTTTTCAATTGTTACATCTTCTTGTTGGATTGTCCCCTTTATTATGATATAGTGCTCTTCTTTATCTCTTGTTGCAGTCTTTGTTTTAAAGGCTATTTTGTCCAATACAAGCATTGCTACTCTGGCTTTCTTTTTTTTTATTATTTTTTTAATTGTTTTATTATTTTTTTTAATATATGAAATTTATTGTCAAATTGGTTTCCATACAACACCCAGTGCTCATCCCAAAAGATGCCCTCTTCGGTGCCCATCACCTACCCTCCCCTCCCTCCCACACCCCATCAACCCTCTGTTCTCAGTTTTTAAGATTCTCTTATGCTTTGGCTCTCTCCCACTGTAACCTCTTTTTTTTTTTCCTTCCTCTCCCCCGTGGGTTTCTGTTAAGTTTCTCAGGATACACATAAGAGTGAAAACATCTGTCTTTCTTTTGACATCCATTTGCATGATAAGTGATTCTCCATCCCGTCACTTTCAATCTCTAGGTGCCTTCCCATCTGAAATGAATCTCTTGTAGGCACATATAGATGGGTCTTGTTTTGCATGTTTGTTTTTTGTTTTGTTTTTTTTTAATCCTTTCTGTCACCTTATGTCTTTTGATTTGAGCATTTTCATTCAAAGTAAGTATGATAGATATGTATTTATTAACATTTTATTTGTTTTGTGGTTCTTTTTGTAGTTTTTCTCTGATTGTTCTTTTGTTCTCTTTCATGGTTTGTTGGCTTTCTTTAGTAGTGATATACTTGGATTCCTTTCTCTTTATTTTTTGCATATCTGTTACTGATTTTTGATTTGTGATTACCATTCAGTTTGTATTTACTATCCTCTGCATCTGGCAGTCCATATTAAGTTCATGGTCGCTTATGTTTGATCACATTCTTTACTCCTCTTTCCCCCACATCTTAAGTATATGGTGCCATATTTCACATCCTTTCATTTTGTGAATCCCTTGTATGATTTTTTACAGGTATATTTATTTTTACCACTTCTAGATTTCCTGCTTTTCATACTCTCACTTATGGTCTTTTCTTTCCCAAGGAAAGTGTCCCCTTTAACATTTTTGTAGGGCTTGTTTTCACTTGTCATGAATGAACTCTTAGTTTTTGTTTGTCTGAGAACCTCTTTATCTCCTTCTGTTTTGAATGATAGCCTTGCTTGATAGAGTATTCTTAGCTGCAGATTCTGCTGGTGTGCAAAGTTTCTGCTGAAAAATTTGCTGAGGGTTTTATGGGGTTTCTCTTGTATATAACTGTCTTTTTTGCTGTTAAAACATTTTTTTTTTAATCACTACTTTTTGCCACTTTAATCCTATGTGTCTTGATATAGACCGCCTTGATTTTGTTGGGGATCTGTGCCTCCTGGGTATGAATATCCATTTCCTTCCCTGCATTAAGGATGTTTTTAGCTATTATTTCTTTAAATGTACTTTCTACCCCTTTTCTCGCTCTCATTATTCTCAGATCTGTATAATATGAATGTTGTTATGCTTGGTGGAGTCACTGAGTTCTTTAACCCTATTCTTATTTTGCAGAATTGTTTTCTCTTATTAGTTCATCTTGGTTATTTTACATTAGTCTGTCTTCTGGGTCATTAATTTGTTCCTGTTTCCTCTAGCCTGCTATTTTTTATCAAGTCTATTTTTTATTTCTTCATCTCTGATTGGTTCTTTTTTTAATCTCTGTGTTAAGGGTCTCACTGATGTCTTCCACTCTTTTCTCAAGTCCAGTGAGTATCTTTGTGATTAGTACTGTAAATTCTCCACGAGGCATATTGCTTATGTTCATTTCACTTAGGTCTCTTGCTGTGGTTTTGTCTTGTTCGTTCATTTGGGACATATTCCTCTGTCTTCTCATTTTGTGTGTCTCTCTGTGTCTGTTTTTTTGTGTTAGGAAAATCATTTATGTCTCGTCACAAAGGTAATGGCCTCAAGAGGAAGAGGTCCTGTAGTGCCCTGCAGTGCTTTGTCCCCTGTTCTCCAGGGCTTGGTGCTTCAGGATGTGTCTCTTACATTTGTTGCATATGCCCTGCTGTTGTTTCCTATCTGCCTTTTCCTTCAGTCCAATTGTCTGCAGAGGCTCCTTTTGTCTGTTGTGGGCAGTGTTTGGTCCCCGGCTTGGTGGGACATGTTTTAATTTGGTGTATAATGGTCTGCTTGGAAAAAGAGACCTGCCACGGATGCCCCCAGGACAAAAGCACCCGTAGCCAGGAGATGATGTGTTGGTGGGGATTGTTCCAGTTTTCTAGGGAAAGGGACCCACCTTATTGGGACTGAGGCAAGCTTGACGAGAAAGGGCAGATCCATCAAAGTGTGGGTGGTGGGAGGGGATTTCGTGTAAGCAGTTTGGGTACAGAGTGTTGGTGCAGTGCTGGTTCCCACAGGAGACCTTGTGTTTATGCTGAGGGGTGGGGGAGGGAGATGTCACTTGCCACCTCCTTTATTCCTGGAGGGGTCTCCCTGTGTTCCCAGCTTCTATGGCCAAGCTCTAAGATAAGTAAATAACTCTCCCTCTCATGGGCCCCAGGAATTTTTCAAACTGCTGCTTCTGTACTCTATCTCTACTGGCGGCTCCTTGTGCTGTCCCTTCAAGGGGTGGGGACTCAATTTTGCAGAACTGAACCTGCTGATCTTTTAAATTCCAGGCTTTAAGTCCCACTGTTTGTAAACACTCATGAAATTCAGCCTCTCTGACTTTCAAAGCCAATGTTATGGGGATTCATCTTCCCCATGAGGGCTCTCCAGTGTGATAGTCTGTTTATTACCTTCCCCTGTGCCCCAGCCTCATTTCCAACCAGGGACAGCCATGGTTGCCTTTGCCCTTTCTCCCTCTTTTTATGGCCTCTTCTCTACTTTTCTCTACTTTTACTTATGGAGTTTGTTCTGCCAGTCTTCAGTTCATTTTCGGAATTATTTACACTCGTGAATATTAGCTTGGTGTATCTGTGGCACGAGGTGGGCTTACTGTCCTACTCCACCATCTCCTCAACGTGTACCTCTATAATGACTTTCTTTGCCTTTTGTTACAGTTTTTGGCTTAAAGTCTATTTTTTTCTTTATAAATATTGCCACCCCTGTTGTATTTTGGTTTCCAGTTGCGTGGAATATCATTTTCCATCCCTTTACTCCGAGCCTATGTGTCCTTAAAGCTGAAGTGAGTCTCTTGAAGACAGCATATAATTTGGTCTTGTTCTTAAATTCATCCAGTCACTCCATGCCTTTTGATTGGAGAATTTATCCCATTTACATTTGGAGTAATTACTGATGGGTAAGGACTTACCAATGCAATTTTATTCATTTTCTGGTTGTTTTGCAGTTCCCATGCTCCTTTCTTCCTTTTTTGCTGCCTTTCAGATATGTTGATGATTACCCATAGTGGTATGCTTTCATTCCCTTATCTTTGTCTTTTGTGAATTTGCTGCAAGTTTTTGCTCTGTAGTTACCATGAGCATTCTATAAATATCTTAATGACACAGTAGTCTATTTTCTGCAGGTACAAACTTGACTTTTCTTATAATCAAAGTTCTACTTTTACTCCCCAATTTTGTTTGTTATATCACAGGTTACCTCTTTCTATATTGTGAATTTGTTAACAACTTATTATAGTTATTTTGAATACTCTCGTTTGTTAATCTTTGTACAAGAATGAAGTTAAGTATATACACCACCATATTACAGAATTAGAACATTCTGAATCTGACTATGTACACTTATCTTTATCAGTGTGTTGAATATTTTCATATTTTTTCAAATTACCCTTTAGCATTCTTTAATTTCAACCTGAAGAACTTCTTTCAGTATTTCTTATAAGTCAGGTCTGGAGGGATGAGCTCCCTCAGCTTTTATCTCTCCCTTATTTCAGAAGGACAACTTTGCTTGGATAGAGTATTTTTCATTGCTAGTTGCTTTTTATTTTCTTTCAGCACTTTGAATATAATCATCCCACTCTCTCCTGGCCTCTAAGATTTCTGCTGAGAAAGTTATTGATAACTTTGTGGAGATTCCCTTGTAAGTTACAGGCTTCTTTACTCTTGCTGCTTTTAAGTTTCTCTGTCTTTGATTTTTGATAGTTTTATTATAATGTGTCTTGCAGAGGATATGTTTAAGTTGAGTTTATTTTATGATCTAAGTGCTTAATGAACTTGGATATCCAAATCTCTTCCCAGATGTGCAAGTTCCCAGCTATTCTTTTTTTGTGTAAACTTTCTATTCTTGTCTCCCTCTGAGACTCCAGTAATTTGCAGATTATTTTTTTTATGGTATCCCATTGATTACATAGGCTTTCTTCCTTCTTTTTTGCTTTGTTCTCCTGTAACTGGACAATTATTGACTTCCTGTCTTTCAACTCATAGGTTCTTTCTTCTACTTCATCCATTCTGATATTGATGCTCTATGGTACCTTTTTCATTTTATTCATTGTATTTTTGAGCTCCAGAATTTGATTCTTCTTTTATGATTTCTACCTTTGTTAATCTTCTCATTTTGTGTGTGTATTGTGTTTTTGTTGTTGTTGTTGTTGAATTGTCTCTCTGTGCTTTCTTGTAGCTAGTGAGATTCCTTAAAACAGGTATTTTAAATTATTTATCAGGTAAATAGCAGATATTCATGTCTTCAGGATCAGTTACTGGAAGATTATTGTGATCTTTTGCTTGTGTCACGTTTCATAGATTTTTCATGTTTCTTGAAGTTGTTTGTTGCTGTCTTCACTTTTGAAGTAGCAGTGACCTCCTTCCTTCTTTACTAACTACCTTCCAGAGAGAAATCTCTTCTGTCAGTCTTCGTAGGGATTCTCAGAACTTGTATGGATACACCTGCTCCACGCTTTGGCTCCCTCTTTTGGCAGAATTCTTAGACTTGTGTGTCTTCTTTTGATCATCCAATGCACCAGGCCAAGTGCCAACAGCCTCTCTTTTGCTTTCCTAAAGGTGGCGCTGAAGCTCAAGTTTGTGTCTCTCCCTGGCTCACAGAGTCTTACTGATTTCTGCACATGCTCACTTGCCATCTACCAAAGCTTTTTCTGACTGTCTCTGTGGGGTTAGTGTGTGGGTGAAGTACAAGGAGCACCATGGTGCCCATGGGCTCATTGGTGGGATCTGCAGATAGGACATCCCCAGAAGCTCAAAGATCAGCTTTTTAATGGAATCTGTGGCACAGTTTTTATAATCCACGTCCTTTCAATGGTCTCCAAGAGTCTTCTACTTTTCCAGCTATCCCCACCCTCCAGTCATACAGCTCACAATTCACTACTTTGAATGGAGTGAGAGAGAAATGGGCTTCTTTGGCATCATCCTGCACAGCTGGGGAGGCCCAGGTGTTGACTCACACACTTTCACTTTCCTCTCTTGGGAGAAATCACAGGGTAAGAATATCTCTCTTGACCCTGAGGTCTCTTGACCACTTTTGGAGAAGGGTGATACAGGTAAAGTCAGACTCTTCATCTTGCCCACTCCAGTCCATCCAGTTCCTATTGTTTTGCTCCAACCGTGCGCTAGGACTTCTCTGCTGGAGACCTAGACTTCTACGAAGGTGCTCCTGTCCATGGGTGATTGTCTAAGACAGTTTTTACCAGAGACTTCTGGAATGTGGCCAGGAGGGGCTGGAACTGGTACAGGAACCACTGCAGGGTCCACTTACCTGATGCACAGGTGGGCCAGACTCTTCCCGAGCATATGGCATATGGTACTAAACCCCAAGGCTCCCACAAAGGGACTTTTTCATGGTTGGATGTCACATTGTTGTTGTGAAAGGAGGGTCATGATGAAGGAGGTCTTATTCAGCCATGTTGTTGACTTATCTCTTTTCAGAACATTCTTATGTATACTTTTTTTTTCCCTCTGTGTTTTTGGAAGAGATTCCCAGAAATCTAATTTCTAGAACAAAGGATAGAGATTTAAAACCAAGTATATATTAAACTATTTTCTAGAAAGTTTGTTCCAATTTACATTCCTGCTAGCAATGCATAAGAATACAAAGTTATGACGACTGAGGATTATTAAGCTAAAATGTTTCTAATTTAGTGGGTGAAGTAGCAATTTTGTTGTTGTAATATTAATCACTTATAAAGGTAAACTTTGTTGATTATTTATAAGTCTTGTAAATTGTCTTATAATGTCACTTGATCAATTCTCTACTTTTTTCATCACTTTTATGTGCTCTGTATACATGAAAGTTTATTTCAGTTATTTTCCCAGTTTAATTTTTAATTTGCTTTGTGTAGAGAAGATTTTAATATGTAGTCATCTATCATTGTTTTCATTTATGGTTGCTTTAATAAAAACTTTGATGATACTTCCTCATTAGAGAACTATAGTCTTCTCTGTAGCTACTATAGCTTTGTAGTTTCACTTTTTACATTTAATTATTTTATACATTGAATTTTTTTGTTGCTCATGGTCCAAGATGAAGATCTGAGTCTCTCATTTCTGCCCCCTGAGTTTCACCAATTTTAGCATCATTTATGGAATACTTTGTTTTCCTATTGATTTGTGAGACCTTATTTCTAAGTTATTTGTTAAGTTACATTAATCACTGTATCAATTCTTATACCAATACATGTAATTTTAATTAGTGTGTGGCTTTATCTTAAGTTTTCCACGGTACCTTATTATGGTTTTCTTTGTATTTATTCAGGTTGGTGTTCACTGATATTTGTGTGCTTTTAGGGTTTTTTTTGATCAAATTGGAAAAAATTTCAGCTAATATTTCTTCAATTATTTAGCCTTTCCATCTTCTTCTCTCCTGAAACTCCAATTATCTATGTGCTTGATCATTCGATACAAGTTACTGAGGCTCTACGATTTTTTTAAAATATTTTTTTCTTTGTGCTTCAGTTTGGATGATTTATCTTTTTTTTTTTTTTTTTTTAAATTTTTTTTTTTCAACGTTTATTTATTTTTGGGACAGAGAGAGAGACAGAGCATGAACGGGGGAGGGCCAGAGAGAGAGGGAGACACAGAATGGGAAACAGGCTCCAGGCTCTGAGCCATCAGCCCAGAGCCCGACGCGGGGCTCGAACTCACGGACCGCGAGATCGTGACCTGGCTGAAGTCGGACGCTTAACCGACTGCGCCACCCAGGCGCCCCTGGATGATTTATCTTTGAATTGATGGATTCTCTCCTCTCTTTTGTTCAGTTTTTATTTAAGATGTAGTAGTTACTTCTAAGATTTGCATTTGATTCATTTTTATAGTTTAACAAAACTTTCCTCACACTATCTTTCCACACACTACATTCGTTTTTTTCCTATGGCTTAAAAAATTTTTTTTAAATGTTTATTTTTGAGAGAGAGAGAGAGAGAGACAGAGCACAGGTGGGGGAAGGGCAGAGAGAGAGGGAGACACAGAATCTAAAGCAGGCTCCAGGCTCTGAGCTGTCAGCACAGAGCCCGACATGGGGCTCGAACTCACAGACTGTGAGATCATGACCTGAGCTGAAGTCGGACGCTTAACCGACTGAGCCACTCAGGCATCTATGGCTTTTTAAAATATACTTATTTTAACTGTTTTAAAATTCTTGAATGCTGGTTTGCCTGTGGGCCTATGACTGATTTTTTCTATTGACTATGAAAATTTTCTGTTGACTACTTTGAAAATCTAGTAATTTGGGGTCATGTACTGAAACATGATGTAAGATATGTTGTCACAGACTCTGGATTCTGTTATCCTCTTATGAAGAATGTTCTAACACAGCATTACTAGTTTTAGGCTTTGTCAGGGTGGATCTGTTTTGTCATTTCGCTTAGACATGGGATGCTTTCTTAATTCTCACCGGTGTTTTTTCCTAAGACATGGATGGCTCTTTGAGGTTTCAGTTAAAAACACAGTTAAGTTGCTTACCAAGTCTTCTTTGACAGATTGACACTCCTCATTCTTTTCTGCAGTGAGTAGCTGTTGAAACTCTGCTTACCTCTTTCAGCCTTCTAATGTTTGTTTTTTCCCCTGGCCTCTTTGAAATCTTGCCCCCCACACATGTGCCGTTCAGATATCGGTCAAGGATTCGAGGGAGTTTGTTTACAGATTTTTTTGGCTCCCTCCTTCAAGGATTTTGCCCCATTCCATTTTCAGCTTCTCTGGATGTTCCAAACCCCATCCTCTTTTTCCTTAGGCCAATAATACTGAGATTTTCTGCCTTGAGCTTTGTCATATTGACTGGGGAGTAACCTCATGGGAAAAACTGTGTGTGTGTGTGTGTGTGTGTGTGTGTGTGTGTATCTGTAGATGAATTTCATTATGGTTCTTATCTTTCAAGGGCTGAATCCTTTGATTCTTCCTTGGTCTTTTCCAGTTTCTCTATATATCAGCCAGAGGTTGAGGACCAGAGGTTGGAGTCGAGTTTTAATTATCGGTATATACATGAATCCTACATGACTGGGAGCCAAATAATCGTACATTCTTTTCTTCTCTTCCTATCTCTCTGACTTACCTGTCTTCAGCTCTTTGGCTCTATACTCTTCATCTGTCCTTTAAATGAGGGTCTCCTGAGGGACTTCATCCTCTGTCTCCCTTCAAAGTCTATAAGCTCTCCCGGGGTGATAACTGTTGCTATAACAGTACATTCTCCACCGATGCCTATGCAGAGACCTCCAGAATCTGTATGCTGATGAACCAGGTGCTGTTCACCAGGTTGTTTACCCTGTGCTTCTCTTTTTGTCTCAAGTGGATGAGTAGCTGAAATTCTAGGGAAGGGGTCTGGCAGAATCCTTAGCTCTGGAGGATCAGAACAGAACAGAATTCTGTTCCCTCTGTTCTGGTTTCATCTCCGTGTCCTTGTGAGACGAGTAGAAGGTGACCATACTCCTTCTCTGTCAGTTTAGTGCATGACAACAGTGAGAGAAGGCATTGATGCCCGACCAGAGATCACAGGCATATGCACAGATTAAGCCAGGGGAAGAATTTCCCCATCACCTTTCCATTGGTACTGGTGATAAGGACTGGGGTCACTCATCTCGACTGGGGAAAGGCCCAGCGGTACCGTCTACAGAAGGTTCTTCTCCTTCCGTGGGATTACCTGCCTATCGCTGAGAAGCCTTGAGGCAGTTTGCTCTGGCATTGGGTATAATAGAAATTCAAAACACAACCATCACCAAAAATTACAATTTTATAAACAGCCCATGCTAGTATTTCTTTTCAGGCAGGAAGTAGGTTGTATGGTTATCTGCTGAGGTAAATAGGTGAGGCTATGGGGGAATAAGTTGGACTGTGATATAAGAAACTAAAAGTATAACTAAACTGTCCAACCAAAGAAATGCCTAGTAATTTGGGAATAGGAAATAAAATGAAGAGAGAACTCAAGCCACCAGCAGAGGCTGGAATTGGGCAAAGAGACCAAGTCTAGAGGCTGAGTGGGTGAAGGGATTTTTCAGAACAGAATTTCTAAAATTTAAGGCCAGGATATTTGTGTGTCTGGAGTTTCAGTCCTCTTTATCTCCTTAAAGCTTTGGGGGGCAGTGGTGCAGGTAGAAAATGAAAGTGTAAGCCTGTAGCACATTGACCTTGCAGTGTCTGGAGGCAGACAGCACCCCCCTGAAAAGCATGGTGGGTGGGGGGCGTCTGGGCAGGTGAGAGGTGATCCGTGAAGCTGCAACCAGCACAGAGATGCAATCCCAGGGAATTGATTCAAATGCACAGGGGAGTCTTCTGTTCCTAAATACATCACAGGGGAGAAGGCCATCTGGTAAATATGTTTCACTTTCTTTGACTTCTTTTCTTATGATATGTGACTACATCCCACTGAGGTACTAAATTCTGGGACTTAGGGATTGAGATGGAAGAGGGGGGAATAGAACAGATACAATGGACCTTACAGTTTGGGTGACTTTAGGCAAGCACTGTTCAATAGATACATGTAATTTAAATTTTTCAAATAAAATAAAATAAAATTTTCTAGTAGCCACTTTAAGTAAAGAGACACAGATTCCATTAGTTTTAAATATATGTTTTATCTAATCCATTGTATCCAAAATATTTTAAGGATGTAATTAATATAAAAATTACTGATGGGAAATCTTATATTCTTGCTCATTTTTACTAAGCCTTTGAAATCTGGCATTCACTTTATACTTAGAGCACATCTCAGTTTGAACTAGCCACCTATCAGGTAGGCTAGTGGCCACCATATTAGACACGGCAGCCCTAGGCCACCTTCCCCATAAACTAGCTGAGGTTCCTGGAGCACTGCACTGGCTAGGATTTGTGGTCAAAACAATAAGGTATTATATTGCTTAGTTTTGATTCCTTTGTGCATATTTCCCAGGTAATTTAGAAAGAATTAACCAGTCTTGGGTAGATGTCAGATTCCCAGATCCTCTGGCCAGAAAACCATCAATATATCTTCCCAGGGTCCCAACTGTATGTCCCCGTGGAGCATGTACTGAGGGCTAAGCTTGGGCCAGATTGGAAAAGGCCTTATAAATTATGTGAAAGGGTTGGAATTCAATTCTAATGACTATATGGATGAGGGGGAGGAGTCAGTGAGTTTTCAGTGGGACAGTTAGGTGATTAAATTAGCATTTTAGGAAAAACTAGGTAGTGTGGATGATCCACTGTAGGGCAGCTTGATGAGAATCAAAGAAAAGGACCTATGAAAATGTGGATAAGCAGTGATGAAGGGCTAAGTTAAGACAGTGGCAGTATTAGGTAGAGGACAGGTCCAGTTAAAAAGACGTTAAGGAAAGGTATAGAATTCATCCACAGTGCTTGGTGATCAACTGAGTTGAGATATAAGAAGTATCAAGGATGACTTTCAGCTATTTTTTTTTGTCTTAGGCAACATGGATAATAGTAATTAAGTGCCATTAATCGAACTAGACAGCACAGGAGAAGAAACCAATTTGAGAGGAAAATGTTGAATTTCATTTCGGGACTTACTGACTTTGGAATGGAGAGAGTAGTGTTTAGAAGTATCTAATTTAGCAGATTTAGAAGCCCTGAAGTAATTTCAGTGGCCTAGTGAGGCTGTAAATATGTTAGGGAAGGAATAAAAGACTTTGATAAGTCTGGTATATTCAATTCATTCATGTAAAAAATAGTAGTTGTTTTTTAAGATGCATTGAAATATGCATGGCGAATACACTCATGAATAATTCAGTGTCTGCTCTCAAGCAGTTTGGCAGGAGGAGGGTTGGAGAGTAACCAACAGAGCAGACAGCAAGTGTGATGGGCTAAGATAGTCACTGTGAGAGCACACAAAGCGCTCTTGACCCCTAAGGGGTTAGGACTATTTCAGTGAGCTTGTGTTGAAGGGGCAGAGAGAGTGATGGAAGTTGGAGACATAAGATTGAGTCATTTTAACATGGTTTTCATCTGTTAAGAGGTTATTTGGGGTCCATCTTGTATCAGGTAGAAGATATGTGAAGAACTTTCTGCCATATTGGATAGCACAGACTACAGAACGTTTCTGTCCTCACAGAAAGTTCCATTACGTTGTGCTGGTCTAGACAGCTTGCTTTGTTCCTTTAAGTCTAAGGAATTTTTAAAACTCAAGGGAGTTCTGCTTTCACCTGCTTTATTTTTTTTTAGCCCTCTAGGCTTTTATGCTAGATCCTCTGGTGGTATAAATTATATATTTTTTAGCTGGCTTAATCGCATATTGTTTTCAGCTTACTTTGGCTTGCTATTTTTATTATTTTATAACTTATATTTTACACTTACAGCTTGTAATCCCTTTTCATGTTTTTGATATCCTTTTCCTTTCCATCTCCTATAATTGAGCCTTGGAGTTCTTACAAGTTGCTGACTCATCAGAGCAAATGAAAAGACTCACAGAATAAAATTTCCTTCCTGGAAACAGGAATATTACAAGTACAGGCTTCCTCAGTTATTAGAAGTATTTTTTCCTCCTACCACGTAGGACACCAAGATGTGTCTTTTAAAGTCTTTAAGTGAGCAAGCCATTTAAACAGATGTGACATTCTAAAGGAGATGGGTGGCGGGTGATTGATAATATCTAATATTTCTTAAGCATTTGTATTCACCAAGCACTGTGCTATAATATCATTTAACCCTCGCAGAAATCTTGTGAGATTATTATCATTTATTCCAAATTACAGATGAGACTGGGATCCTGCAAAGGTAATGTCACACAGTGAAGTGACAGATTTGAGTTCTAATTCCAAAGCCTACAATGTTAGATAAGGAGGTTCCCTTTGGGAAAAGCCTACAAATATAATATCTCTGATTCAGTGATGGCAAGGCACTTGATGTTATTTAATCTTCTACGTTTTTATGAACATAGTTTACTAGAGCATCCGTGGCCAGGTATTTGAAATTTTGGCAAATCGGTGTTGGCCTGTTGGCCAATAATCCCGAGGAGTATCAAAGCGCAATGAATTTTGAGTTTTTGTTATTTTTAGTTACTTTATACTGATTTTTAAACAAAATTATTATCTGTGGCAAATGGCTGGCTCTTCTCCTGTGATATGATCGACATGATACGAGAGAAATTTCTAGGCCAAGCACATGACCCTTGAATCAGGAGGCTCCTACCCTCAGGCTGTCCTTTATACTGGCTGTCCTTTCTGCATAGAAATGTTCTTCCTCCAGGTAACCACACAGCAAACTCCCTCACCTTCTTCAGTCTCTGTTCAAATGGAACCTTCTCAGTGAAACTTACCTGATCCTCCTACTTGAAACTATAACATGACCCTCCCTCTTCATTTACCCATTTCCTGATCCACTTTCAGTAATTGATTTGTGATATTGTTGTTGTTGTTGTTGTTGTTGTTGTTATGAGCAATAAACGCTAAGATTCTTTATCTAAATATCTCAGGGTACTAGTTAGTATTGTTATATCTTCGGGCTAATACCTCAGCCTGCCTTTAGAAATAACTTCTGTCGCCGTTGCGCTCTTAACTTTCCAAAGCTCAGAATAAGGTGCTAAACCAGTATCTGGCAACGTTGATAAAAATGAGTCATCTCTTTATTTCTTCCAGTTTGACATTAGTCCTATCACTTTTTCTGCCCACAGCAAAATCAATAACACCTCCCTATGTTGACCTGGTCCTGCGGAAAGTTACAAATACTTTTTACTTACTTCTCAAATAAAAGAATCCTAAGAGGCAAGCCATATCTAATACCTAGTGTTTTCTTTCCTAGTGAAAGGGATATTTGATGTTCTGAAGACAATTTAACTTGGACCTATTACCACTTTTTGAGATGACAAAAAATCAAAAGCTTGGGAGGTTTTCCAGTAAATAAAAGGATGCAGGGGACCTGGAGAAGCCCCTGCAAGTTCTGCAGGCACGTTTTCCAGCCAGGCTGCCCCCTTCTTCACCAGCCTCAGAGAACACTGCAGAAAAGGAGCCGCGAATGATGGGGAACAGGGCTGCAGCTTTTTTCTAGGGCAGCCGTCCAATTTAATTCTATTCCCACATGGAAGCTCCCTCTTCAGACTGCTTGCTTCCGGCATATCCTTCTGAGTTTCGTCTTGAAGAGTTACTTTCTCAGCCAGACCTTCCACGCTTGGTTTGTCTCACAGCCTTTAAAACCTAATGAGGACTCAGGTTCTCTTATCTCCTAATTCACTTCTTGAGAATCTCAGCAGATCAGTATGACTGCTTGTACAGACCATCAAGGGATCTGCTTGTGCATTCCAGAAAGGAGCTTACTGCTAGGAATGTCCGTGTGCTCGTAACACCAATCAGTATGTGTTACAAAGGGAATGAACGTGCTGCGTTGGGTAACCTGGAAAAGCTGTTAACTAGAGACTAGCTAATGGGGCTTCTTGTATGTGTATGTATTTTTCTTTCAAAAAGATTTAGCCACTTTTCTGACACAACTCTACTGGGAAACAACTGAAATAATTTTCACTCGGACCTCTCTCTGACCAGGATGGGTCTCTTGGCCAGGGCTAAGCAGTCATCTAGGTCTCTTTGGACCATCAGGCAGTTAAAGAGCTGGGAAATTTCTTTAGTACTCATTCGTGTCCTTCCTTTATTTAACACTTGACATACTTAAAGATTAATTGGTTATAATTTCCTACTTGAGGAAGACAAAAAAGAACAAGAAGGAAGAAACAACGGGGAACAGTTTACAGAAAAGATGCCTATGTCACTTATGTTTAGCCTTATTGATCAAGGAAATGCATATCAGAGCAGAATGATCTAGTTCTCTTAAGCCAGTGAGCTTGGAAAAACTGAAAAAGATAGATAAAATTCAGCGTTGGCAATCATATGGTGGAAAAGGCACTCCGGGTTATAATAGTAGGGTGTGTGTGTGTGTGTGTGTGTGTTTGTGTGTGTACAGCATATCAACAACACACACACACACACACACACACACACACACACACATCTTTAGTGTCATGGAGAATATAGAAAAGTCTTTGTGAATAAAACTTCCAGAGATTCACTGTGGCATAGACTTAGGATATACTAGAAATAAATTACACTTTAAGAGATTTTTGCCATTTTACCTGCATTTTTATTGGATTCAGATTTACTTTATTTCATTCAGCTAAAATTATTGAATACAGTATGGGTATCAGCAGTGATATGACAGACATTAGCTTGGTCCATATGGAATTGATAGTCTAATAAGGAATATGGTCATCAAGCGGATGAGATTGAGAACAGTCGTGGGTAGAGGCCCTAAATCTGGGGAAGACTAGCACATTCTAGGAATGCAGAGAAGTCCTGTTTGGCTCTATCTTAAGTGCAAAGAGAAGGGTAGCCTACAAGGTGACTTAAGAGATAGTTCAGGCAAGATTATGAAGGCCACGTGAACTAGTTTGTGTTCACGGAAGAAATGGGAGATTCCATGGGAAGGTTTAAGTGGGGGATGATGTGATTCCATAGTGCACATAGTCACTATGACTGCTGTGTGAACAGCTGGTGAGCAGAAGTAAGGTCATTATGACTAGACACGATGAGACCCTGGGTTTTATAACCTTCATTGGAGGGGACAGGGGAAGGTTTTAAAATATATTTTGGAAGGAGAGCTTGCAGAACTCGGTGATTTGGATGTGAGCATGAGCAGCTAAGTATAGATAAACAAATTTGTGATAGGATATTTTGGAAGTGACACAGAAACAGTGATTGAAACACCAAAGCCTGTTTAACTGTATTCCCTGTTGAAATGTTCTTCCTGAGCTATCAATTTAAATTTCAGGCACATATAAATAGCTTTTATTCTCAAAAGTAGGAGATAGGAATAGAAAAAACAAAGCATTCAGTCTTGGGTTTAACTATGCTTCTATGTTATGAGGTACCTGTCAGCTTTGAAAATGTGGAACCCTTTGGGCTTTGATGGAAAAGTTTTTGAGTGTGTCTGCTTTGTTTGTTCTTAAAGAAAGTCGTCTGGCAATAGTGGGCTCTTCTTCATCCCCTTCACTGTTAATTTTGAAGATTCTTTTGACTCAAGTTTTGTAAAAACAAAAATGCTATATATCACCCTGCTGTAACTAGCAGATGTTGCTTTCTTGCTGGTTCTGCTTTGGGGATTCAGAAGTGGGTGGAATTAGTTGACTAGGATCCAAAAACAGATGGACAATGAAAAAACATTCTTGAAAACCTTACAGAGTTGAAATCCAACTAGTAATATTTTTTCCTAAACTTATAACTCTATGGATATCTTTTTACTCCTTTATTATATCCCATAAATGTGATCCAAGCCATTAAAGATCACATTTGGAAATTGAGATTCTTCCCGGTTTCGGCCTTTTTAAGCCTTCCTATTAATTACCGTAATTCCCTACCAACAGTGTGCAACTTACTGAGATGTCACATTTAATCTTGCACAGAATGCAAGTGAAATGCTGATTGAATCATTAATGATATAGTCTGTCTAGTTTCAAAGCTACAGAAATGATTAGAATAGAAATGTGCCTTTCCTTTCTTCAGTAAGATTTTTCTATTAATTTGGGTTAAACATAACTATACATGTACATTTCTGAAAAGTTTGCTGATAACCATTTTTCTTTTGTTATCCTTTTCCGCTGTTAACCTCACTTCATCAGGCTTCTGAAAGTTCCTTACATGTTGCTGCAGTAATACAGTAAAGTTGGGTCAAAAGCATTTCTTTTCATTTCTGATCTATTCATTCACTCAACCAGTCAACCCACCAGCCTACCCACCAACCATCGAACAATCAACCAAACATTTTTAGACCTTCTAGGTGCCCGCTCTCCTTAGGCACTGGCGATGAAAAGAGAAACCACACGTTTTCCCTGAGCCAGAGGAACTTATGTCCCAGTGCAAGGAAATCATTGTGTAATCAACAATTGCAACGAAAGCTTACAGTTGTTATGGTATACATTTGTAACATGGAAAACAAGTTTATGATCAACTAAGATTGGGAAATACTGGGTTAAATGAAGTTAAGCAGATTTCTCCACTGCGGGACTCTAGAACGTTTCAAGTGCTAACATGCGTTGTGAATCTCCAAAGAGACCATCTAATATCAAGTATTTTCCAACTTTGTTGCCAAAAGTTAGAGATGACAATCAGGATAAGAAGAAATTCCAAACCACAGTTCTTGCTAAGCTGCCTGCAGGGACCATGAAGAGAACATAACTTTGAAACACAGCTTTTACTTTTTAGGGAAGAAAGATAAACAGGTCTACATAAATCTGACTTTCAAAACATATCTTCTTTATTTCTAGTTGCTCAGCACTCTCGCCCCTGCTGTGGATCTTTGCACTGATTTTGAGGCTTCTGTACTTTTGAATTTCTCATCAGTGTTAGAAAGTAACCATTTGTCCTGTAGCCAAAATGTAGTCATCCTGATATTCTGACACCCACAGCTAATTGCATTTTTAGGCCTGTTTTCTAAGACTGAAAAGGATTATCTACCCTTAGAGGAATTTGGAAAAATAGCTTTGTTTTTGTTTGCTTGTTTTCACTTTCCCCCTTCTGGTGCTGAGGGAGTGGAGGGGTTCTTAGCTTTGATCTTATCTCCTCCCTCGAGTAGAGCCTGAGACCGATTCTAGAGCAAGGTTATTGTCCTAGTGTCTGCAGACACCTAAAGTTTTGGGGAACAGAATTCAGGGATTTGTGAACTTAAATGAGAAAAGAAAAATGTGGACTTCTTTTCACTAATCTTTAGCTGAAGATTAAGAAACCTGTGAATATAAACAACAAACCACGATAGTAGCTGTGCCTTGGCTTTGCAGCCAGTAGAAACCACAAACATTTTTTCTGATCACGTTACGATTGTTGTGAGGTGTCTTAAAATATCTTTTACAGTCATTGCCACTTTAAAAGTGTAGCAGTTATTAGATCAGCTGGTAGACCTGAATGAAGATGCACATTATATTATTGTATCCCAACTTAGATTTTTTAAATGTTTATTTTTGAGAGAGAGAGAGAGAGAGAGAGAGAGAGAGAGTGTGTGTGTGTGTGTGTGTGTGTGTGTGTGTGTGTGTGTGTGAGTAGGGGAGGGGCACAGAATCTGAAGCAGGCTCCAGGCTCTGAGCTGTGAGCACAGAGCTGGATGCAGGGCTCAAACCCACGAATCACGAGATCATGACCTGCTCCGAAGTCGGACACTTAACGGACTGAGCCACCCAGGCACCCCTGTTGTATCCCCAACTTTAAAAAAAGTTCTGCTAATTATATTTCATCCTCGTTGCCTCTGTAATCCTGTGTGTTTGATACATTTGGAAACATTGCTCTGAGAAGGGCTCTGGGACTTCATGGGACTGCCCAAGAGGTCCTAAGCACACGACAAAAGTAAGAACCCCTGTTTTAGAGGAAGATACATGGCATCAAATAAAGACCCTGGAGTTGGAAGACAGAGGAGTAGCCCAGGGAAGCTTTATCCAGCTTATTCCCTCTCCCGGCACGAACCCTCGGCGCCCTCGCTGTTCCAAGTCTCAGAGAACTTGTAAGACTTGCAGTCCATTCTTACTGTTTATATTCCCAACTCCTGCCCCAACTTCTTTGTAGCTACTTGGGTGGAGCAATTCATTCATCCATTCAATCATTCATTGATTCAACAAGTATTTGGGGGATCCGTTATGATCCCAGGACTGTTCTAGATTTGGAGCTACAACAGTGAACAAAACAAGCAACGAACCTTGCCCTCACGGAGATTATATTCTAGTAGAGAGAAACAGATTATGGACAGAATAAATAAGTAAAAGGTATAGTATGCCTAACGACGGTGTAGGGAAAACAAAGCAGGGAAGGACAATAACGCTTGATAGGAAGTGGGGGGGGGATTTGCGGTTTTTAAAGAGAATGGACACGGAAGGCTAAGCTGAAAGGTGACATTGGATAATAGACTCGAAGGAAGTGAGGGGAACAGTCATTTAGCAATCCAGGCTGGGGGAACAGCGAGCGCCAAAGTTACAGAATGCCTACTGTAGCGGAAGAAGCCAGGAGCCCAGTGTGGCAGAGCGAGTTGACCATGGGGAGAAGAGCAGGAGGTGAGGTCAGGCTGGTAACGGGATAGAAGGGAAGACCACGTGGAGCATTGTGTGCCACTCAAGTGACTTTGGTTTCTGCTCTGAGTAAAATGTAGGCCATTGGAGAGAGTTGAACAGAGTACTGGCATGATCAGACATGTTTTAATTTCTCTCTCTCTCTCTCTCTCTCTCTCTCTGGCTTCTACATAGAGAATAGATGAAGCAGTGCAAGAGCAGAAAAAGGAAAAAATCTAGAGATTTCTGTAACTTTCTGTTTTCTACAGTAATCTCCCAACTAGTCTTCTCATCGTCACTAATTCAGTACCCACACTGCTGCCTGAGCAACCTTTTCTTTTTTTTCCTTTATTTTAGGCTTTGTATCCAAACGAATGATAGTGATAATTACAAATGTCAGCTAACAGGATTGAACACACAAAATATATCGCCGTTTTGTCGCTTTTTAATTTTTAATGTACTGTAAGCCTTAGACAAATGAAAATACCCTATACCTCTCTTGACCTTTGGGAAACTCTAGTTTAAAAAATGTGTAACGTCTGGGGTGCCTGGGTGGCTCAGTCGGCTCAGCGTCCGACTTCAGCTCGGGTCATGATCTCCTGGCTCATGAGTTCAAGCCCCACGTCGGGCTCTGTGCTGACGGCTCTGGAGCCTGCCTCGGATTCTGTGTCTCCCTCTCTCTCTGCCCCTCCCCGACTTGTGCCATGTCTCTGTCTCTCAAAAATAAACATTAACATTTTTTTAAAAATAAAAAAAAATAAAAAATAAAAAATATAAATATATAATATTTATATTTATATAAAAAATAAAAAATATGTAACATCTTGGGGTGCCTGGGAGGCTCAGTTGGTTAAGCTTCTGACTCTTGATTTCAGCTCAGGTCATGATCTCACGGGATCAGGAGATCAAGCCCCACATCAGGCTCCATGCTGATAAATAAACTTAAAAGAATAAAAAAATCTGTAACATGTAATGTAATCCAGTCAGCCAGACATACATTGCATTTTCCCTAGTTGCCAAGGACTATATACAACGATGGATAATTCAAGATTCCTCCGTTTTCCCTGTTCATCTTTTTCCCTTACTTCTTGTAACATTTCATTCAATATGTATTTTTGCCCCTAATTCCAAGACCTACATTTAAACTATAAGTGACTAGGTCAGACTGGATGATTGCTAATATCTCTTCCATTTGTACAATTCTACACCTTCTAAATCTATGCTTTAGTACTAACCCAGGTATGTGCAAATACTGATGCAGGTTTTGCTGAGATAGGCAGCAAGTTTCACATTATTTTATATCCAAATTAAAGAAACTAAGCTTCAGAGTCAGACGGGCCTAAGTACAAATATTTATACTTCGATAAGCTATTAAATCTCCTTGAATTTATCCATAAAATAAGGAGGCAAGTACTGCTTACTTTATAAAGTGTTAGGAGATTAAATGAGATAATGCATGTAAGGCCCTGAAACAGATGTGTTCAGAATAAGCTCAAAGTGAGTATTACTCATTATTATTCAGGCAGCATAAATATAGGTAACTTAGCTTGTCTGGAAACGATTCCTAAATATTCTCCAGTTAGATAAAATACATTTGTCCTCATTTTGCAAGAAAAGTTTGGGAACTTGGTGACGATGACAAATGTATTTCCTGTCCATTCGAGTCATGCTGGTGTCCAGAGCAGCGCTTTGTGATTCTTTGGTGACAGAGGCATGTGGCACGATAGGACCATCTTCTCTCTGACAGCCTCCTCACTCAGCACGGTACTGAACACAACAGCTCTACCGCATGTTTGCTGAGTGGATGAACAAGTGATGGGTGGGATGACTGAATGAAGAAGATCCCACAAAATCATTTGTGCTTTATAATCTAGGGGGAAAAAAAGTCTGACTCAAGGCAGCATTAGTAAACGGTCAAGTAGGGACCAGAATCCAGAATTGCCTACATGTTGGTATTTTTCCGTAATTCTATAAGCTTCTGGTTCTTACAGGGACACAAGTTCATGGCCATGTTGTATTATGATGACTTCAGAATGACATTTTTTACTTACCCATAGCAAGAATGCCAAGCATTAGGGTCTCCTGTTTTATTTTCAGAAAATGCAGGACTGGAAAAAAAGAGTTGACCTAGGATTACAAACACAACAATTTTTAGTATCCAGTAATATTTATTTGCATTCCTTTGGACTTGTTATCATTATGGAGTAATATATTATGAAGATTCCCTTTGAGATTCTGTGATAAAAGACCCTGAATGTGTATCATTAAGAGTTATAACATTGAGCAAAAGTCAGGCTTCCTTTTATGTATCAGATAGTCTTAATGATCGGAGTTTGGGCCAAAATGGAGTAATACTCCCAGAAAAGCTGCCAGGGTTTGAAAGAACATTTTTGAGAGGGCTAAAAATAAAAATTGAGAAATATGAATTGAAATAAGGGTTAGTGAATTCTTTTAGCTGTGTGTAAAGGAGCATTTTGAAATCTAGTATGGCAATGTACCAATATTTAATGGCACAGGTGTTTTTATTTTTTATTCGTATTTTACTTTTCATCATGATAAGTGTACTCTTTAATCCCCATCACCTGTTTCAACCATCCCTGCTCACACCTGCTGTCTGATAACCATCAGTTCTCTATAATTAAGAATCTGTCTCTTGATTTGCCTCACTCTTTTTTCCTCTTTGCTCCTTTGTTTTTTTTTTTAAATCCACAGATGAGTGAGATTATATGGTATTTGTCTTTCTCTGACTTATTTTCCTTAGCGTTATACTCTCTAGTTCTATCTGTGTCATTGCAAGTGGCAAGATTTTATTCTTTTTGTGGCTGAATAATATTCCATTGTATATATGTACCACTTCTTTATCCATTCATCAATTGATGGACACTTGGGTTGCTTCCATAGTTTGGCTAAATAATTCTGCTATAAACATAGAGATATACATATCCCTTTGAATTAGTGTTTTTGTATTTTGGGGGTAAATACCCAGAAGTGTCATTCCTGGATGGTAGGATACCTCTATTTTTAACTTTCTAGGGCACCTTCATACTGTTTTCCACAGTGGCCGCACCAGTTTGCATTCCCACCAATAGTGCATGAGGGTTCCCGTTTCTCCACGTCCTCGCCAACATCTGTTGTTTCTTGTGTTGTTGATTTTAGCCATTGTGACACGTGTGAGGTGGAATCTCATCGTGGTTTTGATTTGTATTTCCCTGATGATGAATGATGTTAAGCATCTTTTTGGCCTTTGATGTTGAGCATGCATCTGTTGGTCATCTGGATGTCTTCTTTGAAAAAATGTCTGTTCATGCCTTCTGCCCATTTTAAAAAAAATTTTTTTTAACGTTTATTTCTTTTTGAGACAGAGAGAGAGAGAGCATGAACAGGGGAGGGGCAGAGAGAGAGGGAGACGCAGAATCGGAAGCAGGCTCCAGGCTCCGAGCCATCAGCCCAGAGCCCGACGCAGGGCTCGAACTCACAGACCGCGAGATCATGACCTGAGTCAAAGTCGGACGCTTAACCAACTGAGCCACCCAGGCGCCCCCCTTCTGCCCATTTTTAATTGGCATTTTTAAATTTTTTTTTTCAACGTTTATTTATTTTTGGGACAGAGAGAGACAGAGCATGAACGGGGGAGGGGCAGAGAGAGAGGGAGACACAGAATCAGAAACAGGCTCCAGGCTCTGAGCCATCAGCCCAGAGCCCGACGCGGGGCTCGAACTCACGGACCGCGAGATCGTGACCTGGCTGAAGTCGGACGCCCAACCGACTGCGCCACCCAGGCGCCCCATTAATTGGCATTTTTAATTTGTTTTTTGGTTGTTGAGTTGTATAAGTTCCTTATATATTTTGGATGCTAACCCTTTACTGGTTATGTCATTTGCAAATATCTTCTCCCATTCTGTAGGTTGCCTTTTCATTTTGTTGTTTCCCTCACCGTGCAGGAGATTTTTATTTTGATGTAGGCACAATAGTTTATTTTTGCTTTTATTTCACTTGCCTTGGGAGACATATCTAGAAAGATGTTATGGTCAATGTCAGAAATTACTGCCTGTGCCCTCTTCAAGGATTTTTATGGTTTCAGGTCTCACATTTAGGTATTTAATCCATTTTGAGTTTATTTTTGTGTATGGTGAAAGAAAGTGATTCAATTTATTGTTTTGCATGTGGCTGCCCAGTTTTCCCAGAACCATTTGTTGAAGAGACTATCTTTTTCTCATTGGATATTCATTCCTCCTTTGTCAAAAATTAATTGGACATATAATTGTGGGTTTACTTCTGGGTTTTCTATTCTGTTCTGTTGATTTATGTGTCTGCTTTTGTGCTAATACCATACTGTTTTGATTACTACTGCTTTGTAATATAAGTTGAAATCTGGAATTGTGATACCTCTGGTTTTGTTTTTCTTTTTCAAGATTGGTTTGGCTATTCGAGGTCATCTGTGGTTACATACAAATTTTAGGATTGTTTGTTCTAGTTCTGTGGAAAATGCTGTTGTTATTTTGCTAGGGATTGCATTAAATCTGTAGATTGCTTTGGATAGTATAGACATTTTAATATTTGTTCTTCCAACCCATGAGCCTGGAATGTCTTTGCATTTCTTTGCATCATCTTGAATTTCTTTCATCACTGTTTTATAGTTTTCAGAGTACAGGTCTTTTACCTCTTCAGTTAAGTTTATTTTCTAGATATTTTATTGTTTTGGGTGCAATTGTAGATTGGATTATTTTCTTAATTTCACTTTCTCCTGCTTCATCAGTGCAGAGGAATGGAACAGATTTCTATGCACTGATACTGTATCTTGAGACTTCACTGAATTCATTTATTACTTTTAGTAGTTTTTTGGTGAAGTCTTTGGGGTTTTCTATATATAGTAACATGTCATCTGCTAATAGTGAATGTTTGACTTCTTCCTCTCGCTCGCTCTCCCTCTCGCTCTCTCCCCTCTGTCTCGAGAGAGAGGGGAGAGAGCGAGAGGGAGAGCGAGCTTAAGAGGAAAAGAGAGAAGAAGAGAGAGAGGCAGAGCGAGAGGGAGAACGAGCGAGTTGGATGCCTTTTATTTCTTTTTTGTTGTCTGATTATGTGGCTAGGACTTGCAGTGTGTGTTGAATAGAAGTGATAAGAGTGGACATTCTTGTCTTATTCCTGACCTTAGGGGGAACGCTCTCAGTTTTTCACCATTGAGTATAATGTGGGTTTTTCATAAATGCCTTTATTATGTTAAGGTATGTTACTTCTAGGCTTACTTTGCTGAGGGTTTTTATCATGAATGGATATTGTGCTTTGTCAAATGCTTTTTCTGCACCTACTGAAATGATCATATGGTTTTTTTCTTCTACTGATATGAGGTATCTTGATTGTTTTCCAAATATTGAACCATTCTTAACAACCTGGGAATAAATCCCACTTGATCATGGTGTATGATTTTTAAAAATATATTGTTGGGTTGGGTTTGCTAATATTTTGTTGAAGAATTTCGCATCTATGTTCATGAGAATTATTGGCCTGAAAACCCTCTTTTTTTGTTTGTCTTTATCTGGCTATGGTGTCAAGGTGATGCTGACCTCATAGAATGAATTTGGAAGTTTTCCTTCCTATTCAGTTTTTTTTGGATTAGTTTGAGAAGAATAGGTATTAACTCTTCTTTAAATGTTTTGTAGGCTTTGCCTGTGAGGCCATCTGGTCCTGAGATTTTGTTTGTTGGGAGTTTTTTGATTACTGATTAAATGTCATTGCTAGTGATTGGTCTGTTCAAATTTTCTGTTTCTACCTGCCTTTATTTTGGTATGTTATATGTTTCTAGGAATTTATCCATTTCTTCCAAGTTGTCCAATTTATTTGCATGTAGTTTTTCATAATATTCTCTTACAATTATTTGTATTCCTATGGGTTGGTGATTTCTCCCCTTCAATAGTGATTTTGTTTATTTGGGGTCCTCTCTCTCTCTTTTTGATGAATGTGGATAGAGGTTTATCAATTTTATTTGATCTTTTCAAAGAACTGGCTCCTGGTTTCATTGATCTGTTCTGTTTCATGATCTGATCTATTTTTCATTGATCTGTTTTTTTGTTTTTGTTTTTAGTTTCTATATCATTTATTTCTGCTCTAATCTTTATTGTTTTCTTCCTTCTGCTGGTTTGGGGTTTTATTTGTCCTTTGCTTTCTGTCTTCTTTAGGTGTAAGTTTAGGATGTTTATTTGAGATTATTCTTGCTTCTTGAGGTAGGCCTGTATTGCCATAAACTTCCCTCTTCAAACCACTGCATCCCCCAAATTTTGGACCATTGTGTTTTCATTTGCATTTCTTATGTGTTTCTTCTTTGATTTGTTAGTTGACCTACTTATTAATAGAATGTATTTGTGGTCTTTCCAGGTTTTTTTCTTGTGGTTGATTTCTAGTTTCATAGTGTTGTGGTCAGAAAACCTGTGTGATATGGCTTCAGTTTTTTTTGAATTTGTCAAGACTTGTTTTGTGACTTAACATGAGATCTGTTCTGGAGAATGTTCCATGGGCACTTGGAAAGAATGTGTATTCTGCTGTTTTAGGATGGAATGTTCTGAATATATCTGTGATATACATCTGTGAATATACCTGTGACATTCAAAGCCATTGTTTCCTTGTTGATTTTCTGTCTGGAGGATCTGTCCATTGATGTTAGTGGAGTGTTAAAATCCCCTACTGTTACTGTATTACTGTTGATTATTTCTTTTATGCTTGTCGTTTATCGTTTTATGTGTTTGGGTGCTTTCATAGTGGGTGCCTAATTACTTACACATGTTATATCCTCTTGCTGGATTGTCCCCTTTATTATTCCATAGTGTCCTTTGTCCCTTGTTAGAGCCTTTGTTTTAATGTATATTTTGTCTGGGATAAGTGTTGATACCCCTGCTTTCTTTTGACATGATAAATATTTCTTCATTCCCTCACTTTCAGTCTGCAGGTGTCTTCCTGTTTGAAATGAGTCTTTTGTAGGCAAGATATGGATCTTGTTGTCACCCTGTGTCTTTTGATTGGAGCATTTAGTCCATTTACATCCAAAGTTATTATTGATATATGTTCATTGCCACTTTGTTGCTTGTTTTGTGGTTGTGTCCGAAGATTTTCTCTGATCCTTTCTACTCTTGCTCTCTTTCATGGTTTGTTGGCTTTCTTTAGTAATATACTTGAATTTACTTCTTTTTTATTCTTTGCACATCTATTACCGATTTTGATATATGGTTACCATTTGGTTTGTATATAATGCCTTCTGCATATAACAGTCTATTTTAAGTTGATGGTCCCTTAAGTTTGACCTCATTCTTTACTCCTCTCCCCACCATGTTTTGGGTAATAGTGTCTTATTTTACATCCTTTCATTTTATATATCCCTTGACTAATTTTCACAGAAACATTTATTTTTACTGCTTTTGTGTTTTTTACTTTTCATATTCTCACTCTATGGTCTTTCCTTTCCACTCAGAGTCCCCTTTATTATTTCTTACAGGGCTGGTTTGATGTCATGAATTCCTTTAGTTTTTGTTTGTCTGAGAAACTCCTTATCTCTCCTCTTTTCTGAATGATAGCCTTGCTGGATAGAATATTCTTGGCTGCAGAGTTTTCCCTTTCAGCACTGAATCTATCATGCCACTTTTCTTCTGGCCTGCAGAGTTTCTGATGAAAAATTCATTGATAGTTTTATGGGGTTTTCCTTGTATTTAACTGTCTTCTTTTGCTGCCTTAAAATTTTTTTGTGTATTTATCACTGCTTTTGGCATTTTATTGTGTTTTGGTGTGGGCCTCCTCGGTTTTAATTTTTGGGGGAATCTCTGTGCCTCCTAGAACTAGATATCTGTTTCCTTGCCCAGATTAGGGAAGTTTTATCTACTATTTCTTCAAATTTTCTGCCTCATTTTCTCTCTCTCCTGAGATCCCTGTAATTCAAGTGATATTACATTTGATTAAGTCCCTGAGTTCCCAAAGACTGTTTTCAATTTCTATAATTTTCTTTCCTCTCCTTTGCCTCAGCTTGGTTACTTTCCATTACTCTGTCTTCTAATTGTTAATTCATGACTCTGATTCATCTAGCCTGCTATTTATTCTATCAAGTGTATATATTTTTAATGTTTATTTATTTATTTTGAGGGAGACAGGGGGAGGGGCAAAGAGAGAGGGAGAGAAAGAATCCCAAGCTGACTCCACACTCCATGCGGAGCCTGATGCAGGGCTCGAACTCATAACGGCAAGATCATCACCTGAGCCAGTATTGAGTCAGACACTTAACTGACGGAGCCACTCAGGCATCCCTGAGCCACCCAGGCATCCCTCCATCAAGTGTATTTTTAATTTCATTTATCATGTTCTTGATCTCTGATTGGTTCTTTTTTTAATCTCTGTGTTCAGTATCTTACTGACGTCCTCTACTCTTTTCTCAACTCCAGTGAGTATCTTTATGATCATTACTTGAAATTCTCTATCAGGCATGCTCTTGATATCTGTTCCCTTTAGGTTTTTTGCTATGGTTTGGTCCACTTCTTTCATTTGGAACAGATTTCTCTGCCTCATTTTATCGAACTCTCTGTCTGTTTCTCTGTGTTAGGAAAGTCAGCTGCTTCTCTCGCTCTTACCGATAATAGCCTGCTGAGGAAGAAGTCTTGTAGTGCCTTGCAGTGCAGAGGGCCCTGTTCCCCAGGAGCCGGTGCTTCAGGGAGTGTCTTCTATGTGTGCTTCGTGTGCGTGCTTTTGAGTCCTGGGCTCTTTTTCCTTCGGTCCAGTTGTGTGCAGAGGCTCTCTCTCGGTGACTATTTGGGGCAGTGTTCGGTTCCCAGCAGGGGCGAGGTGCACGTTAACAAGTTGTGTGGTGGTCTTCTTGTGAAACAAGACCTGACCCACAGTTGCTGGAACTGAGGTCCCGCAAAACGCACAGATCGGGAGACGCGGCGTTGGCAGGGTTTGTGCTGATATTCTAGGGGAGGTGCTCATGGTGCTGGAGCTCAGGTGAGCGTGACCGGGAAGGGAGGATCTGTGGATGTGCGTTGGCGGTTGGGGTGAGGGGGGGTGACGGAGCAAGCAAGTAAGGTAAGGAGTGTTGGTGTCTGGTCCTCACAGGTGGCCATTGTTTATGCTGGGGAGCAGGGGAGGGAAATGACACCTGGCAGAGGCTCCTTTGTTCCTGGACTGGTCTCCCCATGATCCCCGTCTCTCTGGGCCTCACCTTGCGACGAGCACATTATTCTCCCTCCTCTCTACCCCTGACATTTTTGCAACTGCTGGTTCTATGCTGTATCTGCAGGCTGTTTGTCATGCTGCGTCTTCGAGAGCAGGCACTCTGCTTCCTAAAGCCCTCTAGGCTTTCTCCGGGCCGAGCCCCCTGATTTTTAAAATTCCAGGCTTTATCTTGCTTGTTGTAAGAACTCATGAAATTCAGCCCCTCTCACTGGCAAAGACAAATGCTGTGGGGATTTGTCCTCACTGTAGATGGCCTCCCCAGTGTGAAAGTCTGTTTTTCACGCTTCTCCACACCACCGGCTCCCTCCCCACTGGACACCCCCAGTTCCTTTTGCTCCCAGACTGTCTTCACCCTTCCTGCCTTCTTTGATGGAGCCTCTTTCCTACCTTTGGTTGTGGAGTCTGTTCTGACAGTCTTTGGATGCTTTTCTGGCTTATTTAGACTGATGTGTGGTTACCTAGGTGTATCCATGGGGCGAGGTGAGCTTAGGTCCTCCCTCCTCTGCCGTCTTCCCCAGGTAACTTTTTTTTTTAATGTAAATCTGATTATGTTATGTCCCTACTCAAAACCATTCTTTTGCTTTCAGTGTTGACTGAGTAGTAAAACTCCTCAGCAAGACAGACAAGGCCCTGTTTGATTTTGACCCTTTCTCACTATGAAAAAGCACTTTTTTCTCTATTTTAAAATGTAGGTTTTATTATTATTCACATATGGTGAGGTGCACGGATCAGGAGACAATAGCTCTTGAAAAAGTAGTTAGAGTTCTCGAGAAGGGGCATGCCATCGAGGACCACATGGAGAGGTACCCGCTTGGGTCAGGAGGCAGAGGGAGTCGGGGGCCGTTGAGAGGAGGCGCATGGGCAAGAGCCTTTGTTGTGGCTTCTGCAAGGACAGGTGAGACAAGGTAAGCCGGCTTGGGATTGGCTAGTTTCAACAATGTCAGTACGCTCTAGGGTGTAGGGGACTGTTTTAAGTTGTCTGGTGTTTGGGGCAGGGGAATATAAAAGGCTTGGAGTATAAATGCCCGATAGAGGAGGTGACGGTCTGTAGGGGGCTCTGCATTGGTTGGTCTCCCAGGGTCAGTAAGGCGCCAGATGGCAGAACTTCAGAATAAAAAGACTTGCTTAATTCAATCTTCTACTCTCACTGGCTGTGCTCCAAGCAGTTCTAAATGACTTGCCCTTTCTCACCACAACAGTGTAAATTCCTTTACCCACTTCCTGGGGAGGAATAATTGATCTCTTAGTGATTTTCTTGGTGAAACGTCCCTTGACCTTTCCAACAGACTTGTAACTCCCTTCCATGTTTATTTAATGTTGCTTAGCATATTATTCTGTAGTTATTTGTTTACATGTATTACTTACCACCCCCTCCCCATCAGACTTCAAGCCCCATGAGGACTTCTTTGAGTTTCTAGAGTCTAGCCTAGCATAGTGCTTGGGTGTAATTGACAGTAACTGTTTGTTGACTGAAACGAAAAATACCTAAATGACTAAGTGAATGAACAAACGACTCTGGGAAAGTCAAGCTTGAAATTTATTTTGGAAGAGTTAGGCAAAAGTCCCCAAATCTTCAGCTTTATCCCTCCTGTGAAGTTGCCATAAAACTAAATGATTGCTGCTGTTCCTTCCAACGATAAAACTCTGATTGTTTGCTGAACTGTTGGTGGATGATACCCTTTCCTTTTATCTTTGTATGGCTCGGAGGTATAATTTGCAGTTTTAAAAGTTGCAACTCTGGAAAATGTACATGATTTTTGTGTGTGTATACAGTGTGTCCCATGAAGTATATCGAGGTGGTTAAGATCTTGGGTTCTGTTATCTGAGTTCCGATCCCACCTACACCACTGGTAGTTTGCTCTTGGTTGAGGTGCGTAATTTTTTCGTCTGTGAAATTGGGATAATAATGATATCTACCTCATGAGATTATTCATGCGAATGCCCTGGCACATAGTAAAAACACTTGATATTTGCTAGCATGGTTATTGTCATTAATGTAATAGAGATTATTATGATAAAACTAATGATATTCTGCATTCTTACCGTATTGCCAAGGTTTAAAGGGTGTTGTGGTGTTACTTTTGAGAAACAAAGAATAGAAATAATGTACATCTAGCTTTATGTATTTAGCTTTAACTGTTTTTAAAAATTTTTATTTATTTTGAGAGAGTGAGCAAGCATGAGTGGGGGAGGGGCAGAAAGAGAGGGGGAGGGGGAGAGAGAGAGAGAGAGAGAGAGAGAGAAAATCCTAAGCAGACTCCTTGCTGTCAGCACAGAACCCAATGTGGGGCACGATCTCATGAACCATGAGATCATAACCTGAGCCAAGGTCAAGGGTCAGGTACTTAACTGGCTGAGCCACCCAGGTGCCCCTAGTTTTAATCATTTTTAAGTGTCATTACCATTATTAGTCATATTTTACATAATTTAAATAAAGTCAATGGAAGAACATCTTTTTTATTTAGTAATTACCTAGATAGGCCGTCTGGTAAATTAATTCTTTCACAGAGGTTAAAAAAGTGGGGGGAGAGGAATAGGAAGATAGTCGTTTTGTGAAGTTTGTAAAAACTGAATAAGTTATATACCTTTGGTTTTTTTAACAGCACAATTTAGATATAATTCACATCTCAATACAGTACACCCATTTAAAAACGTACAATTCAATGATCTTTAGTGTATTTACACACATGTGCAATCATTACCACAGTCTATTTTAGAACATTTAGAATATCACCTCAAAAATAAACCCCATACCTTTTGCTATTACCCTCCAACCCCTCAGCCCGAGGCACTCACTGATTGGCTGTCTGTTTCTAATAATTTCCCTGTTTTGGACATTTCATACAAATACATGATATAACGTGTGGTCTTTTGTGACTGGTTTCTTTCCCGTAATACGTTTTTAAGGCTCATCCACGTTGTACTATGTATTCAGCACTTCCTTTTTATGGCCCAATAATACTCCGTTGTATGCATATACCACATTTTGTTTATCCATTTGTCAGTTGATGAACATTTGGGTTGTTTCCATCTTTTGACTATTCTGAATAATGCTGCTATGAACATTGTGTCCAAGTTTTTGTGGGGATCTCTGTGTATGGCTACAAATACTATTGTTTGCTCATATAACTCCATATTTAATCATTTGAACAGACGTCAGACTGCTTTCTCAAAGCACCTGTACCATTTTACATCACCACTAACGCTACATGAGGGTTTCAGTTTCTCTCCATCCTCACAATACTTGTTTTAACTGACTTTTTGATGTTAGCTCTCTCAGTGGTTTTTATCTGCATTTCCCTGATGACTAATGATGGCAAGCATTTTTTCATGTGCTTATTGGCCATTTTATTTCTTCCTTTGAGAAATTATCTATTCAGTTCTTTTGCCTATTCTTAATTGGATCATTTGTCTTTTTATTACGGATTTGGAAGAGTTCTGTATATATTCTAGATCAAAGTCATTTATGAGATACATGATTTGCAAGTATTTTCTCCCACTCTGTGGTTCTCACTTTTGGGATGGTGTCCTTTGAGGGACAAAAGCTTATAATTTTAACAAAGTCTAATCTATGTATTTCTTTTGTTGCTTGTGCTCTTAACGTCATATTTAGGAATCGTTTGCCAAATCCAGGGTCATGAACACTTCACCCCTATGTCTTCTTCTAAAAAATGTATAGTTTTAGTTTTTACTTTTAGGCCTTTATCTGCTTTTAGTTAATTTTTGCATATGGTGTGCAATGCCTTTGCATATGTAAGGATCCAGCTTCATTCTTCGGCTGTGGTTGTCCAGTTGTCCCAGCATCATTTGTCGAAAAGACTATTGTTTCCCCATTGGAGGGTTTTTATTTTACACCCTTGTTAGGAATCAGTTGACAGTAGATGTATGGGTTCACTTCTGGACTCCCAATTTTGTCCCCTTGATCTACAGGTCTGTCCTTCTGTTACGTATACATTTGATTTTGAAGCATTTAAAGAATGTTGGCATCCAAGAAGATATATGATGTGGATTTTTTTCAGTTTTTGAATAATATACAATTTGATAGTCATGATGCTGGAGCTTACCAGACATCACAAATAATGATTCATCCAGAATCACATGTTTCAATATGAGTAGGAATATGAATATGAATTCCAGGTACTACGTAAACCTGGAGTTTTTCTAAATATTAATCATAGTTTTTATTTTCAGAAGTTACATGTTTTTTTCCAAAGTTTTTTTTTTTTTTTGAATTTGTAAAGCAGTTAGGTCTACAGCACTTCACTTGGTCCTCACAATAAATTGGTGAGAGGTAGATAAGATTATCTGTCGATATTGCTGTCCTTGTCTTTCTCCTGTTATCTGTAAGGAAATAGAAATATGGAAATATGCGGCGATTTGTCCAGGGTCACCCCACTTACACCAAGTCTGCACAGGTCCCCTTGCCCCTTTCTGTCTTCCGACCGCTGCACCTGGATGCTTCTGTACTGCTAGGTGAGGCCGCCACATTTTATCAAAGTCTCTTTATAAAGTAAGAGGGCTGCATCCTGAGATCGTGAATCTCCAGTTCTCGCACCAGCTAGCAAATAACTCGCTCCGTGCTGATTCACCAGTAGGAAATGACAGAGTCATTCACCAGTAGGAAATGACAGAGTCATTCACCAGTAGGAAATGACAGAGTCATTCACCAGTAGGAAATGACAGAGTCACATGTTATGTTGGAGGCTGAGCAGCCTGGTGGGATGCACCCACTCGCTAAGTAATGTCTCCCACTGACCACCCTCTGCAACATCCCACATCAGTGGGTGTCACACAGCTTTGGTATTCTTAAGCAGCTGAATCCACAAATGTCAAATCGCTAAAGTCGGAGGCTTTTACTTCTTGTGGAAGCGTCCTAATGATTCTCCAAGCTGTGGTTCCTTTCTCAAAACAATTCTTCATTACTGCTTTTATTTATTCAACCAAAGCACCAAGTATCTTTTGTGTCAGGCAGTGCTAGCCCGGGGGATATGGCAGTGGAGGGGAAAAGAAAGACAAAACCCCCTGCCCTCACAGAGTTTTTGTTCTAATGGGGAGACAGAAAATACACAAATAAGCAAAAGAAGGCAACAGGGAAATGGGGAGTGCTTTCCGCGACAGTCTCTGAAGACCCATGGTGAACATGACCTTCACAGGTGCTGCTGCTACAAGGTCAATCGAAAGAAATGGTTGTGCTTCAAATCAGCACTGCAGCGTGACTGGCGAAAGAGAAATTAGGAGTAACATGAAAAACAGAATAGAGTTGTTAGAATATCTCAAGGCAGGATTCTTACAGCAAATTTAGCTTATTTGGACGATGATGCCATCCACGTATGATAATGCTTTTCTTGCATTCTCAAGAAATCCAAATTGGTATTTAGTCGTATCAACTTATGGTGCTTGCACATCTCATCTAAAGGAGACCTCACCTGCCCTGCCCCTGGCAGCACCTTGACCTTCCCAGCCGCTTATCCTAACTTATTTTGTTTTATTCATTTCTATGTTAAGTATTATCTTCTCAACACTGCACCATTTACCCATTAAACACATTAATTTTTGTATCTTCTCCCACTAGAAGGTGGGAGAAACTCCAGGAAGGAAAGGTTTTTTTTATTATTTTCACGGTTACATTCAGACAAGTATCTTATTTAACTTAATGAAGTTCCCATTTTGCGTTGCTGAAATATACATCTCCTGTGCTATTTCTTATGGCTGCTATATCTGGTCATTGACCCAGAAGCTTTGTGCTCCTCTCTAACTCTCATGCTCTTCAAGAAAGATTATCTAGTGCCCATTTTACTTGTTTGTCTGTTTATTTTTGCGCGCGCATGCGAGAGAGAGAGAGAAAGAGAGAGAGAGAGCATAAGGAGGGGAGGGACGGAGAGAGGGGGACGTAGAATACGAAGCAGGCTCCAGGCTCTGAGCTAGCTGTCAGCACAGAGCCAGACGCGGGGCTCGAATCCATGAACTGCGGAATCATGACCTGAGCCAAAGTCAGACACTTAACTCTCTGAGCCACCCAGGCGCCCCTGTTTACTTATTTTTAAAGTTTATTTATTTTGAGAAAGAGAGCATGAGCAGGGGAGGGGGGATAGAGAGAGAGAGAGAGAGAGAGAATGAATGAATGAATGAATGAATCCCAAGCAGGCTCCATGCTGTCAACTCAGTCTCACAAACCCATGAGATCATGACCTGAGCCAAAAGCAAGAGTCGGACACTTAACTGACTGAGCCACCCAGGCGCCCCTCTGGTGCCAATCTTAGAAGTGAAGAATAATCTCAAGACTCAGGTTTTTAAAAATCTTTTTTAAGTGTCTTTTAATTTTCTTATTGAAGACATGTTTCTTTTAAAAATTGAAGCTAGGATTTGAACTCTGTTCTGCCCGGTTCCAGTTTGAATTTTTTTTATGATTCAAAAATCTCAATATTTCTCAAAATTTAATTGCATATAATGCAAGAAACATATTTTGCACCTAAGAATATACCTCTCCTGTTGGGTTGGTCTCCAGTCTCTTCACTGTGGTTGCTGTCTGTGATAACAGTACCAATAAATATTTTAAAGATGAGAGTAGTGTCATTCTAGTCGCCATTCTCCAAAGATTAGTTCTGTGACATTCCATTTCATTTCAGTAACCCTTCATGAAACTGTTACCCATGCCACCTTTTTAAAGACACTTGCCCCTGTGTCTTTTTGGAGTTGGAACTTTTCCTGACCCTCCTCCTGGTATTTTGAATTTTGTTTTCCCTGCAAAGCTTTTGGCTTTGCTTGCTCCTCTGGCTAAGTACTCTGTCCTCCTCTCTACTCTCACCCCCAGCTCCTTGTCCCTTGCCTTTTATTCCATAGGTGCCACCTTGGTCCCTACAGGGATTGGAAACTTTCAATAATTACCTTCTTTCTAACATAATGGACCTTTTCCTTTTCCTTTTGTTTTTGTTTTTGTTCTTGTCATTTTTTTTTGGGGGGGGGGGGTGTCTGTAATTTTGGCATTTAATTGGTTTTCATTTTCACATTCCTTCTACCAGCAGTGTTTGCTTCACCTTTTTCTAGTACATTTATCCAAATCATTCTCACAAGAAGTTTTCCCTTTCAGTCTCTTGTTTCCCTCTCCCTTATTTTCATTTTTATTTAAAACAAAAATCCTCCCTAGTGATTTTTATACTTTTTCTTGGCCGCTTTCACTGTTTTTCTATCAAATACTTTAAGATCTCTTAGCGTAATATTTTACCTCTTTTTTTTTTTCTTTCCGTTTTCTTTTTCTTCATACAGGAATTCACTTATTCCGAGTATTTCCAGAAATAACCATATTCCGATCAGACATGTCCTCATCACAGTCAGAAGGAGGGGCTAGAGTTTCCCCAAAGCAGTGCAGCACCAGGGATGGGGCACAGCCACCAGCTGGAGCGGCTAGCATTTTAAAATCCCAAGAGGTAGTAACATGTGCCAGGCCTTATCTCGCTAATGCACATGTGCTGCTTGTCAGTTTCAAATGTCAGCCCCTGGTGGTATTGCTTAAAGACAGTAGGCTTTGTGTTGAGATAGAAAGAAAATATTTTTAAACCTTGAGACCCTGGGAAATTACCATTTTTGGACAAGAACTCGCCTGCCACCTTACCAGTCTATCAGTAGGTAAAAGCCGCTGACACCAGAGCCAGGTTCGAGCCCAGGATCAGTTACAGTTGGCACGGGTAGTAATGAGCCACGGTATTCTCAGGATGTTGTTAGTAAGGCATTTTATTTATATCTTAGTGAGACAGTCCTGCCGCTTGCGAGGCCAGATCGAGAGGGACTTTGGGGGCCCTTAAACGTAACCATGCAGACAAGTGCTGCTCTTTTACCTTCGTATATTGATTTTTGACTGCTGGCGTTAGATAGCAAAACAATAATCATTGCTCCTCTCTAGTAAGTACAGGCACGATTCTTTCAAAAATACTTAATTAAAATATAATGAAAATGTTAACTCACAGTGCATGTAATGTAGGAATTGACTATTTATAAAAGAATTCTGTACTTTCCAATAGGAGTCCTTTCAGCAGGGCTTCAAAAAAGAACTTGCCTTATATTTTAAATTAAACCTACATTTAACACATTCAATGTGAAAAGTGAAATACATATATATGGGTAAAACAGCCGTGGCCTCTCTCCCAGAAGGCTGTACATTTCAGAATGAAGCATGTGATCTCGTAAGATGCCTCACTCCATTATCTTCTGAAGCTTTGATACCTGATCAGAATGTTATTTTCAAGTTGCTGTAACTAAGTTGTTCAGACTCCATAGTTTCTCCTGACCTTGCTCATGCCTCAGAGCGCTGGGTATGTGAAATTTACAAAGCTGCTACAGAGTAAATCTATGCAAAGTAGGGTTGAGAATACCATACTCCCTGTTTTCCTCTTTTCCAGGCACCGTCCTTCCTGTAAGACCGTATGAACTGCCCCAACCTTGAGCAATGTTTGCATTCCTTTAAACTATTACACCATTGATCGTCTACACTTATCATCTGTCAATTACCATGTGCTCCTTGTATAGTTTATCTTTTTTTAAGCTTATGTATTTTGAGAGAAAGCGCATGCACATACATGCAAGCAGGGGAGGGGCAGAGAAAAGAGAGAGAATTCCAGGCAGGCACCTCACTTGTCAGCCCAGAGCCCGTCGAGGGGAACCGGATGCTCAACCGACCGAGCCACCAGGTGCCCCTGTATACGTTTATATTTTATGAACAGTCCTCACCTCCCGGTCTGGATACTAATTAGGGGACCTGTGTCACACCTCGTTGGTGTCTCCAATACCGGAAAAATGTTCTAACACAGTGCTTCTTCAGCTTTCTGAGGAAACCCCTAAGATCCTGTTGAATTGCAGAGTGTGATTCAGTCATTCTGAGTTGGGGCCTGAAATTCTGCATTCCTGACAAACTCAGGTGACACGCGCGTAGCTGGTCTGCAGGCCACACGTCAAGCACCAAGTCTCTGGCAGACTTTTGGCTAATGCCTGTTGGTGATGCTCTTTGTTTCAAAAAAGGAAAAAGGATTTAAATTTTGTTAAATGCTTCATTCGTCTGCAATATGAAAATAGCAGTAAGAAGTGAACATAGATTTAAGGCAGTTTCTGTGAATAATTGAAGATGTGGGATGTCTTTTTCATTTCTGATTTGTCTCTCTGATCTAGAGTAATGGGCTTAAGCTTATCCATTTTAATAGATACCAGACTGAACGAGATTATATGTGAATAGCTTCTACTTCTGGCTTCACTAGACTTGGGCTCAAAAGCAAAAGCCTTTATAACCCATTTCTAGTCATTTGAGTTATCCAGTCTTTTTCTAACTTTTGCTCTTATTGAAGACATCTAGCTTTGAGGAGCACCGATAGAATTTTCCCGGTAAACTCAAATTCTGGGCGTATCACATTTCAGGGTCAAGAATTGTGCATATACTTACTGTAAACCCTATCAAATCTTTCCTTCCCCCTTTTTTTTTTTGATGGAATTCAGACAAGATCAGGTGTGTTCCAGGCGGTATGGCCTTAGACCCCTTTATTAATGGAAATCAAAAGCAGTACATTAAGAATTACCAACAAGCAATGAATCTGAGTCCCAGCGCTTTAATGGCAACCAAGAACCCCAGGTTCCTTATTGCAGAGTACATTGTGGATTCCCACTTGCTTCCTCAAATTGAGACCGCATTACAGATTGTCTCCGAGATTATGTGACTTCAGACTCTGCCAATATTAAAGTATCCAAATGGCTCTGTTTTCTGGTTCTTTTGATAGAAACAGTTCAGTTGCTTCTTTCCTGTGAAATGTACCAGAGTTGCTTGGTGTGAGTCTAGCTGGCCCACACTTGTTTTCTGTTGCCTCTCTCCCCAGTAAATGTCCTTCCATAACACGATAAGTAAGAGCTGTGTCGTGTTCCAGCATATGATTAGTTAGCCAGTCCCCTGCTGTTGATATTTTCAAATGTTTTATGTCAAGGACATTGCTGAGACCGGATTTATAAACAGATGTTTGCACTAGCTTTTTATTATTACCTTAGAATAAGTTATTACCGGTGAAATTGCTGGGTGAGAAGATCAAAGGTGTGTGTTCTTTGTAGTCTGTCTTGCCCTTTCTCAACTACCATGGCGGTTTAACAGACTTTAATGATTACGTGGTTTCCTTTGCAAAATATTTTCTCCGAATAGCAACACTTATGCCGGTTTCTGAAGTGCATGAATATATAAAAGATTTATATAATGTTTGGAAACTAATTAACCTGAGGAGATAGTAAACAGTAGGCATTACAAAGAGCAGCGTTCATCAGCTTGACTTACCAGCACATACTGCTTAGTTCTGCTATGGTCTCGTCACGTTTGAGACATTGGGTTGTACAAACGATACGTAAAGCAACTCACACATGAATTCTGACTGAGGATGAATGGCTTTTTCCCAAAGCAATAATTTGTCTTTTAATTTTCTCCTCTCATGCAGAGAATTTTACTTGGTATGTATGTATGTATACTTTCAGTCAAGACAACCAAAAAGAATGTAAGAACAGGAAATCTGCTTAACTGTTTCTATTAGTTTAGGGAATGCTTGGACTAACGAATCTTGACAGTCCGTTAATTTCTGTTAAATAAATTAAATTATATTTCAAAACTAGCTTTTTATCATATTTTAAAAGCATAATAATATAAATGATAATATTTTATTTTTTTAAGTTTTTATATATTTACTTGAGAGAGAGAGACAGCATGAGTGAGGGAGGGACAGAGAAAGAAGGAGAGAAAGAGAATCCCAAGCAGGCTCTGAGTTGCCAGTGCAGAGCCCAGTGCAGAGCCCAGTGCAGGGCTGGAACTCACAAAACCGCAAGATCGTGACCTGAGCCGAAACCAAGAGTTGGACGCTCAACCGACTGAGCCACCCAGGTGCCCCTAAATGATTACATTTTAAAAGTGGCTGAATTATATGAGCCCATGTATCATAGAAGCAATTTATAAATATAGAACCCCTTTTGGTATGACTTATTAAATAAATTAAGTGGCTGTACAAGTATTTTACAGATTTAAATAGTTTTATAAAAGAAAATAAATCTTTCACAAGGCAAGATACTTAGCACATGAAATAGCAATTTTATGGTTTTTAAACATTCATTTTTAAGAGTGCATGCAACAAAAACCCTGCAGTTACATACCACTATAAGGGTTGAAAATATCTTAATATCTGTAATTGTATATTACAAGTTAACTATGTACCTTTAAAAGCTTACAACATTGCCATTAATATATTCATTTATTTATATTAAAGTTCTTTTTTCGTTAGAACTAAAGGTAATTTAGAAACATTTATGCAACATGATAAGGAAAAGAAAGTGAATGAGGAACTCAGTACTGGGAGCAAATGAGACCAGAAATGAGGACAGGTGCATCATCAAGTCCTATATTCTTATTACAGGGAGGCCACAGTGTGGCTCTTAGTTTTTAGGCATCCTCAGGATTAGATTACATGACTGACAGTGTCCATGAGATAAACTAATGGCTCACCAACAACTCCTAATTTGTCCTGATACCTAAGAGGAAATTCCTTCATGGTTCCCCAAAGAAGGCTCCATGGGATCTAATACTCATGGTCTTTAGTAGCAGCTAGTTTCATAGGCTGTCTTTGTCAGAAGCTGATGGTGTCATCCCAGGGGGTGACAATTTTAAGGGAAATCAGAGTGATTCAATCTTATGTTTTGTTGCAGTAGAGGCTGAAGTTCCAAGTGAAAGGATGTGTTGTTTCTGTTAAAGCAATCCTTCATATACACTCTTCTTGAAGCCTAATGCTTTGGTAATATGGAGTGGCAGTAAGTTCACGGTTAAACTTCCTGGAAAATAACTGGAATGTGCTTATTCTGTGTCCCCATGCAAGTACGGATTGGTGTGCTTCCTTAGCCAAGCCAGCGTGCTTGTGGAGGTTGAAGAGAATAACACCGACACTCCCTTTAATGGATGGAAAGTCTTTTTTTTTTTTTTAACGTTTATTTATTTTTGAGACAGAGAGAGACAGAGCATGAACGGGGCAGGGTCAGAGAGAGAGGGAGACACAGAATCTGAAACAGGCTCCAGGCTCTGAGCTGTCAGCACAGAGCCCATTGCGGGGCTCGAACTCACGGACCGTGAGATCACGACCTGAGCCGAAGTCGGACGCTTGACCGACTGAGCCACCCAGGCGCCCTTGAACGGATGGAAACTCTTCATGAGGCAGGCCCAGGAGGTACCCCCAGGAAGGATCTACATTCATTTCCAGCAATTTGCTACATAGAAATTATTTGAACAATCAAGTTGTACAGCATAGATTGTGACTGTATAGTTTTAGCCTGAAATGTTTAAAAGAAAAAACGAAACAAGTGTGACCAAATGCTTATCCCTGCCTAAAAAAGAACACCCGCATTCAAACGAAGCAATACAAAAACGCTCAGTAAATAACCTAGAGAACATTTGTCCTTGAATCATATTTTTTTTTTCTAGTGTGCTCTCCAAGATGACCTGACTACAAAATGTACCTCCAGGTATTAGTATGAATTAACTTGTTACATGGGGAATCAACAAAACCTCCAAAATGAGTAAGAACTGTATTGCACATATCCACACCCACAGAGCGATAAAGTAGTCAGGTCCTCAGCCTGTGGGTTCCCATGAATCCTCTCCAAAGAGCTGCAAAATGGTACTGAGAGCCTGGCATTCTGTTTGTGTTGCCATTTTGTTATTTGTACAAGTCCCAGGTTCCACTTCATCACCTGCTAGAGAAGTGGTCACAACTCTTCCCTGTGCAGTAGAAATATTTGAGATTCTCCAGTGTAAATTTTGGTCGGGACCCTGTCTGTATTGCCTAGGCTGCTTCTTCACCCCTTTAGAAATTCAATTTGTGGGGGCGCCTGGGTGGCTCAGTCGGTTAAGCATCCGACTTCGGCTCAGGTCATGAACTCATGGTTTGTGGGTTCGAGCCCCACGTCAGGCTCTGTGCTGACAGCTCGGAGCCTGCAGCCTGCTTCGGATTCTGTGTCTCCCTCTCTCTCTGCCCCTCCTCTGCTCATGTTCTGTCTCTCTCTCTGTCTCTCAAAAATAAATACATGTTAAAAAAAATTAAAAGAAAATAAATTCAATTTGTTTGGTATATTTCTATGTTGTACCTACATTTCAAAATATACTTATTTCATAAATCATGGTATGTAGTTTTTGGATACTAAAAAACTAAAATTTCTAGAGAAGATTCAAACTAACTCAAACCTCATATATTAAGTTCCTCCCTGTGTGAAACGTACCGAAAGCTCTGAGGGGTATTAAGATGAAAAAGACACAGTCCCCATTTCCAACGGTTGTGTTCTCTCTCAGAGGAGACATTTATAATTGAGTTTTTGTGTGCTCAGTAAATACTAACCAAACACCTAGTGTGTTCTAGACTGTTCTTGGCATTCAGGATTTAGCAGGGAACAAGACTGCCCTGATCAGTACTTTTTTCCTTTTTTTTTAAAATTCAAGCCCAACTAACATACAGTGTTATATTAGTTTCAGGTGTATGGTATAAGGATTCAACAATTCCATACATTTCTCAGTGCCCATCAAGATAAATGTACTCTTAATCTCATTATCTATTTATCCCATCCCCCTACCCACTTCCGCTCTGGTCACCACTCGTTCTCTATATTTAAGAGTCTGGCTTTTTGTTTCTCTCTCTCTCTCTCTCTCTCTCTCTCTCTTTATTAATTTGATTTGTTTCTTGAATTCCACATGTGAATGAAAGCATATGGTATTTGTCTTTCTCTGACTTATTTCACTTAGCATTATACTCTCTAGGTCGATCCATGCTGTCCCAAAATGGCAAGATTTCATTCGTTTTTCTGGCTGCAAAATATCATTGTGTGTGTATGTGTGTATATATCCTACGTCTTCCCTAACCGTTCATCTATCAATGGATGGATAGCTTAAGTTGTTTTCCTATCTTGGCTATTGTATATAATGCTGCAATAAACATAGGGGTGCATATATATTTTCAAATTAGTGTTTTTGTTTCTTTGGATAAATGTCCAGTAGTGGAATTATTGGATTATATGGCATTTCTGTTTTTAATTTTTTGAGGAGTCTCCATACTGTTTTCCACAGCGGCTGCACCAATTTGCATTCCCACCAACAACGTATGAGGGCTTCTTTGTCGAATTGTATACATTCTTATTTTTTTAATTTATTTTTAATTTTTTTTAGTTTTATTTTTTTATTTTTTAAAATTTACATCCAAATTAGTTGGCATATACTGCAACAATGATTTCAGGAGTAGATTCCTTAGTGCCCCTTACCCATGGGTCCCATCCCCCCTCCCACAACCCTTCCCGTAACCCTCAGTTTGTTCTCCATATTTATGAGTCTCTTCTGTTTTGTCCCCCTCCCTGTTTTTATATTCTTTCTTTTTTTCCCTTCCCTTGTCTGTTTTGTCTCTTAAAGTTCTCATATGAGTGAAGTCATATGATTTTATGTATTTGGGGAATTAACCCCTTATCAGATGTGTCATCTTCTCCCATTCAGTAGGTAGCCTTTTCATTTTGTTGGTGTCCTTCACTGTGTAAAAGCTTTCTATTTGATGTAGGGTCAATAGTTTGTTTTTGTTTCTCTTGTCTTAGGAGACATATCTAGAAAACTGTTGCTGTGACAATATCAGAGAAATTACTGCCTGTGTTCTCTTCTGTGATTTTTTATGGTTTCAGGTATCACGTGTAGGTCTTTACTACATTTTGAGTTTATTTTTGAATATGGTATTAGTTCCATTCTTTTACATGTAGCCGTTCAGTTTTCTAAATACCATTTATTGAAGAGACTGTCTTTTTTGCATTGTATGTTCTTGCCTCCTTTTGTCATAGATGAATTGACTGTGTAAGCATACATTTATTTCTTGGCTCTCTATTCTGTTCCATTGCTCTGTGGCTGTTTTTGTGCCAGTACCATACTGTTTTGATTAGTGCTGTTTTCTAGAGCATCTTGAAATCTGGGATTCTGACACCTCCATCTTTCTTCGTCTTCATCAAATTGCTTTGGCTATTTGGAATCTTTTGTGGTTCCATACAGATTGTAGTATTTGTTCTGGTTCTGTGAAAAGCGCTATAGGTATTTTGATGGGGATTGCACTGAATATATAGATTGCTTTGGGTAGTATGGACATTTTAACAATATTAAATTAATTAATAAAGTTAATTCTGATCCACGAGTATGGAATGTCTTTCATTTGTTTGCGTCATCTTGAATTTCTTTCACTGATGTTGTATAGTTTTCAGAGTATAGGTCTTTCACTTCCTTGGTTAAATTTATTCCTAGGTATTTTATTCTTTCTGGTACAATTGTAAATGGAATTATTTCCCTAATTTCTCTTTCTGCTACTTCGTTATTAGTGTATAGAAAGGCTACCAATTTCTGGGTATTAACTTTGTATCCTGCAACTTTACTGAATTCATATATTACTTCTAGTAGTTTTTTTGTTGAGTCTTTAGGATTTTGTATGTATAATATCATGTCATCTGCAAATAGTACTGATCAATACCCTCACAGAGAGATAGCCAACATAATTTCAGTTTATGACACAAGGTCCATTGCTAAGTACCCTTTGTAGCACAGAGAGTTATTAATTCTAGCTGGGAATTGGGGAATGCTTCATGGAAAGACTCTTCTTCTGGAGGCTTCGAGTTTCACTGACCAGAGAAATAAGAGGGAAAACATGCTAGAAGGAATAGCATGAACAAGTTATGGTGAAATAAAAACACATTCCAAATCCGGGAAGAGCGAATAAATGTATTGATAAGCTTCTCCACTCTACTGTGTTTGATGGGCATGTTGATTATCACAGAGTATAGACAGGACTCAATGCAAGTTGTAAAGAAAGGTTCACTGTTAAGGCAAGTAGGTACGTCTTCTGTTATATCCTGGGTCCACAGACAAATTTTGTGTTTCTCTTTCAGTAGCCTTTTTCACGTCTGAATAGTTTCTAAAGCATAAATTGTATGAAGTGATAGGCTAAAAGAATACCTCAGGGCAAAATTGAGAAGCACCTTGAATTACCATACCCTATACACTTGAACTTAGTGGGGAGCCATTGAGGTGATTGAGTCGGAAAAAACTACCTTGCTGGCCTCCCTTGCCCCTTGCTAAACTAGTTTAAGGCAGTAGTTGTGAAGGATGGAAGGAAGTTCACAGAACCTAAAAGATCCTGTGAAGATCCTTGTGCTCCCAGAGCACTTTGCGTTGTGTCTCCAGTAGAGCTTTGGTCACCTCGTGAGGGTTTTCACAGTGGCATGCTGGGTCAGCTCGCACCAGCTCACAAGATCCCCTTGTTAGCACCACTTGCCATCTTCACGTTCTGTCATGGCAGGAGTATTTACACCACGGAAATGAGCAAACAATACAAATCAGTTTATGGTTTATGTTTTGGTTTTGGACAGCTCTTTGTTAAACAATTCCTAGAACGTCGCTAGCTGTTTATTTACTTGACGTCTTGTAAGACTGTGACTTCTTAGAATAGAAATGTTCAGTTAAACTTTATTTCCTTACCTCTGGCCCCAGTACCTCACATATTATAGGTATTGAATAAATGGAGGGGGAAATTAACAAATGAGATTAGCAAATTAGGTAATGACTAACTGGTTGTGTGGAATGAATGAAATTGTTAGAAATAGTTTGAAATTCGCTAGCCTGAACACTTGGGAAGGTAGTGATACCACCAGGAATGAAGGAAGATTTTTTTTTAATACGTTTAAAAATTTTATTAATTTTTATTTATTTTAGAGAGAGAGAGAGAAAGCATGAACAGGGGAGGTGCAGAGAGAGAGACACACACAGAATTCAAAGCAGGCTCCAGGCTCTGAGCTGTCAGCACAGAGCCCGATGCGGGGCTCGAACCCATGAACCACAAGATCATGACCTGAGCCGAAGTCGGACTCTCAACCGACTGAGCCACCCAGGCGCCCCTGTGAAGGAGAGATTTTGAACTGGCACCTGAGCGTGCAGGGTGTAGTGGAAGATAATTACTTGGGAACATGTGCTGGAGGTGCTAGAAGACCAGAATTGGACGTGCCAGCATTCATTCTAATTAACTGTTGAATGACAGTTTTGAAATTACTTTTTCTTTGGTTTTCTAAAATACTCAACTATGCGGACTAAAGTTCAAAGTTATTTGTTAAGAGAAAAAAAAGCTGCTTGACCATCTGACTCTTTTTTTTTTTTAATGTTTATTTATATTTGAGAGAGAGAGAGCGAGAGCACAAGTGGGTGAGGGGCAGAGAGAGAGATGGAGACACAGAATCCCAAGCAGGCTCCAGGCTCTGAGCTGTCAGCACAGAGCCTGACATGGGGCTGGAACCCACGAACCATGAGGTCATGACCTGAGTCAAAGAAGTCAGCCACTCAACCAGCTGAGCCATCCAGGTGCCCGAGCCTCTGACTCTTGATTTCAACTCTGGTAATGATCTCGTGGTTTGTGAGATTGACCCCCACGTGGTGGCCTGTGCTGAGGGTGGAGCCTGATTGGGATTCTTTCTCCCCCTCTCTCTGCCCCTCCTCTGCTACCCTGCTCTTTTGGCTCTCTCTCTCTCTTTCTTCCTCTTTGTCTTTCTCATTCTCTTTCTGTTTCCCTTTCCCTTTCTCTTTCTCTTTCTTCCTCTCTGTCTCTCTTCAAAATAAATTTAAAAAAAAGAAAGAAAGAAAGAAAAAGAATTGTTTTATTCCAGCAATAGAAGAGAAAGTCAGATTTCTATAAGGCATTCCGAGCATTGCTTTGGCAGAGAAAAGGAGAGATCAGATAGTCTGGAAGAGAATGAGGAAATGGAATTATTTTTTTCTATGTAAATTTTGTATTCTAAGAGGATAGTTTACGAATCTGCTACGGAGAAAGTGAATTTCAGGGGATTAAAGTTACCTCTTAGAATATAAATCCCAAAGAAAAGTTTTTCTTTTCAAAAAAGCTGTTAACCATTTGGGACACTTGGGTGACTCAGTCGGTTAAGCGTCCGACTTCAGCTCAGGTCATGATCTCACAGTTTGTGGGTTCGAGCCCTGCGTCGGGCTCTGTGTTGACAGCTCAGAGGCTGGACCCTACTTCGGATTCTGTGTCTCCCTCTCTTTCTTCCTTCCCCCACTTGCACTCTGTCTCTCTGTCTGTCTCTCTCCCCACCCCCTCAAAAATAAAGAAACATTAAAAACAAATTTGTATAAAAAAAAAAAGCTGTTACTGTTAAAGACTAAAGATGAGAAAAAATCTAAAATTACCTTTTTACAATAAAGACTTGGGGAAAGAATACAAGATACTTCTGAGAGCAACAACACTAATCTGAATTATCTAAGTAAAGGGGCATTCTGATTTATCAGGTATTCTCATTCATAGAAAAATTCAATGTATTTTGTGCACAAATGAGTACTTGTGGAAAAAAAGCAATCCGGAAAATAATGATGACATTGTAACTATGGTGAACAGTTTATTATTTGCTTTCTAAACGAGGCTCTTGCGTCAAGATCCTATGTAAGAACATGATTTATTCCATTCTAGAGCAATAGCAGTAATAGAGAAGTTCAAATAAGCTGAAAGATGATTAACTATAATGTGAGCTCTAATGTTTAGGGTGAGTTGGTCCTTTGGTACATTGTGGATATTCACCAGAAGATAAAGTAGCCCTTCCGGAAATTTAGGTGTGTCTTAATATACCGACTGGAAATTCACTTGTGAGCATGCTTCTACGCCTAATGCCACTCTGGCGGATGGCTCCGATCTCATATTCACCTTGTGGTGTCCTGTATCTGTGATGAAACAGCAGTGTCATCCTCAATCACGGTCACGGAAGAAGTCACTCACAGAGCTGTGGGATTAGTGCTGAGAGTTCTTGATTCCATTCTGAGACAGGTGTGGCCTAGTTTGAGCAAATCTGATCTACAAACCCATCAGTTCGCAAAACAGATAAATTAAGGAGTGGTGACTTTCATTTCAAAAGGATTTGCTGCAGGGTTCCTTACAACAGGCGTATCTAAAGCGTGTAATATACCCAAAAGCCCACTGGATTATTAGTAACCAAGAGGTCTAGTTTCTCTACTGGCTAATTAACCAGATTAATAAAGTGTATATATTTGAACATGTAGTCATTTCCTTCATTTATTCACTCCTGCACTAAATCATTACTACTGTTAACTCAGTGAATCTTTCATGAGCGTTCTCTGTGTGTTGGATATACAACCATCGTAGTCCTTGTCCTTAAGGCATTTATAGATGCAAGAGTGAAACAGATGTGGAAACAAATCACTAGAGTCAGTTTTTGATGGTGGAGGCAACTGGCCTGTTGGGAGACCACTGTGGTCTAAACAAGGTGAGAGAGTGAATTGTAGGGGTAGGCCCATGGCAACTTTGAAGGGAATCGTAAGCAGGCCTTGGGCAGCTTAGGAAATTAAGAGTCTGCCCAAAGTGGTTGATCTTTGTATACAGTCTTTCTTCGGTGCTGGACAGGAAGTCTAAGACTATCCGTAGAACCAGGTTATCCACACCTATAAAAGGTGAAAATGGTCTGCATTATCAACGCAACAGGGGATTGTGAGGTGCATATGAAATGTTATGTCTTTTTAAAAATGAAAGTACAATGTAAGTGATTCATTGTTAGCTGTAATTTTAGGAGTTTATTTATAATATTATGAAGGTGATGACTGTATCTACTGTTGGGTGCCTCCAACTTGGCCAGACACTTTTAGACATTTGAGGGGCGTTATCATTCAGCTGAGTCCAGGGCGCTGAACCTCGGCCTTTAAAACACCAAGATATTTCCACTAACTGCTGAAATTTATGTTGCTAGTCTAATATATGACATATATAATATGTGAAATTTTATAAACTTTCCTGTTTTATAATTTGAAACACACCTATACTAAGATGAGTTTGTTAGACCACTGGAACTATTGATTTCAAGGTCACCGTACCTGCATCTAAGCCAGAAGTTGCTGCTGCTACCTCCACTGCTGCCACCTGCACTGACTGTCACGGAATCTGGTGACTTAGGCACTCAGTCTGGCCACCACAACTGCCTCCAGACCCTTGTGTGTCCCACCCGAACTTGCAGTGGCAACACCAGCAGGTAGATGGCCTGTGTTCAGTTCTGCCTTCCAGATCTCATTGGTAGGACATAATTTACATGAAGGACTCTAGCCAAGAGGGCGCCTAGAGAATGTAGTTTTTTATATTTCTAGCCTCCATCTAGAAGGAGGATAGAGTGAAGGGTTGAGAGAGCCAGGCTATAGAATCTGCCCGATCTTATTTATGTTGCTTATTCTGAACCATTTGTAAGGTCCATGAACTTCTTGTGAAGAGGGAGAAAAACTTCGGAGCCAGAATATTCAAAGAGAAAGTTTGTGTTTTCACGCCTGAGCTAGGAAAGGGCCTGGTGGCTTTGAAAACTGGAAGAGGTGGAAGTGACTAGATTACTTCAAGTGCAGGTGGAGAAGTAAGCAGGAATCCGATCATGTAGGCTTTTCTAAAGCGTGTTAGAATTTTAGGTTTTCTCTTAAGAGAAGCATCTCAGGTAGGGAAATGGTATAATTCAATTTGCATTGTATAGCCTCACTGTGATTGCTTTGTGTAGCATATATGTAGGATCTAGGAGACTGCATAAACCAGGAAGAGTGAAATCTAAGAAATCGATAGTCTAGGCAAGAGAATATGGTGGCAGAGTGGAGGAACAAAGAAATAGACTGATGTGGACTATATTTCAGCATTTTATTGACAGGACTTTGTAATAAATTGGGTGATACAGGTGTCAAGAATGGGTCCCAGCTATTTCATTGTTTTGTCCCTTTAGGGGAGTTTCCAGGTATTGAGCTCTAAGTTTTTTTAGGAGAGTCAAAGAAGATTGTGTCACAATTCTCTATTTTATCAGGATGGGGTAGACTGTGGGGAGCGCTTCTTTTTGGGGGAGAGATTGAGGATGCCTTTCAAGTTTCTCAGTAGTAATGTGACTCCACTTCAAAGGTTACGTCTCTTAAATGCAGCATTTAGGAAAGCCAGAATATAGGAAAATATTTACCAGAAAGTTATGTCGTTTTCCTCTCTACTAACGTGTATATGTTCACAGACGTGATGTAAATGTGTCCATGTGGATTTTGCTAAAATATGAAGTAATTTACCTAAAAGTGACTAAGAGATTTGCCCAACTATTTGAAAAGAGAACAAAGGGATCATCATTTTTTATTTAGAAATAGCACGTGTATCAGCCAGTGCCTATTGTTGGTAAGGTAGCAAACAGCTCAGTAAGAGGCTGTGATGAGTATGGCATGTGGTCTGTTGAAGCCTAGTGCAAAAGACAAGACTGAATTGTCTAAATGTTTTATCTGAAGTCCGTTTAATTATCACCCTCTTCAGGTCCTATAAATTTCGATTACATCTAATTTCTGCCTAATGAAAAGTGAGATGTAAAGCCTTTCATGGGTTCCCAAGCCACATGTTTTAATGATTCCTCATATTTAAGCAAATCACGTGGTCTCCAAAGCTAATGAGATGAGTGTATTTACTGTGAATTCTCTGACGGCTCACTCAGTGAGACTAATACATAAGTAGTTAAATTTAATTTTGCAGTTACTCTTTTTGAGTCCTGTGCATAGGTTCTAGAAGGATCCTAGATTTGCAAAAAGTAGCCTTTGGATCTCCTCTCTGGTTCCTTCTCCTACTTCTAAGTCCTCCAATGTTCCATTATCATGTTTTAGTTGTGAATTAGTCTCGTATTGCTCATGTCCCAGGAATATAAAACTGTAAAGTTAATAACAAGTTTCATGCAAATGGAAAAGCATTTGAGGGTCAGATTTGGTGGGGTGTTTTTGAAGTACCAGAGGAGTCAAGGAGAGAACTAAGCATGCACTTTTTAACATGATAGGACTTGTTGGCTAAAAGCACGAATATTTTCTGCTTTCAATATGGTGGCTGCTTCATTGGTCTTTGAAAGTTCTATTACCCTATTGTCTATGAAATGAGGGCAATGTATAATTTTCTGTTTTGCTTCTCAGCTATTTGAGGTTTGCCAAGACCTATGCTCCTTCCTCTTTTAATGTGCATCCATTTGTCTATATCATTGCTAACATGGTTACCCTATAGTTTATAGAAGACTTTTTTCTTTTACTTAGAATTTTTTCAAAATTAGACCAATGACCAGGTGTGCTTTTCCACCATGTGCCACTCATTATATGAATATATTCCATAGCTGATCATTAAGTTGTCGTTCTCAAAGGCTCTATAATCAGTAAATTGCACAAATCTCTTCCCAGTTCACCTCTTAAGTGGAAGGTCATTTTCACTCTTGCATATCTCTGTCATATTGTAGAGAACAGAAACAGTGTTGCTTTCTGTGGGAGCAGTTTTTCTTTGTCCAGACTTATTTTATGAGTCTGACTTATAATTCAATAAACAATAATATTTACAATGCACACAATAAAAGAATAATTACATAAATCTTCTCTCATTTGTTTTCAGTATTTAGCTAGTCACCATTCCACTTAGTGCATTGTTTCCATGTCTTAGATTTAGAGGTCATTCCTTAAGCCAGAATTCTTCTGGCACTGCCCCTCTGCCCCCGCCCCCTCCCCCGCAGGATTACCAGAGCGGAATTTTTAGTCCTTATGGGGAGCCTTGTAATAACCAAGCATTTGACTTGATGGAGCTCAGCAGGCCAGGTTGTGGTGGCAGACAGATCTGCCAGGAGTTTGGTAGAGTTTGAAAGACTGCCGACCTTCTAAATGCGAGTAAATATGGGGCTTTCAAGAGTCTCATTTGCTCAGCATAACCCATCACTTACTAAAACTGCAGTAACTTTAAACAGTTATTTAGGATATGTAAATTGCGTGTTGGTACCTCTTGTTGCTTTTATGTATCTGATATTCATTTCCGCTTCTTCAGACGGGGGCTTGGTGGGCTGGTTTTCACCGTAGTGTACGAGGAATGGGACAGCATGAATCTGTTAGGAACGAGTAGGGAAAATCTGCCAGGAAGTAGAGGGGGATAAGGATCTGTGGAGGATTCTTCTGGGCTTTCACTTTCAGTATTTCAGTATTTTTTACTTCTACAGACATATATGAAATTTTATAGTAATCAAAACTAAAATCAAGGTGTCAATACTTTTTCAAAAACAGATCAAATGAAAGCCTCAATTTTAGTGAAAAGTGAAAGCAAACTATGAAGAAAATACGTGTTCTACAGCTTTATGCTTCGTCATTATCATTTACTGGCACAATATATTGTACCAGTAAAAAGACTTTCTGTGGTTTATTTATAGATTATTGTCTAATCTAAGTTCTTAGATCTTAAGATCTAAGATTATTGTCTAATCTAAGTTCTTATTACTTGATTATTTAAACTTTTACCTTTCTTCCAAAATTATCATTAAAAATCTTGAGAGATGTTATATATTTATTAAAAGGTGCTTGAATATTTGGTTGGACTGGCTTTGACGCATATCCAAGTATCCCTCGTTTCTGTCTCTTTAGGAAGTGTCTCCTCCCATTTCCTTTCAATTCTGAAGTCCTACTAATAAAACCAATGGCCATTATCTATTGACTGTGACAGACGCTTTTCGAAACACGGGTAGTTCTTCCTTCCGTTCTCACCGCAACCCTGTAGTTAAGTCCCATTTCTTTCCCTGTTTTACAAATGAGAACTTTGAAGCAGGCGCAGAGAGGTTGAGTAACACGGCAGGGTCACACAACTAGTGAGTGACAAAGGCAAAATTCAAATCCAGAGTCATCCCCCACAGCTGTTGCCCTCTGTTACTTCTCCATCCCGGCTCCCTGGATAGAGATGTTGTCATTTTATGTCAGTCAACAGGTATTTAGCAAGCATTTACTGGGTGTTTATAAATAAGACACGGAATATGGAGGAAGTGTTATATCGTGTTAAATGTTGAGAGTCTAATGGGAACTTACTAAAAATAGGCACACACAAAAAAACATAAAATGCAAGTCAGAGGGCTCGTACTAGGACCATTAAGTTCCTCTTGAAATGGTGGGAAAGGGAAGATCACTCTGGGAGGAATTCAAGTTAGTTTTGTAGAGGAAAAGGTGCTGGTGGGACCGAAGCTTTCAGGGAAGGTGTGAGCGAGGCCTCAAAGGTAGGTTTAGGCAGAATGTCGAGGACCTTGAATGCCGCACTAAAGGGGCTTGGGCATTAGGCCATTACAGGTGAGTAGCATGATAATATTTGCATTTTAGATACAAAATGAGAGCAGCATGAACAGCGAATTGAAGGTGGCTTAATGGGCTTGGGGAAATAGCGACTGTCTGCAGGATGAGTGGGCATTAACGTGGCAGCTAATCCCCTGCTCTTCCCGGCCTCAGGAATGGTTGGAGATAGATTGTATTTCGCGTCGTTTTGTCTTATCTTTTATTCTGAAGAGTAACTCTCCAGCAGTGCTGGCAACAAGAAAGAATGCCTATCATTAGCAGACCATTCACCTTGAAAGGTAAAAAGCAGACAGGTTTGGACGGGGAAGGACAGCCGCACTCCACAGCATGCAGGAGAGGACTGCCCAGAGAAGACAGGGGCTCTGGCTGTGCTGCCCGTCAGACACCGTGGCCTCCGTGTCAGGAGGGGCGGGAGGCCACGGGCAGGGTGATGGGCGGGGAGGCTGCGTGGCGAGCCGCTCACCTGGGCAGAAGGCAGGTGATGCTTTTGGCCGCAGCCCAGGGCAGTGAATCTGGAGCTTTAGCTAGAGGCAGAGTAGTGGATGGGCAGCTAGTATCACACCGAGGACAAATGGGAAGCCCCGCTTCTGTAGGGACAGCAGCCTGTCGGCATGCCTCTGGCGTCCATGACAGGTAAACAGAAATTTCCAAACAGGAAGACGGAGAGCCCGGGATTGCAAGTCATTCGAGGTTAACCGGTGCCGTAAGGAAGACACCAGATGCAACCCACAGAGCCAGTGCCTAAGGAAACCAAAGTAACAGGCCTAACAAGGACTCTTTACATAAGAGGAGGCAGTATCCTCAGAAGGACCTAAGGAATATTGGATCTATAAAAAAATAATCATAGATAGTGAAAGCCTTAAACACAATTTTTGAAATTGAAAAAAATAGCAAGTCAGTAGGGTGACACCATGGACCCAGTTTAAAAACAAATTAGTCAGGTGACAGATCAAACAGAGGAATTCCCCCAGAATATAGTACAAAAAGACAGATGGAAGGTATACAAGAAGAGAGAGAGGGAGGATTGAACCAGAAGTCTCAACATTTATTGCATAGAAATAGCCAAAGGAAAGAAGAGATGAAATGGAGGAGAGAAAACAGTAGAAGAAATAGAAGCTGATGTACTGAATTGGACTGTGGACCATGGAGCAGAATGACGGGTAAACGACCATTGCCTAGATAAAGAGAATGCAAAACCTTCCAGAAAGGAGAAGAAACTCATTACCTAAAAAGGATGGTAATCAGATTGCAATTGTGTGCAGCACTGTATTTGTCATAGATGCCGTGTCTACACCATGCGTCGTGTGTGTGTGTGTGTGTGTGTGTGTGTGTGTGTGTGTTTGTACGCATGTAAGTAGTAGATACTACAGAGGGCTGCTCATATCCGCCCCCCACCCCGCAGCTTCCGGACTGAAGTGCCCATTCCCCAGCTGTGTGTTGGCTGCTGACAGTAATTCCATAATTATTTCCCATATTGCCCTCTGCTGAAGAAAGTCACCTTGCCCAAGGTCATAGCCCCTTCCCTGGAGTGGCCTGTATCCAGTGGCGTGTCAGTTTGGAGAGATCAAGGCCTCACCTGTTTGCTACGATTCAGGTTGACTCTGAAGGGTCATCGCAGCTCCGGGGCTCACTGTGGGGTTATCTAAGGCTGCCGGTGTTACTCATTGAAGTTCAACTTCTCCCTCTTCCCACTCCCGTGTTCCTCACTTGCCCACAAGTGTGGATGCTGAGGCCACCTCCCAACAGACTTCCTGCATGCACACCTCGGAGTTGGTTTCCTCAGAGTTGGTTTTGCCACAGAATGCAACCTGTGCAGTATTCTCTTCAGCCACCCTTGGGACATTGACGAAAATTGACTACGTATCAGGGTGCAAAGAAAATCCCAACGAATTCCTTCAAAGGAAAACCAAAAAGACCACATTCTCTCACCACAGTACAATGTCATTAACAACCGTCCCCCCAACCACCAACACACATGCGCCTCCCCCCCCACACACCTCTTCAGAATTCAGGTGCTGTGCATACAGCAGTCACTTATATGAAAGTAATATTTTAATGAAAATGGTGTGTACCAACTAAAGTAGGTACAGAACAAGTTCTTACGAAACAGTTTACTCAATTGGAGTCCTTTCCAAGTGTTTCTTCCTAAACAAAATTATAAAAAAAGGAAAATAAGTAGTGACCTTCACAGTTTCACAAAGTACATCTTGTTTCACAGAATGGCAGCTTACCACCGCATGAGCAGAGTAGATGTCCAATGTCGGGTGCTGACGTGCCAGGAAAATTACGGGGGACAGAATGAATGTAATGAATTTGAAATGAAACATAAAGCTATCCTTATTTTCTAGTTTATCAAAATGTTTTTCTTAAATGCAGTACATTGGTAACTGACATTTGATACAACCTTGGAAGGAAGACTTAAGTAATTAAATAAACTCAAACCTTTAAAATGTGCTCAAGTGAGATGGACTCAGATGTGAATACTGCCCAGCATGTTTGCATCCTAAGCTACAGCCGCCATCGCCCTTGGTGACTTCCATCTCCATAGAGGTGGTCCGTTGAGTGCTTTGGTCTTTCAGTCTGTGACCCTCCTTTCTTTAGTATTCTTGCCTTCCTTGTGACCTTAGCCATGGTGACACCTTAAAACTGGTCACTATAAATCACTGTGACCCCATTGGAGAAGGTCATTGGAAAGACATGACCGTCAGTCGACCCAGTCGATCAGAGGCCCCCCACCCCCATTCCCTGTCCTTGGAATGTGGGTTCTGCTTGCCTTGCTCCCCACCAGTGGCTGCTCCAAGGATGCAGCCTTAAGCTAATGATACGGAGTTGAGGACACCCGCACAGTATATGTGACTCAACCCAATTAAGGTTAAGATGTGGCTGGCAGGTACAGGGATCCCTTCATCTTGCCGCCACCCAAGTTCCTCTTGCTTATTAAAACTGCCGCTACTGACCTCTTTCTTCAGTTTCTCCCTGCCCTCTCAGTACCGGGGCCAGTTTCAGATTACACCCGGCAAATCCCAAGAGGGTTGTGAACGAACACACCCTCTCCGCTCACTTCCAGTAATTTCGAGTATCTCATCTCTTAACTTTCCAGCTCACTTCTTCTCACGCTGATTTTAATAATCCTCCCACCAGGAGCTCCAATCCATGGATCTACCTTCTCGTTGTCTCTCACCCCTCCAACCCCAGGCCCTCACTTTCTTACTCAGTGTAATGTGTGTTGTCCAATATTATTATCATCACTACCTTGAATATACCTTCAACCCCCCTCACTCCTCTCTTGTTTTGCTGTTTTCTTTTGGCAAAGCCCCGCCCTTCGTTAAATTCAGCTTTCGACCAGATGCTGAGTGTGGCTGGAGAAGAACACAGCTATCCTGAAAGATCTCCCTCTGCGTTCATGACTGCTCACCTAACCTCACTAACAAAGGGCCTGACGGGGTTCCTCAGTGCTGCTCGGCAGTCACATCATACTTTCCCGGTTCATTCACTTTCTTGCTCTTAAAATGTATTCCAAACCTTCTTTTCTCTCCTGACATCCCCAAACCTCCTCCCCGGCCTTCCCCTCAGCTGATGACAGTCTTGCTGCCCTTTCCACCGCACAATAGAATCAGTCAAAAGAAAACTTCTGGAGGGAACTTTAGAAATGTTCCATAGTTTGTTTAGGGGGGTGATTACCGAGTTTATCCATTCGACAAAATTCATGGGGCAGTTACGCTTAAAACCAATACGTGTTGGGGTGCCTGGGTGCCTCAGTCAGTTAGGCAACTGACTCTTGATTTCGGCTCAGGTCATGATCTTACGGTTCATGGCACGGAGCCCCATGTGGGGCACTGCACAGAGCCTGCTTGAGATTCTCTCTCCCCCTCTCTCTGCCCCTCCCCCACTCACTATCACGTACCCGCCCCTCCCCCACTCACTATCACCTACGTGTACATGCATGCACGCTCTCTCAAATAAAGAAACTTAAACCGACACGTGTTATCTGTGTAAATTATGTCTCAATAAAAATTAAAAATAACTTCAGTAGGTTCCCACCGCTGCACAGAACCACTTACCTGCATCAGGCTCTGTATTTGGTCTTGTTGCTCAGGCTGGATGCTGCTTGGCCTGGATAAGGCCAGCTCCCCTGCTCCTGCGCTCGATTCCGTTACTCCAGCATTTCCTGCTTCTCCTTCCTGCTTCGTCTCCCCCTGCTTCCGTTTGTTGGGTTGTTCGTATCAGCGTGTAAATGTGCTATTTGTTATTTTTTAATTAATTAATTTTTTCATTTACATCCAAGTTAGTTAGCATGTAGTACAACAATAATTTCAGAAGTAGACTCCTTAGTGCCCTTGACCCATTTAGCCCATCCCCCCTCCCACAACCCCTCCAGTAACCCTCTGTTCTCTATACTTAAGAGACTTTATGTTTTGTCCCCCCTCCCCGTTTTTGCATTATTTTTGCTTCCCTTCCCTCATGTTCATCTGCTTTGTATCTTAAGTTCCTCATATGAGTGAAGTCCTATGATATTTGTCTTTCTCTGACTAATTTCACTTTGCATAATACCCTCTAGTTCCATCCACATAGTTGCAAATGGCAAGATTTCATTCTTTTTGATTGCCGAGTAGTACCCCAGTGTGTGTGTGTGTGTGTGTGTGTGTGTGCGTGTGTGTGTGTGCGCGCGCATACACACACACACGCACACACACACACACACACACCACATCTTCTTTATCCATTCATCCATCGATGGACATTTGGGCTCTTTCCATACTTTGGCTATTGTTGATAGTGCTGCTATAAACATTGGGGTGCATGTGCCCCTTTGAAACAGCACACCTGTATCCCTTGGATAAATGCCTAGTAGTGCAATTGCTGGGTCATAGGGTAGTTCTATTTTTAATTTTTGAGGAACCTCCATACAGTTTTCCAGAGTGGCTGTACCAGCTTGCATTCCCACCAGCAGTTCAAAAGAGATCCTCTTTCTCTGCATCCTCGCCAACATCTGTTGTTGCCTGAGTTGTTGATGTTAGCCATTCTGACAGGTGTGAGGTGGTATCTCATTTAAACGTGCTGTTATTTCTCCCAATTTAAAATTCACCCTCTCCCCCAGAAAAACCTCTCTTCATACCACTTTTTTCCATTTACTGCTCCATTTCTCTTCTCCCCTTTTAGCAAAATTCCTCAGAATACTTGCCTATATTCACTTTTCCCAGCTCTACTCCCCTTTTCTCTGGAAACCACATTAATCAGTGTTTTGCTCATCTGCAGGCCTCTGGAACCACTCCTGTCAAGGATATCCATGACTCCATATTGATAGATCTAGTGTTCAGTCCTGAGTCTTTACTCTGCTTGACTTCTCAGCAACATTGGGCACTGTTGAGGACTCTCTGTCCTTGACATTTTTCTTCACTGCCTTCTAGGAGAGGACCCGTCTGTAACTCGCCTTACCTGCTGGTTGTTTCTTCTCCATCTCCTTTGCTCATCTCTCCTTGTCTCCTTGGTTTTCCAATGATATGGTGCCCCGATGTGTCATCTCACTGCCTTCACAATCTTACCCAACTGATACCTTTAAATGTCTTAACAATGCCGTGGACCCCCAAATTGTCATTTGCAGTTTAAAAGACTCCTCTGAAAAGTACACTCATACCCAACCATGTATTTGAAAACTTTATTTGGATATCTAATAGGCAGTCCAAACTTAATGCATTCAAAACCAAACTACGGAGGATTTTCCCTACCAGTTGAAGATTTACTATAAAGCTATAATAATTAAGACAGTATAATGTAGATACATGAATAGACAAAACGTCCAATGGAACCAAACAGCAAACTAATAAATAGACTCATACCTACACGGAAATCATATATAACAGAGCCATCACTGGAGATTGGTAAGGAAAGAGGAAAACTATTCAATATATGGTGCCGGGGTAATTAAATGCCCATAAGGGAAAAATGGAAATGGATGTCCCCCTCAGATTATAGCCAAAGTCAACTCTAGGTGGATCAAGAATTTTATTTGGAAGGCAAAATCTAAAGATTTTGAGGACAATAGAGAAGAGTATCCTTATGTTCCTGGAGCAGGGAATAATTCCTTCAGAAACAGCACAAATCATAAATGAAAAGATTGATAAATTTAATTTCATTAAAATTTAGTATTTCTGTTCATCAACAAAAGACATACTAAAGAAAACCCAAAGACAAGCTTCATCCTGGAAAAAGATACATGCATCGTAAAAAGTGACAAAAAAAATAGAAGTCAGAATATATTAAGAATCATAATCAAAAAGAACAAGAAAAGCCTAGTAGAAAAATGGAGAAAAGACAAGAATAAGCATTTTACAAAAGTGGATGTATATGAAAGGACACTAAACTTCTCTAGTAATTACAGAAATGTGAACTGTAAGAATACAATGAGACACCATTTAACACCCACCAGTATGGCAAAATTAAAGAGTCAGCCAGTATGAAATGTTGGATTTTATGTGGATAACGGGAATTATTATGCATTGATGGTTGAGGGCAAATTATTACAACCACTTAAGAAAATGGTTTGACAGTACCTAGTATAATTGAATATGCATGTGCAGACAAAACTCTTGTACGTATACACTACTATGTACAAGAATGCTTGTAGCAGAATTTGTGTGTGTGTGTGTGTGTGTGTGTGTGTGTGTGTGTATGCCAAAAGCAGGGAGTGGAGAAGGAAAGGGGGAAAGAGAAGAAATTAGTTCAATGTCCCTCAACAGGAAACGGAATAAAATATGCTCAGTCATACACTGGATTTATATAGTAATAAAAACAAATGAATTATGACTATAACAACATGGATAAATCTGAAAAACAGTGTTTTGAAAACTAAACAAGGGAATCTTTAAATAAAATTGAGAGTAACGGGCACCTCCAGGTAGACGTATGGATGGGATAGGTGGAGTCAGGATAAAGTCCCACCCAGGGGACATCAAAGTTATTGCTTTGTTTTAATTCACCTAAATAGTGGGTACACAGGTATTTGTTTCATTTATCAAAATTTTTCATATATATTAAATGCCATTTTTGTAAGTAGATGTCAGAATTAAAATTGAAGTTTTGGAAGTGCTTCACTTAGAATAAAAAAAAGACTAATAAGCAGGTCATGAATACTCCCACATCTTTCATTTTTTTTTAACCTCTTGTTTCTTTTACCCTCAAGTTGGAGTTATTTGTAACCATTTTCCCCCTCATATGAGCTAGTACTAAAGCTGATACAACCGTAACATTTTGAAAAATCTTTTGAAATCCATGCAAACTAATTCATTTTAAATCAAGTTGTTAGGGTACAAGTCTTTCACAGTAATGAACTAGGTTCATATTTTATGTGATTCCCATAATCTGTTAATAAAAAAGATGTGATTATTATTGCCCTCTCGACTTTACAACAGGCCACAGAAAAAGCCTAGTGAATGAACTGAAATTTTTCATCGCTCAAAGTTTCATGCATTCGTGCTGTTTCCAGGAAAAAATCAGTGCCATCAATGTATACGTGTATTTCGTAAACAAATAATTCAAGTGTTTCCTGTAGCTGGTGTTTTTCTTATTAACACTGTATGACTGACTTTAATCTTTATGTGAATATGTATTTAATAGGAAATTGCCCGGCATTTACGCCCTGGAACGCTCAGAGCAATCTTTGGTAAAACTAAGATCCAGAACGCTGTCCACTGTACTGATCTACCAGAGGATGGCCTATTAGAGGTAAGATAAAGAAAGGTAAACATCATATTTGTATTTCAAACTCGTAATTTCAGCAGTTCTGGCGTGTGTAAGAGACCTTTTAATATTCTTGGATTATATACTATTACTTGGCCATCTGATGACTTCAGACTGCAACTTTAAATGACCAAATTGTAAGATGCTGTGTGTAACTCAAAGAATTAACGTATTTTTGTGATTGGCATATATTATGTAGATGGCAATATTTTAATGTATATATTTAACAATAATTTTAAAAAACGAAAAGCTATGGGGCGCCTGGGTGGCTCAGTTAGTTAAGTGTCCGACTTTGGCTCAGGGCATGATCTCACGGTTCCTGGGTTTGAGCCCCGCATCGGGCTCTGTGCTGTCAGCACAGAGCTGGCTTCGGATCTTCTTCTGTCCCCCTCTCTCTCTGCCTCTCCAGCGCCAAAAATAGACAAACATTAAAATAAGAAAGAAAAGCTACAGGATTCATTAGATAATGTGAAATGTGTTTTAAAGTCAGGTAAAAATACCATTACCTTAAGTTTCTAGTCATAAAAACACGTAAGGAAATTAAGAAGTCAAATATGCAGTGCGATAATATTAAAAGTAATAGTTACCGTTTACTGACTATATGCTGGGTTCTATCTAGCATGATAGTTAAACACTTTGTATAAGTTAATTATTTTAATCTCCAAAGGAACTTTAATAGGTTATTACTATTATGTCCATTTTTTTTCAGTGAAATAAATTGAGACACAGAAGTTAAGTAGTAACATTCTTAAATCAAACCGCTCCTATAGGACAGAGCCATATGTTGACCTCTCATCTGTGTAATTAACATAAAATAGAAAACAATGAAAAATTATAAGAAAATATTAGTGAATATTAGTCTGGTTGGGTTTTTAAAAAGTCATTTCTACTGGGCTGATGGCTCTGAGCCTGGAGCCTGCTTCCGATTCTGTGTCTCCCTCTCTCTCTGCCCCTCCCCCATTCATGCTCTGTCTCTGTCCCAAAAATAAATAAAAAACGTTGAAAAAAAAAAAAAAAGGGGCGCCTGGGTGGCGCAGTCAGTTAAGCGTCCGACTTCAGCCAGGTCACGATCTCACGGTTCGTGAGTTCGAGCCCCGCATCAGGCTCTGGGCTGATGGCTCAGAGCCTGGAGCCTGTTTCCGATTCTGTGTCTCCCTCTCTCTCTGCCCCTCCCCCGTTCATGCTCTGTCTCTCTCTGTCCCAAAAATAAATAAAAAACGTTGAAAACAAAAATAAAAAAAGTCATTTCTAGGCCAACAGCAGATAAACTTTAAAAAAAAAATTGAAATTTCATTCTGCAGTTTTAACGCTTTTGTATGTCAAAAGGAACTGAAATGAAATGAAAAGACACATGATAAACCAAAGTGATGATAGCATCAATGACAGAAAACGATTGACACCCTCAAAACATATTTATTTTAGAGAGTATTATTTATGTTTTATGTCAAATTTATCAGTCTTTTTTTTTTTTTTTTTTTTGCCTCTCAAGTCATACAAAGAGAAAGTCTTCCCCCACATTTTGTTTTCATTTTCTAAATTGAAATGTTCAGTCCACCTGGAACTTGACGTATGTTGTCGGGTGCGGACTAGTCAGCTGTCACAACATCGTTAAATCCTTCCAAGCCTTCACTGTTACTTCTCATTTATTAAAAGCTTATACACATCTGTGCCTGTTTCTGAACTTTCTGTCTTTTTCAATTGGCCTGGGCCAACAAAGTACTGTTTTTATTATTGTACTTGATACTTTGAAAAAATTTTCTTGCTTTATTCTTTTAAGTTTATTCCTCCACAGGAACTTTACCCTACTCCCCCAGGATGTAAGCGGGACCTTGACTAACATTATGCTTATAAATTAATGTGGAAGTCACTTATCTATAATTGTGAGTCTCCAACTGTGTATGCCTCTTCTTGTATGCAAGCAATAGGGTGTTTTTTCATAGGGGTCTTGACGTGGCATATTAGATTTATTCTCATCCGTTTTTGTTTTTGTTGCTATCGAGAGTGACTTTGTTAACTCCATTAAGGTTTTTTGCTATAATCCAAGATGTTAATGTGATAAACATGTGATTACATGGTAATGTATTCTTATCTAAATTATGCACCCCGGTACGAAATTTTGACATACTTGTGAAATATAAAAATGTAACAAACTTCATTTTATAATTACCCAGGGTATGCCATGTTTATTTAAAATTTTCACCAACTTTATAAATAGTCCTTTTACCTTCTGAGAGTTTAGGACCCATAGACTAGGTTTGAGTACAGACTGTTCAGTGAAATTGAAATATTATTAAATTATGAAATGTATTATTTTATGAAATTTATGAAACTTATTTATTACAAAGCTATTTACTAAATGACTAAAATCTTTCTAACTTAACTGCTTGGGAGATTTCATTGTGTTAATAACAGTGTGGTTTAGAGAATTCATCAAAAACCAGAAGTTGTAGTTGCAGCAGCCTGGTGATTCATACTTGATGTAACCTTGGATAAGTCCCTTTTTCTTTCCATGTCTCACTTTTATCAGCAAAATGGAACAAAGACTGCTGACAGAACCAAGGGATGTTCTCCTAGTTAGGGATTAACCATTGCAGATTGTTACTTGGCTTTAAATGATAAAGTATTATAAAACACTTAGAAGTCAAAATTGTTATCTGTTCATAGCTCTCTAAAGCGAAATTCAGAGCAACATAAAGACAAGCTGTTGGATCAGGGGAGCCCTTTATACTCCTGCTCATTAAGAGAACACCCTTTAGATGTAGGTTGACCATAAAATGGATTGCCTAATCCAGGAACTTTCCGAAAGGCAGCTCCATTCAGACAAGATGCTAGGACAAAAGACATAAACTGGAACTGTCATTGGCACCCTGGGATTATGGGCTCCCTGTTTACGTGGGGAGCCAGGGAAATGGAAAAAAGTTACTTTTCCTTAATCTTTCCCTCAGATGATATTTCCTGAGCTGAGTTTATTTATTGTCATATGTGTAGATTTTAGAAGGTATGGTTTCAATTCATATTTTATTACCATCTATTTTATGGACTTATTTTTGTAGCCAATGATTACAGCACGTATTACTTGCTGGCATTGTAATGGGATTTCAGAGTCAAATAAGACATTTCTCTTGTCCTTATTGAGCTCACAGTAAGTTTTAAGGTCAGGGATCTTTTTTTTTTTTTTTTAGTGTTTATTTATTTTGAGAGAGAGAGAGCAAGCTGGGGAGGGACAGAGAGAGGGAGACACAGAATCTGAAGCAGGCTCCAGACTCTGAGCTGTCAGCCCAGAGCCCGACACGGGGATCAAACCCATGAACGGTGAGATCATGACCTGAGCCGAAACCAAGAGTCAGACACTTAACCGACTGAGCCACGCACGCGCCCGTAGAAGTCTTAACATGAATATAGCAATCGGATTTATTCGGAGGCTCTGAACTGTGACATAGCCATTTTTGTGGTTATAGGAATAAATGACAGTATCTCTGGTATGAGACATCTTATAAGGCTGTTTCACTGGTAATGTTCTGGATACTTCATTGGTAGTAACTCTAAAGATCTTAAATTTGAGCTGTAAAGAAAGCATTAATGGCAAAGTGTATAGCAAAACTAGTTGAAAGAAATTCTTTAATTAAAGAATTAAAGAAATATTAGTTTTTTACTAAGGGCAAAGGATTCGGAAAGGTGAGGCTTCAGCAAGACAGGTACCCTCATATTGCTGAGGACAGCTACATGGCAACAGGTATTGCAAGCCACGGAGTTTTTCCGATGGGTTCCAGAATTCTACTTCTTAGAATCTAACCGGGGGGGTGGGGGGGGCAGGACTACAAAATAGAAACTTCCCTGCACAGATGTTCATTGAAGGAGTATTTGGGGCAATTGAAATCGGAAATAATGTGCGTGTCCAAAGGTCCTTCCTCTGAGAAGGCTTTCCTGATCCTCCCTGCCTGTATCAAAGGTCCTTCCGTGTTTTCATAGGGTTTTGCTTCCCTCTCACATAGCAGCATAGCCCACAGCTGACACAGCCCTGCACCCTGCACTCCGCACTCATTTCATCGTGCTAGGTTTCCTCATTCCATAAATGAAGATAATAGCAGTGCCCGCCCTATCAGGTAGCATGGTGCCTTGCACAGAGTAATTGCTCAACAAATGATAGCAATTATATTGTTGTTAACCACAGCACATTGTCTGTTCGCTTACATATATTTCCCCAGAAGACTGAATACTCATAGGGAAGAGAATCTGTCTTGCCTAGCACGTAAATGCTCCTCCATGAATCATTTTTGAAGAAAAAGAGGGAAGGATTTGGTGAAATAAATAATGGTTCATGCACTCCGTGCAGAAGTATGTAACCTTTTTTTTTTTTCCAAATGATGATGATGATGATGATGATGAACTACAGCAACAGATTCCAGCCTTGGTTGCACATCTGGATCACCTAGGCCATTTTGAAAATACTGATGCCCAGACCTACCCTTAGAGATTCTAATTATTTTTCTTTTGAACAATTTCAGACTTCAAAAAAGTTGCAAGTACAGCGCAAAACAATTTTTTTTCATGAACATTTGGGATTAAGTTGCCAGCATAATGTCCTGTATCTGAATACTTTAGTGTGTGTTTTTAACATAAAGGGGCATTTCCTACATCCAAGTCAGGAAATTAACATCGATATGTTGCTACTGTTTAATCTTTAAATCCCATTCAGGTCTCTCCCATTGTCTCAGTGATGTGTTTTAATAGCAAAAGCATCCGGGTCAGAGTCACCCATTGTGTTTGGTTCTCTGCTTAGTTTCTTTCAATGTGGAACTTGCCTCAGACTTTCTTGCCTGTTGACTTTCGTGACCTTGACACTTTTGGCAATAACAAGCAGAGATTCTAATATAATTGGTCCGTTTACTCCTTTGCTCATCGGAAACCTTTCTAGATGGTTTCTGTGTACACTTCTAATGAGACTCTGACACACTGATTTTGCTGAACGGCAGGTATGGCTTATACAAAAGAGCCACTTGTTGGCTCCCCGTTGTCCAGGAAGCTGTGTGATGCCTGTTGGATTTTATGACCTCCCCCTGCTCCACTTAGCCTGAGTCCTCCTCTCACGCACATCACTGGTGATATTTCTTGAGTTTTACTTCCTCCTTCATCTTTCCCAAAGCTTCTCTGCTGCTCGTGTTCCTTCTGTAGTCAGTTCCCAGCACTGCTGTTTTCTGATTGTCTTCATAGGAACAACCAACACTTTACATGTACTGAAGTTGAAATTCTCAAAGTTGCTGAATAGGTATATAGTAGAAAATACAGTGTTTGAATTTTGAATTGTATATAACAAAATAGTATATCAGTCATTGATTCAGATATTTACATTTTTTTAAATTGAAAACACAGCACTGGGGACACGGCAGTAAAGAGGATCCATGCAGCTCCTGCCTTTGTGGAGTTTACCTTTTAGGACATAGTAATCATAGTAATTGTTTTTTAGAATAACGAGAACATGGATCTTTCCTCTGTTTTTGTTTTCCTGGTGTTCTGTAACTTGGTTATATCACTTTTGTGGTCATAAAACTAAAATTTTTAAAGTTGATCAAATATTTCATTATATGTATAGTCGGTCAAAACAAATATGAGTTTGGATATATAATTATTTCTGCATTCATTCCTGTTCTGGTACACTCTGGAAAAAAGTTAATCAAACATTAGCCAGAAATAAACAGAGGTGTAGGAATAAAATGGTTGGACAGGCCTGGCTTTCTTGGCCGTGGTTAGTACGGGCCTCTGCACACACTGACACTCATAATTTATCTTTAGTTTTAGTTTCTATCTCAAAGGAAGAGTTGTGATTTTTACTAGTACACTGTCAAAGAAGGAACAACTTGTACTAAGACAAAAGCGAACAGCTTTCTCTAAGAGATTTAAAAATAGTTCAGTAAGGCTGGGACTTTGACCTTGAGGTGGAAAATGGCAAGAGATAAGGCTAGGAAAGTCATCAAGGGCCTTGTAAAGTCATATTAAGACATCTGAACTTTATCCGGAGGGCAACAGGAATCCAAATAAATGTTTTACACAGGGAAATAGCACAATCGTATCTGTGTTACAGGGATCACTCTGGCTGCAGGATGGAGAACAGATCCAGGGGGAGGGGAGGGTTTCTGGTCAGTCTGGAGGGAGAAAGACCTGGCCAAAGGCTGTTAAGGTAATTTAGGGGAAGATTCTGGTAGCCTGAATGGATGTGGCAGTAGGAACAGTCAAGAGACATTTAGGGGGCCAGAACAGATAGCCTCAGAAACTACTTGGATGTGAAGGGGAACCTAGGAGAATGAGACCAGATTAACTCCTGTCTCCAAGTGAAGGTGATGGCGACCGCTGTCGTTATCTGTGACACCTAAATTTCTTAAACCCAGAGTTCGTTCATAAATTTGATGGCAAAGCCTAACGTGATCTCATGTGTAAGTTTTCTACAACCCGCTTAGGTGACTCACGTGTTCAGTGACTCCTATGCAGTACGTAGCATGTGAAGAAGGCTTGAGACAGCCATGGAGAAAGAGCTGATGGCAAAATACAGATTTCTGGGTGATATTTAGGGTGAGGTTTTTGCAGGTGGGTGCATGAGGCAAGATCACTGAGGATGTCAGCAAGAGTGGTTGAAGTCCTAAATAAGGGAAGGTGTATGGGGGGGGGGGGGAGGTGCCAGAATAAAGGCAGAAAGTCAAAAGGGACTGAAAGCCTTTCTGAAACTTACTGACAGATGTCCTGGAACAACCGAGGGAGGGAGCTCTGATCAGAGTAGACTCATCTGAATTTAAAATTTCAGAGGTGGCGCTCGGGAGAGGCTGAGGTTCAGGGCGTGGCCGTGGAAGAGACCGTGGCCCAGAGCGGAGGCCACCTTCGGTCACCAGAGATGTGGAGGCTTCAGCGTTGAAATTAAAGTGAAATTAAAGTCACCTGGGATCTTGGCCGGGAGGCAGGGTGGAGCGGAAAATGGTGATCCAAAGTTTGAAGTTCCCAGCAAAGGAGGGCCGTGAACCTGAGGCGTGTGACAGCAACGAGGAGGAGAAGAGAGGATCTAGCCAGATGGCAGAGCCTCGGAGTTGAGGGCCTCCGTGAGGGAGAAAGAGGAGCACTGTTTTTACGCGGCTGGCGAGACAAGCTGCACCCAAGGGCCCGAGGAGGTGATGACTTCGGGGAGATCCAGGTCTCATTTGAGGCCGGGAGGCCTGGTGAAGAAGTTCAAGTTTCAAGGGAGTTTACTTTGACACCGAGGGGCCACAGAGAGTCAGGGGAGAGGAATCCCAGAGCCAGGCAAGAGTAACAAGATGGGGGGAAATGGGCGACCAGTTGGAGGTCTGAACGTAGGCCGCCTGGGCCTGGTAGAGCCCATCTTCATGCTCCTCACGGGCATTCTTAGCTTGTGCTTTGTGCCTGTGGTCCCCGTATGGTTGTTGGAGCTGCATCGATCACTATTGTGGTCCAGGCAGGAGGGGGGAAGAGCAGGGGGCAAGAGGTGAAAAATACCGGCTCAGTCAGCATCCTCCTCCCTGCACACTCTGAGGAGCTTTTCCAGGAGGCCCACCCCACAAATTCTGCCTATGATTTGTCTGCTGATTTCGTCCCATGGCCACCCCCTTCTTCAAGGGGAACTGGTAAACGGAGTTCTCTTCGTTGACAACATTGCTCCCTCCAACACAGTCAGGTTTCTGTTGGAAGGAAGAAAGGGAGAGTGAGCATTGGGGAGGGGGAGGGCAGCCTGTGCCACAATGGTCAACAAGAATAACAGGTGTTTAGCCGGGGACCAGGTTTCCAGTAGAATCGGCCCCTGCCGTTTCCCCACTGTGGTGGTTCTCAAGCGTCCTACCCTGATCAGCAGCACCTGCATCATCTGACAACTTTGTGGAGCTTAAACTCCCTGGCCCCACCCTAGACTCCTGACTCATAAACTCATAAACTCTGGGGGGTCCGGCCCAGGAATCGGCTGTAACCAGCCCTCCAGGTAATTCCGCTGCCCTAAGGCAGTGGGTTCCCAGCCAAGAACATGCGTCAAAATCACCCATGGAGCTTTAATTTTTATTTTTATTGCAGTATAGTTAACATGCGGTGTTATATTAATTTTAGATACGCAATATGGAGTTTTTAGAACTGTAAGCCTGGAGTGCTATCATAGAAGATTCTGGTTAAGTAGATTTTGGATGAGCCTCTTGTATCTGTGGGTTGTTGTTGTTGTTTAAATGTTGCTGGTGATTCTGACATAGCTAATAATTAAACTAGCATTTGGAAACTACTGACCTTTATACCTTTTGGGAAAAAGTTGGCCATGGTTCTGCTTTTGAGGAAAACCTGGACCCTGTCAGACCAGCAAAGGGATTATTTTGCTTCCAGGATTTAGAATTGGAAACAGCAGGCAGTGTCTGGAATTTGAAGGGATCTGTGGTCTCTCTCAATGGACTCAACGGCAGCCAAGGGTTATTACACTTCCAGGGAGGCCTGGCCCCTGATTCGAGAAGTCTGTGGCCTCTCTGAAAGGAGCCAGTCGTGACCTGGTTGATTACCTGGATTTCTTGGCTGACGTCTCAGTGTTGAGGCTGCCATATGCCCTTTCAGGGGCTGACAAGAGGGGGGGGTGTGTGTGTGTGTGTGTGTGTGTGTGTGTGTGTGTGTGTGCATTAATGCATGCCGAGGCTAACAAGGACCGAGGCCCTGGGTCTCTCACAGCTGTAAGCAGTTTTCCTCAGGTTCTTCACATCTGCACTCACCACTCAACATGGGCATGTAATGCACAGGTGTGCGGGGGGACCGAGCCGTATCTTCTCTCCCTGCTGGTTGTGTAAGTGCCTTGAGGGTCTGGACCTCTCGGACTTTTGAGTCTCTAGTCCCTGCCGAGCATAGTGGAGGCTTTTTAGTCAGTGTCTATCAGGTAAATGCATGGAGGAACGTATCATGAATGCGGCCGTGTGCCTCCACCCCCCCCTTCACATGGCTGAAGTGTCCCACACTCACGAGGTGAGCCCCACTTTCAAGGGCCCCCATCCCACCGCTGCCTCCGTTTACTGGTTGTCAGAAAAGTCTATTGCTTCTTTCCCTGCTGACTGTGTGTGGCTAAAATCGGAACTAGGTGCACTGGAAAGTTGATGGTTTCCATGGATTTTTCGTCCTCTCAAGCAGAGCATTTCGGAAGTCTCTACACTAACCTTAAGAGTATCCTGAAAATATAATGAAAATATAATAAGCATTAGGCTATCAAATTCTAATTCTTTATGGCCCAATTAGTAATAAAGAATTGACATTTTCTCAGATAAAGGAATCTTGGACTAAGGAGCCATTTCATGTTCCCTCCCGTATCCTGTCACGTACAGAGCTCATGTTTCCTGCTCAATTAATTACTTCTCCCCCAGAGGGTCCGCACATGATCTCCATAAGAAAGGGATCCTAATATTTCCCTCATTCGGCATAGGTAGGAGTTTATTTTTTATTCACAGCCATAATGGATCTCTATGTATAAAATGCTGAAATCGCTTATTCCCATTATAAATGTTTACTTCGTGGAAACTTCCATACCCATTAGCACTATACTATCCGGGCAGTCATTATCATGACTGAAATCTGGTTCCGCGCAGGGAGCTTACACGTCCATGGGTCCCTCTTAGATTCCACATATAAGTGAAACATTATGGTATTTGTGTTTCTCCGTCTGATTTATGTCACTTAGCGTTATGCCCCCTGGACCCATCCATGTTGTTGCAAATGGCAACATCTCATTCTTTTTTTTTTTTTTTTTTTACAACACAGTAATATTTTACTGTTTAAAGATACCACCTCTTGTTTATCCATTTATCTATCGATGCCACTTGAGTTGCTTCCATATCTTGTCCATTGTAAATAATGCTGCAATAAACACAGGGACACATACATCTTTTTGAATTAGTGTTTTTGTTTCCTTTGGGTAAATGCCCAGTAGTGGCATTACGGGATCATATGGTGTTTCTCTTTTTCATTTTTTGAGGACCTGTTTTCCACAGTGGCTACACCAATTCACATTCCCACCAACAGTGTGTGAGGATTCTCTTTTCTCTACCTCCTCACCAACACTTGTTATTTCTTGTCTTTTTGATATTAGCCATAATATCAAATGGCTAATATCAGTATGTCAGGTGATCTCTCATGGTGCTGTGATTTGCATTTCCCTGATGATAAGTGATGTCGAGCACCTTTTCATGTGTCTGTTGGCCATCTGGATGTCTTTAGAAAAATGTCTATTCGGGTCCCCTGCCCATTTTAATCAGATTATTTGGGGTTTTGTTTTTTTTTTTTTTTTTTTTGGTGTTGAGTTGTAGAAGTTGTTTATATATTTTGGGTATTAACTCCTTACTGGATAGATCATTGCAAACATCTTCTTCTATTCAGTAGATTGCCTTTTAGTGTTGTTGATGGCTTCCCTTGCTGTGCAAAATCTGTTTAATGTAGTCCCAATAGTTTATTTTAGATTTTGTTTCCCTTGCCTGAGGAGACATACCTAGAAAAAAATGTTGCTATGGCTGAAGTCGGAAAAATCACTGCCTGTGTTCTAGGATTTTTATGGTTTCAGGTCTCACATGTAGGTCTTTAATCCATTTTGAATTTATTTTTTTGTATGTTGTAAGAAAGTGGTCCAGTTTCCTTCTTTTGCATATAGCAGTCTAGTTTTCTAAATGTCGCTTACTGAAAAGACTCCTGTTTCACCATTATTTATTCTTGCCTCATTTGTGTTAGACTAATTGAGCATACAAGTATGGGTTTATTTCGAGGCTCCCTACCTGCTTTATTGGTCTGTGTGTCTATTTTTGTGCCAGGACTGTACTGATTTGATTACTGTGGCTTTGTAGTATCTTTTGAAATCTGGGATTGTGACACCTCCAGCTTTGTTCTCTGTTCTCAAAATTGCTTTGGCTGGTCAAGGCATTTTGTGTTTTCATACAGATTTTTAGGATTATTCTAATTCCGTGAAGAATGTTGTTGGCATTTTCATAGGAATCGCATCGAATCTGTCGATTGCCTTGGGTAATATGGATATTTTAACAATATTAATTCTTCCAGTCTGTAAGCACGGTATATCTTTCCATTTGTTTGTGTTGTTTTCAGTTTCTTTCATCAGTATTTTGTAGTTTTCAGAGTAGAGGTCTTTCTCCTCAATTAAAGTTATTCCTAGGTATTCCGTTATTTTTGGTGCAATTTTAAATGGCATTGTATTAATTTCTCTTACTGTTACTTTGCTATTAGTGGATAGAAACAGCAGATTTCTGTATATTAATTTTGTATCTTGTAACTTTACTGAATTCATTTATCAGTTATGATAGTGTTTCGGTGGAGTCTTTAGGATTTTCTATGTATAGTAGTATATTACCCACAAATAGTGAGTTTTGCTTCTTCCTTACTAATTTGGATACTTTTTATTTTCTTTTTTCTGTCTGAATTGCTGCAGCTAAGATTTCCAGTACTGTGTTGAATTAAAGTGGTGAGAGTGGACATCCTTGTCTGGTTCCTGACCTTGGAAATCTCTTGTTTTTTTCCCATTAAGGATAATGTTAACTGTGGGTTTTTCATATATGGCCTTTATTATGTTGAGGAATGTTCCCTTTAAACCCACTTGATTGAGTTTTTATCATGAATGGATGTTGTATTTTGTCAAATATTTTTCCTGCGTCTGTTAAGATGATCACATGCTTTTTTTTTTTTTAATTTTTTTTTTCAACGTTTATTTATTTTTGGGACAGAGAGAGACAGAGCATGAACGGGGGAGGGGCAGAGAGAGAGGGAGACACAGAATCGGAAACAGGCTCCAGGCTCTGAGCCATCAGCCCAGAGCCTGACGCGGGGCTCGAACTCCCGGACCGCGAGATCGTGACCTGGCTGAAGTCGGACGCTTAACCGACTGCGCCACCCAGGTGCCCCTAGATGATCACATGCTTTTTATCATTTCTCTTATTAATGTGATATATCACATTGATTGATTTATGGATATTGAGCCATCCAGCGTTAACTCTGCTTTAAATGTTTGGTAGAATTCATCTGTAAAGCCCTGTGGCCCTGGGCTTTGTTGGGAGTCTTTTGGTTACTGATTTAATTTAGTTGCTAATAATTGCTCTGTTTAAATTTTCTATTTCTGTCTGATTCGGTTTTGGAAGGCTCTATGTTTCTAAGAATTTATTTCTTCTAGGTTGTCCAGTATGCTGGCATATAATTGTTCATAATGTTCTCTTATAATCTTTGTATTTCTGTGATATCAGTGGTTATTTCTCCTCCTTCATTCTGATTTTATTTATTTTTCTTTTTTTCATGATAGTCTGGCTAAAGGTTTATCAATTTTGTTTATCTTTTCAAAGAGTAGCTCTTGGTTTCATTTATCCTTTCTATTATTTTTTTTAGTCTCTATTTCCTTTATTTCTGCTCTGATTTTTATTATTTCCTTCTTTCAGTTATTATCTCCTTTGGCGTAAAGTTAGATTCTTTATTTGAGATTTTTCTTGTTTCTCCAGATAAGCCTGTATCACTATAACCTGTTAGAACTGCTTTTTCTCCATCAGAGGTTTTGGAACCATTGTGTTTATGTTTTCATTGGTCTCCATGTATTTTTTTATTTCCTTTTTGATTTCTTAGTTGACCCATTAATTGTTTAACAACATGTTGTTTAGCCTCCATGTGACTGTTTTTTCCAGATTTTTTTCTTAGAATTGAGTTCTAGTTTCATAATATTCTGTGAGGGAAAGATGCTTGATATTATTTCAGTATTCTTACATTTCTTGAGATTTGTTTTGTGGCCTAACATGTCATCCATCCTGGAGAACATTCCATGTGCAGTTGAAAAAAAATGGATTCTGGTTTTGGATGGAGTGTTCCGTATATATCTATTAGGTGAGTGTGGTCTAACATGTTGCTCAAAGCCACTGTTTCCTTGTTGATTTTCTGTCTGGATGATCTATCCATTGATGTAAGTGAGATGTTAAAGTTCCATACCACCATTGTATTCCTGTCAATTTCTCCCTTTATATCTGTTAATATTTGCTTCGTGTATTTAGGTGCTTCTATGTTGGGTCCGTGGATAGTTACAACTATTGTGTCCTGTTTTTGGATTGATCTCTTGATCATTATGTAGTGCAGTTCTTGGTCTCTTGCTAAAGTTTTTGTTTTAAAGTCTCTTTCATCTGATAGGGGTATTGCTTCCCTGGATTTTTTTGTTTCCATTTGCATGATATGTTTTTCCATCCTTTCGCTTTTAGTCTATATGTGTCTTTAGGTCTGAAGTGAGTTTCTTATAGGCAGCACCTAGATGGATCTTGGGTTTTTTTGTTTTTGTTTGTTTGTTTGTTTATCCATTCATTCATTCTTTTGACGGGAGCATTTAGTCCATTTATATTTAAAGTAGTTATGTTGTGTTCTGGGCTTTTTTAAAAAGTTCTGGTCTTTTCATTTATTCTTCTCTTACTCTCTTTGCTTGTGGTTTGATGGCTTTCTTTAGTGTTATGCTTGGATTCCTTTCCCTTTATATTAAGTTCAAATACATCCTTAAAAGCACTAACTTGTTACTTCTCCCTTCACATTCTAAGTATGTAATGTTGAATTTTACACCTCTTTATTTTGTGTATCCCTTGACTGATTTTTGTAGATATAACTGCTTTTACTGCTTTTACGTTTTAACCTTCATATTGGCTCCGTAAGTGGTTAACCTACTACCTCTACTATATGCTTGCTTTTACCTGTGAATTTTTAAAATAATTTTCTTACTGGGGCGCCTGGGTGGCTCAGTCGGTTAAGCGTCCGACTTCAGCTCAGGTCACGATCTCACGGTCCGTGAGTTTGAGCCCCGCGTCGGGCTCCGGGCTGATGGCTCAGAGCCTGGAGCCTGCTTCCGATTCTGTGTCTCCCTCTCTCTCTGCCCCTCCCCCGTTCATGCTCTGTCTCTGTCTCAAAAATAAATAAACGTTAAAAAAAAAAATTAAAAAAAAATAATTTTCTTACTTCTAGTTATGGTCTTTACACTTAAAGAATTTCCTGTAACATTTCTTATAAAACTGGCTTAGTGGTGATGAACTTTTTCAACTTCTGTTCATCTGGGAAATTCTTTCTCTCTCCTATTCTGAATGAATCTTGCTAGACAGAGTATTCTCGGTGGCAGGTTTTACCTTTCAGCACTATGTTATGCCACTCCCTTCTGGCCTGTAAAATTTCTTCTTAAAAATCAGCTCACAGCCTTCTGGGGTTTCCTCTGTGTATAGCTGTTTACTTTTCTCTTGCTTGCTTTAAAAATTCTCCTTATCGGGGTACCTGGGTGGCTCAGTCAGTTAAGCGTCCGACTTTGGCTCAGGTCACGAGCTCACGGTCCATGAGTTCGAGCCCCGTGTCGGGGCTCTGTGCTGACAGCTCGGAGCCCAGAGCCTGCTTGGGATTCTGTGTCTCCCTCTCTCTGCCCCTCCCCTGCTCATGCTCTGTCTCGCAAAAATAAATAAAAAATGTTAAAAAAAATTTTTTTTTAAATTCTCCCATCATTACCTTTTGCCATTTTATTTATTTATTTTTTTTTTAATTTTTTTTTTCAACGTTTATTTATTTTTGGGACAGAGAGAGACAGAGCATGAACGGGGGAGGGGCAGAGAGAGAGGGAGACACAGAATCGGAAACAGGCTCCAGGCTCTGAGCCATCAGCCCAGAGCCCGACGCGGGGCTCAAACTCACGGACCGCGAGATGGTGACCTGGCTGAAGTCGGACGCTTAACCGACTGCGCCACCCAGGCGCCCCAACCTTTTGCCATTTTAATTATCATGTGTCCCGGTTTTAACTTCCTTGGGTTCATCTTGTTAAGGCTCTTTGTGCCTCTTGTACTTGGAGGTCTGTTTTCTTCCTCAGATAAGCGAAGTTTTCAGCTACCACTTCTTCAAATAAGTTTTCTGCCCCGTGCTCTCTCTCTTCCCCTTCTGGGATCCCTATAACGTGAATTTTATTACGCTTAATGACGTTACGGAGTTCCCTTCGCCTGTTCTCATTTTTAGTATTATTTTTTCTTTTTGCTGTTCAACTTGGTTGCTTTCCATTATCCTGTCTTCCAGATCTAATCGTCTATATTCTCTAGTCTGCTGTTGATTCCCTCTAGTTTTTTTAAGTTTTTTTTATTTTTTATTTTTGAGACAGAGAGAGACAGAGCATGAATGGGGGAGGGTCAGAGAGAGAGGGAGACACAGAATCAGAAGCAAGCTCCAGGCTCTGAGCCATCAGCCCAGAGCCCGACGCGGGGCCTGAACTCACGGACCGTGAGATCGTGACCTGAGCCGAAGTTGGACGCTCAACCGACTGAGCCACCCAGGCGCCCCAATTCCCTCTAATTTATTTTTACTTTCAGTTATTCACTTCTTCAACTCTGACTATATCTTTGTTTATGTGTCTTCATATATGTATTCTTACATCTTTGCTGAAGTTCTCATGAGTTCACCCACTGTTTTCTCAAGTACAGCAAGTATCTTTCATGACCATCACCTGGAATTCTTTATCAAGCATGTTGCTTGTCTCCATTTCATTTAGGTCTTTTACTGTGATTTTGTCGTGTTCTTTTCCTGTGGGACATACTCCTCTGTCTTCTCATTTTGTCTCTGTTTGTTTCTACACGTTAAGTAGGTCAGCTACACTAGTCTGCGAACTAGTGTCCTAGCACCAGCTAGGTCCCGTGGTATCTTCTAGCACAGTCCCCCCTGGTCACCAGAACCAGGTGCTCCAGGGGTGTCCCCTCTGTGGGCTGCTTGAGCCCTGCCGTTGTGGCAGAGCTGTGACTGACTCCAGCCCAGCCAGCTGCGATGACCTACTTTGTCTGCTCTGGCCATAGCGGGCAGAGTCTGGTCCCTGGGCTGGTGAGGGGCCTGACGCTGATGTGGGCTCCTTGGTGGACGAAGCTGGTTGTCAGCCGGTCTGTCTGCCATTACCCTGTTGGCCACAGTTGTGGGCACACCAGGGCAGGGCTCGCTCCCCACGCAGCCAGCTGAGAGGCCAGGCGGCCAGAACTGGGGGTACGCTGGAAAATGGAGTGCTCTCTCTGTCTCCCCCCGGGGCAGGAGTTACTTGGGCTCCAGTCCCCGCCGGGGCTGCCTCTAGGGTGCGGTGGGGCAGGAGCCACTTTGGAGGGATGCCTGGGAGGGAGGTGGGCAGGTTGGGTGAGGCAGGTCCACAGGGGAATGCGGGAGCAGGTATGTTGTGCTAACAGGGTAGACAGCAAGCGTCCAGCCACCGAGTCTGGGCTGCCGAAGAGAAATGGGGCCCGCCAACACTTTAGTTCCTGGGCACCTCTCCTGAAGGTCCCTGGCCCTCAGGCACGTGTTCTAAGATTAGTCAGTAAATCGTCACACATACTCCGGGTGCTTTTCAAACTGCTGCTTCTGTGCAGCGTCTTGGGCCGGCTTACCTACCGTTGCTGGCTTTTTAAGAGCAGGGTCTCAGTTTCTCATTGCCCTGAAGCTCTCCCAGAATTAAGCCTACTGATTTGTCACATTCTGAGCTAAGCTCTGATGACTTTCAAAGCTCCCAAAGTTGAGCCCCACTGGTTTTCAAAGCCAGATGTTACGGAGACTCCTCTTCCCGGTGCCGGTACCTAGTGCCCGGGGGGCCTGGTGAGGGGTCAGGACCCTCTGCTGCTCCAGGCTTGTGACATTCCCTCCTGTTTGCGGTTGGTCTGCGCAGGGATTTGGTTCCCAGCCGTGTGTCCGCCCCTCTTACCCTTTTCAGCGTGGCGTCCTTTCCGCAATTAACTGTAGAATGTCTGTCCTGCCCGTCATTGTCATTACTTGCATAGCTGTAGCTGTTCTCTTGGAGTGTAGGTGGGATGAGGTTACTCAGTGTCCTCCTTTCCCTGATTGAACCCACTTTACAGCCACATATAGAATCATTATGCCTTATGTAGACGTAAGGCAATAAGTCCAGATCTTATTTCGGAAAGGTTGGTTAATTAATCGCTGGAAAATCCATATAAAATAAATAGATGCAAAATAATTAGACTAAAAATATCACCTTAAAATGGCATTTAACAATCTCCAAGCTGGGGCGCCTGGGTGGCTCAGTCGGGTAAGCGTCCGACTTCGGCTCAGGTCGTGATCTCAACGGTACATGAGTTCGAGCCCCACGTCGGGCTTTATGTTGACAGCTCGGAGCCTGGAGCCTGTTTCAGAGTCTGTGTCTCCCTCTCTCTCTGCCCCTCCCCTGCTCACGCTCTGTCTCTGTCTGTCTCAAAAATAAACGTTAAAAAAATTTTTTTAACTAAAAAAGAATCTCCAAGCATTTTCTCATCTTTCCTACCTGTTCCCTAGCAGTGGTTCTCAAACATGAGCAGCAGCAGAATCCCCCGAAGGCTTTTTCAAGCCCACAGACTGCCAGACCCCAGAGTTTCCGAGTCCGTAGATCTAATTTGGATTTCTACCAAGTTCCTAGATAACACTGATACTCTTGGTCTAGAGTACCACACTTTGAGGGCCACTCTCCCTAAGCCTAAAGCCACTGCCCACTCTCACGATTATTAGTTTGCATTGTTTGTTTTTCTGGCTAATCGTTCTCAGATTTGGGATTTCATAGGAACAAACCAAGCAACGAATGACAGTAACAAAACCCACACTGGGGATAGATAAAACAATCAATTTTTCAAAATTTACCAAATGAGGGGGTGCCTGGGTGGCTCAGTCAGTTGAGCAATCCACTCGATTTCAACTCAGGTCATGATCCCAGGGGTCATGGGATCAAGCCCCACATGGGGCTCCACACTGAGTGTGGAGACTACTTGAGATTCTCATTCTCTCTCTCTCTCTCTCTCTCTCTCTCTGCCCCCTGTCCTTCTCCCCTGCTCGTGCTCTCTCTGAAATAAAAAAAATTAAAAGTTAAAAAATAACCAAATGAGGACATTAAAAACATTGTTTATCGTCACCATCATTTTGTCTTGAAAGGACATTTACTTGCCAGTGTCATTTGATATAGAATAAGGGACTGTCTCTTCAATTGGATAGAATCGTCATTACTCGAAGGTTACTTTGTTGCTATGCAAGCCAAGGACATGATAATAGAAGCAGTTTGCTACAGGTATAGGCAAAGACATGGTTGCATTGTATAGGCAATTTTAAAGCAGTAATAGGATCTACTCAAAGTTTGTCTCCTTTTTATTTTCACCATGCACAGGCAGTTCCAAACAATGTCAGTGAGAATATACCGCCCTCTCCCCAAGGTGGACCCCTGATGCCCAGCCCGTGGTTCACCACTGCTTTGTTGCCCTGATTTTCCCCATTATGCCAGAAAGTAGTAAAATGTCATCCTGGACCAGTGCCACCTGTGGAATGGTGGACAGGAGCCACTGGGTTAAGTTACATTTGATTATGGAGTCTTTGGATTCTTAATTATACTGAAACTTGATATGGAAAAACACAGTCATGTTTCTTAGGTCAGGGAGGAAACTGTGAGATTTCTCTAGTTTTGAGAGTAGTGATTTTGTCCATAGTAAAGAAAATTGTACAGTTTAAAACACATTCACAACGTAGAGGACAAAAATTCTTTTCTTAATTTTTTTAAATTCATTTTGAGATAGAGCACACACGTTGGGGAGGAACCGAAAGAGAGGGAGAGAGGATCCAAGAAGGCTCCTCACTGTCAGCACGGAGCCCGATGTGGGGCTCAAACCCCATGAACCATGAGATCACAACCTGAACCGAAATCGAGAGTCAGTCATTTAACTGACTGAGCCACCCAGGCACCCCAACAAAAATTCTTTTCTAAATGTTTGGAGAGGTAGAATCTTCTAATCACTTCTGCCACGTAGGCTCAAATATGATACATAGGTGTGAATGTAAATGACTCTTTATTTAACTAAAACTGACAAATGTATAATATTCTAATTCAAAGTGGAAAGCCAGACATTTTTCTGTACCATTGAGTTCCACTCAGTATGAAGAATTAAAAATTAATTTTCACTTTTGAATCTATGATTTTTAAGCTATTGAAATGTGTGTATATATTTTATTTCCGTTTCATTCCTTCGTTAATAAGAAAGTGCAGTCATTTTGGTGGGTGTTCTTTTGAGGACACAAGTATGAGTCCCAGCTTTTGAGGAATTGAATGTTTAGCTGGGAAAACAAGATAAATACATGTGTGAGGTTAAATTGTAATACGAAATTAAACACTGGAATGTCGCCAGTGAGCGTATGATGACGAGTCAGAAGCAGACAATGGGCGTGATGAGAATTGAATGGAGAACGGTATGATTGGTTGAAGGGATGAGAGGGATTTCATTAATGAAATGGCATTTCTTGGGAAGGGCCTTCAAGAATAAGGTAAATTATTATCTGTGGAGAGGGAGAGAAAATGGCGGGCTAGTTTTGGGAGAATATTGAGTTACCCAAATCTAGTTGCAATGGAGGGTTCCTTTAGTATCTGTGGGAGCTAGATTTGGAAATGTAAATTAGGCCTACATTATGAAGGGATCTGAAGCCTCCTTTCTGGTGACCATATTGAACATTAGGATAATGATGATAAAAATTAGTTGGTTAAGTGTCTGACTTCAGCTCAAGTCATGATCTCACGGTTCGTAAGTTCGAACCCCGCATAGGACTTTTTGCTGTCAGCACAGAGCCTGCTTCAGATCCTGTCTCCCTCTCTCTCTTCCCCTTAGCCACTCACATGGGTATGTGTGTGTTCTCTCTTTCTCTCTCAAAAATAAACACACGTTTAAAAGTATCATAACTACACTTTACTGAGCAGTATATTCCAGGCACCGTGCTAAATGATTTCCCCGCATGATCTACACACCCTCCTGGGTAGTTCCTATTATCCCCATTTACACTTAAGGAGAGGGAGGCTGCCGTAGGTGAGGTCACTTGGCTGACATCACACTGCGAGTCAGTGCCAAAGAGCTGAAATTCAAACCGAAGGCCCCCGTCCCAAATCCTCCTTCTGTCAGGCAAACTAGGTTAGGGATGGCAGAGGTTTCAAGTGACAATTCTTGATCTACTGATGAGATTCCAAGACCACAACCAAACGGAACAAAGATACGCCATGGCCCCTTGGCGTCATGGATACTGATGTCTGCCAGAAACGAGGAGGGGAGTTTGTTGGTATGTATGACACACAGTGGCTACTCAGGCTCTGAAAGCCATCATTCAAAGGTTTTTGAATAGAGCAGTGATCTGATAAAGTGGAGTGTCCAAAACTTGACCAGGCAGCAGAGTTTTGGTGAGTAGACAATAGGAGTAATGGAAGCATAGACGCCAGTCATCCAGTGAGACGTCTTAAGGACCTGGTGGCCCAAAATATTTGGAAATATTCTTCTATTTCCAGAAGTCCATTTGATCACAAAAGGTACAGTTCTCGAAATGAGATCCGTCTCCTCCACTGATCTATGCTCAGTGAGAACCGTGACCTTGCTCAATTCCCCAGAGCCGAGGGACTCAATGCATTTTCCTTAAATAAATCCAGTAATATTACAAGTAAAGATAAAAACAATCATAAGCACTTACTTTGTGCCAGACATTGGGCTCAGTGTTTTCAGCGTAGCACGTGCATTTGGAACCAGACTATCTGGGTTTGAATTGCAGGTTTGGGATTTACTAGCTAGTTAAGCAAGTAGCTTGAACTCTTGTGGCTCAATCTCTTATCTTTAAGACGGGGATAATAGTAGTACTTAATTCAGAGGGTAATTCCAAGAAATAAATTAGTTGATATAGGCATACCTTGGAGATACCGTGAGTTTGGTTCTTGAGCACTGTCATAAAGCAAATCACATGAATATTTTGGTTTTCCAGTACGTATAAAAGTTATGTTTACACTACACTGTAGTCTCTTAAGTGTGCAATAGTATTATGTATGTCTAAAAAAAAAGGCGCATATCCAGGGGCACTTGGCTGGCTCACTGCATGGAGCGTGCAACACTCGATCTCAGGGTCGTGGGTTTGAACCCCACGTTGGGTGTAGAGATCACTTTTAAAAAATAAAATGTTAAAAAGACGTACATACCTGAATTTTAAAATACTTAATTGCTGCCCATCATGTGAGCTTTCAGCAAGTCATAATCTTTTTGCTGGTGGAGGGTCTTGCCTCTGTGTTGATGGCTGCCGACCGATCGAGGTGGTAGTTGCTGAACATTGAGGTGGATTGGACGTGGCTGGTTTTTTTATTTTATTTTATTTTATTTTTAATTTTTTAAAATTTACATCCAAATTAGTTAGCATACAGTGCAACGATGATTTCAGGAGTAGATTCCTTAGTGTCCCTTACCCACTTAGCCCATCCCCCCTCCCACAACCTCTCCAGTAACCCTCCGTTTGTTCTCCGTATTTATGAGTCTCTTCTGTTTTGTCCCCCTCCCTGTTTTTATATTATTTTTGTTTCCCTTCCCTTATGTTCATCTTTTTTGTCTCTTAAAATCCTCATATGAGTGAAGTGATACGATATTTGACTTTCTCTAATTTCACTTAGCAAAATATCCTCCAGTTCCATCCACGTAGTTGCAAATGGCAAGATTTCATTATCTTTGATTGCTGAGTAATACTCCAGTGTACATATATGCCACATCTTATTTACCCATTCATCCATCGATGGACATTTGGGCTCCTTCCATACTTTGGCCATTGTTGATAGTGCTGCTATAAACGCGGGGGTGCCTGTGTCTCTTCAAAACAGCACACCTGTATCCCGTGGATAAATGCCTAGCAGTGCAGTTGCTGGGTTGTAGGGTAGTTCTGTTTCTAGTCTTTTGAGGAACCCCCATAGTGTTTTCCAGAGTGGCTGCACCAGTTTGCATTCCTGCTGGCAATGCAAAAGAGATCCTCTTTCTCCGCATCCTCTCCGACATCTGTTGTTGCCTGAGTTGTTAATGTTAGCCATTCCGACAGGTGTAAGGTGGTATCTCATTGTAGTTTTGATTTGTATTTCACTGATGATAGTGATGTGGAGCATTTCTTTATGTGTCGGTTGGTCATCTGGATGTCTTCTCTGGAGAGGTGTCTATTCATGTCCATTTTGCCCATTTCTTCATTAGATTGTTTGTTTTTTGGGTGTTGAGTTTGATAAGTTCTTTATAGATTTTGGATACTAACCCTTCATTTGATATGTCATTTGCAAATATCTTCTTCCATTACGTCAGTTGCCTTTTAGTTTTGCTGATTGTTTCCTTTGCTGTGCAGAAGCTTTTTATTTTGATGAGGTCCCAGTAGTTCATTTTTGCTTTTGTTTCCCTTGCCTCCGGAGACGTGTTGAGTAAGAAGTTGCTGCGGCCAAGATCAAGGAGGTTTTTGCCTGCTTTCTTCTTGAGGATTTTGATGGCTTCCTGTCTTACGTTTAGGTCTTCCATCCATTTTGAGTTTATTTTTGTGTGTGGTGTGAGAAAGTGGTCCAGGTTCATTCTTCTGCATGTCGCTGTCCAGTTTTCCCAGCACCACTTGCTGAAGAGACTGTCTTTATTCCACTGGATGTTCTTTCCTGCTTTGTCAAAGATTAGTTGGCCATATGTTTGTGGGTCCATTTCTGGGTTCTCTATTCTGTTCCACTGATCTGAGTGTCTGTTCTTGTGCCAGTACCATACTGTCTTGATGATTACAGCTTTGTAGTATAGCTTGAAGTCTGGGATTGTGATGCCTCCTGCTTTGGTTTTCTTTTTCAAGACCGCATTGGCTGTTTGGGGTATTTTCTGGTTCCATACAAATTTTAGGATTATTTATTCTAGCTCTGTGAAGAATGCTGGTGTTATTTTGATAGGGATTACATTGAATATGTAGATTGCTTTGGGTAGTATCGACATTTTAACAATATTTGTTCTTCCTATCCAGGAGCATGGAATCTTTTTCCATTTTTTTGTGTCTTCTTCAATTTCTTTCATAAGCTTTCTATAGTTTCGATTTTTCACCTCTTTGGTTAGATTTATTTCTAGGTATTTTATGGGTTTTTTTGTGCAACTGTAAATGGGATCGACTCCTTGATTTCTCTTTCTGTCACTTCATTGTTGGTGTATAGGAATGCAACCAATTTCTGTGTGTTGATATTATATCCTGCAACTTTGCTGAATTCATGAATCAATTCTAGCAGTTTTTTGGTGGAATCTTTTGGATTTTCCATATAGGGTATCATGTCATCTGCAAAGAGTGAAAGTTTGACCTCCTCCTGGCCGATTTGGATGCCTTTTATTTCTTTGTGTTGTCTGATGGCTGAGGCTAAGACTCCCAATACTATGTTTAATAACAGTGCTGATAGTGGACATCACTGTCTTATTCCTGACCTTAGGGGGAAAGCTCTCAATTTTTCCCCATTGAGGATGATATTAGCATTGGGTCATTCATATATGGCTTTTGTGATCTCGAGGTATGATCCTTCTATCCTTACTTTCTTGAGGGTTTTTATCAAGAAAGGATGCTGTATTTTGTCAAATGCTTTCTCTGCATCTATTGAGAGGATCATATGGTTCTGGTCCTTTCTTTTATTGATGTGATGGATCATGCTAATTGTTTTGTGGATATTGAACCAGCCCTGCATCCCAGGTATAAATCCCACTTCGTCGTGGTGAATAATTTTTTTAATGTATTGTTGGAGCCTGTTGACTAATATCTTGTTGAGGATTTTTGCATCCATGTTCATCAGGGAAATTGGTCTGTAGTTTTCCTTTTTAGTGGGGTCTCTGTCTGGTTTTGGAATCAAGGTAATGCTGGCTTCATAGAAAGAGTTTGGAAGTTTTCCTTCCGTTTCTACTTTTTGGAACAGCTTCAAGAGAGTAGGTGTTAACTCTTCCTTAAATGTTTGGGTAGAATTCCCCTGGAAAGCCATCTGGCCCTGGACTCTTGTTTTTTGGCAGATTTTTGATTACTAATTCGATTTCCTTACTGGTTATGGGTCTGTTCACATTTTCTATTTCTTCCTGTTTCAGTTTTGGTAGTGTATATGTTTCCAGGAATTTGTCCACTTCTTCCATATTGCCCATTTTATTGGCATATAATTGCTCATAATAGTCTCTTATTATTGTCTTTATTTCTGCCGTGTTGGTTGTGATCTCTCCTCTTTCATTCTTGATTTTATTTATTTGGGTCCTTTTTCTTTTTGATCAAACTGGCTAGTGGTTTATCAATTTTGTTAACTCTTTTGAAGAACCAGCTTCTGGTTTCATTGATCTGTTCTGGGTTTTTTTTTTTTTTTTTTGGTTTCGATAGCATTAATTTCTGCTCTAATATTTATCATTTCCTGTCTTCTGCTGGTTTGGGGTTTAATTTGCTGTTCTTTTTCCAGCTTCTTAAGGTATAAGGTTAGGTTGTGTATCTGAGATCTTTCTTCCTTCTATAGCCTGTATTGCTATATACTTTCCTCTTATGACCGCCTTTGCCGTGTCCCAGAGGTTTTGGGTTGTGGTGTTACCATTTTCATTGACTTCCATATACTTTTTAATTTCCTCTTTAACTGCTTCGTTGGCCCATTCATTCTTTAGTAGGATGTTCTTCAGTCTCCAAGTATTTGTTACCTTTCCAAATTTTTTCTTGTGGTTGATTTCGAGTTTCATAGCGTTGTTGTCTGAAAATATGCACGGTATGATCTCAATCTTTTTGTACTTGTTGAGGGCTGATTTGTGTCCCAGTATGTGGTCTATTCTGGAGAACATTCCATGTGCACTGGGGAAGAGTGTATATTCTGCTGCTTTAGGGTGAAATGTTCGGAATATATCTGTTAAGTCCATCTGGTCCAGTGTGTCATTCAAAGCCATTGTTTCCTTGTTGACTTTTTGTTTAGATGATCTATCCATTGCTGTGAGTGGGGTGTTGAAGTCTCCTACTATTATGGTATTCCTATCAATGAGTTTCTCTGTGTTTGTGATTAATTGATTTATATATTTGGGTGCTCTCACATTTGGCGCATAAATGTTTACAATTGTTAGGACTTCTTGGTCTGTAGACCTCTTGATTATGATATAATGCCCTTCTGCACCTCTTGATAAGTCTTTATTTTAAAGTCTAGATTGTCTGATATAAGTATGGTTACTCTGGCTTTCTTTTGTTGACCATTAGCATGATAGATGGTTCTCCATCCCCTTATTTTCAGTCTGAAGGTATCTTTGAGTCTAAAGTGGGTGTCTTGTAAACAGCATATAGATGGATCTTGTTTTCTTATCCATTCTTTTACCCTCTGTCTTTTGATTGGAGCATTGAGTCCATTGACGTTTAGAGTGAGCACTGAAAGATACGAATTTATTGTCATTGTGATGCTTGTAGAGTTGGAGATTCTGGTGGTGTTCGCTGGTCCTTTCTAATCTTTGTTGCTTTTGGTATTTATATATATATAAATATATATATATATATATTTATATATATATATATTTCATCTTTTTTTTAATTTTTTTTCAACGTTTATTTATTTTTGGGACAGAGAGAGACAGAGCATGAATGGGGGAGGGGCAGAGAGAGAGGGAGACACAGAATCGGAAACAGGCTCCAGGCTCTGAGCCATCAGCCCAGAGCCTGACGCGGGGCTCGAACTCACGGACCGCGAGATCGTGACCTGGCTAAAGTCGGACGCTTAACCGACTGCGCCACCCAGGCGCCCCTATATTTCATCTTTTATCCCCTCAGAGAGTCCCCCTTAAAATTTCTTGCAGGGCTGTTGTAGTGGTCACAAACTTCTTTAATTTGTGTTTGTCTGGAAAACTCTTTATCTCTCCTATTTTGAATGACAGCCTTACTGGATAAAGAATTCTTAGCTGCATATTTTTCTGATTCAGCACACTGAATATATCTTGCCACTCCTTTCTGGCCTGCCAAGTTTCTGTGGATAGGTCTGCTGCAAACCTGGTGTGTCTTCCCTTGTAGGCTATGGACTTTTTTTCCCTTGCTGCTTTCATGATTCTCTCCTTGCCTGAGTATTTTGTGAATTTGACTATGAGATGCCTTGTTGATGGTCGGTTTTTGTTGAATCTGATGGGAGTCCTCTGTGCTTCCTGGATTTTGATGTCTGTGTCTTTCCCCAAGTTAGGAAAGTTTTCTGCTGTGATTTGTTCACATAACCCTTCTACCCCTATGTCTCTCTCTTCCTCTTCTGGGACCCCTATGATTCTGATGTTGTTCCTTTTTAACGAGTCACTGACTTCTCTAATTCTTAAATTGTGCTCTTTTGCCTTAATCTCTCTCTCTCTTTTTTTTTCCTGCTTCATTATTCTCTATAAGTTTGTCCTCTGTATCACTGATTCTCTCTTTTGCCTCATCCATCCTTGGTGCCGCTACATCCATCCATGATTGCAGCTCAGTTACAGCATTTTTAATATCATTCTGGCTATTTTTTCCTTCTTTTATCTCTGCAGAAAGGGATTCTAATCTATTTTTGACTCCAGCTAGTATCTTTATTATTGTGATTCTAAATTCTGGTTCAGACATCTTGCTTGTATCTGTGTTGGTTAAATCCCTGGCTATCGTTTCTTCGTGCTCTTTCTTTTGGGGTGAATTCCTGCTGAATTCTGTGGTTCAGGTTGTGAAGATTGTTGTGTTAATCCTCCAGTCAGTTTTCTAGGTGTGTAGGATGGTTTAGTGTTGGTCTGGCTGTATTTTGTGGACACGAGACACACAAAAAACTTCCATGCTCTTCCGCCATCTTGGCTCCTCCCTGTGGCTGTTTCTTAAAATAAGACAACAGTGAAGTTTGCCACTTTGAGGGACTCTTCACGAATGATTTCTCTGTCACATATGACGCCATTTGGTAGCATTTTACCCACAGTAGAAATTCTTTCAAAATTGGAGTCCTCTCAAACCCTGCTGCTGCTTTATCAGCTCAATTTAGGTAATATTCTAAATCTGTTGTTGTCCTTTAGACGGTCTTCACAGCATCTTCACCAGGAGTAGATTCTGTTTCAAGAAACGCTTTCTTTGCTCGTCCATGAGAAGCAACTCCTCATCCCGTCAAGTTTGATGCTGAGATTGCAACAATTCAGTCCCATCTTCAGACCACTTCTCATTCTAGTTCTCTTTCTGTTTCCACCACGTCTGCAGTTACTTCCTCCACTGAAGTCTGCAACCCCTCCAAGTCACCCACGAGGGCTGGAATCAACTTCTACCAAACTCTGTTGATGTTGATATTTTTACCTCTTCCCGTGATTCACAAATGTTCTTAATGGCATCTAGAACAGGGAATCCATTCCACATGATTTTCAGTTTACTTTTCCCAGATCCATTGGAGGAATCATTATTCATGGCAGCTATGGCCTTGTGCAGTGTATTTCTTAATTAATAAGACTTGAAAGTCAAGATGACTCCTTTATCCATGGGCTGCAGGTTGGATGTTGTGTTAGGCCTGAACGCAGCGCTTGATGTAAATCTGCATCAGAGCTCTTGGCTGACCAGGTGTGTTATCAGTGAGCAGTAACATTTTGAAAGGAATCTTTTTTTTTTTTTTTCTGAGCAGTAGGTCTTGATGATGGGCTTAAAATATTTAGTCAACCATGTTGCAAACAGCTATGCTGTCTTCCGGGCTTTGTTGTTCCATTTGGACAGCACAAGAAGAGTAGATGTAGCATGATTATTAAGGGCCCTAGAATTTTTGGAATGGTAAATGAGCGTTGTCTTCAACTTAAAGTCATGAGCTGCATTAGCCCCTAAGAAGAGAGTCAACGTGTCCTTTGAAGCTTTGAAGCCAAATATTGACTTCTCTAATTATGAAAGTCCTAGATGGCATCTTCCAAAATGAGGCTGTTTCATCTACATTGAAAATCTGTTTAGTGTAACCAGCTTCATTCATCGTCTTAGGTCGATCTGCTGGAGAACCTGCTGCAGCTTCTACGTCGGCACTTGGTGCTTCACCTGCACTTGTATGTTACGGAGACGGCTTCTTTCCTTAACCCTCATGAACCAACCTCTGCTGGCTTCACGCTCTTCTTGTACAGCTTCCTCACCTCTCTGGGACTTCACAGAATTGAAGAGAGTCAGGGCCTTGCTTTGCATTAGGATTGGGCTGTAAGGGAATGCTACGGCTGTTTGATCTTCTAGCCAGACCGCTAAACTTTTCTCCATGTCAACAATAAGGCTGCTTCTCTTTCTTGCCATTCGTGTGTTCACGGGAGTAGCACTTTTAATTTCTTTCAAGAACCTTTCCTTTGCCTTCACAACCTGGCTACCTGTTTGGCACCTGAGACTTATTCTGGCCTGTCTCAGCTTTTGACACACCTTCTTCACTAAGCTTAACCATTTAATTTCTAACCTTTTGATTTAAAGTGAGAGGTGTCACTCTTCTATTTACTTGAACACCTAGAGACCACTGTAGGGTTATTAAAATTCAGTACTGTTGTGTCTCATGGAATAGGAAGGTCCAAGGAGGGGCAGGGGGAGTAGCCGGTTGGATGGAGCAGGCGGAACATACATTTATTAAGTTGGCTGTCTTCTATGGGCATGGTTCATAGTGCCCCAAAACAATCACACTTGTAACATCAAAGATTCCCAGATCACCATAGCAAATATTATAACAATGAAAAAGTTTGAAATACTGACAGAATCTATCAAAACGTTGATACAGAGACATGAAGTGAGCAAACGTTGGAAAACTGTCTTCAATAGACTTGTTTGATGCACGATTGCATCCATTTGTAAAAATCCGTAGTATCTGTGAAGCACAATAAAGCAAAGAACGATAAAGGGAGGTATGCCTGCCCATGCAAATCAACAAGGATAGGAAGTGTTCAACAAATATTATTGGTTATTAATCCTTATAATATTTACCATTACTTCATTTGACCATTAGAAAATAAATATATGAGGGTCTAAGGGAAGGCTGACCTTGATGGTGTACCCATTATGTGCGAGGCCTGTCATGCTCCTTCACAAACAGTATCCCAGTTAAATTAAAACTCCAAGTATAATGTCACTGTCAAAAACCACTTAATTCTGTTTTCCACCAAATACAAAGTTCCTGTAGACTGGGTTTCAAGTAATATGATTTTAGAAAGAAAGGAAGCTTTTCTTCTTTTTGTGTAGCTCTTTATGATGGGACGTCAGATTATAATCCCTTGCAAGAAATCCAGAGGCCCAGTCACTGGCCCCAGGACCATAGCAGTTGGACGTGTGCTTTCATTTGTTCACCCTCAGTTCATTATATAAACTCATTGTCTATCACTGGCAGTGAAATTGAACTTGTGGGTCATTCCTTTTTCAGCCGAGGTTTGAGAGGCCAAGCTGGATGAGCCCATAGGAAGGGGGTGAGATGCGTGCCTTAGACAAGCAAGACTTCCCTTGGATAAGTATTACAAACAAATGAAACCGAAACTTTCCTCTGTCCTCACAGAATTACACATGTCCCTTCGCGATGCTGATCTTCAGTGATACATAATAATTTACATGAGTGTGGTCTGTTCTTGATCATTTGCCATAATGGGGAGGTGAAGATGTTGAAAAGTACCCTTGGAATCCAGAGAGACACCAGCAACCATTTTTCCATTGAATTGCAACCACTTTTGCTTTTTTTGGTAATCAGGACCCACGTGGACTGATTTGCTCTTTTGCTCCTAAATTTCTTTTTCTTCGGCATCTTCTTACAGTCTACAAAAGATTGGTTGTGGGCTTAAAATTTTATGATTGAATGAAGGCGATTAAGAACCACGAAGGAGGGACCCAAAGTCACCAACTATAAAGGAGTGGAAAGACCTGACTCATCCCAGAACTATATAATTTAGGTTTGATAAGATTATATTTTAACCAAGCCTAATGTTCTAGCAGTAGACAGAAATGTGTAACTGAAACAGTAACCTCTCTGAGTTACATGTTATTTAAAACTAATAAATACGCTCATTAGCACTCTTACTTGTAATTATCCTGGAGCCGGAAGAACCTCCAGAATATCATTGGTGTAGTGTCTACTCTGCGTCCTGTAAAGGAAGAATGGCACCAAGTCCAGCACGTGAGGGGGCACGTAGCTTTGACCCTGGTCTCAAAAGGGAAACCAAGTGCCCTGTTGAGTCGGAGAGATCTGTGTCTCTACGCCTAGTGCGTCTGCTACTGCACCCACATTGCTACCTACACAGGCTGGCTGCTCAGTTCACTTCCCTGATGCCGAAAGAGTGAGGAGGAAGGTCTGACCGCCCACTCATTGTCCTTTGCTCTGTGCACTTTGACCCTGAACTCTTGTCTTTGGTCAGCACACTACCTCATTTTTTACACAGTGACTAAGCATGATCTGAGTTAATAAGTAACTCTCCGGTGACTATTTCAAAGCCCTTAGAAAAGACATAAAGGAAGATAAAGCATCAAATTCATCCTCTTTTTCATTCGTAAAATATTACTGCTTACCCTCGCTTTGGTTTCAGAGTCAAAGTTGCTAAACCAGCCATTTTTTGCCCACTAAACAGTTCTAGACATTTCTGGGGGTGAGGGGTGGGGTGGGGATGGGTTTTGGTGTGGGTTTTTGTGTGTGTGTGTGAGATACAATTTTATTCCTATCCCATCCTCAAACTCTTCACCTGGCCCGCAAGAGTGATTCATATTCCTTGTATTTAAATATGTTTACCCTTATTGTATGCTAACTAATATTCCTAACTTCAGTTTATTGAGTGCGTTCACACTCTCCCTTCTCTGTGGTGCATCTTTTAAAAATTTTTATTCGAGTATAGTTGACACACAGTGTTGTATCAGCTTTAGGTGTACAACAGAGTGACTCGGTTTCTCCAAACATTTTGCTGTGCTCCCCCCAAGTGTAGCTACCACCTGTCACCCTACAGCGTTATCACAATACCATTGACTAGATTCCTGTGCTGTGCCTTTTCTTCCCGTAACTTATTAACCCCATAACTGAAAACCTGTATCTCCTACTCCCTTTCACCCATTCTGCCCATCCCCTACAATACTCTCCTCTGACAACCATCAGTTTGTTCTCTGTGTTCATAGGCCTGATTCTGCTTTGTGTTTGTTTATTCAATTTTTTCGATTCCACATACGAGTGGCATCATATGGTATTTGTCTTTCTCTGTCTGACTTACTTCCTTTAGCATCATACCCTCTAGGTCCATCCGTGTTGTCATAAACGGCATCCTTTGTTATCACTGCATAACATTCCATTGTGTATTTATAGCACATCTTCTTTATCCATTTGTCTGTTGACGGGTGCTCAGGTTTCTTCCGTGTCTTGACTATTGTAAATAATGCTGCACTAAACATAGGGAGCAGGTATCTTTTTGAGTTGGTAGTTTTGCTTCCTTTGGGTAAATGCCCAGTAGTGGCATTACTGGATCATATGGTATTTCTCTTTTTAATTTTTTGAGGACCCTCCGTACTGTTTTCCACAGTGGAAATTACATTCCCACCAACAGTGTAAGAGGGTTCCCTTGTCTCCACATTCTTGCCAGCACTTATTGTTTCTTGTCTTTTTGGTAACTAGCCGTTGTACCTGGTGTGAGATGATCTCTCGGTGTGGTTGTCATTTGCATTTCCCTGATGATTAGTGATGTTGAGCACCTTTTCATGCATCTGTTGGCCATCTATATGTCTTCTTTGGGAAAATGCCTATTCAGGTCCTCTGCCCAATTTAATCAGATTGTTTGTGTTTCTTTGATGTTGAATTGTAGAAGTTGTTTACATATTTGGGGTATTCACCCATTATTGGATATATCGTTACAACTATCTTCTTCCGTTCGATGTATTACTTTTTTGGCTTATTGATGGTCTCCTTTGCAGTGAAAAAGCTTTTTATTTTGATGTAATCCCAATAGTTTATCCTTTGTTGCCTTTGCCTGGGGAGAAAAAAATGTTCCTATGGCCAATGTCAGAAAAATTACTAGCTGTATTCCTGCTAAGATTTTTCTGGTTTCAGGCCTCACATGTAGGTCTTTAATCCATTTTGAGTTTATTTTTGTGTAAGATGTAAGAAAGTGGTCCTGTTTCATTCAGTTTTTTAAACACCATTTTTGAAGAGACTGCCTTTTCCCCTATTGTGTGTGTGTGTGTGTGTGTGTGTGTGTATTTTCTTGCCTCATTTGTCACAGATTAATTGATCATATAAATGTTTATCTCTGGGCTCTGTGTTCTATCCTGCTGATCTATATGTCTAATTTTGTGCCAGTACCAGTCATGTTTATGGCTAAGTTTAAAAGACAGCTATGCTATGAAATTTATTTGCATTAACTTCTTCATGTCATCTGCTTATTAATTTTGTATTTTCACGTATTTATATGGTAATAGTATTAACTAGCTGTTGGGGGTACTTGGTAGGTGCCAAGCATTGTTCTAAGTGTGTGTCCCATGCGTTAATTTATGCAGGTCTCGATGGAGTAAATATTATCACCCCGTTTATAGATGGGTAACTAAAGAACAGAAGGGTTAAGCAACTTTTCCAAAGTCATACAGCTGGAACATGGCAGAATAGAGATCGACCATCCAGGCAGTCTCGATCCATAATGTCCACATTCTAACCTCCTCACCTTTATGTTATCATCTTAGACATAACGAGCATTACTTACCTAGAGCTGGTGATAGAGCGGTGAGCGGGAGCAGAAAATTAAGCTTGGGGGAAAATACACAGAGTATTGAGCTAGAGTATTTGACCTCCCTCAAAAATAATTAGTAGGATTGGATACTTACTAATATTTATCCTTATTTGTGTTTTTCACCATGAGCTTTTAGATGAATAATATAAAATTATTTCTCAAAAATCTCTCAACTACTATATTGCCTGCAGAGCTTTGACTGTGTTCTTGGTGAGTCCGTCCACATGTAATTATTGATAAGCGCAATCACTTTTGTTTAATTTTTGCAGAATACCCAGGCAGTATTTTTATCCCATAGTGTAGATATAGGCCAGGAAGTTTGCCTTGGAAAATCATGGCTGATTCTTTGAAAAACCACAGATTCTTTTGTTATTGGAGGCAAGTGCGCAGTCTTGGGCTTTTTCTCCCAATGATATTAAATACTAGATCTCTCCACCTCCCCTTTACTCCCAGTGTCGGACCATGTTGCGCATTTTAGCTCCCATCACTTACATTATGCGCTCTGTGTGCCGACACCTGTCCTACAGAATTCAGTCTTTTTAAATTCAGATCGACAAAAATGATGGCTTCCATGTTTGTCGTAAGCACACTCTTCCCTGTTTGGTGGTTTTCGGTCTTTTTACTTCCCCTGTCATACGTACAGAACATAATCTACTCTGTCAGTGATGTCTTTGATTGGGTGCGAGGGCCAGATAAAGACGGGAGATGAAGTCAGCATATCAATTCCCCTCGGGGGGGTGGGAGGCAGGGTTAAAAATTGTTCTTCCATGGAAGCTTCTCCACCCCACCCTCACCCCACCCCCACACAGTGCTGCTATAACTGGACTTATGGCAACAAATGAATCTGCATCAGAGAGAAGAGTTCCAGGGTTCACAAGACAGAAATGTGTAAATTAGTCATCTCATTGGATCTTTCCCGATAAAATTTACGAGTCCGGGATGCATTATGCTTATAGGCTATTGTGTAATAAATGGCAGTCCTTCCAGTGATAACCACCGGTCCACTGGCATTAACTGTAGAATTACAAATAGCTCAGTCTGCTGGGTAAATGAACGACAGCTGCAGGTTTAAAACAGCAAAAATAATTTCTTTACTTGGAATATCAGTGCACATAACTTTCAGTGCAAAGTTCTTTTTATTTGCCACACATTAACTTTTCGGTTACTGTACAATCACCACCTGAGAACTAAACTCTGCTGCTCACCGTTGCTGATGCAGTGGGAGCTGTAAAACCTTATACAGCAATAGTGCACAGTGTGGAACCGAACCTTTCGTAAGGACCTCGTAATGGTACATTTTCTGAGTATTGCCTTCCAACTGTTTTAATGAAGAATCCATTGTTCTGTTGGTTCCATGGTGATTTTCTGTAACAGATACCCCTACTGACGTTGATGTCTTAGGCTGGATTTTTTTTTTAGGGTGAAATAACTTTGTTTTGGGTTTTCTGTGTTAGTAGGCTTCGTTGGTGATTATACACTGCAAATATCCCATTTGTGGATATTCCGGTTTGTCTTCTTATTTATAGAATATTACTTACGGATTCTCTTAGGTCTCCTACCATTAAGTTTGGTCCATCAGCAGTTTAGATGAACATACATTTATTAAAGGCCTGTTGGTGCCATTCACTATTCCCACACGGTTGGGGGAGGAGTGTCTAAGAAGTCCTCACACTCAAAGAATGTAATATTCTCTGGGAAAGACTGTAATCTAAAGAGATAATTTTGACACCATGAAGTAAATCCGAGGGGGCTCATCCCCAGGGGGCGTCATGGGAGGCCCCACAAGGTACCCGTTCGTTTCCCAGGACCAGAGTGAGGTGAGCCTCCTGGAAGATGCGAGCTCAGCTCTAAGTATCAGAGGATAGATGTGACATTTCACAAAGAGGAAATGGTATGTGTGCTGGGAAACCACATGGGGCTTCCTCTGTTAGAGCTTAAAAGAGAACGGCAGATGAACTTAGAGAAGGAGCTAAGGATCAAACCAATTGATTGTCCTCTGCCATATTTCAGGAGCTTGAAATTTATTCGTAGAGTTAGTCCATGGACTGATTGCCTGAGATTGTTTGTAAAATGTGAATGTATTCATTTTCTTGGAAACAGTATCCAAAGATTGTATTGGATCTCAGAATGTTCCATGATCCAAAAGGTGTAGAGAATATTTGCACTGAAAGATTCTAAGTGCACGACCATACCGTTCATTAATTAGGGGAACTAAAGCATTACCAGATTCATATTTCACGTCGTAAGAAATGTGATGTACAGAACTATGTTAGTTCAAAGATTATAGTTGCTGGGAAAATTGCTGTATATAGCCAAAACAAAACCATAAATTCATTTCTTGAACAAATGTTTAACTGATCGCAAATCTTTTTGAATCATTTGTCCTGTCTCATGGAAAGTTGTCCAGCCTTCTCCAACAAGAGTATCAGATCTTGGTACCAGTCATTCATAAATGGCCTGTGCCACTATGGTAAAGTCCGAGGAGACAGCGATAACCCAAAGAGATACTGTCCCTGTTCAGAGCTTGGAGTCTAATGAGGAAAACAGACATTAATCAGATCATCACAAAAAGGAATGAGCACGTTCAAACTCATCACTTCTAGGGAATAAAAGGATGAGCTGTAACAAGGAAAACCTGATGTAGAGGGGGATTAGGGAAGGTTTTTTTTGTTGTTGTTTTTTAAGCGTTTATTTATTTTTGAGACAGAGACAGAGCATGAACGGGGTAGGGTCAGAGCGAGAGGAAGACACAGAATCCGAAGCAGGCTCCAGGCTCTGAGCTGTCAGCACAGAGCCCGACGTGGGGCTCGAACTCACAGACCGGGAGATCGTGACCTGAGCCGAAGTCGGACGCTCAACCGACTGAGCCACCCAGGCGCCCCTAGTGAAGGTTTTCTTAGGCAATTAACGTGTGAGCTGAGGCCTGAAGAAATCTGTGAAGTGTCAGCTGGAAAAGAAGGTAAAAGAGACCCCGGGCTTCCAATCCCTGATGCAGAAAGTGCTCTGTGTGTTTTAGGAAAGGAAAGAAGGGACCTAAAGTGCAGTGGCGAGAACGGCATGAGATGACCCTGGAGAAACGGAGGTTGGGCCACGCTAGGCCTAGAGGGCTATTTTCAGAATGTGGATCTTTATTCTAAGAATGACAAGAGGCCCTCGATAGGGGGATCAGGCACTGACGTGATCAGGTCTGTACTTTTTAAGGGATCTCCCTGGTTACTGTGTGAAAAAGTGGACTGAAGAGTACAAATTGGGAAAGAGTTTTCCTCCTGAAAATACATCCGTCGCACGTACTTTAGTTTGTGGGTTGTTACAAACCTGCTTTGGTTTCCCCGGGTGCCAACTGGCGAGCTGGCGATTCTCTGAGCGCAGCGTTTCCGCAAAGTTGCCGGGAAATTGATCTGCGGAGACCCCAGGCAGCTCCTGCGGTCTTGACTGCTCCCTGTGTGGCCCCAGTGCCCCACGCAAGAGCTGGCATCTCTGTGTGCGCCAGGAGGTGACGACAGTGGAGACGGTCCGCATGCACCCCTTTTCTGCGCGAATGTTTCATGGTTCCGGGTTTTGAAGAAATCCGCTTCACATCTAAGTGCCTTGTTTCCCCCGGTGAGGAAGGCGGCTCCCCTAAGGTTGCGTGGTTCAGTCTACACATCACTGGTCTCCTAGCCAGCAGTGCTGGGGTTTTCTGATATGCCACACTCTCTGTATCTCCGCGGTGAGCAGATCGGTGGTTTTTAGAATTACCAAGTTCGCACGTGTTCCTTTTCCTTCCCTTTCCCTTTCCCTGACGACCAAAAGTGCATTATATCCTTTTTCAATGACCAGTGAAAATGTATTGAAATGTACTGCTCTAAGGCATGAAACATCTTTTTACCAAAACCGGAAGCTTGAAGACTTCTGAGAAGCGCCTTCCCAGGAGAACAAGACTTCCCATTTCATTCTGACTAAGCTGAAGATATTGCAAGACCAGCATTTCTGTTTCTAAGTCAGTCCAAAGTCCGTAAGCCCGCAGAAGTGATGAGTGGAAAGAGAAATTGGCTGAGCTTTCAAGAAGTTTTACTTGATTTGAACTTGAGTTCAAAGGTAGACCAAAGTTCGAAGTTGAATTTGAACCTTACCATGCCAAATGGGCTTCCCTTAGCCTTAATTAAAATGTTAAGTACGAGGCAGGCCCGTAGGAAATGCAGCAGTTCGCAGCACAGGCTTTGGAATCCGGTGATCAGAGTTGGAATCCCCAACTTCTCCATCCGCGAATTTTGTGACTTAGGAGAAAAATTACCTTCTTTTCAGACTTAATTTCCCTGCTTGTGGAAGAGAAATAATGACGTTTCACAGTATGTATTAGATGAGACAATATATATAAAGGACCATATCATCAGAGTTCCGTATAGAAAACAGAAAACCACTCCAGGCATTTCAAGAAAGGGGTTTAAGACAGGGAAAATCAGGGAGGGGTGGGAGATGCCACAAGGCCACTGACTTGATGCCAGATTGCCGTGGTTGTGGTCCGGGGGTCAGGCAGCTTCTCCTGGTCAGCCACGGCTGCCGACACGCCCACCTCTAAGCCATGACCCTGAGGACAAGACACGGGAAGGCTGAGCCCAGGCACTCACACGTTTCTGTCTCTGATTTGCCTGCCAGCATTCACAGCAGTAAGAAGACGACCTTGGTCTTGCCCCCTCTCTTCTAGTTTCTCGTGAACACATCTAATGTTCGTAACAGGAGCCTTAGCCACAAAGGAGTATGCAAAATGTAGTTTGTAGCTTTCCAGCTACCGAATAGATGTACGACGAAACGGAACTTGAGAGACCCAATCTTAAGTGTCTGCCACAGGGTATCGCCCGGGGCGTGGCATACAGCAAACGCCCAATAAATGAGAGCTGTTATTGGTTTTGCTGCTGTTGGTGTATTAGTAGCAAGAGTACAGATTTCATGTGTGTACACATATTTGACACAGGTTATGACACATAATTTACTATTTGCTTGTATTCCTCGGGCACGTACTAAGGATGCAAATACAGATCTCCATCCATGTTGTAAAGATCTATGATCTTATTTATAAGATCCCTCTTTCTTCCCATCAAGATGGTAATAAATAATGAAGCAAATTTCTATGTATTGGTGATTCAGTTAACACGATAACTGACTTGACGTAATAGGATGTGATATGATACGCCTTGCAGAGTTCAAACATAGACAGCTAGCTGATCTTACAAGGTGTCTAGGCACAGGCCGAGTCTTCTCTCCTATAACAAACTGGAAACATCCCAATCACTTGGAAATTTTTATTTTCTGAAGGCTAATAAAAGAGTGATCATATCAACAGTGCTATGCCATTAAATGCGTTTTTCTCCTCTCATCTCTCCCCTATTCATTTCCTTCTGTCCTGATATCCCTTTGGCACCCAGACACCCCATAACACACTGTCTGTGGCTTTTTTTTTCTTCTGTCACCGTTTTAGAGTGAGAATAAAACCTTAAAATAGTAGGTCACTTACAGAGTTCCCTAGGGTTTTTCTGACTCAGCAACACCTGTTTTCCAAATGCCCTTTCTTACCTGGGGGCTCTTAGATTGTACTCAGATTTTGCTTGAGGAAGGGAAAATCTAGTCAAAGCAATTTAGAAGAATAGACCAGCACTTTTGCAATGGACTGAACATACCTGGGGGAGTAGTTAGTTGGGGCATTTGACCTGTCATTGGAAGGACAGGCAAATGGTAGTGTAATATGCTTTTCTCCTACATCGAGTTTGTGGCATAAATTTTCCTCTTAAACTACCTTTATTTTGTTCTCTTTTTAATGTTTTCCGACCAATCACATTTCATAGGAAGGACGCTTATCTTCAGAGTCAGTATGAGAAACTGAAATTTAAAATGGTTAGGGTCAAGAAAATTGAGGGGTGCCTGGGTGGCTCAGTCGGTTAAGCACCTGACATCAGCTCAGGTCATGATCTCACAATCTGTGAGTTCGAGCCCCGCGTCGGGCTCTGTGCTGACAGCTCAAGCCCGGAGACTGCTTAGGATTCTGTGTCTCCCTCTCTCTCTGTCCCTCCCCCACTCTTACTTTGTCTCACTCTGTCTCTCAAAAATAAATAAATGTAAAATTAAAAAAAAAAAGGATTGGAAACATCTGTTGTTACTCACTTATGTATTTATTCAAAAAAATATTTCTTGGACACCTACTTAACTACATTTAAAATTCAGAAAACTTCCTTCATTGTGTTATTTCTTTGCGTCACATTTTATTTAAGGACCTTAAAAGTTCTTTGCCAAAAGCTTTGGATATATCACTGGGGAAAGACTATGTAAGATTCAGTTTCCGATCTCACGGAGCTAACATTTTAAGAAAATGAAACTATTACATATAAAATGACAACAGGCAAAATAGTATTGTGTATAATTTAATGGATCACATGGTACTAAATAATGAGTTAATGATCTAGCATTATGAACATTATACTTTTTTTGTTGGTGCTGTTTAATAGACCATCATTCTTTTTTTTTTTTAATTTTTTTTTTTAACGTTTATTTATTTTTGAGACAGAGAGAGACGGAGCATGAACGGGGGAGGAGCAGAGAGAGAGGGAGACAGAGAATCGGAAGCAGGCTCCAGGCTCTGAGCCGTCAGCCCAGAGCCTGACGCGGGGCTCGAACTCACGGACCGCGAGATTGTGACCTGGCTGAAGTCGGACGCTCAACCGACTGAGCCACCCAGGCGCCCCTAGACGTCATTCTTTAGAGCAGTTTTAGATTCACAGGAAAATTGAGTGGAAGGTAGATTGATTTTTTTGTTACCCTCTGCCCCCACACATACATAACCTCCCCAGTATCAACATCCCCTACCAGAGTGGTACATTTGTTACAATTAAGGAACCTGGTTTACATTAGAGCTCACCTTTGTTCTGTGCATTCTGTGAGTCGAACAAACATATAATGACATGTAGCCACAATTACGATATCATACAGGGTAGTTTCAGTGCCTTAAATATCTTCTGTTCTCTGTGTATTCATCCCTCCTTCTCCCCAGCCGCTGGCAACCACTGGTATTTTTTTTTACTGTCTCCATGGTTTTTGCCTTTTCCAGAATGATATATGTTTGGAATCATACAGTATGTAGCCTTTTCAGATTGGCTTCTTTCACTTAGTAGTAAGTATTTAAGTTTCCTTTATGTCTTTTCATGGCTTGATCATTTCTTTTTAGTACCGAATAATATTCCATTGTCTGGATGTGCCACAGGTTACTTACCCATTCACCTACTGAAGGTCATCTTGGTTTCTTCCAAGTTTTGACTGTTATGAATAAAACCCCTACAAATATCTACATATGGGCTTTGGTATGAACGTAAGTTTTCAGGTCCTTTGGGCGAATGCCAAGGAGTGCGGTTGCTGGATCACGTGGTAAGAGTGTGTTTAGTTTTGTAAGAGACTGTCCAGCTGTCGTCTCAAGTGGCTCTACCATTTTGCATTCCCACCAGCCATGAATGAGAGTTCCTGATGCTCTACAGTCTCACCAGCATTTACTGTTGTCCGTGTTCTTAGATTTTGACCCTTCTCACAGGGAGGAGTAGCATCTAATTGTTGGTTTAATTTGCATTTCCCTGATGACGTATGACGTGCACATCTGTACGTGTTCTTTGGTGAGGTGTCTGTTACGGTCTTTGGCCCATGTTTTAACTGCATTGCTATTGTTGAGTTTTAAAGTTCTTTGTATCTTTTTGACAACAGTCCTTTGTCACATGTGTCTTTTACAAATATTTTCTCCCAGTCTGTGGCTTGCCTTCTCATTCTTCTGGCACTGTTATTGCAGAGCAAAAGATGTTGATTTTAATGAATTCCAGTTTATCAGTTGTCTCTTTCATGGATCGTATCTTTGGTGTTGTATCTAAAAAGTCATCACCATTAAAAAAAAAAAAGTCATCACCATACCCAAGGTCGATCTAGGTTTTCTTCTAGATTATCTTCTAGGGTTTTTATAGTTTTGTGTTTTGCGTTTAGGTCTCTGCTCCATTTTGAGTTAATTTTTGTGGAAGGTGTAAGATCCGTGTCTGGATTATTATTTATTATTTATCTATTTTCTTTGCATGTGGATGTTCAGTTCCAGCACTGTCTGTCGAAAAGACTGTCTTTGCTCCGTTGTGCTGCCTCTGCTTCCTTGTCAAAGAACACTTGGCTGTGTTTATGTAGGCCTATGTCTCGGCTTATATATTTTTTCATTTATCTATACTGTCTTGGTTGATGTAGCTTCGTGGTAGACCTTGAAGTCAGGTAGCATTAGTCCTCCCACTTTGTTCTTATTCCTTCGATATTATGTTGGCTATTCTGGGTCTTCCTTTGGCTTCTCCGTATACACTTTAGAATCAGCTTGTAGATTGTTGATACCATCAGCTTGTAGATTGTTGATACCCACAAAATATGATGTGGATTATCTCTTCATGGATTTGCCTTTTGGAAAAGGCAAAAACCATAGAGACAGTAAAAAAAATATCAGCGGTTGCCAGTGGAACCTCTGTGGAAGGAGTGAGGAGTTCCTCATCCAGTATCTCAGTTATAACAAAAAGTGCCATCTGCCTGCCGACAGCTGTGAGAAGCGCAGTAGAAACTACGAGTATACTTTTCACAAGAAAAGATGGATTCACAATTCACAAGACGGATTTGGATGGCATTTTCCTGGTAGCGAGGCAGGTCCTCTAGAACCCGGCCGCTTTCAGCAGAACCACCTTTATGCCAATAATTCTTTGCTGTGATTTAATCTTAGAAGCGCCACCGAGAATTCTGTGAGTCAAGCGGGGCCTAATGAAGCATATCTACTGATTAGGAATGAAATGAAAACAAAGGTTTTCTTTATAAACCAAACTTCTCTGTGTACCACATCTGAATGATAAGTTCCTGAAACGTCTCAGCACTAAAACCCTAGTGGTATTTAACAGCACAGTAAAGGGAACCAGTGATAGATTATGGAAATAAGTTTCATTACTTAATGGCTATCCCGTAAACTATCACTGGGCGTTGATACTAACATTGCAATGCCAGGCCAACAATATTTTAAATGAAACCTTAGGTTAAGAAATTTTCATTTTTAGCCCATGCCTTCCCACGGTCATCCAAACGAGGATACGGTTTTTAAAAGAAAGATATAAACAGCAGATTTAGAAGTAAAAAGGAAATCAAAGTTTTTTGGTTTTTTTTTTTCTTTTTTTTTCATTTCAAAGTGACATATAGGGATTTTCACTAGTCCTTTGGGAACAATAGCTAATGAAATGATAAGCACTTCACAGCCAGAGATTTTATGGCTAATTTTACATTCCACTCAGGTGAATACCTATTAGTTTTCCTTATTTACATAGATGATATTTTAGCCATACAGGAACTGTCATGCGGGCCTCTAGGGCATTTTTTCTGCCCTCACATTTTCAAAGATTAGATTCACCTTGCCCCAACTTAGAAACATTGCTTCACATTTAAATCGATATACCTAGACCAAAACAATAGGCAGTAACTGTGCAGGTAGAGATCAATATTTTTTATTTATTATTTTGAGTATCAATTTCGAAAGTCGAAACATGGTAAAGTCCCAGGTGTCACTAAAGACCTCAGAAGATCCCCTCCACTGCTAACTTTAAACCACAAATAAGAGGGGTGCCTGGGTGGCTCAGTCGGTTAAGCGACCGACTTCGGCTCAGGTCATGATCTCGCGGTCCGTGAGTTCGAGCCCCGCGTCGGGCTCTGTGCTGACCGCTCAGAGCCTGAAACCTGTTTCAGATTCTGTGTCTCCCTCTCTCTGACCCTCCCCCGTTCATGCTCTGTCTCTCTCTGTGTCAAAAATAAATAAACGTTAAAAAATAAAAAAAAAAAAAACCACAAATAAGAGAAACATCGATGAGTTAAAAGGATAAAACGACATGGATTACTAGCTCTTCTTCCAATCTTTTACGAATATAACAACCATCAAGGCTAATTTGAAAAAGTGCTTATTTAATCTTAGCTTCATGGTCCTTAAGCCTTTGGCTCATATTTAGCGCTGAAGTTTAAACCAGAGATTAAGTTTTTATAATCTAAAGGACTCCAATTTTCAAAGGAAGTAAAAGAGATTATGTTAAAACTCTAGATTTTTATGGCTTGGTTTTGTTAATTAAGCTCCATTCTTGGGGCGCCTGGGTGGCTCAGCTGATTAAACATCTGACTCTTGATTTCAGCTCAGGTCATGATCTCACGGTTTGTGAATTTGAACCCCACGTCTGGCTCCCCCTCTCTCTGCCCCTTCCCCACTCGCTTTCTTGCCCTCTCTTTAAAAATAAATAAGCATTAAAAAAAAAAAAGCTCCATTCTCCTAATCTCCCATAATTTCAGGTTTCAATATAATGTCCCTGTTCACTGAAAGAGATTATTTTAGAATTCCCAGGGTCAAAGATTCAGTAAGGTCTTGCCTTGGTGCCCAGACCATTTGTTCAAGAGAACAAGCTCCATTTTAATTGAATCACGGTGACTGCCTATTTCACTGAGCTTCCTTTTGTGGGTTGTGAAGACTTAGGGTACCCACAGTACCCCCACTAATCCTGTCTACGCAGTCTCTTGTGTCAACAACACGGGGGCACACTGAGAGGGTACAAAGTGGTAAACGGAGCTCTTTCAAAAAATGTTACCAACACAGCTAATTAAATAAACTGTGGTTTTGACCCAACAATATAAATAAGTGAAACGTGTATCCAGAGTATTTTAGTCACTCTGACTCATGGTGGAATCAGGCCATTTATGAATTACTGTTCCCAAGATCTGACACTCTTGTTGGAGAAGGCTGAAAAATTTTCCATGATGCCAAGACAAGTGATTCATAAGGTGGTATTTAATTTTTACATATAATTAACATTTTTATCCTGAACCCACTTTGATGAAATATTTGCACTTTATGTTGAATATAACTTTAATATCTTCTTTACTCAGTGGAATTGGCATTTTCACATGAATTAAAAGTGCCAAATTCCGAATAGCTCTCGCTGAATGTTGACATTACAGATGTCATTTACAAGAGTGAAAGAAGCGGCCCAAAATAGCAAAGCATTTTCCCTTTTGTGCTAGAAGATGTTTTAAAACTTTTCAAAAGAAAGAGAGTCCCAAGCGACAGAGAGTTGATCTTTCTGCCTTTGGTGTAAGAAGTGATTTTCTTTTTGGTGGTTTATGTCCTTCGGTGAATCTTTAACCTATGAATTTCAGACTGCTGAATTTAGCTGGTTAGTCTGACCAGGTATCAGTGGACTGAGGCGTTTTGCTAGAACTCGGAACAGTTGACTTAGACCGGGTTGTGAAGGGCCTGCGTCCTGTTTTCTGAATCGGGAGCGATGAAAGAAAATGCCAGTGGCAGGATAGAGAGGCAGTTAGAGGGAGACGGAGACCAGAATCCGTAGGTAACTGGTGCCGCCTCCTTCTGGTTGGATCTGTCACGTGCACGTCTGGTTTTACACGTCTAAGGTGGAGCTCGGCGACAGAAAGTGTCAAACATCGGCGTTTTCTCCTGGGTTTCGTCTTTAAGAAATGGAGAGCACATAACAAGGAGAAAGTAATGTCACTGAGGGGAGGACGTGGAATTTTCTCAGGGCTTCATTTCTGGGATTCTGATTTTCCAAACTATTCAATTATTTGGCAGTGGGCCTAACTATCCTAGCCAGTATTTCGAAATTTCCCTCCAGTTTACTGTTGCGATTGATTGAAAGTGCAGTTTTGATCAGAAAGGTCATTCCATCCTTGGAAAGGCCTCTGAAAACTCATCAGCAGCTTCAGAGTGATTTGTTTTGTTTTTGTTTTTGTTTTCCAAATCAACCCAAGTGTGTCCCAGTGAAGGCAGATCATTTCCACCCGTGTTAGGGAGTCAGGGGTCCCAGGGGGCGGGTGTGGTGTCTGTGCCGCAGAAAACACTGATGAAGCTGCCGCTGATTAGCAAACTCGGTGATGATTTCATCTAAAAGGATAAGGATTGAGTAAATCAGCGAAGAGAGGTCTCCTGCCCGACCCTTCCAGACCGAGGGTGAGGTCCAGCTACAATACTTTGGCTGACCAAGTGCAAGGAATGGGGCAGGAATGGGACAGGTGGATCCGAGTCCTCCCGTAGGGAAGATTTTCTTTTCGCAATTACTGGATCGGACTTCACTCTTTGTTTGTTTGATAAACATTAGGTTTGTATGTTTTAGGAATCTTTATTGGAGATGCTTAATTGGCAGTGCGTGTTTAGCGTAAAGGAGAAGAGCACCGGAAAACAGCTCGCGTGGGCCCAGAACCTCAGCTGAGCCCCTTGGTGGACTGACTTCGCTTCTTAGCGGGCGGCAGAAGGCACAGCACGTGTGGTTCAAGTGAGCTGGCGCGACCCCAACCCGAACTCTGCTTCTTGGCTAGCTGTGGGGCCTGGACTTCAGCTCGGGCTGAAGGTTCAAGAACCCAAGAACGGTTCAAGAACCGTCCTCCGCAGATAACTATCGTAGGTCGGGGAGAATCGCGACTATTAAAAGCGATAATGATTGCAAAGCGTTTAGAACAGCGCTCTCGCTGTCGGTAACCGTCATTGTCGCGGTCATTACTCTTCCTTGTATCTGCTAAGAATTCGGCTGCTGGGAACAGAAATGCCAACAATAGCACGAAGGAGAAGTTCTCTTATCGGGAGAGGTTTTCTTACCTTTCACAAGAAGTGAAGAGGCAGGGCCATGACAGGCTCTGGTTCAGCAGCTCAAGAATTCAGGCCTGAGATCACTGCGGTAATCTTGGCCCTTCCCTCGTGATTGCCTCTGAGGTCCAAGGTGGCCGCTCTGCCGTGGCCTCGTGTGCTCGGCCCCGGCAGAGAGAACTGAAGGCTAAAGGGCAAAAAGATACTACCAGCTGAGTGTGCCTGCTTTTAAGGAGCTTTCCTGGAAAAGCCCTACCCGGCAACTTTCGCTTACGTGACACTGGTCTGAAATCAGTCACGGGCCTCCCCTCCACCCATGGGTAATGAAGGCTTTGCACTTGGCTTCTCCCAACGAAATCAAAACTCTCTTAAAAGAACGGGCATGAAGAATGCACTGGCAATCTCTACCACATTATTTTCAGCGGCGTTATTTCTGTCATTATGGTTATTATCTTGAAACAACACCATCTTTCTTGCCTGTAAAGTTTCCAAAGACAGAAGCCATACTTCTTGAATGTGTCTACGTTAATCTTTAAAACCGCACCAGAGGAGTCTGCAGGTAGTAGAGGCCATTATTTTAATTGGTTGAGTTCTGGTTTAGCCTTTGACATTACTGTTCCGAGTACTTTAAGAGAATATGAAACATAAATTATCTAGACTTTTAATGGGGCTAAGGCAAATTCAGAATAAGGCTGTAAACTAAAAATCAAGCTATTCTAAGTGAAATCTTTAAACTGATAAAGCTTTAGATAATTCACTGTTTTAAGCTATCTGCAAAACTCAAAGAACTCGAGTATTTATGGGCCAGGGATACTCTTGTTTAAAAATAAGTTAAGATGAAGTCTTGATAGAAACAGCATTGAAGCATGTCTCTCTCATACTTGTCTCTTTCTGGAAGCCCTATTCACTTGCCTTTTTTAATAGGAATATAGCCACTCACTCCTTTCCCTCCCGAGATCCTCTCCAGTTCTTTACTGCCCTGAATTGTTCACTGCAAACGAGCCTTTTGCCGGTGTAGGAACAGGGCCCTTTCCATTCTGTTCATGAATGTCAGCTTTTGTTACCGTTACCTCAGCATGACTGGCGGGGGCAATGATGGAGATTATGTGAGAAGCCTCTTTTTAGCCTATCGTCAGCTTGGATAAAGAGCGGGTGATGAGGGTGTGAAGAAGAGACCGGAAAACACACGCTGTGGCACTGACTCCGCGAGCGTTTATGACCTCTACTGCATGTGCCCAGGTGGGGAGTATACGAAGAGGGAAGAGGGCATCCCTCGCCCTGCCGGAGCTATGGGTGTAAAAGAAGGATATTTCAAGTGGTGAAGTCCTTTCTCTGCTTTTGAGTGGCAAGAAAGGAAGAGCGACTGGAACAAAAAGCTTGCTGGTCTTAGTGGCTGTATCATCGGGCTTTATGAAAGCCAAGCCAGCACTTAGACTTGATGTCATATGGTGGGAAGTAGGGAGCCGACTGAGGTTTTTGCTGGGGAGCAAGTGGTACTCGGGGACGCTGCGCGACAGTGGCGGTGGATGGAGCCCACGACGGCTGGGAGCCTCCTTGTCTTCCTAGTATTTGCTGGTGACTCGTCTCCCCCCACCCCCTCCTCCTCCTCCTCATGTCTCCCCACCAGGACCACTGGCCACCTCGGCTCGGCCCACCGTTCCAACTCACTTTACCAGCAACTGTGCACCAGTACTCTTCAAGTACATCATAAGAAGCTTAAAATTTCACACAAATGTATTGAGCCCAGGATAACTTTTTTGCTGGTAACAGTCAAGAATGGCCTATGGGGGCGGGGGGTGCCTGGGTGGCTCGGTCGGTTAAGCGTCCGACTTCAGCTCAGGTCGTGATCTCAGGGTCAGGGAGTTCGAGCCCCGCGTCAGGCTCTGTGCTGACAGCTCGGAGCCCGGAGCCTGCTTCGGTTTCTGTGTCTCTCTCTCTGCCCCTCCCCTGCTTGTGCTCTGTCTCTGTCTCTCAAAAATGAATAAACATTTAAAAAAAATTTTTTTTTTTTAAAAAGAATGGCCTATGGAAAAATATGGCAATTGCCTTTCATAACATGTACTCTCAGAGGTGAAGACTATCTCTTGAACATCTCCAGCTTGCCCTTCAAAGATTTTTTCAAAATACAATCCCTGGACATTTCAAACTTTCAAATCTTTGGATATAAGGAAGTCACCTTTTCCTTACACCTTAAATTACCTCAACGTTTGCTCTCAACGTTCCTTTCCAGATTTAAGCAAAAAAGTCCACTCCTACTCCCCTTGTTGTCTAATAAATTCTGATTAGACATCCTGGCAGCTTGTATCTGATCTGAGAGGTTTTTTTTTGTTGTTTTTTTGTTTTTTTTTTTTTTACTTTTCTTGTATGTCTTTATAAAAGGAAGGTCCCATCTTCTAAGTAATTTTAGTCGCTATTTTCTAATTCCGTTATTTTTGTCTTGGAGCTTTTCTAACTGCAATGTGCATGAAGTACGCAGTATAGTGTGTATGTATGTGTACTACGTGGAGAACAAGAACTTCCCAGGAAACAAATACCTCGTGTCCTCGTCCTCGTCGCTTAAGGGCACCATGATTCTTTGGGTTTCGTTTCCAGTATCCTTTATGAGGTCAGCCTGCGGTGACGGTACCCTAGACAGCACTTGCCCTATAGGCCCAATCCTTGGGGAAACAACAGAACACATCCCGCCATCGCTTCCCGAGTCACTGCGGGTCGTTTATAGAACTCACTCTGGGAGCCTGCCTTGATTTCTTTCCTGTGAACACCCAGACGACCCTGTTCAAGTTCACTGCCTCCATTTTGCCCACACACCCCATTTCATTGTGTGAGGCCAATAACCCGTCTGCTTGGCATGCCGCTCCTGTCGGGGGCCCCCAGGGTACCGCGAATACCAGCAAAAGCCGAGGTAACTGATAGGTTGCATTCTTTCCTTCGGATCGCTTACGACAACATCCGATGGGCTTCGTTCCAGCCCTGATTTCTGGGGCGCCGACTCTCAGTGACTCTGTCTGGGGCAGTCGTCTGCAGCCCCAGTGAACATCAGAAGCATCTGTGGAGCCGTTTGAAAATGTGAATGTTCAGGACCTCCCCAAGACCAGATGAATCAGGTTCTCCTGGGGTAGGGCCCAAGCACGTATTTATCTTTTAAAGCTCCAAAGGGTGATTCTGATGTAGAGGCAGATTGAAAATCATTAATCTCAAGAATGCCTCGTCGTATTTACATTTTCTTTTCTCATGTAAAAAAAAACAAAAACAAAAAACAAAATTAAGAATAGGATATGTTCTCTGTCCAAAACCCTTTCTTCTGTGGGGAATTGGCAGAAATGAATTTCTAATGTCAAGTGCCAAGTTCATCTGAGTGTTCTCCCCTGATATTCCAGCTGAGCTGCTCTCCCCACCCCCGGGGGCAGGGGGGGGGGGGGCCCTTAGCTTTTCTCTGACTTCTAGAAGAGCCCGGCCCGCGCTGCTCCGTGTAAATTTGTGATTTGCTCATTGGGCTGCATCCATGTAAATCCACCTATAAACTTACGGATACATTCGTCCCAACGAGGCAGATTTTATTGTCCCTGATTTTAGATGACGAAACGGGCTCAGAGAGTGTAACATAGTTGCCCAAGAGCACGAGGACATGGTGGCTGGAACGAAACTCAGCTCTTCCAAAGCCTAGATTCAGCACCCTCACCCTTTACCCACATTCCCCAAATCTTAATGTTTTACTGTGTCACGATTTACCAGTTGTCCCCTCTTCTCACTCGCTCTCTCGCTTTGTGCACATGTGTGGGTATTAATATCATTCTCTATATATTTGACCGTAAGGTACATATAGAATTCCCACGGAATTCCCATACCATTGCGTTTTATCTTCTGTCACCACAGAACAACCATCAGAAACCAGGAAATTCATATAGTACTGCTATCTCTGTCCAGACATTCAAATCTTACCAGTTTCACCCATAAATGTCTTTTGCAGCAAAATTAAAAAAAAGAAAATGCTTCTGGTCTGGACCCGGTTAAGGATTACATGTTGCATTTGGTCCTCATGCGTCTCTACTGTCTCTGCAAACGTCTTCTGTCTGCCTCTGTCATTCATGGCCTGATTAATTGTGAGGTTGTCCTTTGGAGGGCAGGAATGGCCCTAGCGGTTTTGGTTCTCGGAGTTTGCTGAAGTTGTTTAGAAACCCATGGCTTCATCGACGTACAGCGGGATGGACCACAGCATTGTGAGCATATTGGAGGGCCAGCAGTAAGGATATTTATTATATACTATTCACTACATGCCAGTACTGTTTTATTTTTTATTTTTATTTTTTTTTAACGTTTATTTATTTTTGAGACAGAGAGAGACAGAGCATGAACGGGGGAGGGTCACAGAGAGAGGGAGACACAGAATCTGAAACAGGCTCCAGGCTCTGAGCTGTCAGCACAGAGCCCGATGCGGGGCTCAAACCCACGAACCGTGAGATCATGACCTGAGCCGGAGTCGGACGCTTAACCGACCGAGCCACCCAGGCGCCCCTGCCAGTACTGTTTTAAATGCTTTCCTTAACCCTATATAATAGGGATCATTGTAACTATAGATACAGAATCTGGGAAATAGAGAAGTAATGTGACTTCCTCAAGGTCATCCAGCCAGGAAATGGCAAGGCCACGAGTCAGACCCCAATAAGCAGGCTCCACCCTCGTGGGAGCGCTTAACCAGCCCAGGCAGAGCCGGAGGCACTAGACAGAGTTCTGTGCCCTTGGACAAAAAGTGTCAGCTCTAAAAGCCTCCAGCTCATCAACTGGAAAACGGGACTAATAATTTCTATTTTGTAAAATGAGTTGTAAGGATTGCACACGATAATCTGTTAAAGCACATGCAGCAAGGAGTCCGTTTGTAAAGGAGAGGTGATGGAAATATTGAACAGCTATCCGTAGCTCACACTGAGCTATGGTAACTCGCAGAGTGGACTTTTTTAATCATTGGGAGTAGGAGGGAGAGGGAAACGTAAGTGACAAACGTCTATTCATATTTTTAGAGTTTTTGAGGGCCGGGGAGGGACTAAGCTACAACCAAAACCACCGTCCAGGCAGAAGAGGCCAGATAATGAGTCATGTAACACAATTTTAGAGTGAACTTCTGGAAAGGACTCCTGCGTCTTTAATTATATTAGAAAAGAAGGTATATCTTTCCAGTAAAAAGTCCGTGCCGCCTTATTCTGGGTTGAGGAAGAATTACCTTCCAGCTTCAAAAAGGGGGTCGTTGTCATTGGTGGATGGCAATGAGAAAACAAGAGGGCTTGACAAGAGAGCTTGGAGCACACTGCTGTACAGAATTACTGAAATGCATGGGCATTTTCATGTGAAATTGTCATTTTTCAGCATTATTTCCTGTAGCCGGTAAACAGATTTGCAGGGTGCATCCACAGCCCAAGCACCTCCTGGGCTCTGTGGCGGCCATAGCAGGGCAAGGATCGATTGCTCATCTCCTTTCTGTCAAGGCTGGCTGTGTCCCTCTGAGCCCTTCCGTCCGGAGAATCCCAGCCTTCCTTTAGCTCTTATCTCTTTCCTTACCATGGCCTACGTCCCGGCGCTGTACTGGGGAGCGGAAAATAGGTGGTGGCTTGCAGAGGAAAGACAGAGAGGGACAGGGAGCCCAGGTTCAGGCGGGATTGGAGTTTTGTGTGTGCGAGGCCGGCCTGTGGCCTCTGCTCTTCACCCCTGCCCCAAGGCTTCAGCAAGCCTTCCCGGCCTCTCTTCCTTTCCAGGCGAGCCTTCCGGCCCCGGCCTCCCCCCACCAGCAGCTCGCACCAAAGATCCGTGGGCCACTTGTTTTCAAAGCAGCCCTTTCGACCACCTTTTGCACCCAGCCTATAGGCAAACCACACAAAAGCAGCCCTCCGTGCGCTACCCAGAGAGAGGCCCGTGGCTGTAAACAGAACTGGCTCAGAATGGAACGTAGGGCCCCTTGTCCGAAAACAAGAATTTCAAGAGGGAGAGCGGAAGGAACAGTAAACCAGGCCTGGCCCTCCCAGCTCGTGGCCCCTCCCGTCACACCATCCCTGGCAGGAAGGGGCCCATGTGAGTGGAGAGTCGTTTTTCTGCCGAACTGGCTGGTGTATTTAAAGATCACTGTTGTATTACTGGAACACCAGCAAAATTGTACCGCAATCAAATTCAGATTGCCTAGATTTTATGTGAGAATCTGTCTAGAAAAACGGCACAGGAACAAGCATTCTGATTCGGTGCCTGAACTCCGTGACACTGGGAGAGAGAAGTTCTGTATAGGTTGGAACACACACAGACTCTTGCTTAAAAGGAAGAAAGTAACCCCACAGGCATCTTCAATGCCCAGCCAACCTTTAAGAACCACCGGAAAATAGGTGGCCACAGTCTACCTCCAAAGTGCCCGAGTTACCTGTCCGTGGAAGAGCCCGGGCAGACTCCGCGACAAAGTCAGAGTTAGTCACTGCAAAGAGATTCCATGCTCGCTGCGTTACCAGTAGTCGCACGGCGCCCGTGGTGGACAGGACTGGAAGTCACTAGCTTTTGTTACACACTGTAGGTAGTCAGGGCAGAAATGAGAAATTCCTTAGAAGCTTCTGCTGAGTCTACACTTGAAGCAGCTAGAGAAGACTTAAGAGTTATCCATTGGAGAATTTTCCATAATGTGGATACAGTCGTGGGCAAATGCAGGTTCTGCTCCGTGGGAGACGAAGAGCCAAGAGGCTTAGAGTTGCAGGTGCGCGTTGAAATCGCAGTACCGCTGACTCCGCGAGCGCCCTGAAGCCGGGGGACCCTGCGCCCCTGGACCCGGCTCTGTGCGGAGGTGGTGGGGGGGGGGGTTACTCAGCAGCATGGCCCGTGAGCACAGGCGGCTGCGTATTCCGCTACAGCTCGCCGTTCCCCTCGTCTACATCCAAACTCAAGTCGAATGTTAACCCCCGTACGAAAGGTTTTGTGTCCCGCCGACAGCTAATTATTTCCACTTGCGCTGTTGCACGCTGTAGGAATTTGATTTGACGACCCGGGTTTTCCTCCTTCCAGGATACGAGGTTTCTGAGGTCCAGGACTCACGCGTCACTGGGTTATTTATCCTAGGTGGATGTGTTCGCTGTGTTAGTTGTGTGGACGATTGGCAGAAGGAGGGAAAGGAAATGAAGCGCAGATAAGAGAGTCGTTTAGGTCCTTTAAGGTATTTGGAAATGTGAAGGCAAAAGTTCAGAACAGGGACCTTGTCTGTGTGGATACTCCCCTCCCCGAGTTCCCGGTCAACGCTGGGCACAGAGGAAGTGGCTCCGGAGAACTTTGTGAATGAAAGAAGAGAAGAGAGGCCAGCTCTAGTCGAAGGTGTCTCTGTGGCCACAGACCTCTCACGTCGTGTTCCCTTTTCTATGCGAGGACCCCGAAGTGCCTGTTAGCTTTCTGTTGTTCCCTTGCTGCCCAGAGGCCCCAGTGCAGAATCACCAGAACCTGCCCCCAAGGCCTGATCCTCACCCACTGGTCACTTTAGAACCCTGGCTCCTCGTCAGAGGAATGGATCGTCCCCCCATTTCTGCAGGGCTCCTCCCTGCCTCTCCTATTATTTCCTGCAATAACCGCAAATCGCCGTAAGAAGCTATGGGCACTGAAGGGCCGCCCTTCACGGGAAGGAAATAGTGGATCCTGAAGCCCTTAAACCGGAGGACTGACCCAGTGACTCCCAGGCACTGTAGCTGGCTGAGTAGCTGGGTTTCCAGTCACCCTGTGCCGGCCCCCTTCCCGGTCTGCAAAGGGCCCGCGCTAGAGGAAGGTGCGCATCTCCCTGGAAAAGGCAGCCTGGAGAAGTCCTGATTTTATGAAAATCCAGTATCTTAAAGGCTTCGTGGCGAACCCAGCTGGAGATACTGGGTCACAGTTTTATTGCAAGATGGGCCTTTTCTTAGCGTGTGGCGTTCATTTGTGGCTGATCAAATAGCCGGGTTCCGTCGTAAGAGTCAGCACCTCTTAATGAGATACTTAATTTCTCCGAGCAGACTGAATGCTGACGGTCTTTGAGAGGAACACGCAAAATTAAAACATGAGCCAAGGTATCTATCTGCCTTGGCCCAACCCTCTTCGTTTCACGTTGGGTAGGATAGGAACGCTAATTGCAGGCGGGAGTCGGGAGAGTAGCGGGCTCGCTCGCTCTCTTTCCACGGCTCTCCCGGTGCAGGGCCCACGGGATGGAGGATAACGCGCCCGTGTCGGGTCTGTGCTGGCTCCCTCTTTCAGAACTTAGAGAAGGGAGAGGCCTGTTCTCCCTGTTGCATTTGAAACCCAGATCGCTTGACTTGATTCAAACCGCTCTCGAATGCTCCTTGGGTAGTTTCCCTCTGTATTCGTGAGGTCCTTAGTCCTGAAGTTTCAAAGTAACCTCACCTAGTTCTCCTCCCCGGGCCAGGCACGCACCGACACAGAAGTGGCACTAATCCTTTAAGAAGCCAGGAACTGGGGCAATCGTTGGACTCCGCAAGGTTCTGGTAACTGGATTTTCGTCTCTGGTTACCGATAATGTTTTTAATTTGGGGTTGGAGCTGTTCCCTCTGGCAATAAGTGAAGCTTGGGCAGACAGGGCATGCTATTGTTCTAAAATAGAGTTCAGATTCGATTTTGCCCAAACAGGTACAGAACCGGGAAAACTTGGCTTCTGTTAATGCTGTACTTTGGGCCACATGTTCCTAAATTCTTGCTGGCTGTGTTTCACTTTTAGGAGTTTTACCCTATCTGAGCACCAGCTGAAGGTTTTTTGTTTTGTTTGTTTTACCATTTTTCTTTATATCCATTCAATGTTTGACTTGAACAAATTTGTTTTACTGCCATAAATGGAAAACTAGTCTTACTTGTCCTTATGTGAAAGTAACAAATACAATGAAAACAAAAGTTATTAAATTCTAGCTAGATGATATTGCTTGGGACTGCTCGTTCCGAGCCCAAGGCCTTGTACCCCTTTCATGGAAAGGCAGATTAACCTGGGCTGAACACATGATAGCACCAGACCAAAACCTGCCTTCGGGGAATATGAGACGATGGGCTGAAAGAAAACAAAAAAGCTCAAGGGAGAATCCTGTCTCCTCTGTGCAGTAGTCGTTTGAACGCTCTAGGTTCCAAGGGGTACTCGGCCTACCTCTGAGAAACGCTGCCTTTGGAAACCTCATTGCTTTATATTCGGTGCAAGGAATGAAGTAGCTGACCGGACTTGTGTGAAAACCCCTCTGTAGGATGTCAGAACGCCACAGAGGTAGAGGGCACCAACCCTGTACCCAAAAAGTGCCCTCTAGTAAGGGATGGAATAAATGGATGATCTGAGGAGAGACAGTTGATCAATGTAAAGAACAATTCCGAAACATGCAGTATTTGATCCTAGAACGTGACCTGCGGAGGAGAGAAGGCAGATCCGTGTTTGGTTCACTCGTGGATCTACCCTCCCCCCCCCCCACCCGGGCCCCGTCCGTCAGAAGAGTGCTTAGCACCGAGTAGTCAGTCAACAGGTATCTACAGAGCCAAAGAATACAAACCCGGGTCCAGAGTCTCATAGTGGGGATGGAACCCTAAGGTTCAGGGTGGGGATGGGATTGGTGCAGGAGGGGGATGGGGACGCAAGACTCTGGCAGGATCCCGAAGTGATGGGCAGAGTGCACACACGGGCACACACGCACACACACACAAGGGCACCCGCGTGCTACCACGCGCCCGGCGGCTCAGGATAGCACGTGTGCGAGCAGTGGATCGGGTCTGAGGTTGTGACCTTAGAACAGCCTCAAAAACGCAGACCCCTGTCCCCCGTGCGTATACTCCTTTCCCCAGACCTCACCCCACCCCCCTTCCTGTTTATAAACGTCTCGTTTACGACCGACGGGCTCCCTGGGAGAGGAGTTGTTCCAGCAAGATGGGCCCTCTCCTGTTCTAGGAGCGACCCCTTCTATTTCTAGGAGCGTGAGGGGGGGGACATTCCGCGAAACCAGCTCTACGCGGGCACGCCGTTTGCGGACGTTGCTGGATCGCCTCACTTGTGAACGAGGCTCCTGAAAACTCGGTGGCCGAGCTGTGGTGCCGGTTGCCACGGTGCCCTCTGCGGTTTTTGTTAAGAGGAATCCGTGCTCCTCTGGTATGAAGTCGCCATTAAACTGTTGGCCGGTCTAGAACCAGCAAGGTCTCGGGTATTATTCTTAAAGGCTAACCAAGCAGATCGGCAGGGTGGTAACCGCGACTGCGAGGCAGCAGGGGGGGCGTGTGAGCTGTCACCGCTCTTTCTGAAGCACCCCTGCTGTCACGTAAGGGGCCGGGGCCTCTGGGCCTGTCGTGAGACGGGAGCGGGACCGAAGGGCACCCCCTGCTCCACGCCAGAGGCATTTCTCAGGGCCGCCCGGGCTTGGCCAGAGGCTCCCGTTCTCAGAAGTACGGTGCCACGATTTCAGTCTGATCTCAGTGTGCGTATTGCCCGTGCCGGCTTAAGTGATCCGGAGCCTCCGGCTCAGTTCTCCTGGAGGCTGTTTTTCAGAAAGCTCACTTTTGCCTCCTTTCACGCCACGGCGAATTTTCAAGTATGGCCGAATGAGAACGCAGGCCAAACCACGAACCAGAAAGCGAGGCGTGAACCTTCATTTACTGAACCTCAAACCCAACCTCCGTTTTTCAACTGCACCGCAGACTCTTTTTTTCTAAACAGACGAACCTAGGGAGACACCGGCAGGAACCAAAACTTCGCGTCTCCTACACTAGGCGAAGTTAACACCGCAAGATACTCTGAGCGTCCAGCTCTGAACCGAGAGCTGGAGTCTCGGCCTCCGATGAGCCTGTCGCTCTGGGGAGGGGCGCGCTCTCGTCCGCTCTGGCCTCCGGCCGGCCACGCGGGGGCAGAATTCCCGTGCGAACTAACGAACGCGTTCACGTGTCTTTGTCTTTCAGGTTCAGTACTTCTTCAGGATCCTGGATAACTAGCAGTAGAGGAAGCAAAGAAGTCACAGGCTGGGGCAGCCACACAAGACCGAATCAGGCACAGGAGGAACGTGTTCATTCTTTTATTGTCCATTGTTTTAACCTGACTGAATACAAGATCAACACTGTACTCCTGGCGATTATTATAGATGTTAGAACATGGATTTTGCACTGTAGACAACATTTAACACCGGTCTATGGGGTACTGCATTGCTTTTTATAAAGTCCAAAATAAAGATTTATTTTCAAACAAGTGACTTTGGTTTATTTCATACATTACACTTTTTCTTGCAGAAAAAAATAAAATTGTACAACTGCATAAATATAAAATTCTTCCACCATGAAAATGGTTAAAACATTCATAAAGACACAGCACCAGCGTGTGATGCCTCCAGAGAAAGGAAAAAAGGAAAGTAAGAGAAAATGTCCAAAGCGAATGAATGAGTCCTGTCACTTTGCCAAAGCGACAGGCGATCCAGGTCTCGTACGCGGCTTCAGAACATACTGGAGGACAAGGGGAGAACGGCAAGACGGCATTCGGTACAAAGCACGACACAACCCATCACCGTTTCGTGTTTTCTGTAGCGTCACTTAAAATTTCAAGGGCAGTTCCCCCACGACAGCCCCCCCCCCCACCCCCAGCCCCAGGAAAACAGAAAACACAAAGAAAGAAAAAGACCCGACACCACAGGGAGAGAGACTATGTATGGAGTGTGTTAAAAATGCTCACCGATGGGCCGTTGCCTCCGAAAGAGCCAAACCCAAAAGAACAAAGAAAAAAAAAGTACCATGCCAGTTTTATTCCCGTTGAGTATTTACACGGTGGACGGCAAACCTCGCTCACAGAAAGTAGAAAACAGATACGAGAAAACATGGCTTGAAAAACGACCAGGTGCACCTATGGTACCGTACACGAAATCAAACACACGAGGCGGCAATACTTAGGGGCCAGAAACACTGCTTACTACGGGTCAGTAATGGAATCATAATTTACAGTAAAAATGGGCACGTCCCAAGGCTCAATTTTTATTCTCCTTTTGTCATTTACAGTAGAATAAATATTTTGTTGCTATTGCTACACTTTAAATTTACATTCTAACCTATTAAATGCAGAAAGCTAGTGTAAAGCAGAGAGATTAAGTGTAGGTCCCATACGTATGACAGTTTATTCAAGACTAGTAGGTGTTTGTTTTTGTATCTTTAACTGTTTTAAATGGCTAGTGGGAAGGATCTGTGCTTGCGATCAGCTCTTAACTTCAATCTTTACATCAAAGCGTCCCTGGAAACGGTCCTTCTCGCTGTACCCGATGTTCTCACCGAACGCCTTGCACTCGATGCGGATCTCAGTGTCCATGGTCAGGTTGGTGAACTGCACGGCCAGCAGGGGCTGCAGGTACTTGGGCTGCAGCAGCTTGCCGTAGTAGGGGTAGTACTGCAGGGGGAAGCCGGCGTAGCCGCCCAGGCCGAAGTACTCCACGTTCCCAACTCTGTCCTTGTCTTCGTCTCGCTGCAAACCAGAGGGGCACAGGTTGTAACGGCTCGCGACGCGGGAACCCACGGAGCGGCGCGCAAACTGCCGCCCCGGGGCCGCCGCGCCTGCGCCAGCCTCCCCGGGAGGCGGGGGAACGTCAGCCACCGAGGACACGGCCGCCTCGCGGACGCGAGGGGAGGCCGCGCACGAGCACGGCCTGCTCCCCTGCAGCCGCGGGCGCGGTCGCAAAAGGAGCCTGTTCTCGCGGCGCAAGGGAGGGAACCGCGGCAAAGGCCAACCAAGCAGGTCTCCGGAGCCCGCACCCCGAGAAAGGGACCTGCCACCGAGAGTCAGAAAGCCACCGGTGGTCGCCCAGTGGATGGCGCTTCAGGGGTCTCCTCCCCGAGGGGCTTGATAACCGCCTCTCACTCTCTTGGCGTCCATCTACTTTCTTGGTGTAGCCATAACACGGGGCTGTTCCCAGACACCCCCCTTCCTCAGTCTGCCCTCTCTAAACATCCATCCGGCAGGAGCCTATTTTTAGGTCTAAGGGGAGCACGCGCTGGTACAGCTTTCGTTGTTTTTTCCAGAAAAGCCCACAACACATTTTTTTAATGGGAAACCGAAACGAAACGAAACAAAAAGCTGGCCTCGAATGTGCCACACGCCACGGGGGCCAGAGAGGCCCCGTGTGGGCTGGTTCACCTCTCGGTCCCGTAAACCAAGATTCCGGCTGATTCGACCCCGGTAATTCGGTTTCTTGTTCTCACGGAGAAACCTACGTACGGTCTGAGTCTTGTTACCGCTTTCTCTCAGACATTCTACCCCACGCCGCTACGGCTCGATCGAGGCCCGTGCCCGGAAGCGACAGGCCTGGCTTCCCCCGTCCAAGTTGCACCTCTAACGGGCGAAGGTCCCACCCGGTCTCCCCTCCCACCCCCCTTTGGTAACCAGGCGCCCCCTTACCTTGCCGGTGCACTGGACGGGCAGGACGTAGGGATTATACTTCATCACTGGGTACGCCTCCGACGACTCATTCTTGGGAGGCTAAAAATACAAACCCACGCCGGTCAACGAGTCTGTGAATCGGTTCCCACGACTTCTGAAAAACCCAAGGGGGCCTGGAGCACAAACGGGCACCCACGGGGCACGAAGAGTCAACTCCGGTAACAAAGCGCAAAACACAAGTCCGTGCCCGCGTTCCGCGAGGCCACAGCGAGGCTGCGACGCGGCCCGGCGCCACGCGGAACTCCCAGCGTAACCCAGGGTGACAAGCGTTCCTCAAGGACGCTGGAAAATAAAGGCCAACCCGGCACTAATATTCCTCATTAAGAAGGTCATAATAATTGGACGGAAAGGTTGGTTGACATTTGTTTTGATGAAACTTGGGCTTCCCTCCTACCCCGTGAATAAATCATGCCACCCGGTTCCCTCAAGCAGGTTTTTTGGTTTTTTTCGGTTTTTACTTTTCCCTTTGACTCTCCGGGAGACGCGCTGCCATTTAAGGAGCATTTCCAACTCTTTCTGTCAAGTCCTATATGAAAACCAGTAAAGGCAGCTGGGCCCCGCGTGAAGGGTCTCGTGAAGGCGCGAACCCCCTGAAGGGGCCCAGAGTACACTCTGAACATCCCTGCCGCGAGGAACCGTCTAGAGCGCTCCCTCCTACAGCCCCGGCCCCAAGCCACCTCAGGAGAGGTGTGATGAGCATCGTTCCCCGAAGACAGCCACCCGCTTGCTCCACCAGGTCAGGACGGGAGTCTCGACAGGAGACGTAACACATACACAGCCTAACCGAAGACAAAAGGGGCAATTCTGCGAATCACTAGAGAACTACTGTTTTCGCTGCTCTTTGTTGTAGAACACGAGAAACCGACCATCTAGATCGGACTCCCTCGGACCTTTCGGCCAGCACCACCACGACCGTTAGAGACACGAAGAGAAAACGCTGTTGATAAAGAAGTTGCCAGAACGTATCCCTCTGAGGGCGAGGCAACAGGCACCTGGAGGACACCCTGGGGTACCGCACCCTCTGACAAGAAGAATTCCTAACGACAAGAAGGGGTGATGAATTAGAGGGTGGCAGCGGGTGGAGACCAGAGACAGGACAGGACAGAAAGAGGCGTCTTCCCCTCGGGCCACCGCACCAATCCCGTTCGTGGCGGAAGAGCCGGTTGGGCTAGGCGAAGAGCTCCCTGGCGGATGCGCCCCAGCCGGAAGTGTGACGGGCCGCTTCTCACCATCTCTCCTCCGTCACATCCTGACTCCAGTACAAAGAAGACTGAAGTTCTGTCGGGAGCGAGGTGCGCCAGCTTCCGTGGCGGCAGGGCCGTCGCGTCGGCCAGCCGGGCAACCGTCCATCCCACACACCCTCTGGAGGTGGTAAAGGAGTTTGAGGCGCCCCACTCGGTTCCGTCAGAACTTCTCATCTCGGCCTCGGTTTTCTTTTTGTAAATACGAGTCGGGAGCGGCAAGCGTCGTGGCCACAAAGTAATGGCATAGAGCAGAAAGCGAACGAACGAGAGAGCCAGGGCCCGGAAATGAATTTAGGTTTGCTCGTGTCACTCAGCACCCCGCAGTCAATTCCTATCAGAATTAAAAACTCGGGGCGCCTGGGGGGGGGGTCGGTCGGTTAAGCACCCGACTCCTGGTCTCGGCTCAGGTCACGATCTCACGGTTTGGGAGTTTGAGCCCCACATCGGGCTCCAGGCTGCCAGCGTGGAGCCTGCCTGGGATTCTCTCTCTCCCTCGCTCTCTGCCCCTCCGCCCACTCGCGTTCTGTCTCAAAAAGAAGTAAACTTAAAACCAATTTTTTCTTAAATATTAACAATTGAGAACCCTGCATGGAAGGGTGGATGCGGGAGAGCTGCGGGAAGCAGCCTCACCGAAGGGAAAAGCGCAGCTCTGTTTCCCCTGACCTGAAGGACAGAGTGAAATAACCAGTTTTAGAAGAGCAGAGATAACACCAATACACTTTCCCTTCTTTTAAAGAGTCAACTATCACCACACCTAACGGCGAACGATGGCAAGGTGCCATTTTTCAGTGGCCTCAAGTCCCGTTTACCCACTCGAAGCTGCAACAGTATCCAAGGCCAACACCACGGTTATCAGAGTTCAGCCTGAATGGTGTCCAGCTTCTCGTTTTGCAGGGAAATCTCATTCAGTACCCACCCCCCCAAAAAAAAGAAATAAAAAGGATGGAAGGAAGGAAGGAAGAGAAAGAAAGAGAGAGAGAGAGAGAGAGAGAGAGAGAGAAAGAGAAGAAAAGAAAAGAAAAGAAAAGAAAAGAAAAGAAAAGAAAAGAAAAGAAAAGAAAAGAAAAGAGAAAAGAAAAAAGAAAAGTCACCACTGAGGAGACTAACCCTTCTTTCTATGCTCTCCTCACACCTATTAGATGCTCTGCCCAAATGAAAACGGCTCAAGTTCTATGACTTCAAGCATTACTTGCCTTAGGTTTGAAGCCCAGAACTCGGTTGAGCTTTATGAGGACACACGGTTTGCCCTCTTTGTAGCCGTAAGTCTCATCGTTTATTCCGGAGCAATTTCCCAACCACTCGAGCTTGAACCTGCACACTTTCCGCTCTCCCCGTTCGTTGTTGAATTCTCCCCGTTCCTTGATTTCACTGGGCACATCTGGAAACACAAACACCGTGCTTACAACATGCCAACGACTCCCTCGGCGCCCCCGAGAAAGGAAGCGGAGAGGGTCCCTCCTGGTCATGACGACCCATCAAGACCGGGCCGGTCTGCATTTAGTGCTCGGCCTGAATGAAGGCACAGATTCCCAGCAAACCACCTCTGGTCTCACGGACGCGGGAAACGTCTTTTACCCAAAGCAATTGCTGGTAAATGACCCCGCGTCATGGCTTCACGGGGCTTTGATGATCGGGGCGTGATGTGTGGTCTGTGGCCATGTGTCTCTTCCTTTAAATAACGGGTGACTCAGCTAGTGAGGAGACTGAAAGGAAACCCGATCACCCGTCAGCCTCACTGACACAGGTCAACATCACTGAGCTCATGAACAGGGACATTACAATTAGAGCACAAATGAAAAGGAGCATCAGTAATTTTCAGAACTGGGAGGCTTCTGGTCACAGCTGCCCGGCCACGGCTAAGCCGCTGTCCGTGCCCCTAATTAGCAGGTTAAACGGTAAGGAAAGAATTCTTTTCTTCCTTTTCGCCACTGTTCAAGGTTTAAAAACAATTTTTTTTTTTTTCAATGTTTGCTTGTTCAAGCTGGGACTTCTTCCTGGCATTTGTTCAGCTGAGAAATCGTAGTATTTTTTATTCACAGCCCGTAACAAAGCCAGAGAGAGAGCGCACGAAATAGAGAATTCAGAGTTAGTACAAAAGCATCCTACGGGAAACCGATGCAAATGCCAAAATTTGTATATATTTCTAAGGTCACAAGTTAACTCTTTTTCTTTCAAACGGTCAAGTGCCTCAACTCAGTCCACCTCCAGTGAAGTGATTCACCCTAATCATCTTTCATACAGGCCTTTAACATACAGGCCTTTGAGTTACCGCAAAGTGAGACGAAAACCCCCTTTAAGTCCTAAGGAAAAAGGTAGTGAAAATATTTCTTTTAAATTACTCTTTTCCGGATGGCTTAACGTGACAGTTCGCCCCATAAGGAGCTGGTGTTGGCAGGACAGGAAGGACAGGCACCACCTCGTAACTCAGACGGACATCCCGTCTAAGTGGGTACGAAAACACGGCTGGATAATGCACACGCCAGGCAGTGTATTCCGGCCACTGGCTTAATGAAACCAAGAGCCACCCTTCGCCATTCATCGGTCATTTCCTCATCCAAATGCTCGGCTACCGGAGATGTACTGCACCAGCCACCCCCAGCAGGGTCTAGGAAGGCCTCTACCCTGGCCAGACATCATCCTCTATCCGTATCAGTGTAGTTACGGCCAATTATGTCAAAGAGCCATCGCAAGAGAAGGCCCTGGGGGCCGAGGCAGAAATCGGGAAATATAAACAATCGTGCCTCTCGAAATCAATGGGTGTAAGAGAACCGTAACTGTAATTGTGGTCTGTGAGTCGGAGGGGTGCCTGGAGTGTTTTTAAAATAAGATGCTTTTCAAATGCTGATAATCGTTAATACTTGAAGCTACATTGTTTCTCCATTGCATCCAAGCCTAAACCATAAAGTCTTCTCGCTTTAAAACAAAAAAAAGAAAACAAAGAAAAAAAAAGAAAACAGTGTCCTCTCGTATGGCCAGGGTTCCATCATTGAATTACTTCAAGAGTCGATCTTGCGATTGTTAGATAACAAATAGAAATGGGAAGTAAGAATGAACCAACCACAAACGTCCAAGATGAGTCTACTTACTGCCACAATCTTCAAAAATCATTTCATCCTTCTGGGCTGAATCTTTGTACTTCTCCAGGAACCTAACTATGTTGAGCACATATGCCTCATAGCTCTTGGGGTCGTTCGGGCGAAAGGAAATTTCAGTCTTTTGGATCTGAGGAATCTGTGTTAATCCTAGACCAGGTAGAAAAACACAGAAAACTGTTAGTAAGAAGGCAGTCAGCCAAGATAATCCCAAAGCAGGTTCACAACGTACGAACCATCCTTCACTCATCGCACCTACTAAAAAGAACAGGTTAAATTCTTGCCTCTCTTGTAAAATCACTTGTGTGGCACTTAGATTAAGTACCTGAGTACCAGTGACGGCGTCTTGCTATCCTAGATCATTTTACTTACTCAGCAACACTGCCTGATAGGCATTATCTCCATTTTATGAATGAAAACACTTACTGCACGGAAAGGCTAAGCGCCTGGCCCAAGGTCACAGAGAGGAGGTGGAACCAGGATTTCGATGTGTGTATGCAGCACTCCAGAATCCTTATGTGGCCAACAGTCCCACATGCTCGTGGTCAACAAGACGCATACCCAGCTCGCACGTCGAGCAGGAAGCTCGTTTCCCTGACTGCAAGCCTTTGAGCACAGAGGTCTTTGACTCCTTCTTGTAAGGAACAGATGACCACCCCAAACTCTACAAGACTCCAGACTACTCAACGGAGTATTTCTGTGCATCTTTTAACCCAAATTGGACGAACTTGGCATTTATGTGCAGTTGCCATCCTTGCTTTCCATTCCAAAAGCAAGTGGGTATTCTGAGCAAGTCAAGGGCCAGTGGTAAAAATTCGAAGTATAATTACCCTCCCTGGATTTTCACTCTTTTAACCATTTATTTAAAAAATTTTTTAAAATGTTTATTTTTGAGAGAGAGAGAGAGCGCGCGAACGGGAGGGGCAGAGAGAGGAGACACAGAATCCGAAGCAGGCTCCAGGCTCTAGGCTCTGAGCTGTCAGCACAGAGCCCGATGTGGGGCTCGAACTCACAGACCGTGAGATCATGACCTGAACTGAAGTCGGACGCTTAACTGACTGAGCCACCCAGGTGCCCCTTAACCAACCTTTTAGTCTTTAATTTTCAAAAGCCTCTGCCATCACAAGACTTCCTAGATAGGTATTTGAATAATACTACACAGCACTATAGACAGGGGCGATGAGTGGTGGTGACTCAATCCACTGCCTTTTTTTTTTTTTTAAGTTTATTTTGAGAGAGAGAAGAAGAGAGAATCTGAAGCAGGCTCTGCACTGTCAGCAAGGAGCCCGATGCAAGGGTTGAAGCCACGATCATGACCTGAGTCGGAATCAAAAGTCAGACACTCAACTGACTGAGCCACCTGGGCGCCCTTCAATCCACTGCTTTCTAGCACAATTGCATCACCAGATAAGATGCAAGATGCCTGGTTAAATTTGAATTTCAGATAAACCATCAATTGACTTTTATAGAAGTATGTCCCACGGGGCACCAGGGTGGCTCGGTCAGCTAAGGGACGGGCTCTTAATGTCAGCTCAGTTCATCATCTCCAGTTCGTGGGATTGAGCCCCTTTTTGTCAGTGAGGAGGCTGCTTGGGACTCTCCCTCTCCCTCTCTCAGCCCCTCCCCCACTCATGCGTGCACACGCATGCGCGTGAGCTCTCCCTCTCTCAAAACGAACGTTAAAAAAAAAAGTTATGTCCCATGTAATATTTAGGACACACTTCTATAAAAATCGACTCGTGGTTTACCTGATGACCAAATTTAATTGGGTGTCCCGTATTTTGTTTGCTAAACCTGACAATCCTATTCTAATCCTGGCTCCAGACCCCAGACCCACCCTCTTTGTGTTGGGCACAACACCCCCAACGTGCCACCTCACGTCACCCCGGGGGCTGGTCAAACCTGCAGCCCCACAGGCTTCGCGCCAGACCTGCCAAGTCACAACCTCTGCGCTAACGACCCTGAAGGATCCTTAAGCCTCTTGGTTTGAGAACCGTGGCTCTGGGGAGTTAGAACCGGAGAGTGGTGATCGTGACACAGGCACGACGAAGATGAGAGAACAGGAACTATTTAGCGGCGCCATCTTCGAGGCAGGAGGACAGGCAGGGGCTGGGCTCGACGGCTGCTATTGTTTCTAGTGACTAAGGGCGGCTCCGAGCTTCAGAAATGCTTAAATACCGGGGGAGGCGCAGCTCAGGGGGCAAGTTCTTCCATGCCTGCACTTCCCTAGAAGAATGGGAAAACTACGGATGAAGACGGGAAACGTGTGGGGCTGCCCGAGACCAATGACTTGATAAGTGACACGAGCAATCAGCTCAGAGAGGACAACGCAGGACCTGAAGAATCCAGGGGGGTGGAGAGCTGACAACAGCGATGGAGAAGAATCCAAGGAAAAGTATCGGGATTTGCTCACCCAACAGCCATCAGTTAAAAGTAAACAGCAAATGCTACAATTAAAAATATATTTTTTTAGGTTCTTGCAAACCCTAGAAAAACGTTTGCATGACTAGCGCGATTTAAATCCACTTTTTCCTACATTAAGCGGTGACCATCTGTAGCACAAAGAGACAATATGATAAAAAGTGGCAGAAGGGGCGCCCGGGTGGCTCAGCCGGTTGAGCGTCCGACTTCGGCTCAGGTCACGATCTCACGGCTCGTGAGTTCGAGCCCCGCGTCAGGCTCTGTGCTGACAGCTTGGAGCCTGGAGCCTGCTTCGGATTCTGTGTCTCCCTCTCTCTCTGCCCCTCTCCCTGCTCATGCTCTGTCTCAAAAATAAATAAACATTTAAAAAAATGGTTTTTAAATGGCACATACCTGCAAAAAATAAAATAAAATAAAATAAAATAAAATAAAATAAAATAAAATAAAATAAAATAAAATAAAATAAAATAAAATGTGAGTGGAAGCTTCCGCTGGGATCTCATGCCTGAGAGAGTATGGTCAGTAGGACGGACACCCCACTAAAATGCGCAAGGCCGGGGAGGGGGAGCATTCCTGGTTGGACTTAGAAACCAGACCTTTCAATGGAGGGGACTAGCCTGGACTCGTAGAAGTGCAGGGTTAGGCCCAAGGCCAGAGGTTCACCAGAACCCCGGGGGGACAGGGTGTTTTCCTGGAATAACCCCGCAGTCGGCAGAGAATGCGGCCTGATGGGCACCGACCCCTTGAGGCCCCGGGAGAGCCCGGAAGCCAGAAGACAGAGGCACACGCCTTCCCCTCTGTCCCGCGTCCCACAGGTCTACTGACATCCACGTCAGGGGCAGCGTGTGATGGGGGCGGGAGTGCGAGCAGAAACCAACATCTGCACGTGCAGGGTACACGGCGTTTCCAGGCTTGGGGAGAAGGCAGGAGACGGGGCAGAGAGAAGGGCGAAGAGGAGATCAGTTATCAGAAAGGCAGGCTCTCCCCTAACCTTCGGGAAGGTGGTGGTGGGGAAGGGGCCGCCGGCTGAGCGATAAGGGACAACGGTGCCGACTGCGGTCCCTCGGCAGAGCGGCTGACGAGGCAAAACTCAAAATGCTGACAGAAGGTCAGCGAGCCTGGCAGAGATCTGGAGAGTCTCACTCGGGGGCTTTAAAGGAGGAAGGTGAACCTCGAAGGGCACACTGACAGTACACGGCAAGACTTAATCACGAGGGGCGTCCAGCGCCGGCTGTCCCGCCCCCTTCTGCGGTCCCCCTTCCCGGGGCCAGTCACAGGGCAAGGTGCCATCTCCGGGACTGGGTGATGTGCTCCTCGGATCTCCCAGAGGCAGAAGGACCGCGGGGACAGACGGCAGCTTTACGCAGAGTGCTTCTCGCGCCCTCGTGCTGCCAAGTCCAAGGTCTCCGCTATTCGAAGAGGCCGGGTGATGCGCGTGAGACCCCAAAGCATCAGCCGTCCTGACTCAGTGCTCCGGGATCTTATGAGCAAACGGGCACAGCTAGTAAGTGCATCTTTCAGGAGCCTGGGACTGATGGCCAAGGCGAAGTTCACGCTCAGCCAGAGACAAACACCAGTGATTCCCATCAGCAAGCACCCCTGTGGTTAAGCGTCGAATTTGCGGAAACGGCGGACATTATTACTGCACACCCAGGGGCATCGCGGGCCCAGCAAAGCTGTACGCACCTGGCCTCGTGTGTCTCTAGACAGGGCCAAGGAGAAATCGTGAATATCACGTAACGGAATCCCACCAACTTCCGCCCAAGAGCTCGAACCCTTCGGTAAGTGTGGCTCACATCTAAGCCCCACGGAGCCTGTGCGTTACCGTGTGAGAGACACAGCTCGGAAACGCGTGAAAAATCGGCGACTCTGAGGCCGAGAAACCAAGAGGTAAAATAGTTAAGCACAGGGTCTTACAATCCTGTGACGTGCCCAGGTGGATCAGACCTTGAGCCAAAGTCACTGCCCTGTCCTTTCCACGTGAAGGGATACCACAGCCTTGGGGGAGAGGGAGGCCAGCAGCGACAGACCGACCATGCCTTCCTGTCTTTTGTAGGCTAAAGTCTCCCTTTGCAGTTTCCGAAGGATCTTGAAGGTGTAACTGCCCTAAGCTTTAGTGACCATCCTTTTAAGATACCCAACTTCTGATCTAAAGGTCGCTTCCAGAAAAGAAGCATCCATGATTTGGATCAGGCCATCAGTTCCTCTCTCTAACCCCTCGTCTATGGAGCACATACAGTCAAGTGGGGGCACGATCAAGTGTCTGCTCTCACCCCCCCGCCCCACCTCCGAGGCTGGGCAAGGTCTCACTCCATCCCCCACCAGCTCTGCCTCCCCTTTTCTTCATCCAGAGCTTTCTGGCCTGAGAAGTTCTTTTCCTGGAATCTCTCGGACATCAATCCCCTCGCCTATTCTGTTCTGGGTGATCTTAATTAGGAGAGGTCTCTGATGGGATCTTCTCCAAACCATTAGGAAAATTCCGCTATTCAAAAGTAATTTCTCTACAGCAATTAGATCCATACAAGAGACAAATGAAAAGACCCTTGACCTGGTATCGAAACCCTTTAAATCATTCACTTCACATTATCAGACTCATGGGAAAAAAAGAAAGAAACGCAATCGAATTTGGCAACTTCGTTATTTGGAGTCCAAAGATTTCACGGACACCCTCCAAGGGCCACGTGAATCCCACCTTGCCGACCGGTATTCTCATAAGTTGTGTTCACACTAGACTGGATACTTTACTCCACACTGGCCACTCCTTCAGGTTGTTTAGTCAGAACTTTAGACAAGGATGAGCTTTGTTTCCAGTGGTAACTCCCAGAGGCCAAAGATAGCAGAACACCCAATCACTGGCTTGTGGTCTCAAATGATATTCCAGGAAACAGATACAACCTTTTGCCTCGCCAGTGTTCTGAACTTGAATTGACATTGACCATGCTGAGTTTTATACGGCTTTGCCCTGATGGGGCCGTCGGCCTTAAATTACATTTTGCTTGTTATGTGACAAAGCCACCTAGAAGGACTGAAAGAATAACTTACCTACGTGAAATTTTCATATTTGGTTTTTTAATGAGCACGTTAGCTTTACATAAGAGTTGGGAGTTAAAACAACTACTCTTTGGCTTTGCAGTTGCTTTCCAGAGCTACACTTGCCTTTCGTTGGTTCCCCGTCTCTTGAGCAACAAATCGGGAGAACATTCAGTTTTTGGCTTTAGTAGGTGTTCATAGCAGGAGGTGGGGGGTGGGGGGTGGGGGACTGGCAAGTAAAAGAAACGAGAAGAGAAAGGCTTTCCAGTAAGAATTATTTTTGTTTCCAAGTAGGTTTATAATGTAGCAAGTTTATGAATTCCTCAATCTAACTTGTGAGTTTGAAGCATTTAAACTAGAATATGGCCATTGTAGCCTTGTGAAGCTTGTGTAGCCTTATTCCAGTGAATCCGGAAGCACAGCTGCCTGGACCAGTCATTTAATACACCCCACAGTCACCAGACCGAGAACTCTAAATAGGCATCATTTTCCACAGAAACCTCCAGGAGGGCACCCATGGTGACTAATGAGGGCACACAAGGCAAAGAAACACAAATGTAGCCGTGCACACAGTTCGTGCATACCATTTATCTCCTGCACATTCCAAGCTGATGAGTGATTTGGAATTTTAAAAAACTGGGGGTATGACGTTGGACAGAATCTGGACACGTATCCATACGCACACATGCACACACACCATCTTCCCCCTTCAACATTTGATTTTTTTTTTTTTTTAATTTCTGCAAGGTAAGTATCGATTTACCTAACAAAATTCAGGAAGGGCACAGGAAAAAAGGTGCCTCTGTGCTTTCTGGAAACTAGCAGCCTTGGCCTCGCCTTCTACGTAGGCTCAGCTTTTGACTACGACCTGGGGTCAGCCACAGTCACATCAACACCCTCCCAGAGGCCAGAGAATTTGCTCCCTTTGAAAAGTCTTTTAAAGAAGAATTGTTGGATTTTCTCTAGAGCCTGCCTGGATGTTCAACAACGCCTGGCGTGAGGAAATCTCTCCTCCCGTCTAAGCTAAATGCCACACGCTTTGGTGGAAAGCCCTCCTGCACTTCTGGAATCACCCTTTATCATCAGACTCTTACCTACGGTCCTATGTTCACTTTCAGGTGAACAGAGAGAGCATTATTTAGTTCAGGGGACCTTGGAAGCACAACTAATTTCATAGGGACCTGTCTTTGATATTTTATAGCTCATAATTGTGCTTCTTCCTAATAAAAGATACCAACTTTTATAATGGGAAAATATAGACAGACAAAATGTAAACAAATAGCCAAACCCTACTATCTTACATTAAGCTTTTCTGTTGAAGACCGAGCTGAAGAACAAGCGTATGTAGCAGATTTGACTCATCTAGATACGAAACGTAACGTTCGCCAAGTGGCCAATGACCTGAAGTAAGATATCCAACGTATCTGATGATGTCCATTCATGCATGCACGTGGGAAAGGACACACTTTGCTGATCGGAAGCCCGTAGATGATAGACATCCCTACACTCTCCTTCGTCTCCCCAACTTCTCTCGCGGCCTGTGTGGGATGGGCCCTGGGGTCGCGAGATCACTAGAATAAACGCCCTGAGCAGCCCAGCCCATCCGATGTCACCGCAGGCACCGTGAGGCTGGTGCTCCTTCCACAACAGAGTGCGCCCGGCACAAAAGCTCTAAATGAAATTGCACGGATTCAGCATTTTTCCCCCGTTATCCCTCCATGGAATTTGTTGCCTGGTCCTGTTTGTCAGAGGTCACCGCTCTGCTCACTTGTCTAAAATGAGCACCCAGAGTGAGGCTCACTTTTCTGTGGCTCCAAGAACATTTTTAAGTTAATCGTCAGGCGTCCTGTGTACCCAAGAGCTCACTTATTAGTTGTATCTTGGTCTTCAGAAACGAAGAAGGGCACAGGCAGGTGGGCTGTTGAGGCCTAACGGTGAGGCGGGGACACTCTCAAGAATGAGAGTCTGGAGTTTGCCGCCCTAAACCCAAACTGGGCCCAAACTAGGGATCTGGACAGTAGCTTCTGGAAATCTCAACTGCCACCAATGCCAGCTCATCAAGAGCCCCAAACTCTGGGGGCAAGCTGGCAGGATCCCTCTGAGGGAGGGAGGAGAGGAGGAGGGAGAACGTGAGAGGCGGCCAGGCCGGGGGAGCCCCGTACGTTTGTCGTGTCGGCTCCCAGATTACAACTCAAGAGGATCTGATGGAAACAGCAACAGACAGACAGACACACAGACTTTAAAGCCACTCTATTGGCACTTTGAAACAGCAATTCACCCAAAGTATAAGGAGGCCACGTGTTTCCAATTCTCCCCCTTGAAATTCAGAGTTTGAGAAAAATAAGCAGACTGATGTCATGATTCCTCAAGAATTCTGCTTCATTACGCTGAGATCTGCACTACAGCGCCCTGTTCCCTCTCACGGTCCAAACGAAATCACAACTGCAGGGGGTGCCAGTGTGGCCTGGGCTGCACCCCCCCCCTCCCACCCATTCTGGGTACCGTGGCACCTGTTAATAGTTCTTTCGGCATCCCCTATCTCCACTTCAAAACAAAAAGAAAAGCCATCCCCACGAGCTGGAGAGGAAGAAGAGGAACACACACCTGCTTACCAGGAAGCAGGGCGGCTGGGAATCTCCCCAGACCGTGACCTGCACTTCATTCCCCTATGACTCCGGGAGCGGAGCTGGGGGAGGGGCGGGCGGGTGGAGGAGGGGACTCTTCCAGGATAGCGCCCGGCAGGCAGCAAGGGGCAGGCAGCAAGGGGCGTGGGGGTCACGTGGGGGACCACGTGGGGGAGCGGGGTTGGGAGCGTGGGCAGGTGCGGGCCCCGTCCTCTCCAGGTCTGGCAGGGAACACAGTGAGGGGATGCCACCAGCCACCGGTGGGGACTTCCCGAGAGGGTCTCCCAGGGAGAAAAGCATGGCAGGGCCGACCCGGCCAGCGTGGGTATTTTGAAGGGAGCGGCTGGAGTACAGAACAAATACAAGGTCACTTCGATTTACTTAAAAAAACCTTTCAGCAGGTTTCCTAATCCAATTTCTCCCAAACGCTTTTCGTGGAGAGCCAAGATGCTGTTCACTTCGTGAAACCTGTGTGGACAAAGCATCCCTGAGGGGTCACCCAGGGCTCAGTCTAGAAATACTGAATTCAGTACCTGAGAGGAAACCGCTGCCTCCAGTGCAAGAACAGAAGTGGCTGCTAATAACTACCCTTTGTTTCATGCCATGAGGCTGGCCGCTAGAAGGTCCCATTCGCTTTACATACACTTATTAAATCCTCACAGAGTAGGAGTCCCATTTTACAGATGAGACAACTGAGGCTCAGTGAGATGAAGTAGGGCACGGAATGGTGGGGACTGTGTCCACCTTCAAAGTTCCTGCTTTTCCTTCTCAGGTCAGCTTGACAGTGGAAACCTGTACCGTGGCTTATGAACTTGAGGCTGCTCTCGTATTTAGGTCAAGCGATGTCAAGTGGCCGATCATCAACCATTTCTGACTCACAGAACAATTCGGTGTATTTCAACCTCGTGTGGCAGCTGAAGCTCTCCCCGTGTGCCCTCCAGGCTGTGGGGGCGACCCGTTCCATTATCCCAGAGCAACACGACGACTCTGTAAGGAGGGTCCCAGGCACGAAGGGCCACCATCGCTCAGGCCCAGAAACAGCACGCTATCCTTTTTTCTCCTTAAATTTCACCTCCATTCTGTACCTTGGTCCCCCCTCTGAGACTTTCACGTTCGGCCTATCAGCTTAGCCAACATTACAGTCAAACCCAAATGTCCCGCACGATCGCCACCCTTTCATCATCACCCTTTCATCGGGCCAGGATCGCACGTGTTACTTAGACGAGATCTAGTTACAAGGTAGCGAGGCGTGCTCACGCTCAGAGTGAGTCAGGCGGGCTCGGTGCTCCTGCCTCCGACACAGCTAATAATAGCATCGATAAGTCCGTAAATCTTTAAGTGATGTACCAAGTCTTTCCCACTCACTAGCTTCGTTTGACTTAGCATGCGGGGTTCGTGAAATCTACAACTTTCACGATAACGGAAGCTTGGAGCTACCAACACTGAAGCCGAAAGATCACCGGGGCATTCTTCCGCAGCGTGTTCGGTCTGCAGACCGAAGGAACAGCCTGTCAGAAACAAATTCTTGAGCTCTGCTCCGACAGATGCCAGGGGGAGGGGAGGGTCCCGTTGGGGTCCCCTCGGAGCACGCACGACGGTCCGGGATGCACTTCTCGCCACCCAGGGCTCTGCCCACCTGGCCTCCCTGCTCCAAGGCCACTATCATTTTCAAACGAGCGTCATGTCCCTCGGGAAGGTGAGGGTAAAAGGGGCTGGGCCTAGACGCTCCTGGCAAGGTGGTGGATGAGGAAAAAAAGAAATTACGAAGATAAAGGGCCCAGGCAGCAGGTCAGGGAAGAAGGGGATCCGAGGAAGCACTTTTCCTATGACTCGGGCCAAAGAACGGGAACGCATATTTCCACAATGAGACACCAGCAGTGCTCTGGAGAAGCGACGGCCTGTCAGGTCAGCCCGACTGCTGAGGACACTAAATATAGGGACGAAGAACGTGCCTTTTAGGAAGGGGCTGAAGGAGGGGGAGGGAGATGGGGAAAGAGGGCAAGGACCGAGCACCTCGACCAGATTTGCGAGGCAAGGTCATTGGCAGGTCCCCGCTTAAAAGGTCTGGCACTTTTAGCCTTTTCTTTTTGAAAGTGAAATCACCCTTTCTGCACAGAACGTGAAGAAAGGGTTTGCTTTTATTAGGAGGCTGACTCCCCACGGTTTATACAGACAAGGAGCGTTTTTTTTTTAAGGCTAGGAAATTAAACGCTTGGCTTTGGAGTCAACCTGCAGCTTTCAGTTGGAGAACAATTATAAAGTAGCATCGTAATCAAAGAACCGCTTTCCAAGGGCTTACAGAAATAAAAGAAAAATAAGGGTCTGCACAAATTTATATGACGCTTGCTAATGCTACCATAAAAGTCGCACCAGGAGAGGAGATGCCATGCCTTCCTGTCCCAAAAGCCGGCATACAACCTGTAAAGATCCTACATTTCTCTGCGCACACCAGCGCTTCTACTTCAGCCTTTCCACTCACCTACCGATTTTGGGAAACAGTTGCTGGAAATTGTGGATTATCAAGCAGGTTCAAGTTGTTTTATATTACTTACTCGATTGGTTCCCCCCGCCCCCCCCACACACACACAGCTTCCAAAATCCCCTAGATCTAGATCTGGCCACGTCTATGGTTTTCTAATAGCAGACGACTATTTGACTTGGCGCTGGCCACCTCCGTGTTCTGGAGATCTTCCTTGGAGTCCTTCACACCCCAAGAAGGAGATGGGCACAAGAAGTTTGCAACAAACTTCTCACACTTGACCAAGGCTGCTCAGGGCCATCAAGACGGCCTCCAGACTGTCACCTAATGCAGCTGTTACTAAACACTTGCCAGGGAAAATGGAGAGGGGACACGTCATCGCCACCCCCCCCAGTGGCAGCCTCAAGGTCATTTACAACGCAAGAACCCGGAAACTGCGCAACATTTCCTGTCTCTGGGTCCTCCCGACAATGAATTTGAGAAGAGCCAGTGAGCACGGTCGGGTTTGTGGTCGCCCTCCTGTCTGGTCTTCCTGCCAGCGTCAGGCATATGGGCAGTGGGCCTCCCCAGGGCGCGGTGACGGCTGTGCACAGCTCCCAGGTCACAGCTAAAGGAGACAGTGAAACTGCAAAGTGGGTCTAGACAGCCAAGTAGTAAGACTCCTACTGAACAAGCAGGTACAAACACAGAGAAGTGAGAGGAGAGTGTGTTGTCGTTCAAGGTCAAGCTAAGTCAACAGCAGGTGGGAGAATGGACTCCTGAAGCCGTGGCTCCTGTCCCTCCGGGTAACTGGCCACTTCCGAGCTTCTCATCATCCCTAAAACTAACTTCGTCTTGCTAAACAGGAGCTGAGGTGATTTGTTTTTAAAGGATTTATCGGAGTCGCAGTCCCCTCAAGAAAGTGAAAAATGCGCCTGAGCCTGAAGGGCCGTGTAGTGACCCCACTAACTGACCTGCTGGGCAGTGGGGGAGGTCGCGGCCTCATCGGGAGTCCCGCAGCTGGGGAGAGTGCAGGCTTGGGGGCGGGAGGGGCGGGGGGAGGCTCTTCACCCCTCACTGCAGAGCTGGGAAGACGCGGGGGAGCCCCAGAGCTGTGTCTGCAATGCGGGCAGGAGGCCTGGCCACAACACTGAGCAGTTCTGCGTTTTCCTATCAAACCAGGCTCGGTCTACCAGCGCGTTAACAGACAATTTTCAGAAAAATGTTTTCTTGCGTGAAAATGTGGCACCCGTCTTTCCCGTGGAAGAGCTGAACGTATTCGCGTTACCTGGGGGGGCCACCCGGTCCTGGTATGTGGGCTGGAATTCGCTGATGGTAAGCAGCATCACTTGGATGGTTCCGATGAAGATGCCAGCCAGGCAGCCATAAAAGATCACGTAGAACAGAAGGATCTTAACTGCAAGGAGGACAGACAGAAACAGAAGGCTGTGAGACAGTCACACCCGCAGAATGAAAGGCTAACCTCGGAGATGAAGGGACTTCCTTCCTGCCTTCCCCTCCAGCCTGTCTTTGGAGTTTCCTTTTCTGACACTGATCCAGAGAGTGGACCATACTACCCCCCCACCCCCCACGGTAGGGTAAAAACAGACAGGCAGCCCTCTGTTACAGAGTGTGTGTGTGTGTGTGTGTGTGTGTGTGTGTGTGTGTTGGGGGTAGGTAAGGGTAAGAGGAATGTTCTGCTAGAACTGAGATTATTTACAGGAAATAATCTTTCTGCCTCAATAAAAAACTGTTCATGAAGATCACCAATAAAATCTAGGGCCATGTCTGTGTGCTTATGCAATGCATCTCAAATATGACACTATACTCCCTTAGAGACGTAGGTTTTCTTTCCTTGCTTATCCCTTGACATTTTGAAACTACAATCCAGGCTCTGCGGCTTCTCCAAACATTCGAACGCCTGCAAGTTTTTCTGCTGGGATGGGGCAACGAATGCCGAGAAACCGCATGAAGCTCTTCTGCGCTTTTCTGTCTCCCCACCTCTTGATGTGTATGACGGACTAAACACACTGTGTTTTCCTTCAGGGGCGCCAAACAAGGAGGAGGGGTAAAAAAAGGAAAAACCCTGTAGTAAAAACGGCAAGCGTATTTTTATTCCATATTCTGCCTGGACCCGCAATACTGACTGGCTCGACGAGCTGCATTTTCTTTTTCCCACAGCTAGCAGGACAGCAGGACACGGGCTGAGCTGGCTGCAAAAGCAAAAACACACGAAGCAAAACAGCACGAAGCCCACAGACGGGAACGAGGCTATCAGTTACCGGTTTACGAGGATTATCTCCCCGATTAGCCACATAGTAACAGGCTGTACTAGGCATCGCCAGGCAGCCCCGAGCCGGCCAGCGACTCGCCTTGAACGCAGGAATGGGAGCAGGCGAGCCGGAAGGTTACCGAGTCCGAAACAGGACTGCGCGAAGGAGCCTCGGGTTACTTCTCAAAACCTCCGGATCTCAGGCGGTGAATGCTGGGGTCCTCGGGCAAAAGTCCAGAACAAAACAGAACAAAAGCCTCGTAGAAAAGAAGAGGCGGAGGGACGGAGGGAAAGAGTGGGCACGCTGTCACAGGAGGTAGCCACGTTGCCCTTGACCTGCATTTCAAAGCCCAGCCTTCCAACCAGCAAGTACATGGTTCGGGAAAATCATGCTGGAGCGTTAGTAAAACAATCCAAGCCAAACGCACCTAAGACCAAAGTGTTTAATCGTTACCCTTTTTCTCCTCTATCAGGAAAAAAAAAAAAAAAAAAAAAAAAAGAAAGAAGGAAAAAAGGGAAAAAGGCCAGGCCACAAGCAAAAGGTAAGAAAAGCGGAAAGACTGTATGATCCGGAGCCACAGCTGCCCGGCTCAATCACTGCCTCCCGGCAGGACAAGGGTTAAGTGCTGCATTCTGTATCCAAGCAGCAGTAGGCAAATGGTAAGGCTGTGACGTCAAGAGATCTGGAAAATTTTCCAGCGAACGCGCTCCTAAGAGGTGCGAGAGCTGGTATAACACGGTCAGCAAGGAGCTGTTGCAGCCGCTTTTTCTGTGGCCCCCCACCTCGTCTCGGTGCTCTTAGCTTAACTCCACTTAGCTCTCCCAACAACTGGAGCCATTTTTAATGCTCATTCCTCGGACTCCACACACCTAACTCTAATGACTTACTTAAGAAGGTACCTTAATTGTGGCTGCAGCTGAAAATACAAACAGAGCCCTGGGAAAATTAGTCCTTTTGCAGGCACACTGCTGATGAAGCTGACGAAGATCCAGCCTTTCCCTTCTTTTCCACAGCATACCCTGAGAGAAGCGAGGGATTTTTCTCTTTTGCTCCAAGATGTCACTTAGCAAAATCTCCCCAGTTACGGCTGTGAACCAAGGTCACCTGGTTAGAGGAACGTGAACGTCTGGGGGGGCCATGCGGGGGGCTCACCAGCACGCAGGTGACCAGGGGCTGCTCAAAAAGCTAGACAGATTGTACCAACTGGCCAGGGTGACACAGAAGGTAAGTTTTACAGGCATTTTCCCCTCTTAAGCAATGTGTCTTTAAAAAAAAAAAAAAATACAAGTAACGTAGAGATTTCCCAGTTAGAAAAAGAATGAGTACCCTTCAAAGGGTCACGGGCACAAGGAGACTGGCATCTGGGCCCAGCGGTAAACATAATAAAAACCTACCAATGCCTGCATTAACTTAATGAAAAGGTGGAAACCGCAGGTGATTTGCATGCTGCCATTTCTCCAGCAGGTGACAGGCAAGGCTCCTGCGTCCATCTTGGTGAAAATCTACCTATAAGCAAAGCCGAGCCAAGGGCGACCTGCCCTCGTCCCAAGGGCATCCATGTTGGGCCCAGTGCTGGAAAGGTAGCATTTTGTCCACAGGGGACAGCGACTGCCGCCACTGTCTCTGCTACGAGAGAGTCTGTCGTTTCTTACGTTGCCAAAGAAGAGACAAACGAGTGCAAAACCCAAACTGAATTTTTAGCCCAGCACCTGTACCTTGGAAAACAGAAGCTAAGATGAGACGGGCAGAGACAGGAATCCCGGCGCCTGCATTCATAAATCAGCGTCTTGGCACCTTGCTGGACGTGGGGTCGAGACGCCAAAATTAATACACACACGCGTGTGCACCCATTTTCTCTCACACATGGGAGGTGCTGCCCCATTAAATGTCAGCTTAAAGAACAAGTCTGCCCATCCTGCCTTACCTTCTAAAGCAAATATTATTCTGGAACTGGAATGAGGAAAGAAATCTATTTTACAAGAGGGGCAAACAAATTTCACAATATGCCCGGAGTCCCAGGCAGCCCCTGACCCACGACAAGGCTGGGGTCCACCTGCCCGGGCTGGAGCCTCCAGTGCGTCGGGGAGAAGGGGGCCCCATTCCGCAGTGCATCCCCGAGGCCTCGCTCAAGTGAGGAACGGCTAGATCGCCCTGGCAGGGAGCTGGTCACCCCCCACACACCCCGAGTTCTTCAGGTTTTCCCTTCCATGTTGAGAAAACAGTGAGCTATCTTTATGCCAGAGAAACCATGGCAATAATCCCACTGAACAACACAGCCTCCTCTAAGATCAAATAAAATAAAAAACACAAGCTAAAGGCCCTCACTTTAAAGACCTACGTCTACCATGACTCAGAATACCTATGCTGCTTCCTTGTAATACCTTGGAATGCGGTTTCACCTTGACTAACCTTGAAGTGTGATGCATTATTAACCCTTTGCTTTTCAGACAAGAGAGACCCAAGACAGGCTGCGTTTTTTTTTTTTTCTTCTTTGCAAAAATCATACATCTAGCTTCTTCCAATTCAAAATGTCAGCCAAGCACGGTTTCCCTGACTCATTCTCCTGTGATGGCCACAGATCCTCCCAATCAGGAACACCGCATCAGCCCCTAGCCAGCGCACCCTCAGTGGCTGCAGCTGTGGTGGTGGTGGTGGTGGTGGTGATCCTCCAGAAGGAGGGGGCAGTGATGCAGGAGGGGGGGGGAGTTCCCTTCTTCTCTCCCTTCTGCAGTCACGACTCTTCTGCATTTGCCTACAACTCTGCCCTTCAAAATGACCTTTAAAAAAAAATGTCACCCTTCCGGTGGAGGGAGGCGGAAAACAAGGTATCTAATTTTCAACGAGGGGCAAAAAAAAAAAAAAAAAAAAAGTCCATCCAGTCAAGCAACAGGCTGCCCCAAATCTTGTAAGGTGGGCTGAATTTGCCTCTGTCTATGCCGTTTATTTCTTACACTAACCTTTCACGGTGATCAACCCAACCTACTGATTCCGCATCTGTGTGTGCAGACATTGAAAACATCCAGACTTGTTTCGGGGCTTCCTGGGCCACTTCTGGGCTGTAATGACTCCAGAGGAGGTCACTGGGGTAAAGTCTGGGCACAGCCAAGAAATACTGCAATGTGCCCCCCCCACCCCCGCCGCGCCTTTTGAGGTACATATTTGGACTAGAAAACTGCTATATAACACACAAGCTCGCCTGCATCCGATCCGGTTACCATCGTGAGGTTCTCTCGCCGCCTCAAATCTCAATTTTTAGGACTTGGGACATTGACTACGGGGACAGCCAAACCTAGTCTCCCAGGGCCTGACCATTCCCAGGAGGGAAGGGCTCGCGCGAAGCTCGGACAGATTGCAAATTACCAAGAAAAGACCGTGGCAATCCGTAGAACCTTCTGCCCCGCGCGCTCCCGCCCCCACCCCCGCGCCCATCCTTGGGGGCCCCGCATTCCGCACCGGATGACAAGCCCAGGCCCGCGCGCCCGGAGCGGCGCCCGCCGCCGACCCCGCTCCACCCTGGGCGGCGCGAGACCTGAGAAAGGTCCGCAGAGCCTGCGCAGGGATGCGCCGCCCGGGCCGGGGAAGGCACCGTGGCGGGGAGAGCCGCGGACGCCGTACTTACACCAGCTGCCGCCGGTCCTGCCCAGAAACTCCTTCTTCTCCGAGTTCCAGATGAATTTCTTCCAGCTGCCCTCCTCCTTGGCTTTTCCGCGGGCCATGGTGGCGGGTCAGCGGCTGCCGCGGGGGCTGAGGGTGGGTGAGTGCGGCGCGCGCCCCGGCGTCCTCCCCGGCTGCTGGTCGGCGGCCCCGGCCGGGCTCTCCGCAAGCTGCACCCGCCGCTGCCGCTGCGGCTCTCCGAGTGCCAGACGCGCGCCGGAGGGGCAGAGGCAGGAGCGGGAGGAGGGGGAGGCGGCGGCGGGGGCGGAGGGAGGGGCCGCGCAGGCTGGGCGGCTCCGAGCCCCGCACCTATTGGTGGGCGCACGGCCGCTCGCGGGCTCTCTTTGGTCCGCCACGCGCTCCTCTTGCCCTTGGGGGTTCGGGGGCTCAGCGAAGCCGCAGCTGCCGCTCCCGCTGCCACTGGGGCCGCGCGCGTGCTCGGCCCCCGCCTCCGGTGACCTCTGCAGAGACAGGCAGTGGGGGCAGGAGAAAGTCAGAGGGAAGGACGGACAGACGGACCGCGGCGCGGCCTCCGCGCGCCCGCCACGAGCCGAGAAATTGGCTCAGGGCGCGAGCCCTACCTTTACTATATACCGCGCCGGGGCGGCCCGGGGCCCCGCCCACTAGCGGCCCGGCTGGCCAATCGCGGGCGCGGAGGAGGCGGGGCCTAGGGCCCGAAGGGGCGGGCGCGGGGACGGCACAAAGGAGCCGCGGCCGCGAACGGGGAGGGCTGGGGCCCTGGGGCGCGAGGGGCGGAGGGAAAAAGACGCGCGCGCAGGCGGCCTTGCGCAGCCCCCTCCTCTGCCGTAGTGAGGCGCGGGGCACCTGCGTCGCCCGGCGGCCCGCAGACGCCCGGGGACCCCGGTCCAAGCTGTCCTGATCGAGTCCCTCCCGCCCGCCTGCTCGCTGTCGCACGCTCCCGGTCTCCCTCCGCTGCTGGTCCACCCCTCGTAGGCCCTGGAGGAGTGGGGGAAGGTCACTTGGGGACGCCCGAGAGTCGGGGACTCTGCCTGGCTCCTCCCCGCCTCTCCGCTCCGGCACCTGGCGCCCCCTGCGCGCTCCTTGCCACTGCGGTTGCAGTTCCGGCCGGTCCCTCTCCTTGCAGCGCCAGCCCAACCCGCAAGCCCTGGCTCCTGACTGCCTGCTGCGCTTCCTGTGGGCGGCCTGAGCCGCCTCAAGCAGGACACTTGCCAGACCCACCCGGGGCGGCAGTCCGCATCCGCGGGGTGGAAGGGGTAGGAGGCCGACCGCTCGCCCCCAGTTCGTCTTCCCTCGGGATCCCGTCGCACTTCGCGGCGGCCTCACACCAGCCTAGACCCGGGAGACGATTATTTGCACATGACCCAACCATTGAGGACTCTCTTCCGTGCCCAGCAGGTGGCTGGTAGTCTCACGGACGTGTTTTCGTGCCCCCTGGGGCGTCCTGACCACTCTCTTGTGCTGTAAAATCCCTGCGGCCAGAAGGAATTAGGAAGACCCAGAAGGAATTGGGAAGACCCAGCACGAAGGGCAGGACGTTGAGGGGGCAGTCCGTCTTCCAATCCCTTAGTCCCTGTAGCTGAAAAGCCAAGCTGCTCGGTTTCATCTCTCTCTGAACCCTTGAGCAGCTTTTTACCCGTCCCTCTCAAGGCAGTGACACAGCAGAAATCGGCAGGGGTGCCTCCGCAGTGTCTGCGGAGAAGCCCCATCCCCAGAGAGCAACGAAACCCATCCTGGACAGGATGGGACAGCCCTGCGTCACCCCGTACAGGGACACTTGTCAGGGCCACCTTTCTGTCTCCAAGGTCAACCTTGCAGGTCTAAGGACAAGCTTGAGCTGCTACGGAATGAGCTCTCTCCCACGGATCCTTCTTAAGGCCCACCTACAAGATCTGCCAAAACCTGAAAATCCCTGAAATTCTGAAGAGAAGCAGCCACCTAGCCCCCCAGCCCCAGAGGGACTGCTACATTCAGGGCTCTGTCAAGGGCAACTGGGAGAACAGAGAACAGCTCGATGAGAGAGGAAGCCACCCCCCTGCTTTGCCCCTGCAGTGTTTACATTGGAAAAGCCCCAAGTCGGTGGGAGAACTGCGCAAGAGGCTACACCTGCAGATAGGATGTCCCTGGTCCCTGTCCCAGTAGAAGTTACCTCGTGGAGGAGTTCCCAGCAGGACAGATCCCCGGGAAGGGCATTTGTTTATGGAGCGTTGGCTGCACATAAGAGGGAGGAAAGCCTGTGGGCAGAATCTGCAAAAGGGAATGAGTGAGGGGAGAGGTGGCATGGGAAGGGACGAAGGGGTTAAGGGAGGGCGTGCTGCCCTTGTGCATACTCCTGCCTCTCACCCTGCCCATCCTCCACCACTCCCTAGCTCTTCCTCTCTTCTCCAGTAGAAGCATTTGGTAAAACAGAGGATGTGGAGAAAGGCTCACGGTGACAGATTTTTCATTAGAACCCCCATTTCTTCTTTAAAAGGAGGTGCCCTACCTTAGCTTTCTAGGGCTGTGACAAATGCCAAGTAGACGGATTGCTGCGTCTGGCAAGGATGAGCGTTCTCTCTTGCCCTTGACCTACTGTGTTCCTCTGGGGGAGACTCCCTCTTCAAATTTTAGCTCCCCAGCTTTGCTCATGCTTCCCGCTCTGCACGTAGGCTCTTCCCAGGTGCTGACAAGTCCTGAGGGTCGTGCCTGCGCAGCCAGTGAGGGCTCCCTTTCTCAACCAGCCTCCGCCAGGCCTCCTGGGAACTCCGTTATTTCCACCCCAAACTCGGTAGTGCAGCTGGAGACCATGACCTCAGCCCTGGGAGAACCAGGTTCGGCCACTCAGACCATCTAGATGTTTCACCCATGTACCACGTCGCCGCAAAAGAGCGGCCTGGCGAAGGGCAAGACAGACCTGCATTCACAGTCTCAGTTTCAGTGCTTGCTGGCCGTGTGACCTTGGGCAAGTCCTCGTTCTCTCCAGGACTCTTCCTTCGGTTGTAAAACTGGAGTGACACATCGTTGCAAGGATTAAATGGGAGATGTGGGAAAATGCTAAGCACGGTGCCTGGTGCATAGCAAAAGCTATTAAGTGGGTAGCTTAATTATAATTAGCTGTTTCCATTTGACCTTGTCTCACCTTGAAGCTGTTGCTCTGACTTTGCCACCTTCCCACTCTGATATCCACCCCCTGCCAGGACGCCGAGTTCTCTCAGAAGGTCACCTTGACTAATTCCCTACCCTCCATACCACCTTTCCCCTTGCTTTCCAATGTGCTTCCTGCTCGGTGACCTCCTCTAACTCGAGTAATGAGTAACTTGAGCACAGGATGTCCCTCTGGGCTGTGCCGGACTGGGCTTTTGTTCCCAGGCCCCTTCTGTGAAGGGTGCTGCAGCAGCAGGCTGAAAGCGGAACCTGGTGTCATTCCCTGGAGGGAGGGGTGCCTCTGGCAGGTGCAGTGTGTGGCTGGGCAGGAGGTGGGGGTGGGAGGTGTGGGCAGGGGGAACTAAGAAAGCTGTTCAGTGCATGCCTACGGAAGCCTGATGTTTCTCTGCAGAGACGAGAAGAAGGAACTCCTCGGCTCACTTGATAATACATTTTTCTTGAGTTTATTTATTATTGAGGGACAGAGAGACGCAGAGTGTGAGCAGGGGAGGGGCAGAGAGAGGGGGAGACACAGAATCCGAAGCAGGCTCCGGGCTCCGAGCCGTCAGCACAGAGCCCGACGCGGGGCTCGAACTCACGGACCGCGAGATCATGATCTGAGCCGAAGCTGGGACACTTACCCGACAGAGCCACCCAGGCGCCCCTCCTCAGCTCGCTTGAAAGGCTCAGGGCAAGGAGAACCAATTTTCCATCTGTTTTTCTAGGGAAGAGCAGTGGCTCTAGAGGATGTGGTTAGTTGGGCCCGAGGCTGGTGCTGGGCGTTGGGGTGGGCAGAGGGGCAGGAGAGAGGCACGGCAGCGGAGAGAACAGGAGGTTAGGGAGGATGCCAGGTTCTGACTCAGGAAGCAGCCAGGTGCAGTTGTGACCGAAGTAGAATCTCCCCTGGGGCCCAGACAGGACCCCAGCGGGAGCACAGGACTGGGCAGTCCTGTTTGTAGGCTGGGAGAAGAGGCAGGCCAGCTCAACCCCTGGCCATCGGCTACGTCTGCTCAAGCTCAGAGAGGCTACAATGGAGGTTCACCTGCCTGCAAAAGAGCGGGGGCCGGGCTGCATGAGGGCGAGCCAGCCCCGAAAAGCAGACGCCCCCTCCCAAGCCGTGGGCTCTCGAACCACCCCCCCGGGGGGGAGGGCAAACACAACGCCCTCGGCTGTGCAGAGGGCTCCGAAGGCTGAGCCCCCGATCCCCGCGTTGCCACACGTGCTCCCGCACAGCGGGGCTCTGCTCAGCCAGCCCTGGAGTATTTTAAGTACCGAGTGGAGGGGGCTGAGGGTATGTGTTGCATGGTGACTCATCCTGGCAGCAGGAACCGTGTGCAGTGTTGAGGAAAATGGCTCAATGGCAGGCTGTGTTGGCAGTGGAAAGCAGCCGGGATATGCGCCGTTCTGCAACCGAGGCCAGGGAGGCCAGGGGGGGCGCCGGGACAGGCCGCCGGACCCCACCGGTCCCGGTGGCAGGATGTGGGTGACGCCTGGGGGGTGCCCACCAGGGGTCTGGGCTGAGCGCCCTAACCAGCCATCAGGGAAGTCTGAGCGCTGCACACGGTGTCCTTCTACGCTTCACAATGGCCCCTGCCTGTTTGATGGAAAAATAAGTCATTCTCTGGAGTGGTTCTGCTTTCTTGGAAGGCCCCTCAATGGGGATGTGCAGAAATACCCCCTTGTTCACTTAAGGTCATCCTGGGGGCGCCTGGGTGGCTCAGTGGGTTAAGCGACCGATTGCGGCTCAGGTCACGATCTCACGGTTTGTGGGTTCAAGCCCCGCGTCGGGCTCTGTGCTGACAGCTCGGAGCCCGGAGCCTGCTTCGGATTCTGTGTCTCCCTTGCTCTCTGCCCCTCCCCCCCACTCATGCTCTGTCTCTCGAAAATAAATAATCATTGAAAACAAAAATACAAAAAAAGAGAATAAAGTCATTCTGGCACTTTCCTGTTTCACTGGGTCCAGAATGGAATTCTTGTTCTGGGTGAGGACACAGCAGGACAATAAGGAAAAAGCTTCTTTGTTTTTTGTTTTGTTTTGTTCTGTTTTGTTTTGTTTTTAGCAAGGCCCACTCGCACCTGCCAGGAGTGGCAGGGACAGGTTACCTTGTTTGTCACCGTGGTCACCAGGCCCTGATGGGCGGAGTTCCGGAAGCTGCTTTCTGTTACACCATATTCCTAACTTGAAAGTCAGGCAGCATGCTGGGATCTCTCTCCACTACTCCCATCCTTTACCAAGTATTACATGGTGTATGGAGGTGACCGGAGTGGAGAGAAGAGGATGCACAGAGAATGATTTTTGTTTTGCTTGTTCTAGCAGGACCACAGAAGTGTAGGGTTTCTGTGAGCATCCGGGACACGGGAGGTGGTAGGACTGAAGGCCAGCCGGGCCACAGTCTCTTGTCATCACTTTCAGAACCCCCCTGTCTGTTCCTCTATACTTTCCCAGTGGCGGGGGGGGGGGGTGGGGGGTGGGTAAGAGGTTGAATTTTCTTTCTCCTTGAAAAAAAATGTCTGGTACCAACCAGTGCATGCTCTAAGCTTTAGAAAATAAAATTTCTTTCCAGAATTTTCCATCTGCTTTAAAGGTGACAAGTGGGC